>NC_134576.1:74931754-75540920 GCF_050947875.1 Dermacentor variabilis | reverse complement strand
AAATTGCGCAGAAATCATCGACGATGACTGCCAATGTAAGCGAACAGACCGAACGAGCGAACGACAGCGCCCCCCCCCCCCCCGCTTCCGCTCCCGTTACCTTCCTTCCCGGCCCTCCCCGCAGCTCTATCGCGCGAGAGCACACGCCCTTACCCTCTACACCTCTGTATCCCTAGTCCGACCACCGGCCATTACCGGCCGCCGACCGTAGACCACAGACCGCCGACCATCGTTAACAATGAAAATGGGCGAAAGAGGCAAAGCGGCAAATATTTAAAAATCGAGCCCACCGGTTCCGCTTATTCTGCTTGGCAATTTTGAAAGATAAAGCATAATAAGTAATGTGACACGAACGTCTGAAGACGCAACCACGAATCCGCGCACGAATCCGTATACGAATCCGTGTACTGCCCATTATTGCCATGGTAAGTGGTAGGGTCCCCAGACAAAAAGTTTCAAGTTAGATTCTTTAATGTAGCCGCGGCCACTCTCATCCTCGCGCTATCTCGCCTTTGTGCGTGGCCATTGGCGTAGTGCGGTCACGTGGTATTTCTACCGGTTAGCGATGGTGTCTATTACATATTTTTTTTTGGAAAGGTTCCAATGGCATGATTTATGCCTACATGCATACATGAGTAAGGATGTATTGCACCAAATACAGCTTCAAAGCAAGTACACGTAGTAAATGTAGCACGGAAGAAACTGAAAGCTATTTGCTCTCGATCGCGTGTTGACAGGGTCGGAACGAGGGCGCTAGCGGTGTTCCACGTTGGAGGGGAGGGCATTAGAGGAACAGGGAAGAGGGAAAGGGGAAATGGGAGCCACCTCAAAATTTATTTAGGGACCTCATTAACTGGTCGATCACAGCGCCAAAGCCTTCGGTATGTAGTAAACTTGCAGGAAACCACGTTTCGAACGAACCAACGGGAACATCCAGTCCCACTGTGAAATTATGTTTATGACATCAATAAACGAAATTCGCCGCACTCCTCTTCGACTCGCCTCCTCGTCACCACCCTCTCACCTGCAGTGCAATGGAGACGCTGGCCAGCACAACGACGAGCGCGTAGAACGGGTGGCGGTGCCCCTGCTCCAGTGCGCGCTTCAGCTGCGCCGCGTTCATGGTGAGCAGGGCGACGTCGTAGCAACCCTGGGCCACCGTCTTCTTGGTGGCGTACCTGTTGGCGGCGGCGGGCGACATCTCCTCGCTGCCCTGCTCGATCGCGATCCCGTCGCGCGAGCGGGACTGCGTCAGCCAGTGCCGCCACGCGAGCGCGATTAAACATCGTCGCCTGGAAGCTAACGCGCAGAGATGGCCACTGAGAAATTTTCTACTAGCCTCTACTAAATGCGATTGGGTTTGCCATACTGCGTTGACTTTGCCATGCTATATGCCATGTTATGCGCATTTCAGATAGTTTTCTCTTTTGTAAAATTCCTTTACAAAAAAAAAGAATCAACCTCGGTTGATTTCTATCGATGAGTGCGTGTAGCATGCTCTAGGAGGTGGTCATTCGTGGCACTGCGTTCGGCCATGCGTTATGCGTGAGCGCTTTGGAGTGCCATTTCCCAAGGACCACGCAGTGCGGAACCTCGTGCGGCGTCGCAACGAAAGCGTCTCGAAACGCCGTAGCTGTCACGAGGGAAGAACGGGAGAAGGTTCCCCTTACCATCGGTACCATTGGAAACCGCCGCACGGTGTTACCGCATCTTTTTTATCACTCTGTTAGACTGCCCTATCTTCGGGATCGAACCACGAAAACGGTTAGACAGTCAGGAAATCGCGGTTGCTTCCCAAAAAAGAAAAAGAAAAAAGAAGAAGAAGAAGTCCCTCCGAGCGGCCGCTGCTTCTTCGGTGAGATATTGTTTTCTGTTTTCTTTAGGAATTAGTGCTGTGTCGAGACTTCGCTGTTGTCCAGAGAGAACGGACATCCCCTGGGATACCTGTGTGCTGGAGATCGCGCACAGTATCGCGTGGTTTTGCTGCGCTCCGCAGCCCATCTACGCCTGCCACGGCGGTGGGTGGCAAAGAACACCGGCACGAGCCATATGTCCGACAGCGCATTCCTAGGCGCATGAGTGCCGCAGAATCGGCGCCGCACTCGGAAGTGCCACACCACGCGCCTAATGTCATCAAGCCGGCGACGCTAGTTTTCAACGCTGCCCTACCTTCCAGTGGACCTTCAGTGAATATGGCTGAGACAAGCGAAAGTGAAGCCAAGAAACCACGGGTTGACGACGACAAGACATCTACCTATGAGCTAAGTGAAGATGAAGACATAGACTGCGATGACACGCCGTTCTCCTTGGTATCGTATAAAAAGAAGCGGCCTGAGGGAATTCCAGTTGTTTTTCGACCCTCACAGGAAGGGCGCAATTTCTGGCAAGTAAATCCAAACCGCGCTGCGTCGGAAATTGTCTCCGCGGCAAAGGAGAAAGTACAGTCATTCCGCGTGAACAGAGATGGAAGTTTCGCTGTCAACATTACTTCAGTCTCATCTGCGAGACATCTTCTGTCGATGAGCGAAGTGGCTGGTTTGGGAGTCAAACCATTCATTCCGGCATCTTATACCAAGAATGTCGGCAAGATACGCCATGTGCCAGTTGAGTATACAGAAGAACAACTGGTTGACTTCCTGAAGGACTTTGGCGTGACATCTGCCCGTCGTCAGGCACGCTACAATCGCCAAGAAGATGGAGCGGTAGAATCACGCCCTCTGAGATCTGTCATTCTCCATTTCAGAGAAGATAAACCAATGCCGCAACGAGTGCATCTAGGTTTCACGAGTCATCCCGTAGAAGAATATCACGGCCCTGCTCTGAGATGCTACAACTGCCAGAGATTTGGACATCTATCGAAGAACTGCCGCAGTCCACGTCGCTGCAAGATATGCTCAGAAGACCACGACCATTCAGAGTGCAAGTCTGTGTGTCAGCCAAAGTGTGCCAACTGTGGCGGAAACCACACAGCTTCCTTCTCCGGGTGCCCTCAGAGCAGAGCTGCCTCAAGGTTGCGCAGACATGAGTCGAAATACGGAAGGCTGCCTCCTCGTAATGCGCCCCCACCCAACCTCGAAGCTGTAAGATGCGCGCCTCCAACTGCCAACAAAGAGAAAGAGCAAGTGGTCAATATGAACTATTCTGCAGCTCTAAAGCACTCAGGTCGACAACATTCTGGCAGCGAGCGACACGATCCACCTCCAGAGAACACTACTCATCTTGCTCAGGCTTCGAGTGAACTTAGCCGACCTTCTAAACAACGCCCTGTACCACTGACACAGCAGCCTCGCCTAACATCTGAGCGACTACCTCAACATTCGCCTCAACCACACCTGTCATACCAGCGACCATCTCAGTCAGCTCTTCAGCGACCTGCTTCGAGCACACATGGAGCTTCAGCGTCGTTTGGTGATTACGCGTCTTTACCCGTGGCACAGATGATCCTGCCCGTGCTATTCACAGCTCTGCGTGCAATTCTCAGTGCCATTCCACACGCAAACAACCTTCCAGAGGTAAAAGCACTGCTTTCTATGGAATCGTTGGTGCTTCCACAACCACCAACAGCTGCACTGCAGGCTTACAATGAATAATCGTTACAACAATGTTTTCATATTTCAGTGGAATGCTAACAGCCTTCGAAATAAGTCAGCTGATTTTCGCAAACTAATAGCTCAACATAACTTTCCTGTTTTATGCATACAGGAAGCACGCGTACGAGATGACTTTCGTCTTTCGAACTATGTTTTATATAAATCATCGCGCATTGCTGGAAGTAGTAGAGCGATGTTATGCGTGAGAAAAGACCTGCCGTCCTATTTAATACAGTCGAGCGATTCAAACATACCGGAGTTCGTAGCATGCAAGATATCTTTTAGAAATACAAGCGTCACAGTGATCAGTATTTATCTACAATGTTCTACCAAAATATCAGTAGACAGCTTGGTGAATGTGTTTGGTATCGCAAACTCACATGTGCTGGTTTGTGGGGACTTCAACGCACATAACGTCATCTGGGGCAGTGAATATAATGATTCCCGTGGAAGCATTATAGAGTCTGCCGCAGAAAAAAGTAATCTGATTGTGTTAAATGACAGCTCTCCAACGTTCTTGCGGGGGTTTCGTTACTCAAGCTGTATAGATGTTACGCTCTGCTCCCAAGACCTTCTTGATGGTGTTGAATGGTCAACGGACATAGAAACGCACGGTAGTGATCATTTTCCGATCCTGGTCAAACATCGCCTCATACGGAGTGAAGGGACCCGCCGCTACTCAAAGTATACTAATTGGCAAAGTTTTCGGCACCTTTTAAGTAATTCATTGGGTGAAAATCCGAACTATCAAAGTTTTGCAAATACATTGTGTGAGTCCTACAAGAACTGCACAAAGCAAGTCATTGTTCCAAATGAATACGCTGCAGTCGACGGCGAATATGAATGCCTAAGAGCAATTAGAAGGCGCGCAGAACGGGCTTACCGCCGCAGTGGAAAGCTAGACGACTACAAAATGGCACAGAAGGTTCAGTCAACTTCGCGCAGACACTTACAAAAATTAGGTACAAGAAAATGGCGAGAATACTGCGCGTCGTTGTCTCCGTTTACTCCAGTTCCCAGAATATGGTCCGTTGTCCGATCTTTTAGTGGTCCAGTTACCCAGAGCCATCCCTTTCGAGCCCTTGCCGTAGCTCGAAGCACTCCGGAAACTTCTGTTGCTGACGAATTTTGTCAACTTATATCCAGACCAGGACTTCCGTTTACTTGCCTACAATTTGCAAGTTCGACAACACTAGCAGAACAGAAGCTTCGTGCGTGCTTTATGTCACAACATCCACAACTTGATTGTGAGTTTAGTTTAAATGAATTGAAAAGTGCTCTTTCGTCATGCCGTACAAAGACAACCGCAGGCCCAGATGGTGTTACGTATGTGATGTTAAAGAACCTAGGTCCAGTAGGAAGAATGACTCTTTTGGAGATATTTAATGATATCTGGATAAGAGAGACTCTACCGGATTCATGGAAATTAGCTCGGGTAATTCCAGTGCTAAAACCAGGAAAGACTCCACTTTGTCTTGACTCCTACCGACCCGTCAGTCTCACAAGCTGTTTTTCCAAACTAATGGAGAAGATGATAGACAGTCGACTGCAATGGTGGTGTGAACACACACATGTGTTTTCCGACCACATGACCGGTTTTCGACAAAATCGTTGTACAATGGATGCAGTATTAGATATTGCCACATACGTCGAACATGAACGAAGCTGCGGAAATGTGACAGTAGCAGTATTCTTAGATATTCAAAGAGCATTCGACACTGTAAGTCACATACACGTCCTTGCTGGTATGTTAGAGCTTGGCCTACACGGTCGAACGCTGCGATGGGTGTCAAACTTCTTGAAAGATAGAAAAATATTTATGGAAACAATAGAAGGAGAAAGTAATTATCACAGCATCACGCAGGGCGTTCCGCAGGGCAGTGTTCTCAGTCCGTTTTTATTCAATTGTGTCATGGCAGCCTTGCCACAAAAGCTCCCGTCTGGTCTACGGTATTCTCTGTACGCAGATGACATCTGCATATGGGCCTCTGGTTCTATTATACAAGACATTCAAACAACGCTGCAAGAGGGCCTTGATAGTATCGACACCTTTTTGAAAGAAATAGGCATGAGTCTTTCATATGCAAAGACAGCCGTACTTCCTTTCACTAGACGACAGTTGATTAATTTCCAACTTAGGCTTAACGGGCAAGCTTTGATGTTTGTGAAAGAGCATAAATTTCTTGGAGTTATTCTCGACCGCCAACTTACATGGGCTTCACACATCCGCGCAATTGAAAAACAGACCAATGCAGTAATAAACGTACTTCGGCGACTCGCAGGCACAACGTGGGGGGGATCAGTCTCTTCGCTACTACAAATTCATAACGCACTCATAAAACAAAAAATTGCTTACTCGGCACCTATTCTCCATGGTTTATCGCAAACTTCTGAGGAACGTCTTCAACGTTTACTAGCAAGGGGGCTGCGAGTGTGTCTTGGGGTTCCGCAGGCTACCTCGAGTTCTTTAGTAATTGCTGAAGCTCGTCACCCCCCATTTCCAGTCATACGAACGGTTGAAACATGCCGACATATTTATCGCATCTTAACCCAACACGAGAAGCATCCATTAAATCTCGCGCTCACCGAAAGAAACAAAAGCAAAATTCACGATGTTGTTCGAGCACATAAAGCATTATTACCAAGATTTGAATTATGCAAAGTGGATGTTAGTTACCCTCCCTGGATGTTAACATACCCTAAAATAGAGTTATCGGTTGACGGGATTATATCTAAGAGAGACATGTTCATAGTAGCCGCACAGCAACTGGCACTCTACCAAATTTACTCATTATATCCCCAGTACATCCACGTCTATACAGATGGTTCGTGTCGTAAAAATTCCTCGACTTCCGCATTCGTCATTCCACATTTAGCGCTAGAGCAAACATTTAAATTATCCCGAGAGACATCTTCCACCATGGCAGAACTATTTGCAATCCTGTGTGCTTTGCGTTTCATAACTTTAGAAAAACATTCGCAAAAATGGGTTATCTTTAGCGACTCGCAAGCCGCTCTCACATTACTACAGAGCAATAAGAAAAATTCTTTGAACACTTCGATATTGTATGAGACGCTCAAAGAACTTACAAAAGCAAGCGCAATGAATCACGTAATTGCATTTCAGTGGATTCCTGGGCACTGCAATATTCCTGGTAATACTGCAGCGGACGCAGCTGCGAATCGAGCGCACAATAACGCAGAGACAACCAATCTTCCCCTATTGCGTAGTGAAGTCCGTCTGATCCTGAGACAGATTTCTTGTCGTCTCAGCAAAACTACCTGGTTTGACCATCAAACTAAGAACTCGGAGTTATACTCAATAGACCCATGTATAAACTTATCAATGCCGGAAACTCTAAGAGACAACAGAAAATTTGAAACTTTGGTACACCGGCTGCGTCTTGGTACTGCATTTACGAGACACTTCTTGTACAGAATAAAACGTGTCTCTAGTCCGCAGTGTTCTTGTGGCCATCCAGACGAAGATGTGCATCATCTTCTTCTCGAGTGCTCGAAATACGATACACAAAGAACGGTACTGCAAGCTAATTTGTTTATATTAGACAGAAGACCATTTACTCTAAAAAAGATACTCGGCCCATGGCCAACTGCGGGCCTTCAAAAAAGAGCGCTTCTTGCTCTGAACAAGTTTTTAGAGGAGACCAACATTTTGGGGAAATATTAAGTCTTAGATGATCCGAATACGCTAAATGAGTTACATAAACGTTGTTCGTGGTGCGTAGTTGGTTTATGTGGGGATCGCAACTTTTACGCAATACATATAATTCTGTCCTGTACTTGGAGTGCATTGCAAGTGTTGTTGTGTGTTTTGGCTGTTCGAAACATCGGACTTCATATATGCGTACGTGGACTGAACTCATGCACAGAACTTTGCGACTCATGTACTGTTGGACTGTATATTTTTCATTGATCCGGTGTTCTACTAAGTGTTATATTTAGTGTCGCTATTCTCCCTTTTTGCGCAAATTTGTTTCGTCAGCCAAGTGACAAGGAGTAGCCGGTGCCACCACATAAAGGCGCCAACCTCTCCTAACATTCACTTCAATAAAAAAAAAAAAAAAAAAAATGCTAAGCACATAGATAAGTTGTTAACAGTTGCACGGTCTCGACCTCGAACTGCATACAATTCGACCTAAATGGGATAACTTGGTGGCATTCGAGCATTGGCAATGGCATTGGCAATGAGCACTGGTGATATCATGACCACACGGCCACTGCAGCGATCGAGCTTGGCGAACGCTTGTAAAGGCAATAGAACTGAAAAATTGGCTAGCTTGTATGGATTCATTATACGTACGGTGGCGCTTAACAAGACGAGGACCAGCACTTACTGTTTACCTGCTTGTCCTCGTGTCGTTTTGCGCTACTGGACTCGTAACGAACACTTGTAACGGGAACGCGCCGCGGCGCCTTGCACTCGAAGCATCTCGTAACTTCGGGGGTCGCTACACCTACGAACCTGGGTCTGTATTCACAAAAGCCTCTTACGCTAGAATTGTGCGTAAGAGAAAATTCCGGCCAATCCCGACACTGGACGTAATCCGAACGAAAGCGGCCGGACAATGGGAAAGAAAGGACACTTACGAGCGAAGCGCTTTGTGAATTCGGGCCCGGTTTCTCAGCACCATCACTGCTTTCGCATAAAAAAAAAGAAAAAAAAGAAAAAAAAAGCAAAGTGCAACCTGGATCGCCCGATGCAATAACGCGTGGCAGTGCGTCGTGGATGCGAGGAATCGCTTATATGGTGCATTGTACGGCACTGGAAACGAAACGCGCGTATTGACAAACGACGCGTACTTACGGTGAGCCCAGCAGCCTCAGTTTTCTCCATGCAGCTCGCAGGCGCGACAATCGAAAGAGCGTAAATTGTGCAAGCAAAGCTACGTGTATAGCAAACTGGTCGACGCTTCTCCTCCTCTTTTGTTTGTGCTTCGTAAATGGTGCGTACGGGAACTTATCGAGCAGTCGCCAACCCGTAGAAAGGGGTGGTAGGGGTGGTAAATGTCTAAGCTTTTGTGAAAACGTGAGACGTACAATACCCTGCCAGAAAATGCTTTATATCTTCCTACTGCCGCCTGGGCAAAAGCTGAACGCCCTTACTCCCGCATATCATTGAAGCACTTGACCAAGGTTATCAGTCGCTGCTCACACAAACAGTTGCCGATCTCTTTTGTTCACATTTTTCTTCAAAGCCATAACGCTGTCTCGCAGGCTGAGCTGTTAATCCTGTAGATTCTGTACCATCCGAGATCAAGACGAAGCTTTGCCTGACGTTATGATACGCGTCCCTTCAAGAATTTTAGTTTACCGTACGAGAACGCAATTGTAACGAAAACGTTATAAAACAGGGCGCTGTCTGGTGCCTCATCCCAAACATATCCACATCAAGACAATTCATTAGCAACCATCGCATCGTTTCTATGACGACGCGTCCCGCTAGGCCTCAGAACGATCTCGGAATTTGGACGCGCTAAGCGCTCATAACTGGCGCTTCGTGTGAGTTTAAATAAAGCGAAAGCTCATATCAAAAGTTACTGGCGATCAAGGATAGTGAGAGCGAAGCCATCTCGAGAATTCGCGCTGAAGCGTAAGCCAAGGGTGCCGCCTTGGTCGACAACGCTATTTCTTAGGGTACGTAAACATCATAACGCATGCTAAACTCACCAAATGACGTACTTTCATATAGCCCCTCCCCCCCCCCCCTCCCGCATCGTACGTAGACCGCACAAACCAAACAACTCGCGGAGCATGCGCTATTTCTTTACGTGCGTAATACGCTTACATTTGGTTGCAAACGGTATTCTAAAACTCTCTAATGCTGCCATGAACATGCGAGACAAGTACTATTCTGACTCATGCAGCAGATACTCCACAACAACCACGCTAAAAAGATCCCTCGCTCTCTCCTGCGGCGTTCAAGGCGCCATCTATTGTGCCCCACCTATGACATCATAGACTCGTGCGAACCCGCGTAGACGCCAGTCATCGGGCGATCGTTCAAGATCGTCAGTTACTCCCGAGTGAACGCTCGCCGCACGCATGCGCATCCCGATCCAACACTCTATAAATAAACATCGATTGTTAGCGCGTCCCGCCGGTCCTATCACCGCTCCTTTGTCGCTATCGGGCACGCTCGTCGGACATCAACCTTCCAAAAGTTACCGTAGGCGCACCGCAATAGCGAGAAAAAACAAGAAAGGAGATATCCAGGACACAGCTATCGGCTTTGCCCCAGCTAAGAGAAGACGTTTCGGGGAGGAGAAATGAGGAAAGTGAACAGCGCGCTCTTTATGAGCTGATGATGATGATGATGTGTGGTGTTTTATGGCGCAAGGGCCAGGTTTGACCAAAGAGCGCCATGACATGTGGTAATGTTGACGATGTATTGTGGATGACATGCACAATGAACTCATCATGGTAGATGTGATATGGCTGTAAAAGGGCCTAAAAAACTTACGCTGTAAGTGGAGTGGAATATATAGATGGTAAAATAATGACGGTGACTAGGATGTGATGTGGGCTATTGCAATGGGCTTTCGTTAAAAGATGATGTAATAAAACCATAACACTGACTCCAGAGCTTAAAGAGAGCCCTTGAATGCAGGGCTGTTAGTCGTGTGCTTAAAAGTTGCCTGGCCAAATGATTTTCAGGGTGTCCGTTGCGGTTAAAAACTCTAAGACTGTTTGCAGATTAAAAAGAGGTTCATCGCTAAGAAAAAATGCAGGGTGAAGGGGTAAATTCTCGCGATATGCAGCAGGGAAATACTTTTTCCTCTCTGGTTCTATTTCAGGGCACTGAATAAGAGCATGGAGGACAGTGAGATTTTTGCCGCACTTAACACAGGTTGGAGGATCGCCCCCAGTCAAGAGATGAGAGCGGGTGCCGTATGTGTGGCCTATCCTTAATCGGCAAAGAAGTACCTCCTTGTACCTTGCTATTTTCCCATTTATCCAGTTCCCCAGTTTTGGTTTTATTATGTGAAGCTTATTCATTGCTTGTTTATCCCATTCGCCTTGCCAATGATTCCGCAATTTACTGCGTAGAAAAGGCTTTAGGTCTGTGGCAGGGATGGGGATATTTGAATCTGCATCGCTAAAAGTTACTGACCCAGCGCTTTCGTCAGCAGCTTCGTTGCCTTTTATACCTTGGTGACCAGGTACCCAGCATATCACTGTCACTTGATTGCACATATATAGGGAGCACAACAGACTGTACAGCTCACTAAAAACTGAGTTTTTATATTTTCTTGGTCTAAGTAGGGCTCTGACTACACTTAATGAGTCTGTAAATACAATAGCCCTAGCAAGTTTTGTGAGCTTTATGTTTTGAACAGCCGAGAGTATAGCGTAGGCTTCAGCTATAAATATACTTGTGTGTGGATTTAGTGCTCCAGATACTGAGAATGAAGGTCCCAGAGCTGCATAGGAAACTCCTTTAGAGGACTTGGAAGCGTCTGTATAATATTCTGTACAGGAGTACTTCTCCTGAAGTTCACGAAAATGGAATTGTATATGTGCTTCTGGTGCCCTCTTAGATATTTCTACAAAAGAGACGTCGCATTCAATGGTCTGCCATTCCCATGGTGGGAGCAGGCGAGTGGGTGCCATTAGGACATTCTCTGGGACTAAGACGCCTGTTTCTTCTGCCAGTGTTGTCAAACGAAGGCTCGACGGAGGTGTAATAGCTGGGCGGTTACGAAATAATCTGGCTGTAGACACTTCATGAAGAGATGAGTGAGATGGATGCTGAACATCTGATTTGACCTTGAGAGCATAGGAAAAAGTTAAATATGTCCTTTGGAGATGTAATGACCATTCATTACACTCCACATACAGGCTTTCTACGGGACTTGTCCTAAAAGCGCCTGTAGCCAGGCGTATACCCATGTGGTGAATGGGATCTAGCATCTTTAAAGCACTAGGCGCAGCAGAGTTATATACTATTGATCCATAGTCGAGGGGGGACCGTATAAGGCTTTTGTAGAGGCTCAAAAGGCACCTCCGGTCACTTCCCCAAGATGTGCGGGATAAGAGCTTTAGTAAATTCATTGTCTTCAGACATCTCGCTCTCAGATACCTAAGGTGAGGGACAAATGTTAGTTTCGTGTCTAAGATGATTCCTAAAAATTTATGTTCGTGGCTGACAGGTAGCCGTTGTCCATCAAGATAGATAGCAGGATCAGGTAATATACCTCTCTTTTTAGAAAATAGAAGGCATGTGCTTTTTTGGGGGTTTAACTTGAAACCATTCTCGTCAGCCCACTTAGATATCTTGTTTAGACCAAGCTGTATATGTTGCTCACAGATAGAAATATTGCATGATTTAAATCCTATCTGTACGTCATCCACATACACTGAATAAAACATTGTTCGTGGTATGACGCTATAGAGGGAATTCATTTTTACGATGAAGAGCGTGCAGCTCAGTATACCTCCTTGTGGCACACCTGTTTCCTGCTTAAATTGACGAGATAGCACTTTACCAACCCTCACACGGAACGTACGATTAGAGAGGTAGCTTTGGATCAGATTCAAGAGATTGCCTCTGACACCCATACAAGCCAGATCACGAAGAATTCCATAACGCCAGGTTGTGTCGTATGCCTTTTCCATATCTAAAAATACGGCTAATAGAAACTGCTTGTGCACGAAGGCATCTCGGATATTCGCCTCCATACAGACAAGGTGATCTGTCGTACATCTACCCTCCCTAAAACCACACTGCAAGGGGTCTAGTATTTTGTTGCTCTCAAGATAATGAATTAGGCGTCTGTTTACCATTTTCTCAAAGAGTTTGCATAGGCAGCTTGTCAGGGCTATAGGCCTGTAGCTGCAGACCAAAGTTGGATCCTTGCCCTCTTTGAGAACAGGAATGACAACTGCTTGCTTCCAGGCAGATGGAATGTAACTGGCAGAGAATATGTAATTAAAGAGTGCTAGTAGTGTTTTGTGTGTTTCGGCGTGTAGGTGTTCTATCATCTCATAAACTATTCGATCGCCTCCAGGAGCTGATTTATTGCAACAGTCCAATGCTGCCTGCAATTCGACCATGTTAAATGGCCGGTTGTAAGGTTCATTTTTATTTCCTTTCCGGTTCAGAGGCTGGCGTTCCGCTTGTCGCTGATATCTTAGAAATGTATCTGAGTAATGGGATGAGCTCGAGATGTACTGGAAATGTGCCCCTAGCGAATCAGCTTGGTCCTCAATAGTGTCTCCTTGTGTGTTTACTAAAGGTAGAGGGTGAGTTTCACGGCCTTTTATTTTGTTGACCCTATTCCAGGCTTTCCGTTCGTCTGTATATGAACTGATGCTACTGATGTATTTTTGCCAACTTTCCCGTTTGGCCCGGCGGCGCGTTCTTCTACCTAGTGACTTTATTTTCTTGAAATTGATAAGATTCTCGGCAGTTGGAGATTCGCGAAGGTGACTCCAAGCCTTATTTTGATTTTTACGAGCTTCTTTGCACTCCGCATTCCACCAGGGAACACGTCGCCCAGTGGATGATCCATTTGATTCGGGGATACACAGTGACGCCGCATCAACTATAAATGCTGTCAGATATGCCACGGCGTCATCAATAGAAAGTGCAGAGATGTCTTCCCAGGTCATGCGGGTAAGTTCTTTATAATGTTTCCAGTCGGCTGACTCGACTATCCAGTGGGGGATGCATGGGGAGCATTGATCATGTTTTGTTGATTTTATGATAATTGGAAAATGGTCGCTCCCATATGGGTTTTTAAGCACGTTCCACTCTAGATACGGAACCAGTGTACCAGATGCAAGGCTCAAATCGATCGATGAAAATGTTTTGTTTGCCACGCTATAGAATGTAGGCTCTTTATTATTTAGCAAACATGCACCTGTAGTGAAGAGGAGGCTTTCTACTAGGCGTCCTCTGGCATCACAACGACAACCTCCCCAAAGGGTGTGGTGTGCATTGAAATCTCCGACGACAATATAAGGTTCGACCAGTTCATTAATAAAGCTTTGGAATTCTGTTTTTGAAAGATGGCAATTCGGAGGGATGTATACTGAGGAAATCGTTACTAATTTATTAAACAGTATCGCACGAACTGCAACCGCCTCTAGGGGTGTTTTAAGTTGTAATTGTCGGCAAGCAACACCCTTATCTACAATTATTGCCACACCGCCAGACGAGGCAAAAGCGTCGTTGCGGTCTTTTCGGTATATGGCATACTGCCGGAGAAAGTTCGTGTGTGAAGGATTAAGATGTGTTTCTTGGACACACAGCATCTTTGGATTATACTTATTTAAGAGTTCCTTAATGTCGTCCAGGTTGTGGAGTAAACCCCTGACGTTCCATTGTATTATCTGCGTATCCATAATGTATGTGTTTTGTGCTGTGTGTCTAAGAAATATAGATTATATAAGCTCACGAGACCTTTTCAGGCCCCTTGATACGAGCTCGCTCTTTCTTCCCGGCGCGCTCGAGGGAGCTGCGCCGTTCCTTGGGCGTCTGAGACGCCGGATTTGTGCTTGTATCCATCACCTCGTCTGAGGTGGTGGATACTGCCCGCGGAGCAGGCACTTTCGCGAGAGTGGTGGGCCGATCTGTACGAGCAGTGGCCCTGGGTACAACAGGCCCGGAGACCTGCTGGCCCTCATTTGCGGGCGACGGAACAGCGCTGGCTGTTCCAGTCAGGGGGGCGGATGGCGTGACCGCCGTCACTCTCCGAGTGACTTGGGCGGCCGCCGAACGATGTGGCGTTGCCCCCCGGCGTGCCACATCGGTGTAAGAAGAACTGGTCTGATTGTTGGAATGGAAACGCTTGCGTGCCTCTGGGAAAGTCAGATTTAGTTTTACCTTGAGTTCTATTATTTGTTTTTCTTTTTTCCACGAAGGGCAGGATCCCGAGTAAGCTGGGTGGTCTCCTTCACAGTTGGCACAGTGGGTTGCTGAACTGCAAACGTCAGAAGAGTGTTCGATGGAGCTACACTTGGCACAAGTAGCACGCCCTCTGCAGGTTTGGGACCCGTGCCCAAAACGTTGACACTTAAAACATCGACGTGGGTTTGGAATGTATGGCCTGACACGTAGCTTGCAGTAACCGGTCTCGATTGATTCAGGAAGAATGCTGGTTCCAAAAGTTATGATAATATGCCTAGTTGGTATTTCTTTGTCATCTCGTCTTATTTTAATCCTTTGCACCTTGACAACGTTCTGTTCTTGCCATCCTTCTAGTAATTCACTTTCACTAAGTTCCAGAAGGTCATCTTCCGAGATGACCCCGCGCACTGTATTCATTGTCCTGTGTGGGCCTACTGAGACGGGAATGTCCCCAAACGCTACAAGTTTTGAGAGCCTGTCGTACTGTGGCTTGTCGCGAACTTCGAGAAGAAGGTCACCGCTTCCCATCTTTGTTACTTTATACCCTGGGCCTATTGCTTCAGTGAGGGATTTCGCTACCAGAAAAGGTGATATCATTCGGACTGTCTTAGTTTCGTGTTGGCTGTGAACGACGTGGTATTTCGGGAAGGACTCATTTGGTTGCATAAAAAAGCTGAAAGGTTCATCGGTGCGCCCCCTCTTCAGGGAGCGATCAGGTAATAGGAGAAAAGCTTCAGCCATAAAAATTGGAAAATTCGGCGGCGATGGTGGCCACCCACCACCGAGCCCAACAAGGGGACGCTACAAGGTCGGGAAAATACCTGCAGACGCCAGCCATGCATCGCCGCTATAACCTAATATACGATACCCAAGGTTGGATAACTACACCAGGTTAACCCTCGCCACCTGGAAGTCTGGAAGTAATAAGAAGCGAAGAGAAGACAGGAAAGATTTAAAGTAAGAGAGAAAGACGAAGATTGAAGAGAAGGACAGGAAAAGGTGACTGCCGATTTCCTCCAGGTGGGTCAGCCTGGAGGTGCCGTCTATGTGAAGCCGAGGCCGAAGAGGTGTGTTGCCTCCACCGGGGGGCCTTAAAGGTCCAAACACCCAGCATCGGCTCAACCTCCAGGATCCCCTTTTCCCCAGACACGGCTAAGCCGCGCACGGCTACGCGCGGGAGGGTCCAACCCTCGTGTGCTCGGGTACGTGGTGTCGCAACACACCAAACGCCTGCTCACGCAGACGCCCCTGCGGGGCTTTATGAGCTGATTAAACTTACTTATTTTGACACTTTTCTGACTGATTTATAGCCGTATTTCTTGATATCTTTATAATGTCCACTTGGTATGCGCTTGATTGAAAACAGCAATATTGCCTATATATACCTACCTCCTGCCCTCCAAATGTGTACGTGATGACGTCACCATCAACAAGCCCGCGTCGCACAGAAGCCATGAACGGAATTCGATTCCGCGGTCTAGTTTCCAACAGCAGAGGGAAAGAACCGCCGCGACTGGACATTTGGAATTTAAGCTCTTCCGTTGAGATAAAACTCTATTTTGGAGATTCCGCCATTTTCATTGAGTTTTGACGTATGCGTGACTAACGTAAGCTCACCTAAGCCGCGGGCAAACGTAAACTTGTGATTCGCTTTTGCAACGTGACGAAATGTCCGACGTTTTGCCTAATGAGCTGTTCTAGAAGCAGCGGACTTTAGGCTTTTGATGAGATGTAAGTTTCCTTTTTCAGAAAGAAGTAGCATTTTCGCCCGAATGGCGAATTACTGATAGTGATAGCAAAGTATTAGATATGCAGTCTAAGTAAGACTCGAAGTTTTATAGGCCATATACGTAAGTTGCAATAAAGAAGCATGGGGTCACGCGTGCTCAAGAAAACATGCATTTCACTGGAGGACTGCCAACACCCGCAGTCACAATGCTGGCTTGATCAAAGGCGCAAACAAAGGAGAGCGAACGCTTCTGATGCCTCTCGTTTAAACGCGTCATCAAAACATACGCTCGTGACATCATAGTGCAGCCCACGCGAGATGGGCGGCTCGATGATAGCAGATGATGATGCGTCACGAAGAAGATAAAATGAAAGAGTATGTGCCATGGGCTCTACATTTATTCGGGAATGCGAAGGCGAAGCGTCCAGCCCGGTCGAAAACGAGAGCGCGTTCCTGTAACCTTAGATTACACGACGTCCAACACTTAGCGCGCTGGAAGACAGCGCACACGCACCCACCAGCCATCTCGGCTCGCCCAGGATTTGCACCCGCTAGAGATTGCCTCCAAGATAGGTTGTGTGTTGTGTACGCGCTCCGCCGCGCAGACAGCAATGCGCAGCCACGGCCGGGCTAGCGGAGGAGATGCGCGCTAACCTTAGAGGATCCCTGGAACGGTTTGGAGCGTTCCCGAATTTGTCCCCCGTCGGAAATTGGCCGCCGCGGCGGGAAATCAAACCCGCGGCCTGGTGATCTGGAGCGATAAGAAACACGTTCAGGATGGTGTCGAATTCCGACGTGTCGGCGTTTTGAGCCAATCAGAGAGGCCGTAGCTGCCACGCGAGCCAATCAGAAGTAGCTGAGAAGACGGTGAATGGGACAAGATGGCGGAATTAAACAGTACAGGAAAATCGACAGACTCATCGGGGGGGGGGTTTTTTTCGTTTTTTTTTTTTTTGTAGCAACCATGCGGAGCCAACAGAAAACGACGCCATGGAAAGCATGCAAACAGTTAAATCTTATTGAGCTGTAGCATGAATTGCGGATGAGGGGATAAATTTGCGATATGCTTTCATATCGCAGCACGCAGCTTCTTTATCTGCGTGCTTCTTTCTCTAAAGTCTTTCAAGGTCTAGCGGCTCACGCGTATTGCGGCCAAAGCATTCGATGCCTCGGTTCATCTGCAATGTGTTCCTGCTTAGATTTAGACGCCTGGCAACAATTACGGGTTTTAGAAAAAATCGCTAACACAAGCGCCAGAAAGGAGAGCTTTTCTGCCAATTTATTTGTTATTATGCAAGGTCTCGTAATGCAGCGGTCTTTCTTTTCTTTAGTTTTGATGCATTTTAAATTCCCATATTCCTTTCAATTTTGTCGTTGTTCTTTATCTGTAACATTGTAACACGCAACTTATCCTTCGAAGTGGTGCTTACATATCTTCAGCAATGCTAAGATATACGAGGTGTCCCAGCTAACTTTAGCCACTGTTTAAAAGTAATCGAATGTCACGCAGCTGGACAGAACCAAGGCAATGCTGTTTATCGTCGCTTGCAGATAGATTACTGTTAGCATTCTGCCTAATTAGCTAATTAGTCCTAATGAATTGATCAACTTCTCGAACATTATAGTTAGGGGAAAAGTATCAATGAGAAAATTGTAGCGCGACATGAAAAACTCCCGATACAGCTTTCTGTTGCTCAGTTGTTTTTCCGTGTGTAAAAGGAACCCGCGAATGCACGCAAAAAGCCTCGAGCGGCCATTTTCCGTGGATTTGCGGGCTTCTTTCACGCTTGGAAATACACTTTTATGTAGCACGTATTGAGCAGCAGAGATATATATCGGGAGTTTTTCTCTTTTTTTCGTTGCTCTACAATTTTCTCATTGAAACCTTTAATCTAACAATAATATTTGAGAAGTTGATTAGTTGAGACTAATTATCTAATTAGGCGGAATGCAAACAATAATCTGCAAGCGACGAGAAACAACATTGCCTTGGTTCTGTACAGGTACGTGGCCTTGGCATATTCTTAAACACTGGCTAAATTTAGCTGGGGCACCCTCTATATATGTTATCTGATTTCTATTGTATAAATAATTATAGACGCCAATCGCTCATAGTGGGTATGTGCCATTGTTTGAAAGGATAACAGCAACCGCAGGCCCAAGGTCGGCACCCGCGGAGTGTCAAGGTAGGTTCCATAATGTGTTGCTTTGCATATTACTGAATGATCTATTCATTTCTTTTTTTTACCCGCCGTGGTTGCCGAGTGGCTTTGGCGTTGCGATGCGAAGCAGGAGGTCGCGGAAGCGAATCCCACGGCCGCATTTCGATGGGGCGAAAGGCAAGAATGCCCGTGTAGCGTGCGTTGGGTTCGCGCTAAAGAACCTCAGGTGGTCTGAATTAATCCGGAGTCCCCCACTACGTAGTGCCTCATAATCAGATTGTGGTTTTGGCAGGTGAAAGCCCAGAATTCATTTTAATTTCTTTTTCGTGAATATGGCGATGAAAATCGAGTTTGTGTTCAATGTCAGAAACCTTACACGTTTTGGAAAAATGCCCGCTGCGCGGAATGGCGTGGACAGAAGCAAAGGCAACTGAAACACAACGACCTCGAAACCTCTATTTTACGAGCTTCCTGATTGGCGGATTTGCGTTACCTTAACCGCGAGCGTGCGGACACTTTTGGGCGTCCTCCCTCCTCATTTGTCGCCACTGCGCGATATTTAAGTTGGTATAAGCCAGCGCCTTGTGTTGTCCTTCTCGTTATCCTTGTATCCGCGTATTTTGTGCACGTGCCTTTGTGTGCCACGAATAGCTCTACCAACATGCGCATCTTATAGTCGTACACATGGCATTAAGACGAAAACAAATAAAATGACAGCCCGAAAAAAAAAAAGTGCTGTTTCGTATGCGCGGTAAAGATGGATGTCGTGAGCTTGCGAAATAGAAGAGGCTTAGAAGCCATGAAAACATCTACACGTTCTAGTTAGTCCGAGCGCTCCTACGGCAAGAAAAAAGAAACAGGATTTTGTTGCTTAGGCTTAGCGCTATCCCTACACGACCACTGAAATGCGATAGCACTCATTGCTGCAACTGCACCACGGATTTTGCGTTGAAGCCTCAGGCAGGTCTAGAGACATCCTGAGGGCTTAGTGGCTTAGCACATACACTACAGCTCCAGGAGCATTCCGCGCATGCATGGTCCACATTTGTGTTGCTCTAGCATTCAAAATTTTTCTCAGCCCTTTCAGGTTGACTGCTGTAACGCTTAGCCAATCGACATAGAATCACGAGCCTAAGCCAGTAAAAAGAAATAATAATAATAATAATAATAATAATAATAATAATAATAATAATAATAATAATAATAATAATAATAATAATAATAATAATAATTTTATTGCAGTGGGACCGCACAGCCTAGAATAAGGGTTTGCTCAACATTGGTCGAACACGCACACGTACGGTCACTCGATTTCACATCGCGCGTCTAGGTTTTAACTTTTCTTTAATTTCGCGGCAGACCGGAGTCTACATACTTGCACTTGCCATTATACGTTGATTGATGTAACCTAAGGAGTAGTCGAAATAGCCAGAACGTTAATATACCACGGAGCTATAACTGGTATGCGGAAGTCAACACACAAGAAAAGCACAGATACAACGTGCCGTGCGTGATGAGATTGCGTAAGTTTAAGAAAGAACCACTACAGAGTACGGAGACGGGGTCATCGGTACTAAATTTACAGCATGCAATATTTTACCTGCCGGGACGGATCTTTTTACGAAACTTATATATACCAATAAATTAATAAATAAATACACTCTTCATTTGTGGATTTACAGGGTACAAATATGGGCCTGCCCAAGCCAAGAGATGGCTTGTGGGACAGTGCCCGACAGCAAGGCACAAGTCAGAGCATACACCGCTTTCGGTTTACATCCCGAAAACAACTGGACTAAGCAGGAAGGAAAGGGGGGAAAATAAAGCATACAAATCAAACATAACAGACTTTACGTCTTTTCGACTGCCTAAAGAGAACACACTGATAGGGAGCTCATTCAGAACACTTGGAACATATAGAAAGCACGAACACGTCCCTCATTCTAGTCCGCGCTCTGGGCAAAATGAAATGATCTCTTGGACGCAATGTTCGAGCAGGGATATATGGGAGGCGAAATTCAGTATTCCACAGGTACCTGAGAATAACACTTTCTTTAAATAACGACTTGAACGAAGTCATACGGGAGCAGAGAAATAGGCTAGAAATGTTGGGAATTGGAACACCATATATCACGGCACGAATTGGATTTTAGTAAGCAATCAATCTTATTGCTCCAAGGCACTGAAGAAATTTAAAAAGAACAAATTCCATAGCGCAGCACACCGTATCCTAATGCATATGCGCTATCATTTTCCTTATATAAATTGGGCATAATGCTTTGATAGAGTATAGCAAACACGCTATTTTGCGCAGCCGTTCACAAACGTTCGCCAAATGATTGTCCCAAGACATGCTGTAATCAAAGTGAACACCCAGATATTTGAAACTTCAATTGTATGGAATAGGAGAGCAGGCGCAAGTATTTCAATGAGGATAATGAAGAAACAAAGGAATGATGACAGGAACACGTTTCAGGAGATTGTGGAAACATACGAGTTTAGTTTTATTTTGACTGATAGAAATTAAGTTATTACAGTACCAGCTCATGACATTTACAATGTCAATTTGTAATTCGGCTACGGCTTGATCATAATTAGCATAACGGGATACTAGAAGCGCGTCGTCAGCGTAGTGAAAAACTCGGCAATGAAGAATGGATTGAATGAGATCGTTAACATATAAGCTAAATAAAAGGGCTGCTAATATCAATCCCTGAGGAACTCCACTGGACAATTAACTGTGTCTGTCTACTTTTTAATATTTCCGATTACTACAACTTGAGATCAACCATGCAAATAATTTTCAAGGAAAGATAAGAAAGGCCCTCGGAAGCCATATCTATAAGTTTACAAAGTAGAACATCATGGTTCACGGTATCAAAAGCTTGTGATACGTCTAAATATGATGCGCAAGCAAATTCGCTGTTTTCAAGAGCATTATTAAGGAAATCAATTAGTTCATCTAACGCTAACCTAGTGCCACGCCCGGGGGTAATCCATATTGGTTGGGCGATAGGAGAATATGCGTATCAATGAAGCTTTGTATTACATGAAAAAATATGCTGTTCAAGTATCAGTGCGATGCACGAAAGTATCGAAATAGGCCTGTATACAGACCTATTTCGATACTTTCGTGCGCATTGCACAGGTTAATTCTCTCACAAACTATCGTTCTGTCACAAAAAAGCGCACAGGCTGATTCTGTCACAAACTATAGTTTGTGATAGAATTAACCTGTGCGCTCTTGAAAAGGGGAACTACAAGAGCTTCCTTGGGACCAGCTGGCATGATTTGCGTTGCTATAATGTCGTTTAAGATTGCTAACACAACACTCTTCAGGACCTCAAAGTTTCTGGGAAGAACGTCCGAAGACTCACCACCTAATCCCACTGACTCGCACAGTTTAACGTTGAATAGGATATAACGAATATTGCCTTCAGTGCACTCTGGCAAAAAGGCAGACTCAGCCACCGATGGCGGCACAAGGTCACTGGACGTATTACTAGATAAGTTTGTTGCAGCAGACGAGAAAAAATGATTAAATTGATCAACTAGAAGAATAAATGGAGGTCCAAAATTTTCAGCAATGGTTTCATACACACCTTTACGGGGACGACCCTTTGATTCGTTGACAACAGACCAAGCCTTAGTTGGATTATTCCTAGATTCAGAAAACTTATTTTGGAAGTGTTTTCGTCTTCCAGCTCTAAGCACGGCAGTAACTTTATTGTGATCCATCTTATAAGCTGCATGAAGAAACTTAATCTTAGGGGAACGACGATAATGCGCCCCAGCTGATTCTTTTTCTGCTATCACGGATAGAACATTTCCACTTATCCATGGGCAACCCGGTTTTTTTTTTGTTTTATGACGACCGCGCTTTTACATTAGTGCACTATCTGTGTGTGAACAGTAATAAAATAGTCATACAGTTTACATGCGGGAACTTCCGCAAGGAAAGATCGTCAATCGTAATGCCGCGCTGATCGCCAACCGTAATGCGATAAGTCAAGTTTTCTGTTATCAACAACCTCTATTTCTGATATCGGTTTCTGGACGGCAACATGCTGTGACGATAAAAAAGTACATCCCACAGAAAAGGGATCGGACAGCTTTTGCTCAACAATAAACGGAAACACCTAGTCGTTCTCGGTAAGGACATTCACGTAATCCAGACATGAAGACACGACTGATGCCCCCTAAACTTCGACACGCGTTGGAAGGTTGATGACGGCTTCTGTCCCAAAGTCAGCAAGCGTGTGCACGTATTCAGCTACGATGTGTCGTTCTTTCTTCAGCACGTCAATGTTAACGTCACCTAACATGCATACTTGACCAGATGGAAAAGCAAGTGGGCGAAATTCGTCCACAAACTTTCTGACGCTTTGGTTTGGAGGCCTTGAGATAGCGAGCAAAGTTATGACAAGATATTGCGTGTGAATAAGAAGCGCTAGCGAGGCGGCAGTTGTAAAGGTCATGCTCAGAGGACTCGAAATCCAGCAATCTTTGATAAATACAGCAATTCCACTGCCACGGCCGTCTTCTCGCGTAATAAAATCAATGTGGTAACTTTGGAGGGAAAACAGACCAATATGCTCTTGCCCAATATTTGTTTCAATACGAAAACACCTGCTCTGACACGCACAGCCCTAACTTGGAAACAAAGTTAATTCCTGTGCTTGCGAATACCGCGCACGTTTACATGAAAAACCATGAAAGCACTAACGTCAACTTTTGAAAAGATATTAGAGAGAGAAGGAAAATCACGGAATTGTTCGCACACAGCCATGAAACAAAGGCAAAACTACAACAAACAAAGCAGAAAAAATGAAAATAAAAAAGCAGTCAGACTAGTTGAGTCAAATCAGAAGTACCCATCATACGTACAATCGGGTCACCCTCCCTTTTCCGAGCATAATTTTTACCATGTTTCACCCATACGAACTCGAAATTCACTTCCTTAGCCTTAGACTTCGTCGCCCAGAGCAATTCTCTGCTGTATTTTGTCAAGTTTTCGACACAGCAAATCGAGGGCTCGTTTTCCTGCGCCAAAAAGCATGCAATTTTTTTTCGCTTTGCCAGCCAGCTGTCCTTTATGTATGCCGACAGAAAGCGCACCAAAATTGGCGCTGCTTTCTTGCCCTGCCCAGGCAAACGGTGTGCGGCTACGACGTGGCCTGGAAGAAATGAGTCAATGCCCAGCTGAGCGGCCAGTCCGGAGACAGTGACAGTAGGACTTTGGGATAATCCATGAATTTCGAGGACCTGCTATACTGCTCAAAGGCATTTATTTAACTTCGAAGGCTTTGAATGCATGATACCTGCTTGTAAAGCGACCTGATCCTCAAGTATCGCCACTCTCGACGACAGTGCAGACACATTTTTGTCACGATTTGCTGATTCTTGCAGCAAGAAATCATATTTATTTGACAGGAATTCAACTGAGTCGTATATTTCTTGCATTTTTTTGTATTCACTGCTACGATCTCAGACTTCAGGCACAGCAACTCATCTATCTTGGAGGGAATCAAGGAAAGAGACCCTACTTGCTCGCGAATGGAATCCAGCAACGATAGCTTTTCAGCAATGGCTGTTAACTGACTAGAACTGCCTTGGGGCGCATCCACTGATCTGCATGTTTTGCATCGCCACTTTTTCTCCTTTTCGCGCCCATAGCCAAAAAAATGCCTTCCGCCACACCCAAGCACTCCTGTTCGAGGTGATCTAACGATGCACAGCTGGAGCATTCCACATATCGGTCCTCATGAGAAAAATCATCCCGACACTGAGTACACTGCTTTTCCTCCATCTCACAAGCGTACAAAAATGCACACACACGGTCGCTCAATCAAAAGGGCAGTTTTGCAGTCAGCGGCACAAGAGAGGAACAGAATTGCGGCGATAGCGGAACCAGGGGAGGTATTCTGCAGGAATCCACCTAGTGGACTGTCCATTTCGGCCGCTGCTGATTGGCTGGGGCCGCTCATCTCCTCCTCCCTCGTACAGCTGCATCCAATCAGCAGCGGCCAAAATGGACAGTCCACTAGGTGGACTCCTGCAGAATACCTCCCCAGCTCACCTGCAGTAACAAGATGAATCGTTTAGTGCCGGCTCTGGGCGTGCCGCCAACTCCCCCAATTGCTGCTTGAAAGCGACGCCCTTTTAATGGGACGGTGACGTTGCGCGTAAAACCCCTTAAACTTCGTAAAGTAGTGACACTCTACTCCTCCGCTTTCACTTCTCCTCGTTTTTCCTCTCTTTCACGCTCCCTCCTCAACCGTGGCGCCACCTACAATGCTCGAGAGTAGCAACGGCGCCAACATGCGCTCCTCGCCACTCCGTAGACGCTTCTCGAGCAAAAATGGCGCTGAAGCAAGGCGAGAGGGCCCACGTGATGCTATTAGGCCAATAGCGACGCGGCTGCGGCCTCGGCCAGAGCGCGCGAGGAGGAGGCGGCATTCTTCTGGCACTAATTTACGAAGTTTAAGGGGTTAATAGGTGTGCGTAGGTAAGAGCACCACCTTGCGCTGCGAACCAGAGTCACGAAGAACGGGAAAAATTCTCCGTATTTCCAGCAGAGTTGCCACACCCACGAACCGTCTCGTGCCGAAGAATATTCGTAGTCCGTAAAAATTAAAATTGAATTACGGGGTTTTACGTGCCAACACCACTTTCTGATTATGAGACACGATGTAGTGGAGGACCCCGAAAATGTTGACCCCCTAGGGTTCTTTAACGTGCGCCTAAATCTAAGTGCGCGAGTGTTTTCGCATTTAGTATTCGTAGTCCGTGGCACCACTTGAGTATATCCTGACATATTGACGCACCTGGCAGTAACAAAATGAATCGTTTAGTGCTGGCTCTGGACGTGCCGCCAACTGCCGAAAATGATTCAGTGTTTAGGTTCGAACATTAAACTCAATAATATCTGCTCGACTAAGTCCCTAAAGCTTCTTTTTTATTATTATTACACTTAGTATTTTCGATAAGCCGTCCGCACAAGTGCTGTAAGCTCGCTATTTTCTGCTGAGGTGTTCTTTGCCTTATCAGGAATGACAGCGTCCTCCTGGTAATAGCTTTATACACCTTTACAATTTCTACTCGATGGTAATTTCTTTACGCCCACAATTTGTTCAACATGACTATTTTTTAACTCTTCATCCTAAGGTATCCTTCCTTACAGTTTCTGTAGCATGTTTCGGTGTGTACATGTGGATGGCGTTACGTAAATAGCTGTAGAAGTTTGAATGCTACGCTGTTAAAAACCATTGTGGTTTTTGACAGTATCCTGTGTGATCTATTAGAATGTATTCTACATGCGTGTATGTCGACTGTCTTGGTGTTTACATGAATGGAGTGTTGTAAGTAGTTCCTCGCTACTGCCATGCAGAGTCTTTTGGGCCACAGCCAAGTTACTTGTAGCTTTTGGCGCAAAATGACCCTTCACTGTTTTATTGGAAACTAAAGGTTGATTTGATCTGATTGCTACAGAACCACATGAGGGATGACAATACCACTGAAGGCAGCGTTATATGTCTGCAAAAAATAATTCCTCGACTGTCTTCTTACTTTGTAAAGACTTTTCAAATCGCAACAAAACATCTATCTGCTCTACTCTAGTTGATGGACCATCATTCTCAAACAAATTACTCCTGAACTCTAGCAAATGAACAAGCGTATTGAAAACCACTGGTCTCGTGCTTCGTTTCTTCGAAATTTTTCTTGCTTCCTTACCCTCCTGAAGACTTTATTTTTCTGAGAATTCTGTTCCCTTCCCCTTCTTTTCATCCTGTTTCCTTGGCTCGAACGTAGCACTGACGACGCCTTGCTGCCGTTATCGCTGGAATTGGCCCCTCAGCGCAACAGGTGGTGAGAAGAAAAGAACAGGCAATTAAATGGAACGTTACAAAATATAGGCCACGCTTCGCCTTTGCTTCTCCTCGCCTTTCAAAGTTCTTAAATAACCCATACCTTCAAAAAATATTCCCAGGTTGAGAGTCGCGTCAACATTGTTTCTTTTCTCTCCTACACGTCTCATACCCAAGCACACGGGGAAATATTATGTATCCCAATCGAGCCCGATCTAGATCAACTTCCACCAACGTGATTGGCTCTCTTGCGCAGCTTGCAGTAAGGAGCCATTCGCGATCGAGGAATCTTATCCGGACCGGGCTTTACTGCGATCGAAAGTGGCCCGTGTAACATCGGTATTATATGTTTGTCTCACCCGATGATTTCACAAAATTGCCACAATTATAGTTACAGCTTATGTACGAACACTTGCAGGCACCTGACGTTCACAAGTTATCCCTCCCAACGCCAGACCGTGGAAGAAAGATGCATACGTTGGCGACGGGCGAAGGGTTTTTGAGCCCCGAGGTAAGACACGAGGCAGCCGACTCTCCGAACTACTGATTAGAGCACGTTAGGTTAATTTAGGCTAGGTTTGGTTGTGTTACATTAACCAAGGTCGAGTTAGGCTAGGTTATTTTGAGTTAGTGCTCGAGGTTTAGTCCACATAGTGTTTATTGCGGCAGTAAAACACGGCAAACCACACAGTCTTATGTCGAAAAGTAACATGAGCACTTGTCTCACTTATTGTCTCGGCCTAACTGCTTGAGCTCCGTCCTCGTAAGCATGCACTAATGTAGGGTTACGGTGTAAGTGCGCACGGAATACATTTCTTGGAATAACTTGACAGGTATCAGTTGACTACGTAGAGTTGATGTCGGTGTGCATATTTCAAACAATCTTTGACTTAACTGGCCGATGGCCGATGTACCTCTAATCGCTCTACACAAATGTCCTCATTTGCCTGATTACGGCTTTCTGATCCACTACAGTCATAGCATCAAAGGCAGATTCGCTCAGGAAACGGAAGGTTTATATTCCAGATATAGCGCGTAATACAAAATAAACAAACTCTAAACAGTGCACAGGAATAGAACAGTGAGGACAAAGAGTAAGGAATAAAAAAAGGACACTCCGTTATTACATTTCTATGCATTACAGCAAAGTTATATTACCTAAAAATTCCCGAGTAATAACTCACTCAAGACTGAAAATGTATCTTTCTTCGCGGCCTTATTTCAGAATGACAACCTGATGTGGAAAAACGCAGTTCGGTAACACGGACATAATTTGAAACCTTTGGCACATATATTTTACGAGACATCCAAAAGTTCAAAGGAAGAACAATTTAACAATCGTAACTTAGAACTAACATTTTGTTATAAAGTACGTCAATATGTACACACACTTCAGGCAATCGGACACGCTCTGAGTGATTGAAGGCACAATTCACCAAATGTAACCGATTATTACTTTCACTGAGCAGCACTGAGGTGCCACTAAAGTTCGTGTCATCATTCCGGCGAGGAAAGCACACGCCTCTGTATTATAGTAGCCAACGTGCAACAACTTATTTTCTTACTGTTTCTGAGAATCCGAATACGGATGAACAGCGCCTTGTATACATGCACTCCTCGCAGTGCGAATCGTGTGGGCAAGCATGCTATGGATCCCTATTATTATATCATTATTCACATTGTCTATTCACAAGAAAAAAAGAAGCATCTGCTGATCACTTGATGTTCAGATCTTACTGAGACCGGCTGGTTTTGTTTAGATGTCTATCTGAAAGTGTGTTAATAAAATTATCCCTAATAAAGCAGCTACTTAGTTGTAGTAAAGGTTTGAAACAACAATTACCTGTGCACTGCTCAGTAAGCACTAACACGTGCGAACGTAGTAGTCAGTGGGCTTCTTCGATTTTCCACTTCTGGCTACCCGCGGGCTGCCAGAGCCAGCCAGAGCGTCTTCGTTTTTCTCGGGTTGCTCCGCCCACCGCGCTACGCACTTCCGCCGGGCGTTCGTTTTGCTCGCGCTGGACGGTTCTGGCTACCCGCGGGCTGCCAGAACCTGCCAGGACGATTTTGGTCTGGCTGCTCTCTGGAAGTTCTCTGGCTAGCAGACGACTAAAAGAGGCGATGGGCGCTCGCCGCCATCTTTACGGGGACTTCACGGATTGCAAGGCGGGTGCTTGAGGACTTAAATTTACCTCGCTCAGCCAACTGTCTACGGTCCTCTTCGGATTTCCTTACTTCTAGCGTTATCTTTTTAGGTGCTAACGCACCGTTCCGCATCGCGAAGCGGTGTGATACGAGCCGTGGTGAACCGTTCGAAGCTTTTGTGTGCGTGTCCCCAGCTGATTGCTCCTTCGCGGCGGTGAACAGCGCGCCGCGCTCTCATGCGTGCATGTTATCTGCATCGTGTTCCACGCAAGTTGTAGACGCTCATTCACACATTGCGGTACATTTTGGGTTCGTCTTTCTCTGGTGGCGTTCCTTTTCACATATCTCGCGTATGTATATCTCCTTTCTCTGCAGTTAGCGAAGGCTTTGCAGCTAGCCCGTGTTCGCTCCGTCTCTCCGTCGTATGCTGTGGCTGCTCGAAACCGATATGTGTTCGAACTGCAGGCCGTTGATCTAAGAATACACTGATTGCACTCGGTACATTTAGACACACGTACATTGGCTTATTGCTCTCATGATTGCGACCAATGTTGTTTTTCGTGTGAAACGTTTCGCTCGTCACAGGCGACGTGCATTTTCATGCGCCAGCCGCGTCCCTAGCTCCTTAAATGAGAAGCACCATCAGCCACAACAAACTTTATGAAATCGAAGCCCAAGCAGGTCGGCGCGAAATTTTATGCGTATGAGCTAGACGTACCCGATAACCTGCTTTTTCATGTCTTGTGATGACACAACGCCAACTCATCAATGTCGCCGGTGGCCGACGTGATCGCTGCGAGCAGGGGTCCTCCAGCTATCGCTTTCGAGTATACAATCACGATTTCGCGTCTTGTCATCTCTGCGTCGGAGGCCATCTGTTGCGCTGCGCAAGCGAGGTTGGCCGAGTACGCGTCCTGCGCCGAGTCGCGCGAAATCGCGCGAAAGTGATCGTATCCCTGAATGCAACAATATATTTTCAAGCTGGCAACGCCTAAATGGGCCGACTACGCCGAGCGCGCGCCGGCCTCGACGGGCG
This sequence comes from Dermacentor variabilis, assembly GCF_050947875.1. Classification (NCBI taxonomy): domain Eukaryota; kingdom Metazoa; phylum Arthropoda; class Arachnida; order Ixodida; family Ixodidae; genus Dermacentor; species Dermacentor variabilis. The sequence goes on along the minus strand of NC_134576.1, from coordinate 75,511,517 downwards.
CTGCCATGCTGGTAGCATGTTTACATTTGGCCAGCTGTACCGGCGTTCGATTTTGCAAACTTCGGGCAGGTTCGGGTTGTCTTGGGATCCCAGCCCATGTGACTTCCTGTCAGAACCGGAACTAGCTGGCTGCCATCTGGCTGCCAGAGGGCTGCCAAAACTCCGGAAATCGAAGAGGCCCAGTGGCGTAGACTAGGGGGGGGGGGGGGCAAACCGGGCACGTGCCCCCGCCCCCCACCCGTTTTTCTGCTTTGGTATGCGGCCCCCAGCCCCTCCCCTCCCTCACCCTCCTCTATTTAGTGAGTGCTCCCCCTTCCCCCGAAAGAGATTTGTGGCTACACCACAGACAGTAGTAGCGGTGGTGGCGGTAGTAGCCGCAGCTGGAGTCCCACTACTAGTAGTAGTGCTGCTAATACTGCACTACTACTAAACTACTACTACTACTACTCCTACCACCACCACCTCCACTACTACCGCTACTACTACTACTACTAATAATAATAATTATTATTATTATTATTATTATTATACGGAGGTTGTGGGTTCGGTTCCCACCAACGAGATGTTATCTTTTCGTTCACTTTCATTTCCCTTTTCTTCATTATTTACTGTATCCCAATTTCAACAACAGATAATTTCCCCGATGTTATTCTAGTCTTTATGTGGTGATGATTCGCGAAATCAAGCCCGTAAGTTCCCCTTCTTCGCTCGCTTACTACTACTATAGTGGTGCGCAGGCACACGGGTAAAAAATGTAATATATATAGGCCAAAGTACAATCTTTCAAAAAAATACACATAACATATTTACGCATACACAAAAATGCCTTGGACAAGGAAAAAATGGACCAAGGGAAATATGCAAGTATGAATAAAAACAAATCCAAAAAGGCACAATAAGAAAGCCGCAAATTAAACTAACGCAAATGGAATGTCAGTTTAGTTTCGGTCGTGAGATAAGGCGCAATTCATTGAGAAAATAGGTTAATTTCTTATTACTTGGTATAGCTGTAGAAAAGCTGGTGAGCTGTAAGAAAAGTCCCTTCTCCGAATAAGCTTACTCAATAGTCTAGGCAGCCTGTTATTTACATCTTTTTTTTTTAACATTCAGGCTCGTTTCATTTTTTATAGCTATCAACTAATAGAAAGTTCTAGCAGCGGGACTTTCGACACATAATCCTAGCCGCTACACTGCTCGGGCGCAGGGACCACGCCAAATATTTTTTCATTCATTTAATCATCCTTATTCGCCCGCATCCCATACCCCTGTATGCCCTGAGGCATTACCCCTCGCATTAAAGAAAAGAAGAAAAAGAAAAGAATATCGTGTTGCTGGAGCCGCGTGGACCACAGCACAAGTGCAAGTCGTCACACAGTCGGCGTCGTCGCGCCATCGTCGCCATCCCACTGTCCTCATGCCGTCTTCGGCATGCCACCTTCAGCTGCGGCAGCGTATGTTCAGAAATCCAGCGATCATTCAGACGTTGGAAAGCAGTGGTGGTGGTAAAAACGTTTATTTCCTCTGAAAAGAGGGAGTTACATGGAGGGTGCTCTGGAGTCAGGCTTAGTGCCCTTCCCCTCACAAACACTAGGTGGAGTCCCTAGTACGGGACCCCAGTGGCTTCCGCTGCCGCCATAGCTCGTTCGACCATCGCCTTTTGGGCTTTCAGGTCGCAACAGGCGAGTAGGGTCGCCTCCCAGTCCTCCCGGGTGGGGTTTGGGTGTGGAGTAAAAGCAGGGTTGGAGGGGCACGCCCACACCATGTGGTAGAGGTCCGAGGACCTCTCCCCACAGTGCGGGCACTCCCCGGAAAAGGCAGGGTCAAAGTGCGTTAGCGAGGCCGGGCACATCATGGTGTTCGTGACAAGGCGGAGGAACAGGCGTTCCTCCGCTCTCGTTAATCCTTTACACGGGTGGGGGTACAGTTTATGTCTATCTTTGTATAATTGTGTTATTTCCTTGTAAGTGTAGGTCGGCGTGGCTTCCGCTACTTCTTCAGAGGAGGCGGGGGACGAGGTTGCCCGGTTAGAGAGCGCGCGGGCGGCTGCATCTGCTGCCTCGTTTCCTCCTAGCCCCGAGTGGGCCGGAGCCCAGACTATGAAGCGGTGGGATGGACCTCCTACGTACGAGCTATTTTGCAGTAGCCGGTAGGCCAGGTACGGGACCCAGCCCTGTTGGACGTTCCGACACGCCCCTCGCGAGTCGGTTATGATTGTCTTGGAATCGGAGTGTGTTGCCGCTAAAGCGATGGCGACTTCCTCTGCTTGAGTGACGCTTCGGGCTTTGAAGGTGAGCCCGTTCACCGTTTTGGACTCGTGGATCACTGCCGCCGTGTACCACCCGCCATGGTGCGGGCCGGATGCGTCCACATAGTATACCCCGGGTTTCCTTCCGTAGTGGTGAGCTAAGGCCTCTGCCCTGGCCCTGCGTCTACCCTCGTGGTCGTCCCTGGACATCTTAATTGGGAGTGGTCTTACGTGCAGGGCGTAACGCCATTCCTGAGAGAGTCTTACTCTCTCCTCGGTGAGAGTCGTGTGTTCTATGTGCAGACGGGCCAAAAGGCGGCGTCCTGACGGCGTCTGCGATAATCGCGTGTATTGACCTGTGAGGTGGGCTTCTCTAAGTTCATCGAAGGAGTTCGTCATACCCAGACCTTGGAGTCTCAGGTTAGACGTGGTTATCGGGAGGTCGAGGGCCTTCGTCGCCATTTTGCGTATTATCACCTCGATGATGTTCTGGTCGTGTTTGTTCAGGCGGAGATAGGGGGTCGAGTACAGGATTCTGCTTGTTACAAAGGCATTGGCCAGCCGCAAGGCGTCTTTGCTTCGCAGTCCCCCTTTCTTGTTCGAGACTCTGCGGACCATTCGGCCCACCTGATCTCCCACCTTCTTTAGTTTGTCGAGCGTGGTCGTCGCCAGCCGACGCTGGTGGATGAAAAGACCTAGGACTCTAATTTCTTTTCTTTCGGGTATCGGTTCCGATCCAAGTCTCAATTCTATCTTGTTTGTGCATTTTTTGTTGGGGCGAATGTGCACGAATTCGGATTTTTGAGGGGAGCAATGAAGGCCACATCTTTTCGCGTACTCGTTCGCCGCGGTGGCCGCCTCCTGCAGGCTGGCCTCCATTTCACCGAGAGAGCCCTGCGTGGCCCAAATGGAGATGTCGTCCGCGTACAGCGCGTGTTGCACACCCGGGACTTTCTCCAAGTGGACCGGCAGGTTCTTCATTGCCAAGTTGAAAAGCAAGGGGGATAGCACCGCTCCCTGTGGCGTCCCTCTCGTGCCTAATAGAAAGGGGCCGTGTTCCGCGTTCTGGATCTTCACGTAGGCCTGTCTGTCCGTGAGGAAGCGTTTTATATACTCGAAAGCGTTCCTGCCGCATCCCGTCTCTGATAGGTGTGTGAGGATCGCCTCGTGTGTCACATTATCGAAGGCTCCCTTCAGATCTAGGGCCAGCACTATCTTATCCCCGTTCGGATGTTCGATCGGGTTTAGTACCTCCCTGCTGAGCTGCAGCAGGATGTCCTGAGCCGATTTATTTGGCCTGAAGCCGTACATCGAGTCGGCGAAGACTCGCTTGTTTTCTAGGTACTCAGATAGTCTGTCTCTGACCATAGCTTCCATCAGTTTGCCCACGCACGAGGTGAGAGAAATAGGTCTTAGGTTATCCGTATCTATGGCCTTGCCCGCCTTGGGGATGAAAGTTATCAGCGCCGTCTTCCACTCCGTGGGAAATGGAGCTTCGCCCACCCAAATCGAATTAAAGTGTTCTAGGAGGGATTCGTATGTGCGGTCCGGCAGATTGGCTAGGAGTTTTACCGAGATCCCGTCCCTTCCTGGCGCGGTCCCGCGTTTCATCCTCGCTAGAGCGGCCTTGAGTTCGTATATTTTGAAAGGTTCGTCCAGCTCAGCATTTTGGGCTCCATTGTATCTGTAAGCGTCTCCCCTTGGATCTTGGGTTGTGGTCAGGTACTGGTCCCGAAGCTTCAGTGCAAGCTGGGCCGTATTTCCTTGAAATGCATGTACCGCTCTCTGCAGGTGCTTGTGCGTCTCGGTGCGCGTCTGGTTGGGATCTATGAGTGCCCGGAAGAGGCGCCATGTGTTCTTGCTAGACATCTGCCCAGCGGCCGCGTTGCACCTATCTACCCAGTTCGCGTCCGCGAGTTGCGCCGCGTACTCCGCCGCTTCTTTAGTGATTGCCGCGATCCGAGCTCTTAGCTTTCGGTTATGCTTCTGTCTACGCCATCTTTTGACCATGCTGCGTCTGGCTGCCCAGAGGTGGAGGAGGTGGGTGTCCACGTCCGTCACCGCCTCTGAGAGCTTTACCTGCGTTTCCGTCGAACGCAGGTTGATCAGCAGCTGTTTTGTCCAGGCTTGATATCCCTGCTCCTGGATGGAGCTTACCTCGTATTCCTTTCTAAATTTCGTCCAGTCCGGCAGCATAGTGTGCCCCGTAGGCCTGGTAAGGGGTTTCGTACGGATCGTTATGGTGATCAGGCAGTGGTCACTACCGAGAGTTTCCTCCGTATTCGTCCACTCCACTCGCCTCGCGTTTTTCGTGAAGGTTAAGTCGGGACACGTGTCCCTCTGCACCGAGTTCCCTATCCGCGTGGGGCACGCCGGGTCAGTGTGTAGGGTTAGACCTAACGCGGACGCCGCCTTCGCTAGCTTCCGTCCTCGTATGTCCTCTCGATGATAGCCCCATGAGGGACTCTGCGCGTTGAAATCTCCCATTACTAGTAACGGGTCTCGTCCTGCTTCCCTGATAGCTCTGCTCAGGAGTGTGGAGAAGGTTACGTTTTTTGCTTTAGGTGGGCAGTACACGTTCAGGATGTGTAGCGGCGAATCCTCCTTTTTCAGTGGCAGAAGAGTCACCATCACGTGCGAAAAGCTGGTTTGTAATTCTAGATCTACCAAATTTGCAGTGTAGTTTTTGTGCACAAAGATGCACGTTAGGGGGTCGAGTTGGAACGTTTTGTAGTTTGTGAGGCTCACGTTCCCGCCAGGTTCCTGTACGGCCACTACTGCCGGAGTATGCTCGTACGTAGACAGGTGCATCCTAAGATCCGCTCTCTTAGTCCTCGATTTCAAGCCTCGACTATTCCACTGCGTTAATGTTATGGGACTCTTTTTAGTTTGTCTCGCCATGTTGTATCTGGAGATTGTTGTTATTCTGGAGGGGAAATTGCTCCTGGTGGTCTTCCTCCTCGTCCTCGCTTATCACCCTACGCATCCTGTAGGCTCGGGGAGTCTGGAGTCTCCTCGTGTTAGCGTATTTGCGAACCGTCATCGCTTTCGCTATCTGTTGTGAGACTATGGTGGGAATGGATTCTTGGACCCTTCGCATCATAGCTTCTAGTTTATTTTCAAGACTAGGTTCTGTGTCGCTTTCCATCGTCTCTTCTTGCTGAGGTGGCTGGGGTTTAGCTAGCGCACTTTCTAGTTTGCTCGTTAGCACCGCGATCTGCGCTTTTAGGGCTGCTATCTGGTTTCGTAACTCTGTTTCTACTGGGTTGGGTGTGGGTGGAGAGGAAGGTTTGGGAGGAGGAGGAGGAGAGGCGGTCCCACTCACCTGCCGCATCCCGTTCTGGACTATGCTGGCCCAGGTCTTCTTTTGCTTGGGTTGATCAGAAGTCGACTCCCTGCTAGGTGGAGGGGGCGGGCGATTCCCGCTTCCTCCCTTCTTCGTCTTCTTGTATTTTTTCTTCTTTTTCCTCCTCCTTTTCTCCTGATTGCTGGGTTGTTGCTGCGCGTTCGTGCGAAATTTCGCCGTGCAGTCTCTGGAGTTCGTGGCGTGTTCGCCGCCACACACCGCACATTTTGGGTTGCACAGGTGAGGGGACCGCACCCCCTCCACAAACGGGGCTAGCGTTCCGCAGAGTCCGCAGTTTTCTTGTCTCGGTGTCGGGCAGGTATCTGGCCTATGCCCCACCGTGCCGCACAAGTTACACGCTGGTATGGTGCGGCGGTACCTTGCTACCGGTATGACTTGCGCGTTGTACAGTACAGCTCTGGGCTTGTACTTGCCTTCGAAGGTGATTCTGGCTTTGTTAGAAGTTCCGAACTTTCGGATCTCCAGGATGGTGCTTTCTCCGTGAAAGCTTTTCACCTTCCCTCGCAGGGACTCGGTGGTTTCCAGATTGGCCACTGTGATGACTCCGTGAATCACGTTGTCTTCGCTCTGTTTTACGTGCCCGTGCAAATGGAGGTCTGCTCCTTCTTGGATTTTTATCGCAAAGTCCCCGACCAGTTTGTCTGCCGCGTGGATGCTCGACGTGCCCACGATGATCAGGTTTTGGTCCGGGGATATTGTGAAGTAAAAGTTGTCCGCTTCGGCCTCCCCGACTCGCTGTCGTAGGGCTAGGCCTAGCTCACCGTGTTGTAAGTTCTTCAAGCTTGTCGCCGTTAATGGTTTGATGATTAGCACCACATCGTCTGGTCTAAATCTGCAGAGAAACTTGGGTTTCCATGCAGCTTTGACTTGCCTTGGGCCTCCGGCTGCGCGCTCATCGGATGCCTTGTCGGCTTGCGCATGGTGGCCTCCGTGAGCTGACGTGGCCTTCCCTTGTGTGCAGGCTTGGAGTTTCTGGGCTCTTGTTTCAAAGGCCCGGATCACATTAGCGTTGCAGGCTTGGTCCCGACTGGTCTGCGGCACAGTTGTCCATGCCATGCCTTCCGGGTCGTAGCCGCGTTGCTGGTTTGCGCTTGCCATGTTGGCTTGGAGCGGCCTCCCCGCCGCCGAACGCCGGCGTTCAGCCTTGAGGCTGCGTCGCGGCGCTATGGCGGATGGGAGGAAAAACGCTTAAAAAGGTCAACAAATCGGCCCACCGGATTGGGAGTGGTCTCCCTGCGTGCCGGCTGACCTGCTGGTCCTGTCAAGTCCAAAATTGTCGGGATCAAACGCGTTGGGCCGCCGCCACGGTCGAAAATCGCCGGAGCCGATGTCCCATGCGTCCGCTCGCTACGCGCGCTGGTAGCGTCCCGTTCTTGGAAAGCAGTACTTCAACCGAAAACGTTATAAACGATCATTTACCCTGAAATGTAACGGATGAAGCAGGGCCATGCGACCTCCAAGCGATTCGCCGAGCTCGAGAGCGAGAAGGCTAACCTGCATTGTGGTCTCTACCCGCATCACAGCTAACGCTTAAAGATCCGTATTACACGTTCGTAAGCGTCCTACGAGCGTCATCCTTTCTTTAAGCCGTCACGCGGCACTCAAAAGAATTCCAGAGAATTTCATAGAAGCTACTTCTATATGTTTGGCAATCACTATCGATGCTTCCCGCCGGATTGCCTTTTTTTTTTTTTTTTTTTTGTCGTCACCGTCGCTTCCGCACGTCGCAGATGTACGGGGCGCGGGTCATCGTGTCGCCCAGCAGCCAGTCGGCGGGCGGAGGCCGCAAGCTCGTCTACTTCATCGAGGAAGCCCCGAGGCCACCGCCGGGGGCCCTGGTCCCCCGCGTGGCGCTCTTCCTCATACTCGTCCTCTGGTTCAGCACCATCTTCGGGTCGGTGGCCACGTTCTGGCTCTACCTGTACCCCAAGGACAAGAAGCGCCATGTCGCGCGTGCCGTGACGTCCACGGCCAAGGCCCTGTCGACGTTGGCGAGCACTGCCGCTAGCGGGCGCCTCTGACCTCCCGTAATGAGCGCTGCCTCGCAGCTTCCTTGGCGGTCTGAATAAACCATTCGCTTGTTATGTCGATCTTATTGGAAGCGTTTTGGAACTGTTGGATGCACGGGGTTCAGCGCTGGGGCTGTGAGTGACGACGTGGTTCGGGTCTCCGGATTAATCTATATCTCCCAGGGAGTTATTCAACGCGGTCTTAACTCTTTGGGTGTCACTGACGTAAAGTTTCGTTTTCGCGCTTCTGTCCCACCGTGTCAGAAAGGAATGTGAGGACCATACGAAAAGAACGTTGAAATTGCTTCTGTTGAAACTGCTTCCGAGTTGCTCGAAATTATTTTCTTCCTCTTTTTTGCATAACCAAAAAATAAACCGTTGTGTTCGTTTTACAATATCCCAGAAGAATTTACTAATGTCAAGTTAATGAAGCAAAATAAGGAAGGACTTCAATCAAGTGTCTTCATCCGTCGCGGTGGCTTAGCTGCTATGGTGTAGCGCTGCTAAGCACGAGGTCGCGGGATCGAAGCCCGGTCGCGGCGGGCACATTTCGATGGGGGCGAAATGCAAAAGACGCCAGTGTACCGTGCATTGGGGGCCCGTTAAAGATCCCCTGGTGGTCAAAATTTATTCGGAGTCTCCCACTACGGCGTGCCTCATGATCAAACTGCAGTTTTCGCAAGTGAAATGAAACCCCAGAATTCAAGGTTCAATAAATTGCCTTTCGTTCCCCCTTGAAATGCGGTCGCTGTGGCCCGCCGGGAACCGAACGCACGTCTGCTTACGAGAAATCCGAAAACTATTATGCGACCTTAAACTGTGCTACGAAATACATTAGCTTTCCAGTTAACAGGTTACCAAGAAGCGTACCTCTGTCAGTTCGGGACAATCTTGACTTGTACGCCCAGGCATTTTCTTGAATTTTTCAGACGACTACCTCCAACGTGGTGCCAGTCTTGGGATTTATGCTAAGCAGACATAAGGTCACTACTACACTGACTGGCGCCGCTCGCGTACGCTAAATACACCTCCTAAATTTTGGCTATTCACCTACGTCACAATACGCTTCAATTTTAGTTCATCAGCGAAATGTTCACAGAAAATTTTCTTGCTGCTAATATTCCCCTCCACGTAACCTATCTGCAAAAAAGAGGCAGCGGCCTATCGATATGACAGATTTTTAAGTGTTCCGCATAAAAAGAATAGCGTCTGGTAAAGCGCATATATTATCTGAATGAATGTTTGATGTTTTATGGCGCAAGGGCCAAGTATGGTCAAATAGCGCCATGTCCGTGTTAATAAGTTTGCAGTGAAATCATTAGTTCGATGAAGTTGATGATGATGATATGTGGTGTTTAATGGCGCAAGGGCCAGGTGTGGCCAAAGAGCGCCATGACAAGTGGTGATGTTGACGATGTATTATGGAGATGTGACTTGGCTGTAAAGTGGCCTAAAAATAGTTCCTGTAAAGTGCATAAAATCTACGTGATATAAAATTATGGCGATGACTAATGACGAATACTGTGAACATTAAAATCCATCGTAAAAGAATGACATAGCATTGAAAATATATGAGATGGTAAAAATGGCTGGAGCACTGTTGCCTCGCCGGAGCCCTTGAAACACAAGGGCCTAGAGGCACGTGCTATACGAAAGAGCTATCACAGCGGTATCCTCGGAAGAGAGGACCCGCTATGAACATGTGGGGCTAATAACATGCAGGACAACATCTTTCAGGAAACTTAGGACTGCGTTGGTATCAAATAGCGGTTCTGGGCCGAGTAACATTCCGGGATGAAGGCGGATCTGCTGCCGGTATGCTAGGGGAAAATGCTTCTTTCTCTCAGATTCGGCTGCCCGACACTCCAGGAGGACGTGGAGGACGGTCAGCCTCTCCCCGCATCTACCGCAGGTCGGAGGATCATTTTCATGGAGTAAAAAGTTATGTGTGCCAAATGTGTGTCCTATTCTGAGGCGACAGAATAGGACATCCGTTCGCCGTGATTTTGTTACGGAGGGCCAAGAACCTAATTGTGGCTTTATCACGTGCAGTTTGTTATGTACTTCTGCGTCCCACTTACGTTGCCAGTGGTTTCGCAGTTTCCTTCTTAAAAAAGGCTTCAGGTCTGTGGCAGGGACCGAAGCAGTAGGATTAGCTGCATGCAATGAAATTGATGTGGCCATCTGGTCTGCTAGAACGTTACCCTCAATGCCCCTATGCCCGGGCACCCAGCATATAATGACATGCTGGTTAGACATGTATGCTCTACAGAGAATGGAATAGAGCTCGATTATTACGGGGTTTCTGTGTTTACAGTGTGACTTCAAGGCTTTAACGACACTTAAGGAGACTGTAAATAAAATTGTTTTTTGAATATTTGATTTTCTGATATGTTTCACAGCCGACAATAGTGCATGGGCCTCAGCCGTAAATATACTTGTTTCAGGGTGCAGTACACCGGATTCCGAGAAGGACGTACCACTGGCTGCGTAGGACACCCCGGCATGCGACTTAGAAGCGTCTGTGTAAAACTCTGTGCACGAGTGCTTGTACTGGAGCTCCAAGAAATGCATTTTGATATGTGTCTCTGGCGCATGTTTAGTGACCTCTACAAAGGATGTGTCACACTCTATCAGCTGCCACTCCCAGGGCGGTACTAGCTTAGCTGGGGGCATTAGGCGTTGTTGGAGAACTGGGACATCCATTTCCGTGCTAAGTTCTCTTGCACGCAGTGAGAAAGGAAGTCTCATAGAGGGTCTGTTATGAAAAAGTGTTTCACACGTCAAGTCGTTAGCGATTGTGAAACACGGATGTTCCTTATTAGAGCGAACCTTGAGAAAATACGTTAAGATGATGTTTGTTCTCTGAAGATGGAGTGGCCACTCATCTGACTCTACATATAGGCTTTCAACAGTGCTTGTCCTAAATGCGCCAGTGGCCAGACGGATACCCAGATGGTGAACGGGGTCTAACATCTTAAGTGCGCTCGGTGCGGCAGAGTGATATACTACGGCACCATAATCTAACCGTGATCGAACTAGGCTCTTGTAAATATTCAATAAACACTGTCTGTCGCTACCCCACGTTGTGTGGGATAGGATTTTAAGTAGGTTCATTGTTCTAAGACATTTTTCTTTAAGATGTTTTATGTGAGGTATGAGCGTGAGCCTGGAGTCAAGAATAACACCAAGGAAATTGTGTTCTTTGTTGACAGGGATTTGTTGTCCGCCCAGTTCTACACAAGGATCTGGGACCAGGCCTCTCTTTCTTTTGAAGAGAACACAAGAACTTTTGTGGGGGTTGACCTTAAATCCGTTTTCGTCTGCCCACTTGGAAACCTTGTTCAAGCCCTGCTGTACCTGTATTTCGCATACTGTGAGGTTGCAGGATTTGAAGCCTATTTCTATATCGTCTACGTATACGGAATAAAAAATGGCAGGTGGTAGTGAAGCACGTAGCGTGTTCATCTTAACGATAAAGAGAGTGCAGCTGAGCACGCCTCCCTAGGGTACACCAGTTTCCTGCGTAAAGGAACGTGACAGTGCATTGCCGACTTTTACTCGGAAGGTACGATTTGACAAATAGCTTTCAATTGTGTTCAGCATATTTCCACGGATGCCAATTTCCGACAGGTCTCGCAAGATACCGTAACGCCATGCCGTGTCATATGCCTTCTCCATATCGAGGAATATCGATAGGAAAGACTGTTTATGTATAAAGGCATCGCGGATATTTCCTTCCATGCGCACAAGATGATCGGTCGTCGAGCGCCCTTCTCGGAATCCACACTGATAAGGATCGAGCATATTGTTGACCTCGAGGAAATGCATAAGTCTGCGATTTACCATTTTTTCAAAAAGCTTACACAGACAATTAGTTAGAGCTATCGGACGGTAACTTGCCGCCAAGGAGGGGTCTTTTCCGTGCTTCAGAACAGGGACTACAATCGCTTCTTTCCATGTGGATGGGAGGTATCCGGAAGCCCAAATAGTGTTGAATAGTGTAAGTAGTGTAACTTGTGTGTCAGTATGTAGGTTTCTGATCATGTCATACATGACTCTGTCAGGTCCCGGTGCGGTGCTTTTGCATGTGTTCATGGCAGCTTTCAACTCGGCAATACTGAAAGGCCGGTTATACGGTTCATTCTGCCTGGATTTTCGTATGATTGGCTTACGTTCTATTATTTCTTTATGTTTAAGAAAGGACTGGGAATAATTGATTGAGCTCGACACACGCTCAAAGTGCTCCCCAAGTGAATCTGCCTGGTCTTGCAGAGTTTCGCCTTGTGTGTTTACCAAAGGGAGGGAGTATGTTTATCGCCCTCTTATCCTACTAACCCTGTTCCAGACTTTCGCCTCATCTGTGTACGAGTTGATGCCCGATAAAAAGTTCTGCCAGCTTTCTCTTCTAGCCTGTCGGCGGGTTCGCCTGCCTTCGGATTTTACTTTTTTAAAGTTGATAAGATTTTCTGCAGTGGGAGAAGCGCGTAGCAAACCCCACGCTTTGTTCTGTTTTTTACGTGCGATCCTACAATCGTCGGTCCACCACGGGACGCGCCGTTTGCACGAGAGGTCATTTACTTGTGATATGCATTTAGATGCGGCATCTATTATAAAGGCTGTAAAATACTCCACAGCAGCATCAATTTCTAACGAGGAGATGTTATGCCATGCGATACCAGTAAGAGTTCGAAATTTGTCCCAATCAGCTGTCTCAATCTTCCACCGAGGTGCCTGTGGTGGATATTCGTTTTCTTGAGGTGTTCTTAGTAGTATGGGGAAGTGATCGCTTCCATAAGGGTTCTTTGTAACTTCCCATTCAAGTTCAGGCCGAATAGAAGGAGAAACTATGCTGAGATCGATTGAAGAAAAGGTTCTGTTTGCTAGAGAGTAATATGTGGGTTCCTTCTTATTCAAAAGGCACGCACCACAAGAAAAAAGGAACTGTTCAACAAGACGACCTCGCGCATCTATACGAGAGTCGCCCCACAGGGAGCTGTGCGCATTGAAGTCGCCAAGAACAACATAGGGTTCTGGCAGTTCATCTATAAAGGACTGAAATTCATGTTTAGTTAATTTGTAATGCAGGGGTATATAAAGCGAGCAAATAGTGATGAGTTTGTTTAGCAGAACAACTCGCACCGCCACTGCTTCAAGGGGCGTTCGAAGCTGTAAAGGTTGACATGCTATACTTTTATGAGTGAGAATCGCAACACCACCCGATGATGCGATGGCATCATCGCGATCTTTGCGAAACGTAACATACGTACGGAGAAAGTTTGCGTGTCTGGATTTTAAATGTGTTTCCTGTAAACACAGCACTTTTGGATTATGTTTGTGGATGAGTTCTTGCAAATCATCAAGGTTTGTAAGGAGACGTCTAATGTTCCATTGAATGATTTGTGTATCCATATTTAAAATAAATTGGTGCTGTGTTTACGGAAACGGACGGGATGCCTTAGATTACAGAACCCTTTCGAGGCCCTGTAATAGGGGTTTTGTTCTTTCTGGAGCGTTCGAGGGAGCCTCGCCGCTCCTTAGGCGCTTGGTGCGCCTTGAGGATGGGTGTAGTGTCCATTGCCTCTTGTGAGGCGCCGGACACGTGCTCTTGCGAGCGGGAAGTTTTCAGAGGGAGTCCCGCCTTGGAGGGCAAGACCCCTGCGCCCACCAGTCCGGAGGTCGATTGGGCTCCCAGAGGGATTTGGCTACGCCGGCTGTTGCCAGCGCAGGAAGGGACCTGGGAAGTTGAGGCAGCCTCGGCTGCGCCCACCTTCGGGGTCGATGGTTCCTTCTCCTCGGTTGACGGAGAAGCGATAGCTGCAACCGTCGCGGGGCCAGATGGCGTGATTGCCGACTCACTGCTTGTGGGTCGGACAGCCGCCGGAGGCCGTTGTGACGCTGCCCCCTGACGCGCCACTTCGGCAAAGCTTTTCTTTGGCAGGTATGCTACCCGCCTTCGTGCCTCTTTGAACGATATATTCTCTTGTACTTTTATGGTTACAATTTCTTTTTCCTTCTTCCAGGAGGGGCACGACCGTGAGTACGCGGCGTGATCCCCATCACAGTTTACACAGTGTAGAGAGTTCTTACATTCTTCAGTTGCGTGTTCAAGGGCACTGCATTTCGCACATGTTTGGCGGCCTCGGCAGCTCTGCGAGCTGTGGCCAAAACGTTGGCATTTGAAACATCTCAAGGGATTTCGCACATACGGTCTTACACGGAGCTTGATGTACCCGGCCTCGATTGATTCGGGCAGGACACTTGAATTGAAGGTGAGGATTAGGTGCTTGGTCGCAATTTCTTTACCCTCGCGCCTTATCTTGATTCTTTTGACATTTATGACATTTTGTTCGCTGAAGCCCTCCAAGAGTTCAGCCTCAGTGAGCTCCAGCAAATCATCGTCCGTGACAACGCCGCGGGTGGTATTCATCGTGCGGTGCGGGGTTACTACTACTTGGGTCTCTCCAAATGATACTAGTTTAGGCAGTTTCTCAAATTGTTTCTGATCGCGGAGCTCCAAGAGGAGGTCACCGCTGGCCATCCTCGACGCCTTACAACCTGGGCCAAAAACTTCGGTAAGGGTCTTAGATACAAGGAACGGGGAGATTGTTCGGACTTGTTTAGCTGGTTTTTCTGTGTGGATCACATGAAAACGAGGAAAATTGTGGACTTGGCGTCCGAAAAACTGAAATACTTCTTCGGTGCGCCCTCGTTTCTGAGGGCGATCAGGTAGTTTAGGAAACGCGTTTTCCATAGGTACAGTTGGGTTTTCGGCCGCGATGCCGACCACCCACCATGGAGACCAACAGGGGGACGTGACAGAAGTTCCTGCTGGAGAAACCCTGCCAACGCCAGCCGTACATCGCTGCTATAACCAAATACAGCATAACCAAGGCTGGCTAGCTACACAAGGTTAACCCTAATAATAATAATATTTGGGGTTTTACGTGCCAAAACCACTTTCTGATTATGAGGCACGCCGTAGTGGAGGACTCCGGAAATTTTGACCACCTGGGGTTCTTTAACGTGCACCTAAATCTAAGCACACGGGTGTTTTCGCATTTCGCCCCCATCGAAATGCGGCCGCCGTGGCCGGGATTCGATCCCGCGACCTCGTGCTCAGCAGCCCAACACCATAGCCACTGAGCAACCACGGCGGGTGAGGTTAACCCTTGCCGTCGGGAAACTAGGAAGTGAGGAGAAGTGATGAGAAGACAGGAAAGATAAAAAAGGCGAAAGAGAAAGACGAAGATTGGAGAGGAGGACAGGAAAAGGCGACTGCCGATTTCCCCCGGGTGGGTCAGTCCGGGAGTGCCGGCTATGTGAAGCCGAGGCCGAAGAGGTGTGTTGCCTCCGCCGGGGGGCCTTAAAGGTCCAAACACCCAGCTTCGGCTCAACCCCCAGGATCCCCTATTCCCCAGACACGGCTAAGCCGCGCACGGTTACACGCGGGAGGGTCCAACCCTCGTGTGCTCGGGTACGTGGTGTCGCAACACACCAAATCTGCTGACGCAGACGCCCCTGCGGGGAGTTCGATGAAGTTGGTGTGACGTGGCTGTAGAGGGGCCTTAAAAATGGTCGCGCTAAAGTGCGCAAAATCTGTATAATAAGATTATGGCGATGACTTATGGCGTGTACTATGAACATTACGATGCACTTAAATAGAATGATACGATGCGTAAAAATATATAAGGTTATAAGATTGGCTATATAGCCAATCTTATAGGCAGCAGTGCTCTATAGAGCACTGCTGCCTCCTTAGAGCCCTTGAGAAACAAGGGCCTGGAGGCATGTGCTATGCAAAACTGTTATCGCAGCGGCATCCTCTGGAGCGAGGATGCTCTACGAGTTTATTGGGCATGTAACGTGTAGTACGACATCATTTAAGAAGCTGAGGACTGTCTTGGTGTCAAAAGGCGGTTCCTTACCAAGAAACATAGCCGGGTGTAGAGGGATGTGATGTTTGTAAGCAAGCGGAAAATGTTTTTTTCTCTCCGTTTCGGCTTCCCGACACTCCAGGAGCACGTGGAGGACGGTAAGCCTCTCACCGCATCTACCACAGATTGGAGGTTCACGTGCAGTAAGCAGATAATTATGGATGCCAAATGTGTGTCCTATTCTGAGGCGACAGGATAGGACATCTGTTCGCCGAGATTTTGTTGGGGAGGGCCAAAAACCCAACTGTGGCTTTATAATGTGCAGTTTATTATTTATCTCTGAGTCCCACATGCGTTGCCAGTGGCCTCGCAGTTTCTTTCGTATGTAAGGTTTCAGATCTGTGAGAGGCACCAAAGAAGTATTATTAACAGCAGGGAGAGCAATTGACGTAGCCATCTGGTCTGCCAAAACGTTACCCTCGATTCCCCTGTGGCCGGGTACCCAGCATATGATGATTTGCTGGTTAGATAGATAAGCTTTGCACATGTCGGAATAGACCTCAGTAAGTACAGGATTTTTATGTTTGTAGGGTGACATTAAGGCCTTCACCACACTTAGGGAGTCTGTATATATAACGGCTTTCTGGAGTTTTGCTTTCTTTATATGCTTTACAGCCGACCATATAGCGTAGGCCTCTGCCGTAAAGATACTTGTTTCTGGATGTAGTATATCAGACTCCGAGAAGGATGGACCGACGGCTGCATAGGACACTCCGGCATGTGACTTAAAGGGGTCTGTGTAGAAGTCTGTGCACGAGTGCTTGTACTGAATTTCTAGGAAATGCATTCTTATTTCGACCTCTGGAGCGTGTTTTGTGGCATTTAGAAAGGATAGGTCACATTCTATCACCTGCCACTCCCAAGGAGGTAAGGGCTTGGTTAGGTGCATTAAGGGAAGCTCGAGGAGTGGGACATGCATTTCATCGCTAAGCTCCTTCACACGCAGCGAGAAAGGCTGTCTTACAGACGGACGGTTGCGGAAAAGTGTAGCATACGTCATATCGGTAACGGTATTAAAACATGGGTGTTTAGGAATGGAGTGAACTTTAAGGAAATAAGTAAAGCTGACGTATGATCTCTGTAAGTGGAGCGGCCACTCATTCGATTCGGCATAGAGGCTTTCGATCGGGCTTGTTCTGAAAGCACCAGTGGCTAGGCGGATACCTAGATGATGGACAGGATCCAGCATCCTTAGCGCGCTCGGGGCAGCAGAGTTATACACTACGGCCCCATAATCCAATCGTGACCGTATTAGGCTCTTGTAGAGATTCATTAGACACTTTCTGTCACTACCCCACGTAGTCCTGGATAGAACTTTCATTAAGTTCATTGTTTTTAGACATTTTTCTTTCAGATATTTGATGTGTGGGATGAAAGTGAGTCTATCGTCAAGTATAATACCTAGGAATTTGTGCTCTTTGTTGATAGAAATTTGTTGTCCACACAGTCCTAAGCAAGGATCCGGGACGAGGCCTCTCTTTCGTGTAAAAAGAACACAAGAACTTTTGTGAGGATTGATTTTAAATCCGTTTTTCTCTGCCCATTTGGATACTTTGTTCAAACCATACTGTACCTGTCTCTCGCACACTGCGAGGTTACAGGATTTAAAACCTATTTGAATGTCGTCCACATAGATAGAGTAAAAAATGGCCGGTGGTAATGAAGCACGAAGCGTGTTCATCTTCACTATAAAAAGCGTGCAGCTAAGCACGCCTCCCTGGGGTACACCAGTTTCTTGTGTAAAAGGACGTGACAGTACATTGCCGACTTTTACATGGAATGTGCGATTGGACAAATAGCTTTCTATGAGGTTGAGCATATTACCATGAATGCCCATTTCTGCCAAGTCTCTCAAGATTCCGTAGCGCCAGGTTGTGTCGTATGCCTTCTCCATATCGAGGAATATGGATAGGAAAAACTGTTTGTGTACAAATGCGTCGCGGATGTTTCCTTCGATGCGTAAAAGATGGTCAGTTGTGGAGCGCCCTTCCCTGAAACCACACTGATAGGGATCAAGCATGTTGTTCAGTTCAAGGTAATGTATGAGTCTGCGATTAATCATTTTTTCAAATGCCTTACAAAGGCAACTTGTGAGGGCTATCGGGCGGTAACTTGCCACTGAGGAAGGGTCTTTGCCTTGTTTCAAAACAGGGACCACAATGGCTTGTTTCCATGCGGTTGGAAGGTATCCCGCAGCCCAAATAGTGTTAAAAAGCGCGAGTAGTGTAACTTGCGTGTCATTGTGTAGGTTTTTGATCATTTCATACATTATTCTGTCAGATCCAGGTGCAGAGCTCTTGCATGTGCTCAAGGCAGCTCTAAACTCCGCAATACTAGAAGGACGGTTGTATGGTTGATTCTGACGACATTTTCTGATGAAAGGCTTACATTCTTCTATTTGTTTGTATTTGAGAAACGATTGTGAATAATTTGTTGAACTTGACACGCTCTCAAAATACTCCCCAAGTGAGTCTGCCTGGTCTTGCAGTGTATCGCCCTGTGTGTTTACCAGAGGGAGTGAATATGTTTGCCGCCCTCTAATCTTATTAACCCTGTCCCAGGCTTTGGCCTCATCTCTGAACGAGTTAATACTCGATAAAAACTTGTGTCAGCTCTCTCTTTTGGCCTGTCGGCGGATTCGCCTGCCTTAAGACTTTACTTTTTTAAAGTTCATAAGATTCTCTGCAGTGGGAGAAGCGCGTAGCAACCCCCACGCCTTGTTCTGATTCTTACGGGCGATCCTACATTCGCTGTTCCACCACGGTACACGTCGTTTGCATGCCAGACCACTCACTTCGGATATGCATTTTGATGCGGCGTCTATTATGAATGATGTAAGATATTCCACCGCAGCATCAATTTGTAAAGAAGACATGTCAGCCCATGAGATGCTAGTGAGAGTTCGAAATTTCTCCCAATCAGCTGTCTCAATCTTCCACCTAGGAGCTTGTGGACGATATTCGCTTTCTTTAGGTGACCTTAGCAGTATAGGGAAGTGGTCACTGCCGTAAGGGTTGTCGGTAACTTCCCATTCAAGTTCAGGCAGTACCGACGGGGAGACTATGCTAAGATCTATTGAAGAATAGGTTCTGTTTGCAAGAGAGTAATATGTGTGTTCTTTCTTATTTAACAGGCACGCACCAGAAGAAAAAAGGAACTGTTCAACAAGACGACCTCGCGCGTTTGTACGAGAGTCGCCCCACAGGGAGCTGTGCGCATTGAAATCGCCAAGAACAAGATAAGGTTCTGGCAATTCATCTATGAAGGACTGAAATTCATGTTTAGTTAATTTGTATTGTGGGGGTATATAAAGCGAGCAAATAGTGATGAGTTTGTTTAGCAGAACAACTCGCACCGCCACTGCTTCAAGAGGCGTTCGTAGCTGTAAAGGTTGACATGCTATACTTTTATGAGTGAGAATCGCAACACCACCCGATGATGCGACGGCATGATCGCGATCTTTGCGAAACGTAACATACGTACGGAGAAAGTTTGTATGTTTGGATTTTAAGTGTGTTTCCTGTAAACACAGCACTTTTGGATTGTGTTTATGGATGAGTTCTTGCATATCATCAAGATTCCTAAGAAGACCTCTGACATTCCATTGAATGATTTGTGTATCCATATTAAAGAGAATTGGTGCTGTGTTTACGGAAACGGAAGTGGTGCATTAGGTTACAGAGCTCTTTCGAGGCCCTGTAATCGGGGTTCTGCCCTTTCTGGAGCGTTCGAGGGAGCCTCGCCGCTCCTTAGGCGCTTGGTGCGCCTTGAGGATAGGTGTAGTGTCCATTGCCTCTTGTGAGGAGCCGGACACGTGCTCTTGCGAGCGAGAATTTACCAGCGAGGGTCCTGCCTTGGAGGGCAAGACTCCTGCGCCCACCAGCCCGGAGGTTGATGGGGCTCCCTGGGGGATTTGGCTGCGCCGGCTGTTGCCAGCGCTGGAAGGGGTAGGGGAGGTTGGGGCAGCCTCAGCTGCGCCCCCCTTCGGGGTCGGTGGCCCCGTCTGGTGGGTTGACGGAGCAGCGCTAGCTGCAACCGCCGCGGGGGCAGATGGCGTAACTCCCGACTCGCTGGTTGTGGGTCGGACAGCCGCCGGTGGCCGTTGTGTCGCTGCCCCCTGACGCGTCACATCGGCAAAACTTTTCTTGGGCAGGTATGAAACCCGCCTGCGTGCCTCTTTGAACGATATATTCTCTTTTACTTTGATCGTTACTATTTCTTTTTCCTTCTTCCAAGAGGGGCACGACCGCGAGTACGCAGCGTGCTCCCCATCACAGTTTACACAGTGGAGAGCGCTCTCACAAGTTTCAGTAGTGTGTTCTTGGGCACTGCATTTAGCACAAGTTTGGCGGCCTCGGCAGCTCTGCGAGCTGTGGCCGAAGCGCTGGCATTTGAAACAACGGAGTGGGTTTGGCACGTACGGCCTGACACGGAGCTTGATATACCCGGCCTCGATTGACTCGGGCAAGACACTTGAACCAAAGGTGATTATTAAGTGCTTCGTCTGAATCTCTTTACCTTCTCGCCTCAGCTTAATTCTTCTGACATTGATCACATTTTGTTCGCTGAAGCCCTCCAGGAGTTCCGCTTCAGTCAGCTCAAGCAAATCATCATCCGACACAACACCGCGAGTGGTATTCATTGTACAGTGCGGGGTTACTATAATGTGGGTCTCCCCAAATGACACTAGCTTCGGTAAATTGTCATATTGCTTCTTGTCGCGGAGCTCCAAGAGGAGGTCGCCGCTTGCCATCCTCGACGCCTTGTAACCTTGACAAAAACATCAGTCAAGGTCTTTGACACAAGGAACGGTGAAATGGTTCGCACTGGTTTGTCTGAATTTTCAGAGTGAATAACGTGAAAGCGGGGGAAGTTTTGGATTTGGCGTCCGAAAAACCGGAATAAATCTTCGGTGCGCCCTCGTTTCTGAGGGCGATCAGGAAGTGGGGGGAAACAAGTTTCCATGAAAATATATAAAAATTCGGCAACAGCGCCGACCGCCCACCACGGAGCCCAACGAGGGGACGCGGCAGAGCTTGCATACAAGTCTGCACGACGCCAGTCGTACGCCGTCACTATAACCGAATATGGTGTACCCAAGGTTGGATAGCCACACAGGGTGAACCCTTGCCGCCAGGAGAAAGGAAGTAAAAAGAAGAGAGAAGGAGACAGGAAAGGTCAAAAAGTGGGAGATAAAGACGAAGATTCGAGAAGGAAGAGACAGGAAAAGGCGACTGCCGATGTCCTCCAGGTGGGTCAGTCTGGAGGTGCCGTCTATGTGAAGCCGAGGCCGAAGAGGTGTGTTGCCTCCGCCGGAGGGCCTTCAAGGTCCAAACACCCAGCATCGGCTCAACCCCCAGGATCCCCTTTTCCCCAGACACGGCTAAGCCGCGCACGGCTACACGCGGGAGGGTCCAACCCTCGTGTGCTCGTGTACGTGGTGTCGCAACACACCAAACGCCTGCTGACGCAGACGCCCCTGCGGGGCATATATTATCTGCCATGTAAGGAAATAATAAGCTGTTGTAGTGAATAACCAAGCCTCACTAGCGCCGTGCTTTTATTCTCTTCCCCTACTTTCCACGCCTCAGAAATCTGAGCTCGGCAAAGACCCTTAACTGCTCCCTTCTGAACACAATGGCACGAAACCGCTACCCACAGCGGCAGCTGTCAAGTACACCGTACCAATGTGCATGGGTCAGCCGGAGTCATTGCATGTGGTACCGCACAGACGTGTGGCGATGTTCCGACGATTAGCAGTCGTGCATAGTGTTGTTGACGTGCATAAATTGTGTTGCGATGGCTTAGAACGTGGTCTGACTGTTCGCAGTCTTTGTGTGTGTACTTGATAAAAGTCTCGCTTTAGCACGGCGTTCTTGTGCATGCGTGTGGTGTGTGTGTGTGTGTGCATGTACGTGTGTTTGTGCGTGCGTGCGTGCGAATTACATATATAAAGTTACACCGTGCACGATCCTCCCACGAGCGTCACCGTATTATTGCGATAGCAGTTATATATACATGCACTCAAGGCACGGAGTAAGACATATAGGAGGTGAAACTCCCGTCAGCGCGAGCGAGCGCGGGCGACCAGATAAAGTCACAATTGTTGTATGCGCCGACGGGGCCATATACAGTGGCGGCGCCATGCGGCGCGTCGTAGAAGCCGCAGCGAAAAAAAAAATGCAGTGCCCGGGCACGCGGCTCCGGCCACTCCGGCGCGCTCTCAACGGCGGTAATTTCTTTCCATGCCGCCAGGCGCCGCCAGCACGATAACGGCTCCGCGGGCTTGTGACCTTTTCTGGTCGCCGCAAACTGCGGAGTTTCCACTCCTAAATATTTCTTACTCCGTGACTCAAGGCAAATTTCTGCCGTCGCCGTGAGGTTCCGCACAAAGCCCAAGGGCGATAAAATCGTCGCCGCGCGCCGTATGCTGTATGTGCAAGTGAATGCGTGCGAGGGAAGCGCGCCGTCTTCCGTCGCGCGCGATGCTCCCGGACGGCGGCGGCGGTAGGGAAGTGGGGAGGAGGGGGGCGTGGGTTTACTTTGGACTGCACGGGGCGGCCGCGAGCACGCCCGCCTGGGCCGCTATCTTGAAAGTCATCTGCGACGGGGACAGAGTCCGCCGCGCGCTGTGTTTCCGCGGCTTAGTTCGTTCGAGACGCAGCGCGAAGCTCAATTCGCTCGCTGCTGCTGCCGCGCTTGCTCACTCTATCGTTTTGACAGCAAGTTTCCGCGGTCATCGAGTGGAATGTGTTCATGTTTGCTTGTGCGCACGTCACACCACGCTTGTTAATTTAGTTAGCATGTCTATATTTTCAAGCTTATACGGCCGATAAATTACTATCCTTACTTGGTATAGCTGTCCACTAATTTGCTATCGCAATCGATGCTTTGTCTTCCGCGTGAAACTGCTACTTTATTTGGCTCGGCCGATAAAATGGCACAAACGCGTCAAAGTATTCTGAAATCCATGACTTGGTTACAACGTACCACGAGTGTGGCTCGTGCGCGAAATTCAAAAGAAGAAATATTTGCATTTCCTGTTAACAACCCGTCATTTGCCCGACCTGCTAATCACCACATTTTTACCCCGACAAATGAACGCGAATCGAGACTTGAAGAAGTGCGTCACCAAACTGAAACAACTTACCGTTGTCCTTTGGTATTCCTTTAAGAAGGCAAGTACCGTTACCAGGCTACTGTTATTTAAAAAAATCTACTCTGCCGTGGAGTTGTCAGTCCTTTTATTTACGCTCTCTCGGTATACCAGCCGGAAGTACTGAAAGACAACGTCACTTTAGGCTCCCCGCCTGCACGGGTTTAATCTTCCCGGGCACTTTCGGGGGCTGGTTCCAAAGTTTTCGGTTCATGGCTACACCAAGGTATTGGACAGCAGGCAGGAAACGGAGCTTCCCTTCCGGGCTCTGTTTTGCATTGTGCCCCTTGTGTTTTGACTGGAACGCACCTGCGTTTGAGATTTGAGTTAGTGTGCGACCGACACCATCTCCGACGACGCCTCCTACTTTGTTGGAGCGCAGGCAGAACAACGCACATACGTAAAGGCATGTTAGGCAAAACGCCCTTTGAATCAGCACGGAAAACAACGGCAACACTACAAGAAAGTCGCAGTTCCGCAAGAAAGGCGAAGCATTTTATTGCGATAACAAATTAATAAACAGCTATACGAACCACGGTTAGTAGTTTTGTCGACTGCATGAAATGCTTACTAACATTCACTCACTAACTGAATCAACGAGCTCGGTGTCACACACCCACAGGCAAACACGAACACATCTCGCTCGATGACCGCGGAAACTCGCTGTCAGAACGCTGGTGTGATAAAGAACGGCAGCAGCGGAGATCGAGTTCCCAATTAAGAGACTTTAAATTATGGGGTTTTACTTGCGAAAACCACTTTCTGATATTGAGGCACGCCGTAGTGGAGGACTCCGGAAATTTCGCCCTCCTGGAGTTCTTTAACGTGCACCTAATTCTAATTACACGGGTGTTTTCGCATATCGCCCCCATCGAAATGCGGCCGCCGTGGCCGGCATTCGATCCCGTGACCTCGTGCTCAGCAGCCCAACACCATAGCCACTGAGCAACCACGGCGGGTAATTAAGAGGCTTAGATGGGCTAGTTGGTTGCTGGCTTGAAAGATGGTGAGTGAGTGAGTGAGTGAGTGAGTGAGTGAGTGAGTGAGTGAGTGAGTGAGTGAGTGAGTGAGTGAGTGAGTGAGTGAGTGAGTGAGTGAGTGAGTGAGTGAGTGAGTGAGTGAGTGAGTGAGTGAGTGAGTGAGTGAGTGAGTGAGTGAGTGAGTGAGTGAGTGAGTGAAGAAACTTTGTTGTGAATGCCTGCAGAACGGTTAGCCTTTCCCTGTTAGGGAGGCGTCACCGTGACGCGACCATGACGTATTCGCGGCGTGTGGCGCCTCTACTTCGGCCGCGGCCGCACTATTCCCTTTGGTCGACCGCGCTTGCCCCTCTTTTGGGGTGGCAGCCTCCCTCCGGTTTCGCTCGGTCGTTGCCTTTCGAGGGCCGCCGAGATCTGCTGGACGGCCTGGGTTTGGGCACCTTGGTCATAGCACCCCGTTGCGGCCTCGAGCCGCGGCGGGATCGTTGTTATCGTTGCAGCTTCGTGCGGATTCTTAGCACAGTCCCAAAGGATGTGAGCTGCAGTGGCTCTTTCCTTTCAGCACACACAACACAAATCACTTCATAAACACTTGGACACGCGTGCCTCATCAGCACCGGGGTGAATAACGACCCCGTTTGAAGTTGTCGATATAAAACTGCCTCCTTACGGGTCAAGCCCGGATGAGGTGGCGGCATAGTCCTTCGCTCTAGTCGGTACCATTTCACAATTTCGTTGTAGGAAGTCATTTTGTCCTTGGTTTCCCACCACCACGACGGGTCGGCTGTAGTAGCAGCGGCACGGTTGGTTAGCCCTCGCGCCACCGCGTTCGCCGTCTCGTTGTGGTTAGCGTTGCCGCGATCCGACACATCACTGCCCATGTGGGCCGGAAACCACTTTATCACCACACACCGACTTTCACTCGCGAGATCGACCCCACGCAACACACGCGTGGCTTCACCACACACCCTTGCTCTGGCGTAATTTTTCACTGCCGTCCTAGAATCAAAGAGCACAGTCGTGCACTCGGGGTCGGCGATGGCCAGAGCAATGGCCACATCCTCGGCTTGATGCGCCCCTCGAGTCCGCACACTCGCCGCTGTTCTCGTTGCACCGGTTGATGCCCCAACGACTGCAGCGGCGAATGCCTTTAACCATGAAATATTTAACCATGAAATTTAACCATGAAAAATGGTTAAATTTTTTTTTAACTATGGGTTTTACGTGCCAAAACCACTTTCTGATTATGAGGCACGCCGTGGTGGAGGACTCCGGAAATTTCGACCTCCTGGAGTTCTTTAACGTGCACCTAAATCTAAGTACACGGGTGTTTTCGCATTTCGCCCCCATCGAAATGCGGCCGCCGTGGCCGGGATTCGATCCCGCCACCTCGTGCTCGGCAGCCCAACACCATAGCCACTGAGCAACCACGGCGGGTTAGATGGTTAAATCGGCGCGTGCAAGGACGGCGGGGACAAAGAAAGAATCTACAAAGGACAATCGCCAAACTTCAACTGAGCTTTACTGCAGAAAAGGATTACCCGGGCTGAAGTTTGCTGCGCAGAAACATTGAAATAAAACGGAGCCATGGCACACGTTGTCAACGCAATCACAACAGATGCATCATCCATGTGATACATCCCTACAGAGCAGCCTGACCTGCTCGAGATTAAAGCAGTCATTCACCTCCCGCTACGCTTCGCGTTCGCTCTGTCTTCCTTCGCTCTGCTCCTTCGCTCCGTTACGCCGAGGGACGCCGACGCTCAACGCAGGAACGGGAGCCTAGAGAGCTGCACTCTAAAACGCACGAAAGAAAGGCACCATCTAGGTGCGTATGCCACTAACTCACATGGAGCGGATCACCAAGCAACTGCGTCTTATAATCTAACAAAGAGATAGACGGTTCCGAAAGGCAGTCATCGCGTATCTTTTGTATATGAAAGGTTTCGGCAAGTTTCGCAGACCCTTTTAGAGTGTCCAGTTCTGGTTAAGTTGTTGACTTCTTGCTTACTGATAGCACAGGCTCTTGTAATGCTATAAGTCTAGACGTATCAGATTTATTCTGTTCTCTCCCACATGACTAGTTGACGATGTCTGCGAAGGTGGGCATCAGTGAACACAGTGATGAGGTTGCCCTCGTAGACAGTCGCTTAGTAACCGTTGATACCTCTTTAGACGTTTATTTGGTTATGTTTAGGAGGTACAGTGACTCTTTTCACCATGTCAACCTAATGAAGACATCCAAAGAGAGTTTCCGGTTTAAATTTCACACGTGAGTCGTCCAAAAAAAATCAGTTTCTGGACTTAGGTATTTTGTTTTTCAACCAGAACATCTGTGCTGGTCTTTTGCTATAGGTAAAAAAAATCTATTTTAGGTCATTCGTTAGGCCATTCTAAGATGATAAAGAATTTCATTGCTTTAAATTCTCTATATTGAGCCCTCACGAAGTCGCTTGCCCACACAGTTTACGACAGCTTTCAGGAGCAGTCGGCCGTCTCAAAGACGTACGTTTTCCTGCTCTTGTGCTGGTGTTGGAGTCTGATAGACTCATCAAAAGGGTAAAATCCCATCATTCAAGTGAAACTGACTTAATTGGCGAAAAGAAAAAAAAACGCAGAAAAGTTTCAGTCATGTCATATGTTCATGAACTATCTCATCGCTTCAAGAAAATTGCCGAAGTTTTTAATGTTGGACGTTGTTTCTTTTTTTCTACCAACGAAAAAGGTGAGAAATCGTGCACCGCGACTGAGAGGAAGGCAGTTAGGATAGCCACTGCCAGTTGCTCTGTAAAGCATCGAAACCGTTCTATTTCTTGCGCCGTTGGCGGCGTTTACAATAGCACACTCCATCTCTCGCGGAAAAGCCTACTTTGGGTAGACTGGCAACAGCAATAATTACTTTACAGGGAACCCCGACTTCCTTTCTATCAGCGCTTTGTTAGGCGCGTGGTTGTAGCCTTAATTTACTGGCAAAACTATATAGACGATATTCGATCGTGTCCCAACCCCGCTTCCCCCGTGCTGTTTTATTGCGAAAGCAACCGTATGGACACACCGGGCGCATTTATATACCGTCGCCGTGAGGTTCTGTATAAAATCCAAGGGCGATAAAATCATCCCCGCGCGCCGTATGATGTATGTGTGAGTGAAAGCGTGCGAAGGTGAGCCGGCGATAGCTGCTCAATCTTGCGCGCGCGAGCGAGGAAAGCGGGGAGGAAGCGCGACGGAACAAGCTCCGGGGGCAGGGTATAGGAAGTGGGGCGCGTTGTACTCCGGGCCGCTGTATATCGAAAGCCATCCGCGACGGGGCCGGAGTCCGCCGCGCGCTGTTTTCACGGCTTAGTTTGCGTTGGATAAGAGACGCAGCACGAAGGTCAATTCACTCGCTGCTGCTGCAGCGCTTGCTCGCTCCAGCGTCTTGACAGCGAGTTCCCGCGGTCATCGAGGGGAATGTGTTCATGTTTACTTGTGCGCGCGTGACACCAGGCTTGTTAATTTAGTTAGTAATTTAGAGGAACTTGCACAGATCGTGCATATATATATGAGAAAAGAAAGGCAAAAATAAAGAAAAAGT
The DNA here is from genome assembly GCF_050947875.1 of Dermacentor variabilis. Taxonomy (NCBI): domain Eukaryota; kingdom Metazoa; phylum Arthropoda; class Arachnida; order Ixodida; family Ixodidae; genus Dermacentor; species Dermacentor variabilis. Next base: position 75,484,252 of record NC_134576.1, on the reverse strand, counting down.
ATTCCCAGTCAAGTTTTTATTTATTTAACTTATCACATACCCACAAAGCCTATCAGAAATGTTAAAAAGGGGGGACGGGGGGTCACACAGACGTAGGAAAATAAAGCAGGTCACATGACAAGCACGGGGGTTTTACATACATAACCGTTTAGAGCGCACTCGTGCAAAGGTGCACACACAGCTGTCAACCAATGACAACCGAAAAATAAACAAGATGTGCACGTTTAGCATCTCTTGCGTAAAAGCGAAGCCTGAGCACGGTCTAAACACAGCGTAAAAAAATACATAACGTTTCACGGGTACAACTATAGTGGAGTAAAATGAAACTCCTTTTGTTATCACGAGACGAGAAAAAAAAGAAGAAATAGATCGATAGACGGGGAATCATCACATGTCGGATGTTTCTTTCGTGAACTGCTGACAACTGGAAGCCTACACAGTTCTTCGGGCTTCTTAATTCGCAATCATAGCGGTGTACAGCTTATTTGAACGTTTTTGTGCCGCTCAAGGTACATCATACGCTCCATAGGCAGCAGGCTCAGAGGATACGTGGCCCAGAGGGCTAATCCGGCGCACGGACAATTGCGAAGTAGCACGGCAAACGGTTTACCTACGGCACGAAGTCCACAAAAAGTTAAGGACAGTGTATAACGCGTACGCCTGTATATCGTTCTCGGCAATGTGCGCTGTCTCTGTAATCATCTGCTCCGTCGGGTTCTGCGAACAGGTTTCCGCAAGTGCTACTCAAGTGCCTTTAAAAAGGTTGCTCACCCTTCGGCGACGACCACCTGTTTCTCGGCCAAGCACACGAACGACATGCAAGGGTCGATACCACCAAAGATTTCCTTGTCCTTAATCCTCACGACTTCGTTCTTGCTCGCTGTCGTCTGCAGTACGCAGTATCCTTTGGAAAGAGCGACGTGCGCCGTAAACTGTCATGCCTTTGGCGTACTTTGCAGACAACAACAAAATTTTGTGTAAAATGCAGTGATCAATGATTATTAAAAAAAAGCTTGTCTTTATCTCATTAGAATAGACGACAATTCTTTACATGTGCGGTTTTTGAACCAGTTCAATCAGCAATCATATGCATATTTACCGGGCGGGAAGAAGACACTTGCTTCCACCCCCCACTCCACAGTCGAAAGAAGGGGGGGGGGAGACGGACGCCTCCCATAACGCGGGGAAAAAAAAAAAGAAAATCCTCTTAACACGAACCACACATTACAGAGCTTGCGCGAGAATTACGAGGTGCGTGTCGCCGGCCGCATTTCCTCCCTTATCCAGGCAACATTGACAGTTAGGAGACCGGCCTGTTTGACATTACAGAAATGTAATCTACTACTTGCAAAACTGGCATGATTAAACACGCACCTTATCGCATAAATGCTTCTTTTTAAGGGATTTCCGAGCAGTTTCGCAACGCTTTGGTCTCTCTGCTCACGGTAAGACCTACCCCCCACGTGCATAATGTACTAAATCTATAGCATATATTTTTTTTTCGCCATCATCAGCCAATTGTTTTTCCACTGAAGCACGAAGACATCTCCCACTAAGCTCCAAGTACCCCGATATGCACCGTACGATTTCCTCCTATGCGTGCAAGATCAGAATCTCATATCTACTCTCTCACCGATCATAAGATACTGACAGCGCCAGCTGTTACGTCTGTTTTTTTCTTGGCCTAGGCCATTTAGTGCGCTGTTTATCCGTCACCATAGAGGTATAAAAGCCGCGCGAAAAGTGCCCTAATATGGCCACTGCGGACCGGGAACTGCCGTGCCACCTATAAATGAACTACGTTTTTTTGGTCGTGCGTGGCATTATTCTTCGAATCTTTGCCGATTCGCGCCCCGAATCGTTCGTGTTTTAAGCAGTTTCCGTGTTACCTGTAGCAAACTAGCGTTTAGTTCAGATGGAATGGGAGCGTTCGGCTTACCTTCATCCACGCTCACAGGTATGATGCCATTCGTTTCGTCACCGGGCGTCGCGTAAGCGGCCGCCAGCGTCAGTGCGAAGTGGTAGGCGGTCGCCGGCAGCATCTCTGGCGAGTACGCGCCGTTGGATATACGAGCGAGTTCTCACATATCTGCACGCGAGGCTTTCTATACGGTGTACAGCCATCGCAGCGGAGGCAGCTCCCTTTCTGTATATGAATAGAACGTATGGGAGCGTCGCTACGGAAGGAAGCTTGGCCGTGCGCTGCGGTGAAAGAGACGAGTTTGGTGGGATATTTAGCTGCCACTTCGCCACCGCTTGCGTCTTTCTATTCAAGTGCAAGCGATATGGAGAAATGCCATCAATATTCCTGATACTTGTGATGGACGTTCGGGTATTGACACATATAGATATGTTGTCCTCCCAATTCGTAAGAAAGAGATTACTCGCAGAATTTCCTGTGGGATTTATCTAAATGATGCGTAAGCATTTGTTCACCTGTTGTTCCGTCGTCGTATGCTGCTGTGTTTGGCATAACTGGAAGAAACACTTCGAAAAAATCGTGTAACGGAGAAGCGCGGTTGCAACACCGAAATGTTATAACTGTTATAACACGAGACGACGACGAGGTTCACTCATGTTCACGGTGTAAGAACATATCTTCTTACACCGTGATCATGCTACAGATAACTACATGTGATGAAATGACGAGAGACATTTTTTTTTAATGAAGCAAATATACACAACGATCATTGTGTACACTGTCTCTCGTTTGGTTCTTGCGTTTCATCTTTACCTTCAAATTGGATTATGTCTTTGGATGGTGACGCTGCTTCGTGGAAGATGAGCACTGGCCGATGCGTGCTGTGGCACGTGACGTAATTGAACAGTGACACCCCTTACAAAAATGACTTTAGACTGTCTATAGAAAGTCTACAGACTTCTTATAGACGACCTTTCATTTCTATAGATTTGGACTTTTGTTGATACAAAGTCTATAGACTGTCTATAGACGAAAGTCGATAAAGTTTCTGTTTCTTTTTGTCTATACGCAGTCTATAGACGGTCTATAGAAAAAAGTCGATAAGGTGTTTGTTTCTTTTTTGTCTGCTTCCCCTCTATGGACTACCTATAGACGAAAGTCGATACAGCTTCTATCTATTTTTGTCCATACTTTGTCTATAGACTTTCTATAGACGAAAGTCGATAAGGTTTCTATTTCTTTTTGTCTATACGCAGTCTATAGACGGTCTATAGAAAAAAGTCGATAAGGTGTTTGTTTCTTTTTTGTCTGCTTCCCCTCTATGGACTACCTATAGACGAAAGTCGATACAGCTTCGATCTATTTTTGTCCATACTTTGTCCATAGACTTTCTATAGACGAAAGTCGATAAGGTTTCTATTTCTTTTTGTCTACTCGCAGTCTATAGACAGTCTACAGAAAAAAGTCGATAAGGTGTTTGTTTCTTTTTTGTATCCTTCCCCTTTATGGACTACCTACAGACGAAAGTGGACGTCTGGTAGACTTCGTACGTAGACGTGGTCCATGGCGCTGCCTACTCTCGATGCGAGCCATTACTAACCATTATCAGCCGTATACTCTGGCAGCGGCTGCGTATGGCGCGGACGCGTGGGCCCTATGTTGAAAAGCTATCTGTGATGGGGACAGAGTGCGCCGAGTGTTGATATCTTCGTGTGCGCTGTGTTCCCGCCGCTTAGCTCCCGTTGAAGCGGGAGGCAGCACGAAGGTCAATTCGCTCGCTGCTGCTGCCGCTCTTCCTCACGCCAGCGTTTCGACAGTGTGTCCGTAGTTATCGAGTGAGATGTGTTTGTGCGTGACACCATGCTTGTTAATTTAGTTAGTAAGCGAATGTTTACAATACGGCCGATAAAACTACTATCCTTTATTCGTACAGCTGTCTATTAATATGCTATGGCAATCGATGCTCGGCCTTTCGGGCTAAACCGTGAGTTTGTCTCTTTTAACGCGAAAGCTTTAAGGGCCCCGTGTCGCGGAAAATCCGGCATCGGCGTCTCGCGTCCAACGTCGACCGTCACTTCGGCAAAAGTCACTTCGAGCCACGCATATCCGATCAAGCAGGCCCTCCATGTAGCGCAAAGAAGTTACTGAACTGAATTTCTCAAGGTAAGATACGTCAGAAAAATCGTAAAGTACGACTTGTACACAACCTACAGACATGATAGCGTCGGACTGTAATTTGAATATACGAGAAAACATAATTCTGTTACGCGGAAACTCAAAACAAACCAGTTTTCCAGCGTTTCTGCTATCCATAGAGTGGCCATGGCCTCCGAGATTATTGCGCGCACATCTCAAAGGGCATAAAGCAGCGCACTCGGTTCCTTGCAACACCTTTAGATGGCGCTCGCCTCCGCTGCATCGCGGCCCATACAAGAGGCCCCGTTTCTACCAGAAAGCTCACCTTCGTTCATAGCATTTGCCGCCAGTATTTCCCGCTAAATATTACGGTTACATAAGCTGCAGTTGCCGGGAAGCCTGAGAAGCAGTCGGGGATCTTTGAATGCTATCACATTCCACTCTTAAAGGCAAAGCTTAAGCGTCCTCCAAATTTTTCATCGATTTCGTGTACCTTTTCTTTTTGACGCAGACACACGGTAGCCAGATTTAATTGTTATAGCCACTAATGCGACATGGGAACATTGTAGTATTTTATTTTGGCAAGGAACGCACATAAAAGTTCAGCTTGGGGCAGCTGCTCATTGTTACGTTTGAGTATAGTTAAAGCCGGTAATGCTGTAAGTGGGTTTGACTGTGCCTCTTTCATTCTAAACGAAATGTTTAAATGTTTGTCCCCTCTGCTTTTCACGTGCGATACAGTTATATAAATGCGATTTTCTTGGCACTTGATATTGTCGTAAGTGGGTTCAACTGTAGTTATCTGCTCTGGACACAAAGGGCAAGTACCACATCTGAATGCGGCATTAAATACAACACACCACAAGATGCCACCTGTTTGCCAAATTTGAGCATGCGCAAGCGGGAAGTTTAGCAGAAACAGTCATTAAGATCTGGCTAATTTATTACAGTAGCATTTGGTACTGCAGAGGCAGCTAGGGAAATGGCACCTCTATGACACTCGAAGCACCCCTTTCCATTATGGCAGGAGAGTCATGGAACAGGTATTTTATTTCATCCATCCAAAACCTCTGAGCAAGCATCCAGCTTCAACCCAAATACAAACACAGCACTAAACATCATGCACATTCATGTTCATTTTTTCCATACATCCCATAATATGCTTCTCCCAAGGTTTCAGTAGCATGTACAAAACAACACCATGCAAAGATGTTCAGCTACCTCTAAAACACTGCCCAACAATATCTAAGCCTGTCCAGGAAAAATGAAAACATGGTGGAAACACATATTAATATCCTATAGACACTTATATCCACCTCAAACAACACACTGTTGTAAAAGAAGCATGCAAAAGCCTTAACACAGCAGTGTCAAAAAATAATTAAGTGCAAGGTTAAAAGTGTCACTAAAGGAACAGACTTGTTTTCAGCAAACAGATCCTTCATTTGATAAAAATCTAAAAAGATAAAATAAATTTTCCCTCAACATTCGCTTGGTGCACATTAAATATGTAATGAGGCACAATAGATTCCAGAAAACTGAGAGAAACGTCAAATATTAAAATTTACAGAGCACAACCTGGATGGGACGCTGTAATCTCAGCGCACAAGACCACATACATGGATCAGTGAAGATTAGCCACTCATGGCTGAACAGCAGATCAAGAACGAGCAATAGGCCAGTACAGAGAATTAAGAGCAACGGCAATGGCCCCAACAGACAGTGCCACAGCTTCTTAACATTTGTAAGACTGTCGCCTGGCTACACTAACTCTCTATTCCTGGCCTTTAAATGGTGGGAAGACAACTATTTTAATCGGGACGAACTACTCAAGTTTGCAGTGAGCGAGTTGCAGTGACCAAGCAGCTCTTAGTAATGCAGTTCTCTACACCTTGCTGAGTACTGTAGAAAATTCTATGCTCACAGGTGCTGTTTCAAGGGGTGAATACCCAAGCCTAGCTGCTATCACTGTCTCAATGGGTGCAAAATTCTGACAGGTAGGTAATGGCAAAGTATCAACAAGTAGTTAAGTAGTTTTACATATTGTGAACTATGTAGGAACTACAAGGTGCACTACCTACACAACCTGTTGTGGCAAGAGGGCAGCGGGACTGACAGTTATAACACCCCTTAATTTTTTTACTGCTCCCAAAATTCTGCCATAAGCTGAGGACCATGCTTTCTCAGTTCAAAGTTGTATAGTACTGTCCAACCTTTCTTGCAGCTATGCCTAAAACATTATTTACACTATTTCAAAACTTGGACCAGCCTTAGAAGTTCAAGCAACCAGAAAGTTACATTTTGCAGCAAAATGCTGCATAATAGCACACTGAAACTTAATAGAATAGTGAAACTGCCAGTATACCAGAAATAGTGATGTCACAGAATGCAGCATTAAATATTTGAGTGCTGGCCGAAGCTGAGCCCACAATTAAGGTCATGTGCAAGCTAAAGGGCAAATATAAAGCTGCCTTTGTTTCACTTCATCAGAGACAAGTGCGAACAGTCCTTGCAGATCTGTCTAAGGGCTAAGTGAGACATGCACTAGAGCTGTGCAATTCCAAGACTAGTAGACACTACACGATTTATGTAGTAGCTGCAGTACTCTTTTCTTAGCATGTGCATTTTCTATTATGCTTTTGCCTGATGGGCCCCCTAACAGGGCTGATGTGCCCCAATTACATAGGCACCTACAGCACACACAGTCAGCTCAACTATATCAGATGAAGTATGGAAAACATAATTCTCCAAAGCGAGTTAAGATACCAGAGGGCATCTCACAGAAGATACATTATGTGTGCCAACATGCAACCAGCACAGTGCAATGCATGACGACTTGAGACACTTACAACAAGGCTCCTACTTCAGTTGTTCTGAAAAGCTCATTACACATCAAAGCAAAGCGTGCAGCAATATGCAGCAACTGTGTAGTAGTTGGTTCGCTACAACAGATACTAAACATCTGCACTAAGCCCTGCAGATGGCACCTTCAATGAACTCCAAGTGCCTTTGATGAACTCCAGGCACCTTATTGCTCCACATGTTGTTCATTAGTAATTGGTCATGTGTTACCATCTAAAGCTAATTCAGCTTAGTCAACATGCTAAAAAGTGTCAGACTGCGACTTCTAACACATTTGCAGTAGGAACCAACAGTTGGCTCCTGGCAAGATCTCCCGTAATAAAAAAGGCATTCCGCAGTTTGATGGAACAGGAAATGTTAATCGATGCCAAGTGGCAGGACATTTTCACTTGACAGCTGTTAAAGCTTCTGCCTGACTAGCAGTGCAAGCTTGCGAATGCAAACACATTTGCCGTCACAATAGCCCCACGAGCTGTTGCGCTCTAGAGTCACTGGCCGGAACCAGGCTCGCACGATCGAGCTTTTTCCTTGAGAACCAAACAGGAGATGAAATGCGCTAGGGCAGAGTCCCCAAGTGTCATACACGGGGCGCACGCGCTGGTACCTCTGTTGCTATTCTGTAACAGCCCCCCGTTGTCGAGCATGGTGACGGGCCATTGATCTGGGACGGCCGTCACAACTGACTGCAAGCGATGCGGGTCTTGCGTGGTTCTCGCTTGCTCGGTCCTAATGATGGTGGCAATACCGCTTGGCACCCGGTACTGGTGCTGTCCGGGCACCGAGTGCAATTGTCACACGGCTGTCTCCTGGCCATCTTCTGTCTCCGTGTGGTTCGAGTTGATGCTGCGAGAGAGCGTATCACCATGTCATTCAGCCACACAGCATCCCACATATCGGCACACTGAATAAATGCACTAGAGGAGGCTGCACTGGTGGCCCACTATATTTCGTGATTCCCTCACAGTTTGCTTCGCAGAAAAAAAAATCGCTCATTCATGGAGAGGATGGCAACTGCAGGTAGAGCTTTATTTTGTGTGTGTGCATTGCAGCACTAATGACATTGTTGCTTGATATCATGGCCTGCTATGGATGCTATACTACGGATGCATGATGTTATGGATATCACGGCCTTGAACATTGAGTTGCACATCTTTTCATGAAAAGTTATCTCAACGTTGCCATATAAAATATCATATAACCAAACATATACAAGTGATTCGCATAACATGTGGTACCTTACCAAGAGAGCATACAGATATCTGCCCCTAGTGTCTGCTTTGCAACTATTACTGTACTTCGCCAGCATTTGAATGATGGGCAGGCAGTATATAATGTACCTAAACTTTGTCTAGACATCAGTGTGGCCTACTGAATTATTAACAAAGCCTATTCCTCACTGCAGGCTCACCACATAGCAATGATCAGTCTAATTCAGTCACTTGACTATGTTCAAAACACTAAAGTGAGAGAAAGAGAAATATGTCTGTTAATTAAAACACACACACACACACATATATATATATATATATATATTTATATAAAGGCAATCCCTGTGGTGCTTTCGGTGAGGTGCTTAGACAAATTGCTTCACACTTCAGAAGGCAGAGAAAGAATATTGTTAGTATTTGTCAAGAACAACTTGTTTGTAGTTACTGTGGCAGGTTAAATGTCACCAACATTTAGTAACACATGCACCACAAATTATGGTGATTTATTTATTCATCAAAAACTGCATGGCAGAGTGAAATTTGTGCAAACTTAAACCTAAGAAAACATTGTGATACAATGGAAGAAATCACCATGCAGTTTCTAAATGAGGCCATGCCATATCACAGAAAGCTTCTTGGACTGCCATGCATGGATGGATGGATGGATGCAAAACTTTAATAGAGGTCCTGAGGTACGCGACTCAGCACGCTGTGGGCCGCTCCCACGTTGGGACAGTCAGGCCATGCCCGACCGCCGCATCGTGGGCCCTCTGAACAGCCCATAGTTGCGCCCCGGCATCGGGGCTCTTGATAGCGGAGAGCCACTTGTCCTCATTGATTTGTTCTGTGCCTCGTAACGAGGGGCAACGCCAGAGCATATGGTCTAGGCTAGCGATGTCATTGCAGTGCCTGCAAGAACTAGTGGCATAGGTGTCGGGATAAAGCTTGTGGAATAAAGCTGGGCTGGGATGCGAGCCTGTTTGCAATAATCTGAGGGTCAATCATCATCATCATCATCATCATCAGCCTGGTTACGCCCACTGCAGGGCAAAGGCCTCTCCCATACTTCTCCAACAACCCCGGTCATGTACTAATTGTGGCCATGCCGTCCCTGCAAACTTCTTAATCTCATCCGCCCACCTAACTTTCTGCCGCCCCCCTGCTACGCTTCCCTTCCCTAGGGATCCAGTCCGTAACCCTTAATGACCATCGGTTATCTTCCCTCAATGCCTGCGCTCTATTTAACTTCTTGTGTGGAAGGGGAAAGTCTCTCCTGCCGAGATAGAAGTGCTGCGCAATTTCATTGTATGTGGTCGGTTGATCTCTGTTCTCCACCACTGCAGGCCGGCGTTGGCGTTCTCCATGGTCGCGGAAAGCGAGACCTCGCGCCTTGGAGTGGGCCAGCTCGTTGAGGTTTGTGGGGCCTCCCATGATGGATCCCATGAGAGCGGGATCCATAGCAATTTTTTTTTATTGAAACAAAACCAGGCAGCAGAGCACAGAACAAAACTATCTTCAAGGTTGCCAGCAAAGCTACGCAAGAGAGCCCATTCAAGTGAAGTCAATCTGACTTGTGGAAGCATTGTGCAGCTCGTTCAGTCACAATTTTTGCTTCTCTGGGCGTAAAACAAACATCAAAAGATTTCTAACAGGTTGATTCAATCATTTCTTTAGTGTCCACTTAAAGCTTGTCCACAGGTACATTACCGCTGTGTGTTGGGAAGACTACCGTCAATAGAATGTCACACAACCGAGTCCTTTTCATGCATTCAAGCTGGTGGAAACGTTGCCGCATCTTTGCAAAGGCGTGCTTTGCACTTAGACCATACGCCCACACACAACTGATATGCATGCATGAGTACAGATACGAAACTATGGGTGCTATTCTTACTACCACTACGAACACCAGCAATGAAAATACTAGCTCGCTATACTCGCGGACAACTTTCTGTGGCAATGGAGGGAAAGCCACAGAGGCAAAGCGCACACAAGTGGGTGCGCTTCTGAAAAACACCCCACGTTTTCACCTGCACTAGCTCAAGCTGAGAAGAGTAAACAAACACCTTATGTACAACAGCACAATTAAATGAAACACACCACTGAGTGTTACATTTGGCCTAGTTTCCTGCTTTTCTCTTCCGCCTGTGGGCAAATGCGAAACCGCCACACAAAAGAAGCTACGCTGGTTCAGCATCTGCTACAAGAAACTATAAGTGCTGTCAGATAGTGCCGGACTACTTGACATGGTCGCACATACAGAAGCTCCGCCCCCGTAGCTTTCTCTTCATGCCACAGACGGCTGTCCAGGAGTACAGAATGTGACACAAGATCAGCACCCTTGACCCTGTGTCGATGAAGGATCACTTTATGACAATGCTGGATTTGTGGGAACTACCTGCCAGAAGAGAAAATCCACAGATGCAGCTGCTTTTACAGTGTCTTAAGAGCATTGTGCTTCCATGCCCAAGGCGTAAATTGTAAGCATGTTGAGCAACAGTGAATTCCCGCATCCTCGCCAATACCAGCTAACTGTTAAAAAGATTATGGGGTTTTACGTGCCAAAACCACTTTCTGATTATGAGGCACGCTGTAGTGGAGGACTCCGGAAATTTAGATCACCTGGGGTTCTTTAACGTGCACTTAAATCTAAGCACATGGGTGTTTTCGCATTTCGCCCCCATCGAAATGCGGCCGCCGTGGCCAGGATTCGATCCCGTGACCACGTGCTCAGCAGCCCAACACCATAGCCACTGAGCAACCACGGCGGGTACCAGCCAACTGTTCAAGTTGTACGATAGCACTATGCCATCACGGGTGCTTTCTGCATTTTGCTGCCACCAGAACAGGACTGTATCTGTGGTGTTTACGTCTCTCTAGTGAAAGAATACCTTTCACTTCAGCCTGCTCTACAAGTGACTGAAAAAGCTTGTCATTCCACAACCTTTTGTTTTTCAGTGAGATGTTTTGTTTTCAGTGAGATGTTTTTTCAGTGCCATCGTGTTACGTGTCTACAAAACACACTGACTTTTAGACTGTCTCAAGCCCCGACTGCCTCCTGTCAAAAAAATGTGCGCCTTAAACTCTGCTGTGCTGCCATTTAATGTTAACTTCTCTGAAACCGTTGCGTGAAACACTTGGTAAGTGCTTCTAGGAAATCAGACTAGGACATGTGTCTGGTACAGCTGGCATTCCATAATGAAATGGACATAAATTACTAAAGCCTGCTGTGCCAAAACATCCACACCATAGATGTTTTGTTGTAAAAGGAATGAAGGAAGTGAAAGATGCTCACTCGTCCATGATAGACTGTGTGTACAGGCCATGCTGTCGGATGTAGTCGATCACGGAGTCTTGAAGGAGGTACTTGACACTCTCCCCACGCATCAGTGCTCGCCTGAAAGCGGGTGCCATTATTGCTGCTGTCATCGACATTTTTTTCCATTTCAACACTGAAGATAATTAGTAGCAGGCAAATGTATGAAGTGCTTATATCTAGCAGACGTGGACATTACTTCCATGGCAGTGAGCACACAGGTTGCACCACTTGCATGGGTGCTTACATTTCCTACTGCCACTGCCCAGGCAGCGCATAATTTTTGAACAACAAAACAACACTGAACACCACTGAAACTTATAGTATTATTGAATTGTGTGGTTTACTGCCCGCACATCGTCGTGAGATTTCAACACAGAATAAAGGGTCACAAAACTGATCTCACGTGCATGCTTGCACATGCATGCAAACATGCACACATGCCCTAACAGGCCAGTGGGAGGCAGACAAAGCTCACCTGACTGCTGTGGAGCTGATTTCATTGGGGATCCACTCAGTGACCACATGAATGTGGCGCTGCAGAGAAAGTGCAATCATCACAGTGTTATCAAGGAATTTTGGCCAAGAGACATGCACAAACCGTCGTATTTTAAACAGACAGAAGTAAATTGAGAGTGTACAGCTTCGCACAAGCACGAAATATAGAGGGTCACTAAAGCACAACTGCAGTGCTGTCATTTACAGCAGAAGCTATTTTCCAACCTGGTTCTGAGATATCTAGAAGATTATTATACGGTCGAGTTCCATTCATTCAACCCCGACAGGACCGAAGAAAGTGACTGAATTATCCGGGGGTCGAATGGAATAAGATGCAGAAAATATGCCCCATGCACTGGTGATTCATTTCGCAGAACTTGCCAACACTAACAGTCCAAAGTAGAAAACTAACGTAGGAATGACATAATAGCTCCTAAACCAAGTAGAAATTAAACATGCACTCAACCTTGCAGCAAGAGACATTGCTGCAGAACAGCAGCCGTATCCTCAAAGTGAGCTGTTTGGCACAGTGTTTTAGTGCCAGCTCCGCTGCAATACATTTAATATGAGATAAGGCATGTTAGAAAGGCAGTTTTGGTTTTGTGTCCAATTGTGCCGCGCACACTATTTTTGGCCCGATTGTTTTTTAAAAAAGGAAGGCAGACATTATAATCAAGTACGTACCACAATCAGACATTGTCAGCTGCGATTATTGCTTGCAAATCTTCCCAGGGTGGGCCAAAAATAGGCATTGTCGACAAGAAATGTGTTCACTATTCATTAAGCTCTTCTGAGAAAGATGCAGTCACTGAAGGGGCCGCTATTGGGGTCACTATAGAGGTCGGGCACATGCGTGCTGGCCGGTCAAGTTCAAATTATTCAGCGAAGGCTAATTTTAGGATCAAAATAACGAAAGCTTGGGCCTACAGAAATCCACAGGTACCAGCTGGGACCTTTGGTCGGGACCAAATTAACGGAAGTATACTTAGCAGCAAAGCAGTCATAGTGACAAGTTATAGCAATAAGCCACAAAAACATGTTGCCATCGCGAAGAGGCAACAGCTACTGCTACTAAGAGAGGCTGAGCTTCTGCACTAAAGATCTCCTTCAGCAGTCAATAACTACTTTATGGCTACCGCAGTTATGAGCTTGAAACGGAGGTTGTTCTGCCCGTCTATCCATTTTGTTATGATGTAGTGTGTGTTGTCATTATATTGTTGTTTCTCTTGTCATTGTATTTACCATGGTGTAGTGTCGCCATCACTGCATAGAGTTAGGAGAGTTAGCGCAGGACTGTGGGAGTTTCACATAAGGCCGGGAACATTAGAGTGAGTAATTCCTGTATCCTAAATTAGATTGTAGCCGCAGAAATAGTTCAAGTCTGTTGGTATCTTTCCGTGCCCTTCTAACTAGACTGCACAGGCCTTCACAAGGCAATAAATATAGGCCCTTGGACTGGAAGGCATGAATAGTAAACAAATGAGTGACATGTAGACATACAGAGAAGGTGGAAGGTCGACATGCATTTTCATGCATTAAAGGGACACTAAAGGCAAATACTAAGTTGACATGGGCTGTTTGAATACCATTCCAGAAACCTCGCAATGCTTTTTTCGTGTGAAGAACAGACTTAGTTTACAAGAAAATTGCACCTGAAGGGTCTAAATACCATTTTCGAAATTCAAATCTTCCGGCACCAAACCGGGGAGTGGTGACGTTGCATATGCCATCACCACCCTTTGCTGACGTCGGTGAGCAAAACGGCGCCCGACAGATGGCGGTACCAAGCCAAGACAGAGCGGTGGATTCGCCGCTGCAGCTGCTTTTTGATGCAGTGGCGTAGACCGTTCGGGCATCCCATGGCATCAGATGGCAGTTGAATTCCCTGCTACTTGCAGTTTGCACGAGTTTCGCGAGCCAGCAAAATCAGCACAGCACTACGCGATAACGAAACTACTGAAACGCTAAAGCATGGGCAGCGATGAGTCAAGTGAAAACGAAACCTTTCGATCACCTGTGTCGTTGTCCAGGGTAATTTCAATGCATCTTTTCTAAAAATGAAATAGAACTGGACAACTAGCATTTTATTTTGTCTTATAATACAATACAAGGATGTTTTGTGCAATGAGTGGTTGAGTACTAGTAACAGAATTGAACTGAGGAGTGCTTTCGTCATCAGGCAAGTATTTGGATGTGTTGGGGGGGGGGGGGGTCTCTAATCACGTACTGCATTTACCTCAATTTCTCGATTATTAAAGCTCTGTTCGCATTAATATTGATGCCTTAAACAATCTCGAGCACTAATCCATCACTTTGGCTTGAATTAATATTTGCCTTTAGTGTCTCTTTAACCATCAAAATGAGCAAACGTCTCGCTTAGGCTGAAATTAAATTTAAAAATAGCATGTGTTAGTAAGTGCTCCTGCAGTTACCCTCGCCTGTCACTTTATAATATGAGGAATATTTACTTAAAAGTGTTTGATCTTCTTTTTCCATTCCATTCATTTCTTGCTCACAGGCACACAAGAAAGTGATGCGCAGCTGCGTAAAATGGAAGACAAATTACAAGGTTACTGCAGCAATAACACCATACTGCACTAGTGTCTACACTAAGTCTACAACCCTCCTCTCTGGCAAAGCAATATGGAATTCATTACCTTTCAAAATAATATCATCACACAACATGCATACCGTATTTACCCGCGTATAACCCGCCCCTGCGTATAACCCGCACCCCTAACTTTGAACTCGGCGGAAAAAAAAAAAAAAAAACTCGCGTATAACCCGCACGTTTACCTGAAAAAAGAAAAAATGAGCGCTAGAAAGATGCAACTCACACTCAGTGATCATTTCGTTTTCAGAACATTTATTCAAACGACCGCCACCACGTCACTGGTTATCCGATTCTTAATCGTCGCCGCTCTCACTACTGCCATCCGAGGCTTCATCGCCACTCTCAAAGACGTAGTCGTCCTCGGAACCATCCAGACTATTACTGATCGCACATTTTTTAAAGCTTTTGCGCACCAAATCGGCCGGTATCGCTTTCCACGCATCCACGATCCACTGGCACAGCAATGGAATATCAGGCCTTCGCACGCGTCCCGTCGGTGTGAGGGCGTACATGCCGTCGGCCATCCACTGGGCATACAGCCGCTTCACGTGTGCCTTGAACGGCTTGTTCAGGCACACGTCGAGTGGCTGTAGCATGGACGTCATGCCGCCAGGTATTATGACGAGGTCGGTGCTGGTCTCGGCAAGGCGAGCCTTCACCGCATCAGTGCAGTGGCCTCTGAAGGAATCTAGTACGAGCATCGACCGGCGTGCCAGCAAGGCACCTGGTCTTCGCTCCCAGATTACTCGAAGCCAGTCACCGACTAGGCCACTGTTCATCCACGAATTTTCTTCCGCACGCACAACGATTCCTGGGGGCAGTGGAATGCTAGGCAGCGTCTTGCGTTTGAAAATCACATACGGGCGCAGTTTCGTGCCGTCAGCCAAAGCGCATAGCACGACTGTGCAGCGCAGCTTGGCATTTCCGCCGGTCAGCACGCTGACTGATTTGGAGCCCTTTTTTTCCATGGTCGTGTCCATCGGCATCTCAAAGTACACAGGTGTTTGATCAGCATTTCCCACCTGAGACAGCAAATAGCTGTGCTCCTTCCGAAGTGCGATCACATATCGTTGAAAGTTCAACAACTTTTCCTCGTAGGCTTCAGGAAGCCGCTGGCACATGGTTGTTCGCCGCCGCATAGAAAATCCATGTCTTCGCATGAAGCGCTGAAGCCATCCACGGCTTGCACGAAACTCACGTGGAATGTTCAATTCCCGGGCCAACTTCAGGGCTTCCATTTGCGCCATCTGAGTCGAAACAGCGTGGCCACGACTTCTCTGCTCCTCAATGAACTTCGCAAGCTGCGTCTCGAGGTGGGGGTACGCGCCAGTCTTCGGACCCCGAAACGCTCGCCTGTTCCGGTTCGTTGCTTCGAGACTCTCTTTTTTTCTTCCTCCAGTCGCGAATGCACGACTCGTCGACGTCATGCTGTCTTGCAGCAGCTCTGTTGCCGATTTCTTCGGCAGCGGCTATAATCTTTAGCTTCTCTTTCGCTGTGAAACACTGCCGTCGAGTCGCACTCATGATGCCAAAACAAAGCAGGCAAACAGTGCAAACTAGGGTAAGTACACTAAACAGCGCCTAACGCGAGGCTCAACAATGCTGGCCTTTCGTTGGCCCTTCATCGGCTTGACAAGCGTCGATGACGATGGGGATGGCGGACTACACGGGGAGGCCGCCGCACATTGCGGTGAAGCCGACCCCCCCCCCCCCCCCCCAAGGAAAAAATTCGCAGATAACCCGCACCCCCACTTTTTAAACGCGTTTTTTCACATTTTGGTGCGGGTTATACGCGAATAAATACGGTACGTTCTCCGTGCGCAGCAAGAAATATTTCATTTAGGAATTAACTGAGTCATCTGAATTTGCTAATTAGCTATCAATGTGTTTATTACATTTTGCTGTGTACCTTTTGTTTTTGCATTAGTAATTAATATTATTGATAATAAAACGAGTTTGGTCTCTCATGTCCCAAAATTCCGAGGACTAGCTCTGTAAAGAATGAAAGACAAGGTATGGGCAACTTTCGTGACAGAAGAGTCGTTGGGTACATGTAGTTTGCAATAATTTTTACTGAAAAGACAGTCGATGCTGGATACGGTACGCTGATGGGGCCCTTAATGCTATCGCGTTAAAAGAACACAGTGGCGTCTCGTGTTCCCAACAAAACCCTGTGCAGCAGTGGCTTGCTAAATAAGGTTCCTGCCTTTCAGACCCCACAAGTGAATGCTACAGCCATTTTGTTACCACAAAAATGGGCGGCATATATTCAATACATAAAACAAGTCTAATTTACAAAAAATGTATAGCCTTTATAGTGTACCAGAAATAGTGCCTTTTTGACCCATATTGTGCCCAAAATGAGGTATTAGGTGCCTGTTTTAGGCACCTAAAACCTGCATCTGCAGTGCCTGAAAATGCAGCCTCTGCTTATCTCTGTCAATCACCCAGAGCATCTCATCTTGAGACGTCTATGGCATTTGAAGGACTGCATCCCTTAAACATCTTGGAGACTGCGACACTTTAACTATAGTGTCTAGAATATACAGGGTGTCCCAGCCAACTTTTTAGCCAGAGTTTAGAAGTATGCAAATGCCATGTAGCTGGACAGAACAAAGGTAATGTTGTTTGCCATGGCTTGGAGATACTCAAAGTATATTTTTCATTTTGCCTTATTACATAAGTAGTCTTAATTAACCATTCAACTACTGAAATATCATAATTAGATGAAAAGTGTCAATGAGAAAATTGTAGAGCGACATGAAAAGTTCCTGATACAGCTTTTTGTTCCTCAATACGTGCTACATGAAAGTGTTTTTCTGAGCTTGAAAGAAGCGAGCGAATACATCCAAAGTGCCTCGAGTGGCCAATCATGCGGCAACTTCGCATGCATTCGCGGGCTTCTTTCATGCTCAGAAAAACACTTTTACGTAGCACGAATTGAAGAACAGAAAGCTGTCTCGGGAGTTTTTCATGTCGCTTTACAATTTTCTCATTGACACTTTTCACCTTAATATAACATTTGAGAAGTTTATTAATTAAGACTAACTATATAATTAGGCAGAATGGAAAAACAGTTTGAGTATCTCTAAGCAACGGCAAACAACATTACCTTTGCTCTGTTCAGCTACATGGCATTTGCATATTTTTGAGCTCCGGCTAAATAGAGCTTGCGGAGTGGGCACAAAGCTGCTACCTCTTCAGCTGCAGCAAAATGTGCATTGAATCAGATTTGAGAATTTTGACTGCCAACGAAGATAGCCTGTCCCCATTTTAGCCCTTGTTTCATACTCAAATCTAATACACACATTTCTCAGAAATATTTTCTGGAAAAAGAAGTGCGCATTTGCATTGAGTAAATTCGATAATCATTCTTTTCTCCAAAAGCTTCCGCTCAGCCAAATGCACCTAGTCATCACTCACCCGGAGCCGGTAGAGGATGTCATTCTCGTAGATAATTCGTGATACATCGTAGCCAGAGCGAGTCACGACCACCAGGCCATACTGTGTCAGGATGTTCTCTATCTTCATGATAGAGTGGAAGTCCGGAAACGAAAGAAAGCATGTGAGGGAGACAAGGCCAAGTATTTCCAGCGATGTGCGATCAGCAAGCAGATGCACGCATTCTTTTGACAGTGGGCCAATTGCAAAAATATTGTGGGCATGCAAGAGGAAGATATTTCCCAACCAAAATGCATTCACAGCCACAGTCTATTACAGTCAAACCTCGATAAAATGAACATGGATATATAACGAAAGCTGGATGTTAGAGAAGTCACATTAGCCTTCACTGCATTGTCTCTTATATATCAAATGAAGTACTGCATAAACCGGAATATAAATGTAGTAACTATAAATATAAATATAAACGGAATATAACTAAAGCATGAATGTCAGAAAACATGGAGATAAAGCTGTACGTATATCCAAATGTGGTTGCTGTAGGCTTGTGTGATTGTCAGTTCTTTTGGTTCGAAGTTACGAGGAATAAGTGTCGAATCATTCCGAAGTAAACAGTTCGAACAGTAGGATTTGCATAAAGCCTTGACACCAGGAGCCAGATGTTGACAAATCTAAAAAAAAATGGCCTACTTACCCAAAAGGAAACGGGTCTCAAGTCTGTTTATTTTCTAAGTGCAGTTATTCAGACGTTCTCATGCAAGAATGCTAAGTTCAACATTTCTTACAATTCCATCAACACAGAAGAGTTAACAGCTTCTTGCTCACAGTTGTGCTTCCGTTTACTAAAAATTTTGCTGTAGTTGAGGCCACAAAAGTGTTTCACAATCGCCCGTCATGCGTCGTTGAGATACTGTGAAGTGCGACCTTGATTGCACAACACCGGCTGTTTATGCCGTTTTGCACAAATTCAGCTTGAAACTTTCCGTCAACCCATGGGCTTAGCTCTTTCCATTCAGTAAGCGCACATACAAACTTGGTAGGAATGCCCACTGCTTTTGCTGTCCTCAGTCTTGCCCGTGCGCGTCTAACCATGCTGTTTCACCAGGTGTCGGTCACCAAAGTTACTGTTTAATGCTACATCAAAAATTTAACCGTAAAAATCAGGGTGAAGTTACATGAAAATTTCGACTTAAAGGGCCCCTCACTAGGCCTGACCATTTTGAGCTGACAAGCGCCATGCAAACAATGCGCACTAATGACTGCGTCTGCTAAGTATTGCATCGCTACATGCTGTGGAAAGAGCCGAAATTTCAAACCAAATGTCATTTGCCCTTCTCCTCCACGTTCCCAGCCGGAGAGGCGACGTACATCGCACAAGTGCGCCTACGTACATTGCACTGCTGTGAGGTCACTCATGACTTCAAGAATTATTCAAAGAAACATCTGTTATTTGTTTAATCTGTTGCTTCAATAGATGAAATGAAGTTTAGAGAAATAATAAAACACACAAACTGAATGTCTGCGTGTTTTCGTTTCACTTCACACCGCAGCAAGAGAGATGTACTTCGGTTTCGTCTGCTTGTCCTCATGTCGTGTAGTCGCGCATGCAGACAACGAAACTATGTCATCTTCTACCGCGTTCCAGCACGCAATCACGCTCTGTGATCCGCTTGTGTCTGTCTCAGTATTCGTGCAGCACTGACTTATATCACTAGTCAAGTTTTCTCGTGCACAGTGTGCAAAATCATGTGCTGTGCGGAACAAGACAAGCACAACAGCTCGCATGCGACGCCGTCAGCAGACGTGCACCGCACAGCAAAAAAGCGAGGGGAAAAATAATGAGTGCGGGGCCCATGACGTATGCATCACATGACCCTAGAGCTCCGGTATGAGAGAACACGGGGAAGGAGTTCCGCTTGTGGAGGCTAGATAGGGCAGGTGGAGAGAGCCTCTCTCTTGGCAGTGGCCCTCGCCTCATGAAATCATGGGTTCGCGGCACTGCAATATTTCTACCTCGGCTATTATTGAACCAATTAGAAAAATTCTTGCGGCAGTATGGTCCCTAGAGGGCACGTAACAACTTCCAGCGTATAACCAAAATTTGCTATGTGGCCTGGTGAGGGGCCCTCCAGACAGGCCGCCATTGGAATATGAACCTGGCAACGTTTAACGCTAGAACGTTATCTAGTGAGGCGAGTCTTACAGTGCTATTGGAGGAATTAGAGGGCAGTAAATGGGATATAATAGGGCTCAGTGAAGTTAGGAGGCCAAAAGAAGCATATAAAGTGCTAAAAAGCGGGCACGTCCTGTGCTACCGGGGCTTAGCGGAGAGACGAGAACTAGGAGTCGGATTCTTGATTAATAAGAATATAGCTGGTAACATACAGGAATTCTATAGCATTAACGAGAGGGTGACAGGTCTTGTTGTGAAGCTTAATAAGGGGTACAGAATGAAGGTTGTACAGGTCTACGCCCGTACATCCAGTCATGATGACCAGGAAGTCTAAAGCTTCTATGAAGACGTGGAATCGGCGATGGGCAGAGTGAAAACAAAATACACTATACTGATGGGTGACTTCAATGCCAAGGTAGGCAAGAAGCAAGCTGGAGACAAGGCAGTGGGGGAATATGGCATAGGCACTAGGAATAGCAGGGGAGAGTTATTAGTAGGGTTTGCGGAACAGAATAATATGCATATAATGAATACCTTCTTCCGCAAGTGGGATAGCTGAAAGTGGACGTGGAGGAGCCCGAACGGTGAGACTAGAAATGAAATAGACTTCATACTCTGCGCTAACCCTGGCATCATACAAGATGTGGACATGCTCAGCAAGGTGCGCTGCAGTGACCATAGGATGCTAAGAACTCGAATTAGCCTAGACCTGAGGAGGGAACGGAAGAAACTGGTACATAAGAAGCCGATCAATGAGTTAGCGGTAAGAGGGAAAATAGAGGAATTCCAGATCAAGCTACAGAACAGGTATTCAGCTTTAACTCAGGAAGAGGATCTTAGTGTTGAAGCAATGAACGACAATCTTCAGGGCATCATTAAGGAGTGTGCAATAGAAGTCAGTGGTAACTCCGTTAGACAGGATACCAGTAAGCTATCACAGGAGATGAAAGATATGATCAGGAAACGCCAATGTATAAAAGCCTCTAAGCCTACAGCTAGAATAGAACTGGCAGAACTTTTGAAGTTAATCAACAAGCGTAAGACAGCTGACATAAGGAAGTATAATATGGATAGAATTGAACATGCTCTCAGGAACGGAGGAAGCCTAAAAGCAGTGAAGAAGAAACTAGGAATTGGCAAGAATCAGATGTATGCGTTAAGAGACCAAAGCCAGCAATATCATTACTGATATGGATGAGATAGTTCAAGTGGCTGAGGAGTTCTATAGAGATTTATACAGTACCAGTGGCACCCACGATGATAATGGAGGAGAGAATAGTCTAGAGGAATTCGAAATCCCACAGGTAACGCCGGAAGAAGTAAAGAAAGCCTTGGGAGCTATGCAGAGGGGGAAGGCAGCTGGGGAGGATCAGGTAACAGCAGATTTGTTCAAGGATGGTGGGCAGATTGTTCTAGAGAAACTGGCTACCCTGTATACGCAATGCCTCATGACCTCGAACGTACCGAAATCTTGGAAGAACGCTAACATAATCTTAATCCATAAGAAAGGGGACGCCAAAGACTTGAAAAATTATAGACTAATCAGCGTACGGTCAGTTGCCTACAAAGTATTTACTAAGGTAATCGCAACTAGAATCAGGAACACCTTAGAATTCTGTCAACCAAAGGACCAGGCAGGATTCCGTAAAGGCTACTCAACAATAGACTATATTCACACTATCAATCAGGTGATAGAGAAATGTGCAGAATATAACCAACCCTTATATATAGCTTTCATTGATTACGTGAAAGCGTTTGATTCTGTCGAAACCTCAGCAGTCATGGAGGCATTACGGAATCAGGGTGTAGACGAGCCATATGTAAAAACACTGAAAGATATCTATAGCGGCTCCACAGTCACCTTAGTCCTCCATAAAGAAAGCAACAAAATCCCAATAAAGAAAGGCGTCAGGCAGGGAGATACGATCTCTCCAATGTTATTCACAGCGTGCTTACAGGAGGTATTCAGAGACCTGGATTGGGAAGAATTGGGGATAAGAGTTAATGGAGAATACATAAGTAACTTGCAATTCGCTGATGATATTGCCTTGCTTAGTAACTCAGGGGACCAACTGCAATGCATGCTCACTGACCTGGAGAGGCAAAGCAGAAGGGTGGGTCTAAAAATTAATCTGCAGAAAACTAAAGTAATGCTTAACAGTCTCGGAAGAGAACAGCTGTTTATGATAGATATCGAGGCACTTGAAGTGGTAAGGGAATACATCTACTTAGGGCAGGTAGTGACGGCGGATCCGAATCATGAGACGGAAATAATCAGAGGAAGAAGAATGGGCTGGGGTGCGTTTGGCAGGCATTCTCAGATCATGAACAGCAGGTTGCCATTATCCCTCAAGAGAAAAGTGTATAATAGCTGCGTCTTAACAGTACTCACCTACGAGGCAGAAACCTAGAGGCTTAAGAAAAGGGTTCTACTTAAATTGAGGATGACGCAACGAGCTATGGAAAGAAGAGTGATGGGCGTAACGTTAAGGGATAAGAAAAGAGCAGATTGGGTGAGGGGAACAAACGCGAGTTAATGACATCTTAGTTGAAATCAAGAAAAAGAAATGGGCATGGGCAGGACATGTAATAAGGAGGGAAGATAACCGATGGTCATTGAGGGTTACGGACTGGATTCCAAGGGAAGGGAAGCGTAGCAGGGGACGGCAGAAAGTTAGGTGGGCGGATGAGAGAAGTTTGCAGGGACGACATGGCCACAATTAGTACATGACCGGGGTTGTTGGAGAAGTATGGGAGAGGCCTTTGCCCTGCAGTGGGCATAACCAGGCTGCTGATGATGATGATGAGGGGCCCTTTAAGGTGTGGCTTCACGGCAGCATCTATGTCAGTGGAGTACAGTGCTGCTATCTCTGTTTCCCATCATCATGGACGATTTGTGCATTCCTGAATGGAGACTGTTTTTAAAAATATTTGGGCACTAAGTAGTTATTTCCATTGGTAATACATGGATATTATTCTCCCCCCCCCCCACCTTTCTTTTTCTTTCCAAAGCGTAGTAATTTGGATGTGGTCTATGCGCAAAAAATATGATGTGTGTTCATTCATTCCAAATACTTAAAATAATGAAATTCGAGCTGAAGCAAATATTAAACAGCACAATATTCAATTGAATATCAGAAAATAATGAATATTTACGCACATCTAGATTGCCGACCTTTTATTTCTTTTTCTTTCTTTTTTTGACGTGTCTTGCATGTGCTTTTCCAATTGACCTCACTTCTTTTTCTGTTTTTCTCTCTTTTTTTCGCGGGAAATTTAACCCGCGTAATAATCACACCCCTGAATTTATGGCAATTTTTCTGACAAAGAAGTGCTATCATTATGCAAGTAGATACAGTATATCCAACATGCTGTGAATACCGTATTGTTATATATGAGTTTTCTCATAGCCCTAATGTATAAATTGACCCTCTTAGGTCGACTCATCATTATAACCGATATATCGTTACACGTGGTATTGCTATAAGTGGACTGCGCTGCATGTCATAAGAAAGGAAATTGAATCACAGATGTGTGAGGCCCGACTAAGGCAATATTTTTACCTGTGGTCATCTGCAATCAGGCCCTTTCTGTGTCATGTACAAGCCATAATCAAAATTTTGACCTGCAATCTGCATAACTAGCAGGAAGCTCTGTTTAAACTTGAAGGTAAACTGACCAAGAGCAGTATAGCCGGTATTACGGCTCGCCTCTGTGACGAGCATTGGTGTCATGCAGCCAAAACAACAGCACCATGTTCCTAAACCTATCATTCAGACAACAACAATTTGGACAGTTTTCAGCGTGCTTGATATAGGAATGGGCGGGCCCATTAGCATCGGCACCTGTGTTGGCGTTTGTGCCCAATGCGAAGACTTCTTTCCTTTTTTTATAATATGTATTGCATGTAACTGATGCTTGGAGAGCATTCCCAAGAAGCTATACAAAGCACCCCTCTCCAAGAAGCACCCTTTCTGTTCGTTACAAGCAGCTTGTCAAGCTGATTCTTTATGTATTAATGAATGAATATTGGATGTTTCATGGCACAAGGGCCAAATATGGCCAAAGAGCGCCATGTCCGTAGTAATGAGTTCGCAGTGTAATTGTGAGTTCTATGAGGTTGGTGTGTCGTGGCTGTAAAGGGGCCTTAAAAATAGTCGCTCTAAAGTATGTAAAATCTGTATAATGAGATTATGACGATGACGTATGACATGTACTATGAACATTAAGATGCATTTCAAAAGAATGATACGATGTGTAAAATATATCAGGTTATAAGATATGCTAGAGCACTACTGCCTCCTGAGAGCCCTTGAAACACAAGGGCCTGGAGGCATGTGCTATGCAAAACAATTATCGCAACGGCATCCTCTGGAGCAAGGATGCTCTAGGAAATTAATGGGCTTATAACATGCAGAACGACATCATTTAAGAAGTTGAGGACTGCATTGGTGTTAAAAAGCGGTTCCTTACCAAGAAACATGGCTGGGTGAAGAGGGATGTAATAATGGTATGCAAGCGGAAAATGTTTCTTTCTCTCCATTTCTGCTTCCCGACACTCCAGGAGCACATGGAGGACGATCAGCCTCTCACCGCATCTACCACAGGTTGGAGGTTCACTTCCAGTAAGTAGAAAATGATGGGTCCCAAATGTGTGTCCTATTCTGAGGCGACAGAAAAGGACATCTGTTCGCCGAGATTTTGTTGGGGAGGGCCAAGAACCTAACTGTGGCTTTATTACATGCAGTTTGTTATTTATTTCTGCGTCCCACATGCGTTGCCAGTGATTTCGCAGTTTCTTTCGTATGTAAGGTTTCAGATCTGTGAGAGGCACCAAAGGAGTAGTACTGACAGCAGGGGATGTAATTGACGTGGCCATCTGGTCTGCCAGAATGTCACCTTCGATTCCCCTATGGCCAGGCACCCAGCATATAATGATATGCTGGTTAGATATGTAAGCTTTACACAAGACAGAATAGGGTTCATTAAATACGGTATTTTTGTGTGTATAGAGTGACATTAAGGCCTTCACGACGCTTAGAGAGTCTGTATAGATTGCTGCTTTTGGAAGTTTTGATTTTTTTATATGCTTCACAGTAGACAGTAATGTGTAGGCCTCGGCCGTAAAGATACTTGTTTCCGGATGCAGTACATCAGATTCCGAGAAGGATGAGCCGAAGGCCGCATAGGACACCCCGACATTTAACTTCGAAGCATCTGTGTAGAACTCTGCACAGGAGTGCTTGTGCTGAAGTTCTAGGAAATACATTCGGATTTCGACCTCTGGGGCGTGGTTTGTGATTTTTAGAAAGGATACGTCACATTCTATCACCTGCCACTCCCAAGGAGGTAATGGCTTGGCTAGGTGCATTAAGCGATGCTCGAGGAGTGGGACATGCATTTCATCGCTAAGCTCCTTCACACATAGCGAGAAAGGCTGTCTTATGGAGAGCCGATTGCGGAAAAGTGTAGCACACATCATATCGGTAACGGTATTACGACATGGATGTTCAAGATTAGAGCGGACTTTAAGGAAATATGTAAAGCTGATGTATGATCTCTGTAGGTGGAGCGACCACTCATTCGATTCTGCATATAAGCTTTCGATCGGGCTTGTTCTAAAAGCGCCAGTGGCTAAGTGGACACCTAGATGGTGGACAGGATCCAGCATCCTTAGCACGCTCGTGGCGGCAGAGTTATACACTACAGCACCATAATCCAATCATGACCGAATTAGGCTCTTGTAGAGATTCATTAGACACTTCCTGTCACTACCCCATGCAGTCTGGGATAGAAGTTTCATTATGTTCATTGTTTTTAGACATTTTTCTTTAAGATGTTTAATGTGTGGAATGAAAGTGAGTCTATAGTCAAATATAACACCTAGAAATTGTTGCTCTTTGTTTACAGGTATTTGTTGTCCACACAGTTCTAAGCAAGGATCCGGGACCAGGCATCTCTTTCTTGTAAAAAAAACGCAAGAACTTTTGTTAGGATTGAATTTAAATCCATTTTTCTCTGCGCACACTGACACTTTGTTCAAGCCATGCTGTACCTGTCTCTCGCACACAATTCTTTACGGACAATGTAATTAAATGTTTCATAGTTCGTTATGTTGCCTTGTCTGTGCCTGGGCTCTCTCCACTGACCAACCTAGTCAAGCTTCAGGCCGCTGGACCAGTGTTACCCCTTGGGATTTGAGAGAACCTTTGGAACCCTGGAAAACACTTGAAATCAGACTAAGACCAGAAACCAATTAGGTAGATCTGGTGAGCACATAAGATGATTGCAAGCCTTCTGTTTGCTAGCCTTAATTAGATGTACAGACATTTTGTAGCTTGCATCTTGTTACCTAAAATGATGGTGGTGCCTTCTAACAATGATCAAGTTCAGGTCGTTTTTCAGAGTAGCTAGAATGTTACCAGTGGTTACAAAGATTTACCCTTCAGCCATTTTAGCTTGTGTGCTAAATGTTTCGTACAGTTGTTCCTTCTGTCCTGCATGTGACAAATAGCCTGCGCATTTCTTAGGTGTGAAGAAACATTGGACAGCCTCTTTTCTAGTGTTTACAAAAAAAAATTTTAGATGGAGACTGACAGACACACCAAGACACACACACAAAATGATGTCATACTACTAGCGAGGCCAGAACATTACTCTTACAAAACAGATAGTGTGTCACCAGTTGCCTTCCATTGTGCACACATACACACACCATTACCCATGCATGCACATGTGCACAAACACACACATGGCAAGGTGCATAAACTTTGAAGGCAAACACCTATTTTCCATAGGATGTTGCTAAAATGACTCACGTCTTGCTCCGACCAAAGCCCTGGCACACTGAATGACTGCAACAGGTCAGCTCCACAAAGCAGCATCAGCTGAACATTCAAGGCTGCCTCTGCAAGTGGAAACACACAGATGAACCTATTTGGCTGGGCGGACAGACGGATGGATGGATGCTATGAGCATCCCCATTGAAACAGGGCAGTGGCTGTCGCCACCAAGCTCTTTGTCTTACTTTGGCAAATGTCTTACCTATCTCATTTCTTTGAACAGGACAAAAAATTCCCAGCATCAAACTTTCTGAGCCATTATCGGGAACTTCATTTCTGTACACCTCCATTGTTTATAGTCTCCCTACTTTTCTGCCGCCAAATCTCCAACCACCTTTTACTAATCTCTGTTGCAAGTGAAGATAATGCGCTCTATTGTCAAGCATTCACAGCACAGTGTACATCACGTCATGTAAAAACAATTTTATGAAAGACAGAAAAAAAAATTATGCTGATCAAACATATTGATTGAAATCTTAAGTCGAGGAGAGATTTGCTTAGGTGATAACGAGAGTTGGAATGAATGTGTCTTTTATCAAGGTTAGCGCAAGGTCATGTTGAAGGCCATATGCATGTCTTTTATGAGTCTCCTGCATCACCTCGTGAAGCAAACAAACCTTCTTGTGACTGTTTGATGCAATGCTTATTTAGGGCTCATCCGCATCAGGCATCTGATGCATTCTCTTTGTAAATTCAGGTTGGTAAGGGTGGGATGGAGGCCTATGCATGATGTGTAATCCCGCTCTACGAATCCCTATATACTTACTATTCCTTGCCCAACCACATCACACATATTACAACCTCCCAAAGCACAAATTGTGTATCTGTATTTCATTCACACAAGGCCCCCCCAACGCATCTATGGATCTTTGACTGTTCGTGACATTATCACCAATGGAGCTAGCGTGTCACAGGTATCACAAACCACTGCCATGTCAGTGACATTATTAATGTGATAGCGTTAAGGAGCCTGTGTCGCAGAAAATCCGGCACCTGGCGTCACACGTTGCATCAGCAAAAAGATTTTCGAACCACATATACCCATGCCTTCCATATGATGCAAGGAATTTACTGAACTAATTAAATTTCTCAAGCTAAAATACGCAGAAAAATCGTAAACTACGACTTGCACACAACCTACAGACATAATAGCTCTCGAATTGTAATTTGACTATATGAGAAAATATAATTCTGTTACGCGAAAACTCAAAGAAACCCCTTCACACACACAAACTGGCTGCGCCGTTCACAGACCGGTCGCACCGTCCGCCATTTTGCGGGCGCTGGCGTGATGTGTGTCTTGGGGTCCACGGAGCGGCATGCCCAGTTCCTTGCATTAACTCCAGCTGGCACTCGCCTCCCCCACACCGCGGCCCACGCAAGAGGCCATGGTTCCACCACAAAGCTCACCTTCGTACACAACGTTCGCAGCAAGCGTTTCCAGGTAAACATTATGATCACATACGCTCCAGTTGCCGTGAAGCGTGACACGCAGTTTGGTGTCTTTGAATGCTATTGCGTTCTACTCTTAAAGGTGAAGCTTAAGCGTCCTCCAAATTTTTATCACCAGCAACGAGAGTAATGACTAATTTGACAGCTAAAAGCAATATTTAACCCTGCGGGTGGCTGGGCGCTTCGGGCAACTCTACCCACAGTGCCATATAGGTTTTTCTCAAGTGCAACAACAAATTCAATTTCTATTGAATTAACACATTAGCCAGTTTAAAATTCAAACGGTATTCATTGGCAGAATGTTGGCAAACACTCTGCAAAGTTTTTTTAATCTGAGAATGCACATTTTTGGTTGGCGACTGTAAATGGTCCTATCCTTCTGCTTTACATTATGGCACAATGGTTCAATACAACCATATAGAAACAGTTCTCTCAGCATTTTTTTATTTCACAATTCATAACCACAATATGGTTATGAGACCTGTGGTAGTGGGAGACTATGGATTAATTTTGACCACCAATTTGACCAATCAGATCGGGGTTCTTTAACTTACACTCAAGGCACTTTGTTTATTGGCAATCTTGGTTTATTGTTTTCAAAGTTTTTCAATACTACCACTGCCTTGATATAATTCCCCCATACATAATGATTAATACAAACTCTAAATGTTTTTTTGTTAAAGGCAATCTACGTTTAGCTAAAGTACACACTAATAGGGGAAAACAAACTATAATCATCTTTCTGCCTTATTATTAACTCCTTACCTACCAACTTAAAACAGTGTAACAATTCTCTTTTCATCTTTAAGCCTCAACTAAACAAGTACCCATTTCGAATAGAGAAGTGATTGTAACAGTCACCTGCATATTGTTATGAATGCGTACGTGTATTTTTCTATTTAAAACAATTATGATTCACATTACCCCACATTGTACTATACTATCTACTTTATTAGCTATTATGTGTCAGTTCCCTATGTATTGCAGTAAGACAGAATGCTGGGCAAGTTGAAATCGATGCATTTTTTTGGATCAGCACGGAAAATGACGGCAACACAGAAAGGAAGGACACAGGACAAGCACTGTCTAAGAACTGGAGCTTGTTAAGAAAAAGGCAAAAAAGGAAGACACCATCTATGTGCACATGTCAATAGGCCACATGGAATAAATAGCGAAGCATTTGCGCCTCACAATCTCAGAAAGAGATAGACGACTCTGAAATGCAAACATCACGCTTCTTTTGTATATGAAAGGCCTCTGCAAGTTTGCAAGCTTTTTTGTATTTGTGTTTGTCCTATGTCCTCCCTCTTCTTGTGTTGCTGCTGTTTTCTGCACTGATCCGAAAAATTCCCTACGTACATATATATTCCTTGTACTTATCCTTTCTTCTTTCTTTGTTTTTTTCTGTAACTTGCCTTCATTTATTTTCAACGATTTCTTATCCCATATGTATTGTTATTTTGCTTTTTATCTGCTCAATAATCTTCAGTTTTGTCCTATATCGTATATACAGTGCAGACCACTTATAACGATGAGCCAACTCAAGAGTATCAAATTATGCATTAGGGTTATGAGAAAGAAAAGCATAACGATAGGTGATGACTGCATGTATAATACAGTGATCAAAATTTTGCCTTCTGGACAGCGTTTGCCATGCAGACTGAGCTTGACGTTTGCGTTGCTAAGTTCCCCTTAAACGTACAATGCCCAGATGGGGCAAAAAGCTTGCCTGGGCTATTTCGTATCTGCCACCATTACCTGGCAGCACACTCCACCCACGTGCCGACTGCGAAAGCCACGGAGAGCATTGCGAATGGGCACAGCAAGCCACAAAGTGGCGCCAGCTGATTCAAATCTCCATCATTATGCGTCACCCATGATCGTGCTCTGTACATGTCCAAGGAAGAGGGAGAGAGAGAAGAAAAAGCTGAAAAAGTGAAGCGGCGCAGTAGCTGCCGACCCTTCCTACAATCTCCCTACCTCCATCAGCGAGCGCAGAAATGCGCCGTAGGACCAACCTCGAAGCAGCGGCACATTCCTTCTTCTTAGCTCAGTTTATGGAAGATGGTGCCAACAAGGCACAAAGTTGTGTCACTTGAGATGCAGCTACAAATTTTGCAAGACTCAAAAAAGTGTGAGCTCGTGCAGTCAACGATATCGACAATTCTGAACCAGGAGCACCAACATCACGAAGGCTGGAACCAATGGCTATGCTAATCAAAGGAAAAAGGAATTTCGGATCCTTTCCACAAACAACTGTTTCAGAAAGACAGACTTTGTGCGCCAGGGTGAAACTCCCCACGATATTGAAACCAACATGGTGGAAGCCGCTGACATTACTGAGCTTTCCAAACATGTCGTTACCAACGATGAAACAGGTGGTGCTTCAATGGAGGAGTTCGATGACAACAAGATTAACCATGGCCCCCATCTTTGACCTTGACCCCGATGTTCCCGCAAAGTGTGCTGTTGTGGATCAGCTTGCTCAATGATTTCAGGCATGGGCTAATGGATGGTCAGCATAAAACATTGTGCACGTGTAAAGGATTGAGCAGCTGGATGCGATGCACAAAGCAGTTCAAAACCTGTAACTGCCACAAAAGTGAGCAAAGGTTTCTATTTTACCGCGCCTAACTCTTGACATGCTGTTAGAGGTACAAATAAACATTTCATTTTTGACAACCTACCTTTTACATCTATTCTTTAGCGAAAGTGGCAAATTTCGGTTCGGAGCTAATGTTCAGCAACCTTTTTTTACAGCAATCCAGATATAACGAGGACTGGTTGTAACGATTGGATTTCATTCTTTTAAATATTGTTATTATAAGACTGCACTGTATCATCAGGCTTGCATTACTTTGATGTGTGTTTTTTTCATGCATCTTAAGAGATCCTGTCAGCAATTTTTACTTTGTAACCTATTCGGGCATAAATTTATTTATTTATTTATTTCATACATACTGCTAGCCTCCATTTTGAGGCTGTTGCAGGACATGGGAAAATACATTGCATCAAAATAAGAATGACAAACTTATACACTTGTTAGTATTGTAGTTTACAAGTAGACGTAGTGGAGTAATACAACAAAGGGTGTGACCTTCCTGAGTCAGGCCTTAAAGGTTAATGAACAGAAATACAGAAGCATAAGATAAACAACAAAAAAGTACATCAAAACCAATTAGAGACAAAATGCGGGGTCTGCAGGCGATACTGGTAAATCAAGATGCGCATTCATAGACATATTTTTCCAGCATAGGAAGGAAATCGTCAGGTGAGCAAATTATGATATCACTAGGCAATGAATTCCAGTCTCTGATTGTCTGGGGAAAGAAAGAATACCTAAATGTGTCTGTGTGGAACCTGTATTCAATTAAATGTTTATGATGTTTAGTTCTAGTGTTTCGCTGTTCAGTGAAAGATACATATGCACCACTGTTTAATTTGTAGACCCCGTTAAGGAGGTGGAACAGAAACTTGAGGCGTAAGTATTTCGCACGCTTGTAAATAGTCGGGAGACAAGCTTTATCAAGGAGTTCTGTCGGAGAATCATTACGGTTGTACCTATTATAAATGAATCTGAT
Organism: Dermacentor variabilis; assembly: GCF_050947875.1. Classification (NCBI taxonomy): domain Eukaryota; kingdom Metazoa; phylum Arthropoda; class Arachnida; order Ixodida; family Ixodidae; genus Dermacentor; species Dermacentor variabilis. Next base: position 75,452,250 of record NC_134576.1, on the reverse strand, counting down.
GGCTTTTCTCTGTATTGTTTCTAGGCGTTTTATGCACTGTTTGGTATGTGGAGACCAGCAGGTAATACCATATTCTAGTATAGGACGAACGAATGAGGTGTAGGCTAGCATCTTAGTGTCTGGTGAGGCAGATTTTAAAGAGCGTTTAAGCGAACAAAGTGTTGTAAATGCCTTAGAAGATATGTGTGACACATGCTTGTCCCATTTCATATCAGATGATAGGACAATGCCCAAATATTTATAATCATCGACTATCTTTAATTTTTGCTGTTCGATCGTGTAGGTGAATTCTAGTGGGGTTCTTTTTCGGCTTACTCTCATAAAAACAGTCTTGTCTAAATTAATCTTCATTTGCCATGCCTGACACCAATTTGCTACTTGCGCAAGCTCGTGATTTAGTATTACTTGATCATTATGGTTCCTAATCTCCCTATATATAATGCAATCATCTGCAAACATGCGCATCGTTGATTTTATGTTATCTGCCATGTCATTGATGTATAGTAAAAAAAGAATTGGTGCTAAGACTGTTCCTTGTGGTACTCCGGATGACACTTCTACCCAATCAGATTGCTGACTTTCGATTTCTACGTACTGTTGCCGACCTGCAAGATAAGCTTTTATCCAGTTTATTATGCTGCCAGATCCGAGAATGTGTTGTAGTTTGCCCAGGAGTTTAGGATGGGATACCCGGTCGAAGGCCTTCGATAGATCTAAGAATATTATGTCAGTCTGCCCGCGGTTATCAATTGTTAGAGCGAGATCATGCACAGTTTGTGTCAGTTGCGTAACAGTAGACAGTCCTTTTCTGAAACCATGTTGGTTGATGCTAAGCAAGTTATTATCTTCCGCAAAGGTTACGATGTGTTTTAGTATGATGTGTTCGAGAATTTTGCAAGATGTGCAGGTTAGCGAAATCGGTCTATAATTTGATGGGCTTGTTGTGTCACCTGATTTGAGAATCGGGACAATCTTTGCTATTTTCCAGTCTTTGGGCACGTCAGACGATTCTAGAGATTTTTTAAAGATAAGTAAGAGGTATTTAGAGACCCATTCTGCGTATCTCTTGAGGAAAGTATTGGGGATCCCATCTTGGCCACAAGATTTTTTAATGTCGATGTTAAGCAGCAGTGAAAGTATACCTGATTCTGTTATCTCTATATCACCAAGTATGTCGCCTGTTCCCCTCGGCTGATGGTTTAAATCTGGTGAAATTCCGTTGTCTTGTGTAAAAACGGATTTAAAAAAGTTATTAAACTGATTTGCTCTTTGGAAAGCATCCTTCTGCAGCAAATTGCTTTGCTTATGCACGTTCGCGTTAAAATATCTCCGAAATTTTTGAGGAGCCGTCTTGATGAAGTTGCTAAGTGTGACGTTCATGTACGTATGTTTTGCTTGCTTTATCACTACTTTCAACTCATGTGCCAATTTTCTAATTTTGTCAGAGAAACAGGGATTTGATGTCTTACCCTTAAGTTTCCTCAGCCTTGACATTTTACGTTTCATATGTATTATATTCCTTGTGATCCAAGGGTTTCTTTTGTGCACTTTCTTTTTTTTCATGGGTACGAAGTTTGATAAACATTCGTGTACATAGGTCTTAAATTTCGCCCATAATTCATCTACTGTCACAGAATTATCATGGAAAAGACAAGAAAAATTGGGGTAGTGATAATCAAAAAAGTCAAGAATGCCGACATCATCTGCGTTTTTCCAATCATATATTCGTGTGATCAATTTTTCTGAGCGTGCTGACGACGGTAGTGATAGACAACATTTGGTTACCTTGTGGTCCGAAATTCCGTCAATTATTTCCCATGATATGTCCTCTACAGGAATGTTTTCACTCACAAAAGTTAGATCAAGAATTGTGCTGCTCGACAAAGTGACACGTGTGGGTTGCTGAATGATTTGCTTTAAACCACTATTGAAGGCCATATCAAGTATCGCCTCAGCGCTGTCCTTATCGATAACACCAGCATCGTACGAATCCCATCTTATACCTGGTAGATTGTAATCTACCAGGTATAACAATATGATATGTAGTGTTAAATGGCGCAAGGGCCAGGTTTGGCCAAAGAGCGCCATGACAAGTGGTGATGTTGACGATGTATTATGGAGATGTGACTTGGCTGTAAAGTGGCCTAAAATTGTCGCTGTAAAGTGCGTAAAATCTACGTGCTATAAAATTATGGCGATGACTAATGACGATTACTGTGAACATTAAAATCCATCGTAGTAGAATGATGCACAATCAAAAATATGTAGGATGTTAAAATTACTTGGAGCACTGCTGCCTCGCCAGAGCCCTTGAAAGACAAGGGCCTAGAGGCATGTGCTATACTAAAGAGATATCGCAGCGGCATCCTCTGAAGAGAGGACCCGCTACGAACATGTGGGGCTAAAAACATGCAGGACGACATCTTTCAGGAAATTTAGTACTGTGTTGGTGTCAAATAAAGGTTCTGGGCCGAGTAGCATTACGGGATGTAGGGGGATGTGCTGCCGGTATGCTAGGGAAAAATGTTTCCTTCTTTCAGATTCGGCTGCCCGACACTCCAGGAGGACGTGGAGGACGGTCAGCCTCTCCCCGCATCTACCGCAGGTTGGAGGATCATTTTCAGTGAGTAAAAAGTTATGTGTGCCAAATGTGTGTCCTATTCTGAGGCGACAGAATAGGACATCTGTCCGGCGTGATTTTGTTACAGGAGGCCAGAAACCTAATTGTGGCTTTATTAAATGCAACTTATTATTTGTTTCCAGGTCCCACAATCGTTGCCAGTAGTTTCGCAGTTTCCTTCTTAAGAAGGGTTTCAGGTCTGTGACAGGGACTGCAGCAGTAGAATTAACAGTGTGTGATGCAATTGATGTGGCCATCTGGTCTGCTAGAACGTTACCCTGGATGCCCCTATGGCCAGGCACCCAGCATATAACCACATCCTGGTTAGATACATATGCTTTGCATAAGACGGAATAGAGTTCAATTATTATAGGATTTTTGTGCTTACAGAATGACATCAAAGACTTCACAACACTAAGGGAGTCCGTATATATAACTGACTTTTTGAGTTTTGATTTCCTTATATGCTTCACGGTCGACAATATTGCGTACGCCTCAGCCGTGAAGATACTAGTTTCCGGATGCAGTAAATCGGATTCCGAGAAGGATGGACCGACGGCTGCATATGACACCCCCTCGCGTGACTTCGATGCGTCTGTGTAAAACTCCGTGCAGGAGTGTTTGTACTGCAGTTCCTGGAAATGCATCTGGATTTCAGTCTCTGGAGCGTGTTTTGTAACCTGCATGAAAGATATGTCGCATTGTATCATCTGCCACTCCCAAGGAGGTAGCAGCTTAGCTGGAGGCATTAGGCGGAACTCGAGGAGTGGGACATGCATTTCATCACTAAGCTCCCTCACACGCAGCGAGAAAGGCTGTCTTACGGAGGGACGATTGCGAAAGAGTGTAGCATATGTCATGTCATTAACGGTGTTAAAACAGGGATGTTCAGGATTGGAGTGGACTTTCAGAAAATATGTTTGGCTGATGTACGTTCTCTGGATATGAAGTGACCATTCATTCGATTCTGCATATAAACTTTGTACGGGACTCGTTCTGAAAGCTCCTGTGGCTAAACGGATACCTAGATGGTGAACAGGGTCTAGCATCTTTAGCGCACTTGGAGCGGCAGAATGATAGATCACGGCACCATAATCTAATCGTGAACGGATCAGGCTCTTATAGAGATTAATTAAGCACTTCCTGTCACTACCCCACGATGTATGGGATAGAAGTTTCATTAGGTTCATTGTTTTCAGACATTTTTCTTTAATATGTTTAATGTGGGGGACGAAAGTGAGTCTGTAGTCTAATATAACACCTAGAAATTTGTGCTCTTTGTTTACGGGTATTTGTTGTCCACACAGTTCTAAGGAAGGATCCGGAACCAGGCCTCTCTTTCTTGTAAAAAGAACGCAAGAGCTTTTGTTAGGATTGATCTTAAATCCATTCTTGTCTGCCCACACTGAGACTTTGTTCAGGCAATGCTGTACCTGTCTCTCGCATACTGCGAGGTTACACGATTTGAAAGCTATTTGAATGTCGTCCACGTAGACAGAGTAAAAGATGGCGGGTGGTAATGAAACACAAAGCGTGTTCATCTTCACGATAAAGAGCGTGCAGCTCAGCACGCCTCCTTGGGGTACACCCGTTTCTTGCGTAAAAGGGCGTGAGAATGCATTGCCGACTTTTACCCGGAAGGTACGATTTGACAGATAGCTTTCTATTATATTATGCATATTACCGTGGATGCCCATTTCTGACAAGTCTCTTAAGATTCCGTAACGCCACGTCGTATCGTACGCCTTCTCCATATCGAGGAATATGGATAAGAAGAATTGTTTGTGTACAAATGCGTCCCGGATATTTGCTTCGACACGTACAAGATGGTCAGCTGTGGAGCGCCCTTCTCGGAAGCCGCACTGATAGGGATCAAGGATTTTGCTCAGTTCAAGGAAATGAATGAGTCGCCGATTAATCATTTTTTCAAACACCTTACAGATGCAACTTGTGAGGGCTATCGGGCGGTAACTTGCCACTGAGGAAGGGTCCTTGCCTTGTTTCAAAACAGGGACCACAATGGCTTCCTTCCATGCAGTTGGAAGGTACCCTGCATCCCAAATGGTGTTGAAAAGTGTGAGTAGTGTATCCTGCGTGTCATTGTGTAAGTGTTTGAGCATTTCATACATGATTCTATCAGATCCTGGTGCGGAGCTGTTGCATGCGCTCAAGGCAGCTCTCAATTCCGCAATACAAAAAGGACGGTTGTACGGCTCATTCTCTCGACCTTTTCTTGTTAATGGCTTACGTTCTTCTGTTTGTTTGTATTTGAGAAAGGATTGTGTATAATTTGTTTGACTTGACACGCTCTCAAAATATTCTCCAAGTGAGTCTGCCTGGTCTTGCAGTGTATCGCCCTGTGTGTTTACCAGGGGGAGCGAATGTGTTTCCCGCCCTCTAATCCTATTAACTCTGTTCCAGGCTTTGGCCTCATCCCTAAACGAGTTAATACTCGATAAAAACTTGTGCCAGCTTTCTCTTCTGGCCTGTCGGCGGGTTCGCCTGCCTTGGGATTTTACTTGCTTAAAGTTGACTAGATTCTCTGCAGTGGGAGAAGCGCGTAGCAACCCCCACGCTTTGTTTTGTTTCTTACGAGCGATCCTACAGTCTTCGTTCCACCACGGGACCCGCCGTTTACATGCCAAGCCATTTACTTCTGATACGCATTTAGATGCAATATCTATAATGAAGGCTGTAAGATACTGCACAGCAGCATCAATTCCTAAACAAGACATGTCATTCCATGAGATATTAGTTAAGTTTCGGAACTTCTCCCAGTCAGCTGTATCGATCTTCCACCTAGGAGCCTGTGGTAGACATTCTTTTTCTTTATGTGTTTTTAGCAGTATGGGGAAGTGGTCGCTTCCGTAAGGATTCTTGGTGACTTCCCATTCGAGTTCAGACAGTATACAAGGGGAAACTAGGCTGAGGTCAATTGAAGAAAATGTTCTGTTTGCGAGAGAATAATATGTGGGTGTCTTCTTATTCAGCAGACACGCACCGGACGAAAAAAGAAATTGTTCAACGAGGCGACCTCGCGCATCGATACGAGAGTCTCCCCACAGGCTGCTGTGCGCATTGAGATCGCCAAGAACAACATAGGGTTCTGGCAATTGATCGATCAAGGACTGAAATTCATGTTTGTTTAGTTGGTAATGCGGGGGTATGTAAAGCGAGCAAATGGTGATGAGTTTGTTTAGTAGGACAGCTCGAACCGCCACTGCTTCAAGGGGCGTTTGTAGCTGTAAAGGTTGGCACGCTATATTTCTATGAGTGACTATGGCAACACCCCCCGATGATGCGACGGCATCATCGCGATCTTTGCGAAAAGTTAGATACTGTCGAAGAAAGTTTGTGTGTTTGTTTTTTAAATGTGTTTCCTGTAAACACAGCACTTTTGGATTGTGTTTTTGTATAAGTTCCTGCACATCATCAAGGTTTCTGAGAAGACCTCTGACGTTCCATTGAATTATTTGTGTATCCATATTGGGAGTTAATATGTGCTGTGTGTACAGAAACAGAAGTAGTGATTATGGAAATTACAGTGATTAAATTACAGAGCCCTTTCGAGGCCCTGTAACGGGAGTTTTGCTCTTTCTGGAGCGTTCGAGGGAGCCTCGCCGCTCCTTAGGCGCTTGGCGCGCCGTGGCGATAGGTGTTGTGTCCATTGCCTCTTGTGAGGCGCCGGACACGTGCTCCTGCGAGCGAGAAGTTATCAGAGAGAGTCCCGCCTTGGAGGGCAAGACCGCTGCGCCCACCAGCCCGGAGGTCGTTGGGGCTCCCTGGGGGATTTGGCTGCGCCGGCCGTTGCCAGCGCTGGAAGGGACCTGGGAGGTTGAGGCAGCCTCGGCTGCGCCCACCTTCGGGATCGATGGTCCCTTCTCCACGGTTGATGGAGCAGCGCTAGCTGCAACCGCCGCAGAGGCAGACGGCGTAACTGCCGACTCACTGCTTGTGGGTCGGACAGCCGCCGGAGGCCGTTGTGACGCTGCCCCCTGACGCGCCACTTCGGCAAAGCTTTTCTTGGGCAGGTATGAAACCCGCCTGCGTGCCTCTTTGAAAGTGATATTTTCCTTGACTTTAATTGTAACAATTTCCTTTTCTTTCTTCCAGGATGGGCACGACCGCGAGTACGCGGCGTGCTCCCCATCGCAGTTTACACAGCGGAGAGGGTTCTCACAGGTTTCAGTGGTGTGTTCTTTGGCACTGCATTTAGCACAAGTTTGGCGGCCTCGGCAGCTCTGCGAGCTGTGGCCGAAGCGCTGGCATTTGAAACATCGGAGTGGATTAGGCACGTAAGGCCTGACACGGAGCTTTATGTACCCGGCCTCGATTGATTCGGGCAGGACACTTGAATTGAAAGTGAGAATTAGGTGTTTGGTTGCAATTTCTTTACCGTCGCGCCGTATCTTTATTCTTTTCACATTAACAACATTTTGCTCATTGAAGCCCTCTAGGAGTTCTGCCTCTGTCAGCTGAAGCAGGTCATCATCTGAGACAACGCCGCGTGTAGTGTTCATAGTGCGGTGTGGAGTCACTGTCACTTGAAAGTCACCAAAAGACACTAGATTAGGTAGCTTTTCGTATTGTTTCAGGTCACGGAGCTCCAAAAGGAGATCTCCACTTGCCATCCTTGATGCCTTGTAACCTGGACCAAGAGCCTCAGTTAAAGACTTAGAAACTAGAAATGGGGAGATTGTGCGTACTTGTTTATCTGGCATTTCTGAATGAACGACGTGAAATCGTGGGAAGTTGGGTCTTTGTCGTCCAAAAAACTGAAATACATCTTCGGTGCGCCCTCTTTTCTGAGGGCGATCAGGAAGCGGAGGGAAAGAGGTTGCCATAAAGGGATTGAATTTTCGGCAATAACGCCAACCACCCACCGTGGAGCCCTACAAGGGGACGCTACAGGGACTGTAAAAAGCAGGTCCTGTATGCGCCAGCTGTACGTTATCACTATAACCAAATATGAGATAACCTAGGTTGGCTATTCACACAAGGTTAACCCTTGCTGCCTGGAAAATTGGAAGTGAGCGGAAGCTAGGAGAAGACAGGAAAGATGGAAAGTGAGGGAAAGACGAAGGTTGGAGGGAGAGTGAGAGACAGGAAAAGGCAACTACCGATTTCCCCCGGGTGGGTCAGTCCGGGGGTGCCGTCTACGTGAAGCGGAGGCCAAAGAGGCGTGTTGCCTCCGCCGGGGGGCCTTAAAGGTCCGAACACCCGGCATCGGCTCAACCTCCAGGATCCCCCTTTCCCCGGACACGGCTAAGCCGCGCACGGCTACACGCGGGAGGGTCCAACCCTCGTGTGCTCGGGTACGTGGTGTCGCAACACACCAAACGCCTGCTTACGCAGACGCCCCTGCGGGGCAGGTATAACAATAATCTCTCTGTATTAATTTACTAATCAATGAAATTGAATTAAATTAAAATTGAAAGTGAGAAAGTGTTTTTGCATTCTGGCCCCAATGAAATGTGCCAGCTGCAGCCAGGATTGCAACCTCGTGTTCAGCAGCACAACGCCATAGCCACTGATCTACCGCAGTGGGTAGGAACAGTTGTAGGCTATCGCACCCTTTCAACAGACCCCTCGAGATCTATGGCCGCGTGTGGGTGCAGCCGAAGAAGTCCATTCCTTGACGCATGAGCAGAGGAATGCGCAGGGTGCGGAGCTCACCATTCAGGTTGTCGTTACTCTGCCGCCTCCGTCGACGCTTGGGACCCGATTGCGTGGGCAGCCCTTCAATGGCTATCCTCTGCCGGTGGTGGTCCAGCACGCGCCGTGTCTGCGTCCAACTCTCCTGCTCACACTCCCACGTGTCTAGCCTGGCAGAGGTCGGATGTGCAAAAAGCCGGAGGAACAGATGAGCGGACAAGTTGTTGGAAGACATTACTTCTGGAGCGAATAACATGAACGAATGACAAACTTGCGCCTGCATTCAAAGACATTCCTTCAATCAGAGTGATGCCTTGGCTTCTAGGGGTGGAGAGCAGTTCCATCGCTTTACTGAAGCTGTCAACATCCTTATGATCAGCCTACTTTTAATTCCACTACAGGACAAAGGCCTCTTTTTCAGAAATCTTCAATTAACCATGCACTACTTCAACCATACATCTCATGCGCTTGCAAGTTGTCAAATATCACCACTCCATTTATTCCTCTGCAGCCTCTCAACTATGTTTACTTTCTTTTTTTTCCCCTCATTCTGCTAGATTAAAAAAGAAAGCACCAGTTATTTGCTTTATGTAAGATTACAACCCAGCCAACTCTCTTTTTTTTTTTTTTCAACTTCAACTAGAATGTCATATTTATCGTATTTGTTTGCCTTTGTATAAGGCATGGCCACTTTTGAAATCTTGTAGAAAAACTGTGACAGAATTCATTTCCATTACAACAGCCACGTCTGTGCACTTACTTGTACTGTGAGTGCATAAACACGGGCAAAGGCCACTCTAAGCCATCATCAAATGGCTTCTCTTTTTGCTTCCTTTAACATTATCAGTGATAAACAATATAAATAAAGCAATAATTCAATCTACCAACATTTCATCGTTCAACCCACACAAAGCAATCTGACTCAATAATGATGTCTGGCACTTACTGTGCTATTATTTAGTTATAAGGTGTCCTGAATGTCAACTTAAAGGCACTTCAGTGAAGGGGTGTCTTTCAGGTAACTCCTCAATGCAAGAATCACTAAAGGAGGTATCACTAAAGCAGCACCCAATGCCACCTATGGCTATTCTTGAACACCTGGAAATGGATTGCATTGTTCTGCTCCCCACTTTCAGAGCTCCAGGTAGTGTTCACAGTTGGGGAAAGCTTAGGAGTATAAAGATTCAGGTCTGAGGATCATAGCCATACCAACTTAAAGCTATGCTTTGCTCAAGGAAAGAACACAGAGTTTATGCACACACAAACACACACACACAAGGAAAAACAAACAGCAACAATCGCACAGCACCCGTGTGGTGGAGCGAACAGGGCAAAGATGGAGTACGCAAACACACACACACAAATACGCACATGAAACAAACAAAAAATCCTTTGCCCATAGAACAAAACAAGGAACCTGATCTTGTCTCATGCTTGCCCTGCTGGCAAGCTGCAGCACTGTGTAAGCTGCACTGAAACTTTCTTTTATTTCAATAAGCAGGGCTGCTTACTTGAAGCAGAGACTAACTAAAGAATCATAATTAACTTCAGCTGCTAAGTCTAACCAGTGAAAGGAGTGAGCTTAATTTATAGAAACCAACATATAGCTACACACAAAAAAGCACAATTACATATAAATGTGTAATGGCCATTAACTTGCAAAACCTGACCTAACTGAAGACTCTTAGTGCAAACAAGCAGAAAGAAAAGAAAGCTTCCACAAGGAGTGTCCTGTCTATGCCTAAGAATCCATACTGAGTAATGTGGCAAGATTACACATGGCACATATGCCTGCACAACATTGCAAAGTAGCTGGTGCTGTGCACAAATGAAAATTAACAGAGAGCTTTAGATTTAAAGATATGAACCCTGCAAATTAATCTGCTTGGGTTCTAGCAGGACTCGAGCAGAGTCTCAGTTTCTGTGTACGTAAACCCGCTTACATCCTCTAGCCTAAATCTCAAATGGCAATGACACACTGGCTAACTTAAAGAATACTGGTGCACAAAAGCAAAATTCGTTGTAAAATGACCTGTACAAACTGCCAAAATTGTTTTCAATACCAGTGGTGTTTTTACAAGATTCCAAACATTTACTTAACGAAAAGTACAGGTGTGCATTAAGCAACAGCTGCTTTTTCAAACATGATTTCAGAGAAAAGCTTGAGATGTAGACAATTTGCAGTAGAGAGAGAGAAAGCACTCTATTGAAAAGCAAAGTGTTTATCCAGCATATATTCACCATCACATAACTCGGCATGAAATGGGAGGAAAGGAAAGAAAGGCCCAAAAAGACGGTGGGCAGAATAAGGAAAAAAAAATTCTTCCGATCGTTTTAGAATAAATGTTCCAGATGATGAAAGCAGGTGTTTCATGCTATCATAAACACATGCTAAATAGCTCACCTTATCACTCAACTCCTTTCATCTTTTTGCTGATTTCCGACTGCTTTGTGCACAGTGGTTGGTAAGGTTGGAGAGGAGTCAAAGTATGTACCACTCTTCACTACACTGAATAAAAGTGGCAAGGTGCCCAGATTTCAGGAAAAACAGGGACCTTAAATAAAATGTGCCCTTCACCGAGATGAGGCGCAAGGAAGGCGAGGTGAGGGTGAAAAAGAATGTATGACCAGTGCCAAATGCTAGGAGCAAAGGTTGTTTGAAGCAAAAGCTGGTCCCTTCTCCAGTGGTTCAGTCGCTCACTCTTTCCTCCACAAAGCCACGGTTCTTTGGCCACTAACCTGACCCAGGAGGAGGAGGCCAGAGCCAGGGATAGCATTCGGCATCGATGGTTGGCAGGTGCCAGGCCAGCCTTGCCGTAACCGTCAGACACCGGGGACACCAGGCCGCAGACCACTTCCATGGATGGACTAGCGAGGTTGTCCCTTGCCACCTCTGCACAGAAACAGCAAAGGCACATCATGATACTAGGCCAGGAAGAGCCGACGTGAGAAAAAGGGCAGAAAGCCATGTTGATGCAAAACAGCTTACCCTATACACGATGCACAAGCTGAGACCACAATGAGATCAGGAAGAACAGTATTGCAGACAAAATTAGATATAGTTGAGTCAAAGCTTTTACACTCTCTTTTTTATTGCTGTTTCTGAACAGAATCACCTACATCCTAATTGACTGAATTCTGCTTCAAAAATGGCTCTATGCTCGGATCAGATAGTGCTTGGTGATGTCGGCCACTGTTTTCGCAACAGCGGCCTTTGGCAAGTATGGCTGTTAGTTAGTCTACCTGAGTTGCACCATTCATACAGAAAAGTAATGAATGAGAAGAATCAAGAGAGTGGCTAGAGTACCTTGGTTCTCCTTATTTTCCCTCCATTGCATAGCAAGGCCCCTGGCAATCTTGATGCCATGAGGAAGCACAGGAGGGTTAATTCGCCGGTCAACTGCTTCTATGTTCACATACTTTGTAATACATGCGGTTGAAAGGATTTTCCACAGGCCGGGAGTGGGACAGGCACCCAAGGTTAATTGTAATTTATTTTGCACAAGAGCGAGCCTGCTCTCGGTGGCAGGCCAGGGAAAAAAAAGACAGGCCTTGTGCACAACCACAAATACCCAAAAATGTTGACAGGAGGATGGCTGCCATGGTAGCTTAATTGTAAAGCACAGTATGTGAAGTGTGGAAGATGAGGTTTCACTTTGCGCTATCAAATCTCCATCAAAAATAAACATAACGATTAATTTCACCTGTGCTTTCTCTGGCTCCATTGCCTGTTTGCTTCACATCATTGCAACTAATAGATAAATGTAGGAGGTTTATCTATAGAGAACCAAAACACACTTCTGACATGTGTCCACACAAGTGTACAGCTGCCCATTCTTGAATAGCACAGGCTATGTGGGAGAAATGAAACCTATCCCTTAGGCCTAATGCTGCCAAATGTCCTCATGCATAGATAGCTTGAGAGTCAACTCTGCCACCTGAAGCTGCTTGGCAGTGGCCAACAATGCTTTTGTCCCACTGACCTCCAGTTGGTGAAGAAAATCATCTGAACGACACCTGACAACTGGCAGTGCTTTGTCAAAGATGGCAGTTTGCTGTTTGAAGATGTGAGCCTCGTTCTCAGTCCAAGAACAAGAGACTTTGCCCCATTCAAGAAGGCTCCTACTATCTCCAACCCAGTGTAACCGGCAATAAAGGCAACTACGACTGAATGTGTTTCGTATTCTGCATCAGACTGTAAGCAGCTGCCCGAGGACAAATGTGCTCACTAGGTGATGGAGGGCTTGATAAAGATGCAGTACATAGACGGAATGAAACTACTGACGTCTGCAGCGGTTGGAAATCATGTCCTCAAATACCTCTTGCACTCTGTATATCCAAAGCTTGCGTGCTTCCCATCTTTCACCAGTACCTTGGCAATGTTGCAGACCTTATAAGAACGTCTTCAAAACACAAATTTCCGAACATTAAAGGAGTCCCTAAAGGCAAACATTCTGTCCAATCTTGACTGTCAAAAAATAAACTATGGGTTTTACGTGTCAAAACCACGATCTTATTATGAGGCAAGCCATAGTGGGGGACTCTGGAAACTCGTACCACCTGGGGTTCTTTAACGTGCGCTTAAATATAAGTACACAGGTGTTTTCGCATTTCACTCCCATCGAAATGCAGCCGCCATGGCCAGGATTCGATCCCACGACCTCGTGCTTAGCAGCCCAACACCCTAGCTACTAAGCAACCACTGCAGGTCCAGAATGTCAGGTTACCCTTCAATAAACATCACTGTTGGCTTTAAGCAAGAGGACACAACTTAAATGCTGACAAATTGCAACTCTAAGGGCCGCAAAATTCTTTCACAGTTCAAGCTGTCACTAATGAATGAGGGCTCTTAAATAGCTGCAAAAGTGATTTTGGAGATCAACCTCTGCCAGGCACTGCTGCCTGCTTTGAGTCTGACACTCACATGAAGCACCACATTCTCATAAAAAGCGCTGACAAAGTGGTGTGGACAGGTAACAACAAATTCTGGCAAATCACTTCTGTGGAAATCTACAAAGAGAACAGTTTTACAAAAGAGAGAGAGAGGGGGGGGAGGGGGGAAATCGTTTATTGAAATTAAATTGAAGGGATACACCTGTGGTGATTCCCAAAAGAAAAAGTGCAGCTTTTTTTCAGTCGCAGAAAGCTACAACGAAAATCCAAACTGATTGCTAGGAAAGAAAGCTTCACAGTTTTGGAGAAAAATTCGTACTGGTACAGGGAATGAACCAATGCCTTTCCAGAGCACTCCCTTTACTATAATGAGCAGGCTCATGTTAGCCTTTCTTTTTTTGCCTTTTCCTGAATTTTTCTATAGGAAATATAACATAATCATCCACACAATTTTCTTTAGCGTTGAATCGCACTGTCAGGGCCTCTCCCCAGTTTTCTCTTTCCTATGTCCCAATGTTACCTTTTCCAAATCCTACCCAGTCCAGCATCTACAACTCATCAAACTACTCCCCATCAAAATCTCGTAGCGAAGTGCACCTCCTCCACATATTGCACCACATTGACCAAATCGCACCAGAATAAGAAAGCAGCTTTTTTTAGCAGTAAAAATAGGACAGGATAGTTTCGGGCATCATATTTTGCTTTTCCACGGCACCCCACAGCTGCGCACATCGATGAAATGCACCGTAAAGAAAGACTAAGCCTGAAATGACACGAGAATTCTGCCACACTTTTCACATTGCAGTTGGGATTGTTGAAGGCCGCAGCTTCCTCCCTCAACATAAACAGCATAAGCATTACAGTGGTTCTGGACATATGAATCCCTGTACTGGTGTAAACAAAATAGAAGCTCAATCTTGGTAGGCCAAGATGATGACGATATATGCTTATGCATGACACTTCTTTTCATTATTATTTTTTTACCCCTTCATCACTGGCTGACATGGCACAATGCACTGCTATCAACCACTCAATGCTGATGAGAAATGGACAGAATCAGAGTAAAGAATCCTTACAAAATACAGCCCCAGTATTCTGTTACAAGAAGGCTCAAGAGATATAAACTGGCTCTAGAAATTTTGCATAAGCACCAAACAAGACCTTTGCAAACCAAATAACAAGTGAAACCTGGTCTGTACTGCCTACGAAAGAATTTAATACCCAGGTCACGTTCCCATACAAAATATGGCGATCAAAAACGAAGTTTTATGATACCAGACCTACTAAACAAATATTCGGAAAAAGCTGAAGCTCTCGTTACAGCTACCTCAGTTCAGATTTTCCAAAAAATGCTCAGAAAATTTTTTCTTAATACAGACTAAAAATCGTGCCGGGCTGATCCTAGTTGGTTTCCCCTTACTCTGAGAGTCCCTGCTTTTCGTTGTGAAAGTCCGATATATTTTCTGTACCCGGACGACTGCTGCTTCGACATACCTGTATCATGTATCTGATTGTATCTGATGATGATGTATGGGGTTTTATGGCGCAAGGGCCAGGAATGGCCAAAGAGCGCCATGTCTGTGGTAGTGGGTGTGCAGTGTAACCATGACTACTATGAAATTGGTGTGACGTGGCTGTAAAGGGGCCTTAAAATATACGCTCTACAGTGCGTAAAATCTATGTAATAAAATTATGGCGATGACATATGACCTGTACTATGAACATTTCGATGCATTTAAAAAGAATGATACAATAGGTAAAATATATCAGATTATAATAAATGCTAGAGCACTACTGCCTCCTTAGAGCCCTTGAAACCCAAGGGTCTGGAGGCGTGTGCTATACCGTACAACTATCCCAGCGGCATCCTCTAAAGAGAGGAAGCGCTAGGAATGCATGGGGCTAATAACATGTAGGATCACATCTCTCAGAAAACCTAGGACTGTGTCTGTGTTAAAAAGCGGTTCTGGGCCGAGGAACATTACTGGATGAAGAGGGATGTGCTGTCTGTAAGCTAAGGAAAAATGTTTCATTCTTTCAGATTCGGCTTCCCGACACTCCAGAAGGACGTGGAGCACGGTCAGCCTCTCCCCGCATCTACCACAGGTTGGAGGCTCACTTTCGGTTAGTAGAAAATTATGGGTGCCAAACGTGTGTCCTATTCTGAGCCGACAGAATAGGACATCTGTTCGGCGCGATTTTGTAGTAGAGGGCCAGAATCCTAACTGTGGTTTTATCAGGTGGAGCTTATTATTCGTTTCCGCGTCCCACATACGTTGCCAGTGGTCCCGCAATCTCCTTCGCAAGAAAGGCCTCAGATCTGTGACAGGCACCGCAGCGGCAGGGTTAACAGTTTGCGATGCGATTGACGTGGCCATCTCGTCCACCAGAACGTTACCCTCAATGCTCCTGTGGCCAGGCACCCAGCATATAACGATACGCTGGTTAGATATGTACGCTTTACACAAGACGGTGTAGAGTTCACTAAGTACAGGATTTTTGTGTGTATAGACTGACATCAAGGCCTTCACGACGCTTAGGGAGTCTGTATAGATCGCTGCTTTTGGAAGTTTTGATTTTCTTATATGCTTCACAGCAGAGAGTAATGCGTAGGCCTCAGCCGTAAATATGCTTGTTTCCGGATGCAGAACGTCGGATTCCGAGAAGGATGGGCCGGCGGCTGCATAGGATACCCCGGCATTTGACTTCGAAGCGTCTGTGTAGAACTCTGCACAGGAATGCTTGTGCTGGAGTTCTAGGAAATGCATTCTGATTTCGGCCTCAGGAGCGTGCTTCGTAACTTTTATAAAGGATATGTCACATTGTATCACCTTCCACTCCCAAGGAGGTAAGAGCTTGATTGTGTGCATTAAGCGATGCTCGAGGAGTGGGACATGCATTTCATTGCTAAGCTCCTTCACACGCAGCGAAAAAGGCTGTCTTATGGAGGGACGGTTGCTGAAAAGTGTAGCGCACGTCATATCGGTAACGGTATCAAAACAGGGATGTTCAGGATTAGAGCGTACTTTAAGGAAATATGTAAAGCTGTTGTATGATCTCTGTAGGTGGAGAGACCATTCATTCGATTCGGCATATAAGCTTTTAATTGGGCTTGTTCTGAAAGCGCCCGTGGCTAAACGGATGCCTAAATGGTGAACCGGGTCTAGCATCTTTAGCGCGCTGGGGGCGGCAGAGTTATATACCACGGCAGCATAATCTAATCGTGACCGGATGAGGCTCTTATACAGATTCATTAGGCACTTCCTGTCACTACCCCACGTAGTCTGGGATAGAAGTTTCATTAGGTTCATTGTTTTCAGACACTTTTCTTTGAGTTGTTTAATGTGTGGGACGAAAGTGAGTCTATTGTCGAGTATAATACCTAGAAATTTGTGCTCTTTGTTTACAGGAATCTGTTGTCCACACATTTGTAAGCAAGGATCCGGAACTAGGCCTCTCTTCCTTGTAAACAGCACACAAGAACTTTTTTGAGGATTGATTTTAAAACCATTTTTCTGTGCCCACCCTGACACCTTGTTCAAGCCATGCTGTACCTGTCTCTCGCATACTGCGAGGTTACAGGATTTGAAGCCTATTTGAATGTCGTCCACATAGACGGAATACAAGATGGCTGGTGGTAAGGACGCACGAAGCGTTGTCATTTTAACAATAAAAAGTGTGCAACTGAGCACGCCTCCCTGGGGTACACCAGTTTCTTGTGTAAAAGGACGTGACAGCACATTGCCGACTTTCACCCGGAAGGTACGACTGGACAAGTAGCTTTTTATTACGTTTAGCATATTACCATGAATGCCCATTTCTGTCAAATCTCTCAAGATTCCGTAGCGCCAGGTCGTATCGTACGCCTTCTCCATATCGAGGAATATCGATACGAAGAACTGTTTGTGTACGAGCGCGTCACGAATATGTCCTTCAATACGTACAAGATGGTCGGTTGTGCAGCGCCCTTCTCGGAAGCCACACTGAAAGGGATCAAGCATGTTGTTTTGTTCAAGAAAATGGATGAGTCGCCGATTTATCATTTTTTCAAATACCTTACACATGCAGCTTGTGAGGGCTATCGGGCGGTAACTTGCCACTGAAGAAGGGTCTTTCCCTTCTTTCAAAACAGGGACCACAATGGCTTCTTTCCATGCCGTTGGAAGGTACCCTGCGTCCCAGATAGTGTTGAAAAGTGTAAGTAGTGTTACTTGCGTGTCATTGTGTAAGTTTTTGAGCATTTCATACATGATTCTATCGGATCCCGGTGCAGAGCTCTTGCATGCGCTCAAGGCAGCTTTCAACTCGGCAGCACTAAAAGGGCAATTGTACGGTTCATTCTGTCGGTATTTATTGACGAGTGGCTTGCATTCTTCTATTTGTTTATATTTTAGGAAGGATTGCGAATAATGTTTTGAGCTTGATACACTCTCAAAGTGCTCCCCAAGTGAGTCGGCCTGATCTTTCAGTGTATCGCCCTGTGTATTTACTAGAGGGAGTGAATAAGTTTGTCGTCCTTTTATCCTGTTAACCCTGTTCCAGACATTCCCCTCCTCTGTATAAGAGTTGATACCCGATAAAAACTTCTGCCAGCTCTCTCTTCTGGCCTGTCGGCGCGTTCTCCTTCCTTCAGATTTTGCTTTTTTAAAGTTAATAAGATTCTCCGCAGTGGGAGAGGCGCGTAGCAACCCCCACGCTTTGTTTTGTTTCTTACGGGCGGTCCTACACTCGTCGTTCCACCACGGGACGCGCCGTTTGCATGCGAAACCACTTACTTCAGATATGCATTTAGACGCGGCATCTATAATGAAGGCTGTAAAATACTGAACGGCAGCATCAATTTCTAAAGAGGACATGTCATCCCATGAGATCCTGGTGAGAGTTCGGAATTTCTCCCAGTCGGCTGTATCAATTTTCCACCTGGGAGCCTGTGGTAGACATTCGTGTTCTTTATATGTTCTTAGTAGTATAGGGAAGTGGTCGCTTCCGTAAGGATTGTCGTTTACTTCCCATTCAAGTTCAGACAGTAGTGACGGGGAGACTAGGCTAAGATCTATTGAAGAAAATATTTTGTTTGCGAGAGAATAGTATGTCGCTTCCTTCTTATTCAGAAGGCAAGCTCCAGAAGAGAAAAGGAACTGTTCAACGAGACGACCTCGCGCGTCTGTACGAGAGTCGCCCCACAGGGAGCTGTGCGCATTGAAATCGCCGAGAAGAACATAAGGTTCTGGCAATTGATCTATATAGGATTGAAATTCTTGTTTCGTTAATTTGTGATGTGGGGGTATGTAAAGAGAGCTAATGGTGATGAGTTTGTTTAGGAGAACCGCTCGAACCGCCACTGCTTCGAGAGGCGTTTGTAGCGGGAAAAGTTGACACGCAATGCTCTTATGGATAACAATGGCGACACCGCCCGATGATGCGACAGCATCATCGCGATCTTTACGAAAAGTTATGTACTGTCGGAGAAAGTTTGTGTGTTTGGATTTTAAGTGTGTTTCCTGTAAACACAGCACTTTTGGATTGTGTTGGTAGATGAGTTCTTGTAGATCATCGAGATTCCTAAGAAGACCTCTGACATTCCATTGAATGATTTGTGTATCCATATTAAAGAAAAATTGGTGCTGTGTTTACGGAAACGGTGGTGATGTCTTAGGTTACAGAGCTCTTTCGAGGCCCTGTAACGGGAGTTCTGCCCTTTTTGAAGCGTTCGAGGGAGCCTCGCCGCTCCTTAGGCGCTTGGTGCGCCTTGAGGATAGGTGTTGTGTCCATTGCCTCTTGTGAGGCGCCGGACACGTGCTCTTGCGAGCGAGAAGTTACAAGAGAGAGTCCTGCCTTGGAGGGCAAGACCCCTGCGCCCACCAGCCCAGAGGTCGATGGGGCACCCTGCGGGATTTGGCTGCGCCGGCTGTTGCCAGCGCTGGAAGGGGCCGGGGAGGTTGGGACAGCCTCGGCGGCGGCCACCTTCGGGGTCGATGGTCCCTCATTCTGGGTTGACGGAGCAGCGCTAGCTGCAACCGCCGCGGGGGCAGATGGCGTAACTGCCGACTCACTGCCTGTGGGTCGGACAGTTGCCGGAGGCCGTTGTGGCGCTGCCCCCTGACGCGCCACTTCGGCAAAGGTTTTCTTGGGCAGGTACGATACCCGCCTGCGTGCCTCCTTGAAACTTATATTTTCCTTTACTTTAACTGTTACAATTTCCTTTTCTTTTTTCCAGGATGGGCACACATGCGAGTATGCGGCGTGCTCCCCATCACAGTTTACACAGTGGAGAGCATTCTCACAAGCTTCAGATGTGTGTTCGTGGGCACTGCATTTTGCACATGTTTGGCGGCCGCGGCAGCTCTGCGAACTGTGGCCGAAGCGCTGGCATTTGAAACATCGCAGTGGATTTGGCACGTATGGCCTGACACGGAGCTTGATGTACCCGGCCTCGATTGACTCGGGTAGGACACTTGAATTGAAGGTGAGTATTATGTGTTTGGTCGCAATCTCTTTACCGTCGCGCCTCATCTTTATTCTTTTCACATTGACAACATTTTGCTCACTAAAGCCCTCCAAGAGCTCTGCGTCTGTTAGCTGAAGCAAATCATCGTCTGAGACAACGCCGCGGGTAGTGTTCATAGTGCGGTGCGGAGTCACTGTCACTTGAACGTCCCCAAATGACACGAGGCTGGGTACCTTTTCAAATTGTTTCATATTCTGGAGCTCCAAGAGGAGATCTCCACTTGCCATCCTTGTTGCCTTGTAACCTTGACCAAGAGCCTCAGTTAAAGACTTTGAAACTAGAAATGGGGAGATTGTGCGTACTTGTGTGTCTGACTTTTCGGAGTGAATCACGTGAAATCGTGGGAAGTTGGGTCTTTCACGACCAAAGAACTTGAATACATCTTCGGTGCGCCCTCTTTTCTGAGGGCGATCAAGGAGGGGTGGGAAGGAATTTGCCATAGGAGAACTTAATTTTCGGCAATAACGCCAGCCACCCACCGTGGAGCCCTACAGGGGGACGCTACAGGTACTGTAAAAAACAGGTCCTGTAAACGCCAGCTGTAAGTTATCACTATAACCAAATATGAGATAACCTAGGTTGGCTATTCACACAAGGTTAACCCTCGCTGCCTGGAAAAATTGGAAGTAAACGGAAGCTAGGAGAAGACAGGAAAGATGAAAAAGTAAGAGAAAGACGAAGGCTCGAGGGAGAGAGAGACAGGAAAAGGCAACTACAGATTTCCCCCGGGTGGGTCAGTCCGGGGGTGCCGTCTATGTGAAGCAGAGGCCAAAGGGGTGTGTTGCCTCCGCCGGGGGGCCTTAAAGGTCCAAACACCCCGCATCAGCTCAACCCCCAGGATCCCCCTTTCCCCAGACACGGCTAAGCCGCGCACGGCTACACGCGGGAGGGTCCAACCCTCGTGTGCTCGGGTACGTGGTGTCGCAACACACCAAACGCCTGCTGACGCAGACGCCCCTGCGGGGTATTGTATCTGTATTTATGTTATTGATTGACTGTATTTATGTTATTATGTTATGTTATTGTTTGTGTTATACTCCTTCACAGACTCTGGAGGCCAACTGGCAATCCTGAACTCTTGTTTCTTTGCCCGGCTATTTATCATTATCTTTGTCTTCTGCATATTAATCTTCAACCCCACTCTTACACTCTCTCTGTTAAGGTCCTCAATCATTTGTTGTAACTCATCAGACAGACGAGATATGAGACATAACAAAACATATTCTGCCAGAACCGTGACGCATACATGCACAGGTTCCGCAAGTTATGCCATGTTTCCTATTTGTTCCTGCCCGTGTAAGCAACAGAATTGTAACATACACCAATAAATGTAAAGTAAAATACTGGGCACCAAGCACGGTCTGCACAGCCAACGACTCTAAAGTTCATTGCGAAGTAGTGCCAATGGCCTATTTACTAATGTGAGGTCCACATTCTTTTTCTGGAAGCTTGACTGGGTGTGGCTCTTAGGCGAGATCACGTTTTCACCGACCTACGGGCACTGCATTTTGCACAGAAGTTGCAACATAGAACGTGCCACCCCTGATGGCACAGCAGCGAGTCTTTAATTGAGTGTTCTTACTCAATATTTACGAGTACCGGCTCTACATGAGGAAACATTGTAATTTTGGTAGAAGGCCATTTCGTACACGAGAATAAGTATTGCCCCCCCCCCCCCCCGCGGACGTTATCGTCAAATGAACAAAAAATCACCTCTTTTTCC
Organism: Dermacentor variabilis; assembly: GCF_050947875.1. Taxonomy (NCBI): domain Eukaryota; kingdom Metazoa; phylum Arthropoda; class Arachnida; order Ixodida; family Ixodidae; genus Dermacentor; species Dermacentor variabilis. The sequence goes on along the minus strand of NC_134576.1, from coordinate 75,430,851 downwards.
TCCTTTCTCAATTCTTTTTTCTATATGATCTACTTTTTTGAAACTGAAGTCGCAGGCGAGGGACGTTTGACAGTGGACGACACAGAACTGCATTGCCCTACGGTGGCATTTCGGGCTCGCCGCGCCAGACAGAAAACAAGAGCGAGAGCGAAAGGGAAAGAGAGGGAGAAGAGAGCAGCGAACGATAGGAGGCCAGTGTCACGAAGAGATTGCACAACATTGGCCAGGCCGCGTGTAACGATCTTCAGCGCGTCGACATCCCCGCTTCCTCCCACGTACTACGTGTGCTCATTCAACGCACGGCATGCAAAGCGATGCGCACCTCGCAGCCCGGCGAGACAAAAGGCGATCCAATAACGAACCACACGTTCGTGAAAGACAACACGAGCCTGCGCGCGTTTCTAAGGCCATGAATCTTTGGACAGGATAGTTTCGCGCATCGTTTTTTTTTTTTTTTTTTTTTTTTTTACCGCCGCACCCCGCAGCTGCGCGCATCGATCAACGAGTACAAAAGGAGATAGGCACACGAACAATAGCAGCCTCTAATCAGAAATACAGCGGTACCGCTGTCACAAGTTTTGAACGACTTTGAAAACGCCTACGGTTCACAGGAGATGGCAACGATATTCACGAAAACACGGGAGTCAGCCATCGAATCGTCAAGTGTCGAGCGCGCGTGAAACAAAGCACCCGAATCCTTTTCTGCCTCGAACTCTGTGGCACAGTGAATACCTTCCAGAGTGCGCAGCTGGGGGTTCAGTGCAACAGAAACGAGATAGGAAGGTCCGTGCGATACCGACCACAAACGATATCGTGCGCCTTACGACAGAAGTGCCATCAACAAGCTTCGCACAGCTTGCGGTCGCTGGCAGCATGAAAATGATAGAAAAGGCGTCGTCGACATACCGAACATCCTCAGGTGCATGTTGGTCACAGGATTAAACGAACCGCAGGCCAGGAGCACCACTTTCTTGGGTGACGGCATTGCGACGTTTTGCCGAATGTGGCGGTCGAAACTCGTCGTACTACGACGGCGCCGCCGACGACCGTCGTAGACACTGTACGGTCGGGCCAGCGAGTATAACTATGCGATACGTTCTCGCAGAATGTTGAAAGGTCCTTAGCGGCAATCAACATTAACTATAGCACAGACGTTACGGCAGCGCTTCGCACCGGTAGAGTGACCTAGCACCGGTTGCACATCCTTCCGTAGTGCTTTCGTCTTCTGCTTCTGCTCGGTTGACTTGACGTTGGCTTAGGATTTGTGCAAGTACGCAAGACAACAGCCGATCAAATGTCAGATGTCTACAAAATGGCGATCATGACGTCAATGTGGTTTTTTGAAGCCACAGTAGGGTGGCTAGAATGGGGAGGTGTGAAGACCAGCCTCCGGAAGCTGGCCCCAAAACGCGTTCCTGCCGCGTGACGGCGCTGCCGGCTGGGGCGCCGTTTAGGGCGCCGTAGTTTCTCGCGGCGTCGGCATACCTCCGGGCGGCAAAATGATTTGGTAGCGCTTAGTTTTAGCGTTTGAATGCGTTAGAATCTGACCAGACTTCTTTCTATACATTGTAGATGCTGAGAGAATTTAATGTTTCGCTGCTCTCATTCCACATGGAAACAGCGAGCACCGACTATGCAGCCGACACAGCAACGGTTTTTGCAACCACCTCTTGCCGAGATTAGCGCGCTTATTCCTTGCCGAAAGTATAGTTCATAGGAATCGCCGCGCAAGGGCAGCGCATTGGAATAACCTTGAATGTGTCGCCCGCACATAAGTCACATATCTGGGATTGTAACATTACTTTAAATGGAGGAAGTTCATGCAATATATCAGCATTGTGGTGAAGAAATTCTAGAAAGTACAAAGCGCTTGCGATTTAATACATGTTTATTGGAGATAACACAGTTATTGCATAAAATCACATTTTTACAAAACACAGGGCTTAACCTTCTTGGCTTTGTTGTGTATGGCACACTGATTTAAACCTTTGAGGAAAAAGTGAATACGTGTTATACAATAAAACCTAGACACCGATCCTGTTAGATCAGCGTAATGCTCCCTGCAGCCAATCTGTGGCACATTGGCTGCTAGAAGAAAGAAATTTTTGACAACTTTTGCGTGCAGTCGCGTAGGGCTAAATGCACGGGTGAACCTGTCCTCGAGTGTCTGAATGAGGTTGTATAGACAGACTGAGGGATACAGAAGCCCCCATGTCCCCATGCACCCCCAGACTGAAATGCATAAGCTTGCATACTTCATTATAATGATGAACTGCGCAGGAGTGGGGTGATCATTGGCTCCGTTGGACTGTCTCACAATACCAAATGAACGCTCCAAGCAGTCCTGACTGAGGCGGGAAGTCATCAAGAACCTGAACCCAACCTTCTCAGTTAGATACGTCAAGAGGTCTTTAGTGGAATGTATGGTCACACGCAGACCTTCTGATGTGCCCTTGCTTAAGAAGCCGAGCCCTTTTGCATGGGCCTCCCACTGATCCAGAAATGCTAGCATGCTGTTAAGTGCAGTTTCTTGAACACTGCCACGTCTGAAACACGAAAAGCATTTACCACCGGCATACGAAAATGAGCACAGTTGCTGTGGGCATATCTCAGAGCTTCAGTTGGAAACCGTGATGTCATGGCTTCAATTGCTTGAGCCATCACGTCAATGAACACCCTTGTTGGCTCCAGATTTGAGTACTGTTGCTCAATATTTTCTTTGTGCAAGTCCATGGCGTGCACAACTGCACTGTTGAAAATATTGAAGGCCAGATTTACCCGCATCTTTTCGAATCCACTAGAATATGTGTGTGAATATGTCAACTTGGGTGCAACTTTCAATGTCAAGGCACTGCTGTCGACCTTCCATGTCGTTGTAACATGTTCACAGGGTGTCAAGGGATAGCGACAGCAGTTCACACCGCCTACTTTGAAAAAAAACTGAGGAAACGTTAGAAAAACACAGCTGCACTACACCGACCACGAGAGTCACTTTGCACTGCACCGTGGCCTACGAGACTGACAAGCTCACGGCGCCCCCGCGCTAGCCATCCTACCCGCGCCCCCGACGGAAGCGCCAAATTTTCCCCCAGTGGGAGGAACGCGCAGCGGGGCCTCCCTAGGCAATGGCGGCGGCGGCGCGGTCTTCACACCTCCCAATTCTAGCCACCCTAGCCACAGGTCGAGAAATTGCACAAGCTCGCCTATAGCCTCCAAGATTGGGCGGTGCACCTTGTTAAGTCGCAGAGGCCATGGTTCGACGACGTGGCCCCTGACTGTCGCCAAAAATTTGGCGGCGCTGCGACCGAGTCGCGCTCTGTTCACGTGACGCGCTCTGAGCTTCGCGGCGCGTCGTCTGCTCCGCGCGTCAGAAATAACACCGCAGACAGAATAGAAAGATTTAGATTAGGGGCCCCAATAGCTTGGTGCCCCAAAGGGCTTTGCGGGTGTTAGCGTTGGGGCACGCAGGAGTGAAGGGAGAGAGATAGTGTTTAATGGCGGAAAGGTGGAGAGGTCGGCCTGAGTGAAGTCCCTCTAGCCTGCTACTCCACGTTGGGGAAGGGGTTTGGGGAATAACAGAGGTGGGATGAGAAGAGGAAAGAGGGTGGTGGCAGGGCAAATACGATGAGGGCTGCACATTATAGTGTATCTGTGCATTGTGTACGTGCACACTTCACACCACAGCACAGTCATCTTAGCGAGCAGAGTTTGAAGTTACTGCAATGTAGCCAGGAGACTGTCTATAGCGTTCATGATTTTAACCGCTGTTAGCGCCACACGCGTATTTAAAGCGGACAGTAGCAGCTGCAGGGCGGCGATTATTTGTCGCAGCATGGTTTTGATAACAGAGTCCGATGGTGCCATCTGATTGCGCTGTCCTTGCTCGCGCTGACAGTCCAAGGCTCATGTGCGCGGCGGCAAGCGTGGCCATACATTCGATTTCGGGCTTGCGCAGCTGGCTTTAAGCAATGGTTAAGAGAGATTTATCGATGCCAAGTCAACTACCTTCTCCTGGACTTCCGGAATTGGAGCCAAGGAGATCTCGTTTGGACCTACAGCTTGTCCACGCCGATGACGCGTTGGTCTCCTCCGCTGTTGCACTGACGCTGCCGCCTCCTTGTGGGACATACTTATCTTGCTCATTTTGTTCAGTACTTTTTTCTCCATTTTTTTGTTTAGGACACACCTTGGAATTGGCCTCTTGGGGTCCATCGCAATTCGAGCACTTCATTTCTTTCACTGTGCACGAAGATACGTCATGGCTGCCAGCACAGCGGAGGCATGTCGTATGGCCTGTGCATACAGCGCTGACATTGCCTAGCTTACGGCACTTGTGGCATTGCAGTGGCCGGGGCACATAAGGACGCACCGGGTGCCTCACGTAGCCCACCTTGACATGATGAGGTAGCGTGTCCGCCTCGAAAAGAAGCTTGACGCTCGTCGATCGACCGAAGCGGTGAAAATCGATGACCTTCACTGTTGAAGACAGAAGCCTTCGTAGCTCTTCGTCGCTGATGTCAATCACGACATCGGAAATAACACCTGCCCTAGTGCGACCACAGTGCACGATGAACGACCGGACTTCTATGTGTCCTAGTATGCGCATGGTTTTCAATTTTTCTAGTGCGGAGCGAATAGGGCTTTGCGTTTGCGGATAGCTGGATGGATGGATGGATGTTATGAGCGTCCCCTTTGGAACGGGGCGGTGGGTTGCGCTACCAAGCTCTTTCTACTATGCTGCTTATATCCTACTTAGGTTAAGGAATGAAAAAAAAAAGACCCTATGAACTACCACGTCCCAATTTTCTGATCCCCTATTGCGAACTGTGCTTTTGTACGTCTCCGTCTTTTGTCGTTTCCCTACTTTTCTTCCTCCAATCGCCTCTTACTAATGTCTATTGCGGACCTGTTTGCTTTACCACTGCTCCCGCTGAACCCAAGGGCTTCAAGGAGGCCCGTGGTGCCTAAATCGACCGCTGGGTAGACGTCTTCAGATTCTAATAAAATATGCTCCGTCGTTTCCCTAGCTTTACCGCAGCAAGCACATGCTTCTTCTTCCTTCTTATATCTCGCTTTATAGGTGCGTGTTCTAAGGCATCCCGATCTCGCTTCGAAAAGTAATGAGCTTCCCTTTGAGTTATCATAAATGGTTTCTTTCCTGATTTCGTTTTTTCCTCTTAAGTAGTTACTCATGGCAGGTTTCTTTTCCATTACCGCCACCCATGAGATTAATTCAGCCTCTCTGACTTTCCGCTTGACCTTCTTTGTTGCTGTGTTGCCCACCCCACAGGCCGCATACTTACTGGTAAGCTTCCTAGTTCTTTTCCTCCACTGTGAATCAATGTTTTGCCTGTACAGATACCTGAACACTCTCCCAGCCCATTTACTTTCTTCCATATTCCTCAGCCGTTCTTCATACTCAATTTTACTGCGAGCTTCCCTCACTTCAAAACTAGTCCAGCCCATATCCCCCTGCACAGCTTCATTTGTAGTCTTCCCGTGAGCGCCCAATGCGAGGCGACCCACTGACCTTTGGTTCCCGTCGAGTCCTGCTTGTACCCCTGATTGAAAGCAAACAACCGCATTTCCAAAAGTAAGTCCTGGAACCATTACCCCTTTCCACATACCTCGGAGGACCTCGTACCTATTGTATCCCCATAGCGCTCTGTGCTTCCATTGTGGCTGCATTTCTCTTTCCCTTGACTGTTATGGTTTTTTTCTGTGTTTCCATATATCCATTGCCTTCGTTTATCCATATACCAAGGTATTTATATTCTGTTACCCGAGGTATTTCTTGGCCCTGTATCTCCACTGTCTGTTCACTGTTCTCATTGAATACCATAACACCTGATTTTCTAACACTAAATTTCAAACCTAAATTGTTGCCTTCCTATCCACAGATATTTGCCAGACGTTGCAAATCACTTTGCTTGTTAGCGAGCAACACAATGTCAGAGCAGCAACTCCCAGGTTTATTTTATGCAGACATTACTGCACCTGCCTGTTTGTATGAGATATTAAACCCGATATTACTTCCTTCTAGCGCCCTCTCCATCCTCACCATGTACATCATAAAGCGTCTGTCAGCGTCTTGCGCTGACAGGGCTACTACGGCGTCAAAAAAAAAAAAAGCTATTAGAAATAAATAAAATATAGCATTTTATTATAGGAATAGTAATTTTGACTTGCGTGTATTCTCGTTTAATTACAATTTAGATATTATTCTGTAAGCAGCAAACAATTAGTTGCGCTTAGTTCTGAGCAAACCAACTTTACGTGCAGCCAACACTAACTCTATGCCAGCCAAGCTTAGCCGTGTTAGGCCTACGAGCCATAAAATCCACAATCAATCAGCGGCGTATAATGAATCAGCCTTCATAACACACGCTAGTTGAGAGAGAAAGCGATAACCGCAGCTTGCGAACTTCACGCGTTACCACGAATCGAACCCAGTTTGGCGCTAGGTTACAGCCGTCGCTTCGATGGGTGCCGCCATGTTTGCTGACGCAAAGCTTTTGGGGCCGCTATTTGGGTTGGTCGGGGAGGGGAGGGGGCGGAGTATGGGTCTTACTATCGCCGCCCCCCCCCCCCCTTGGTTACGTGCCTGACCTGTCCCTTATGCCCTCGCCAAGCTGCCCTCACAGACCTACCGCAGCTCTTGTGGAATTGTCCCGGACTGCACTCAAGGCGCCACTACCAATCAAATGTGGGGCTACACCCAAGCCACCCACCTGACTACCATCTGCGCATCTATGTTCCGCACCATAGAACCTTGTTAACTTTCGTCAGACATAACCAACTATACATGTATATATAACTCGTACGCACCAAAGGCTTTGTGCCGCAAGGCAAACACCTTGAAAATATTGTGTTGCATTTATTGCAGACCTCGGCCACACCAGCCCGCAAGATTACCAATTCGTTCTATTAAATGAACGCGATGGAGATCCGCATGACCAATGGTGCTTAAATGCTTGATGCACACTAACGTGATGGGCGGAGTAAACTATCGCTCGGCACAAACCACGCGAAATTGGCCACTTACGTAGACAATTTGCAGTTTAGTAATGCATAGGCAATCACAATATGCATAAGACATGTTTACACATTTTGTGAGTAATGCTTATTGGGAGTCCTCGGGGCAAGGTCTCGCTGGCAGCATGTGGCGAGAGCCTGCCCGATACATTCTTTGAGGTGCACTGGATCGATATAGGCGTTAGCGTTAGCGAGTGACTTGGGAGAGGTTAGTTGGGTATTGCGGGAGTAGGTGGCATTGCTAGTGGATGTGAGGTGCGTTGGGGTCACAGCCAATGCAGAGGGGGCGTGTGGAAAGGGGTAACGAAATATATAGTAAACAATTAGTTAAATTAAGTAAATGAACACAGACTGGTGTGAGAAGCGTGTCTGTGCACGACTGATGAGGAAACCTTGCGTTTGCGTGCCCTTTGTGGTATAGGTGTGAAGTTGGGAACTGTCGGGAATCGTCTGGTGAGCGATTATAGAGAACCAGAAGATACCTCAGCTACTCATGCATAGAGTGCCCATGAGAATGTAAACGGCGCTCCACTACCACATATTACAGCTGAATGAAAAAAACAGCGTTCAAAAGCAAACGAAATAAAGCAGGACCGCTCGAAGAGAATGAGCATGCATGCGGAGGCGTGCACTACGTTTCGTGAAGATATGGACGGTGTTCGCATGCTTTTATGCGACTTTGGCCAGCAGGTCACTCTTCTATTTGCCATGAGCGTGTTCTTAACGAATATAACGCCATATTTGCAAAGCGATAACACAGTTCTGGCTGCAGTACTATATGAACAATAGTGCACATAAGACTAGAACGACGGTCGTGTCGGACATCTTAGACAAATCACAGAGCGTTGCCCAACGTGCGCCTATCAGGCCTGATCGAATAAAACTTGATCGAGAAGCACGAAGTTCACATTACCTCTTCGTTGAGAACAGGTTAAATAAAAAGGAAACGAAAACATCAGGAGACGACAAAAAAAAAAGAGAAACGCTATCGCAGTTCAGCTTCCCACTGCATACAATACTGATCCTATAAAGATGTTTACCTGCATACACAAAGTGCGCGATTACGTACAAGGTATGAGCCATCCATCGCAATACTGCTTTTTAACACAACTAATACAGTAAAAAGAAAGTAAAGTTCAACATTTTTGCAGTGTTTAAGCACACATGCTAAGGGGGCCGCAGGAGACGTCCACGCCTGTCCACAAAGAGCAGAAGAAAGAAAGAAACCCCCGCTTTGTCTCCGCTCACTCGTACCACGCCGCGTACCACAGGAAATATATGGACGCCACGAGCGTGAACGCGATGGGGAAGATGACCCTCGCGAGAACGTCCAGCTCGTTGGCGCGGTAGGCGCGGTACGAGATCTCCGTCTGGCTCGCCGCGTCGCACACCACCGTCAGCGCGCTCATGGTGGGCGGCTTGCGGTAGACGCGGTAGCGGGGCTCGGTCACGGCCGACGCGCCGGTCACGCCGGCGCCCTGCGCCCGGGCTTGGTCGCGGTAGGCGCCGTGGGCCGCCACGAACTCCAGGAGGCTGCAGAAGACGGCCACGGCGCTCACGAAGAACCAGACGTCGCCGGGCTGCAGCTGCGTGGCGTGCGGGCTGGCGATGCGGTTGTGGCCCACCTGCGCGATCAGCATGAGCAGGCAGGCGACGGCCAGCGTGACCCGGCAGGCGGCCGCGCCGACGTCCATCCAGAAGGCGATCCAGGAGACGACCACCACCATGGTGGACGGCACGTAGGTGGACAGCAGGAACGACCACGTCACCTGTAGGAGGGGCGCAGTGGCACAGAGAAAGGTTGCTACAGGACGAGTGTGGTTAAATCGTCTAGATTTCGACTAAATGAGGTGTCCCAGCTAACGCTAGCCAAGCTGTTTAAAAAAAAAAGGCACGGTGCCAGATATGTTTATAAGACCTACGGTGTTCGCTCGTCTGAGGAACATCGTAGGGACGTTTCCATTGTTTAACAGCTTGGCTATACGTTAGCTGGGACACTTAGCATAGGCACGCGTGTACATTGTTTTGCTTATTGCCAGCTACATCTTTTACTGGATTGGCACTTATGAAAGTGTAAATCAGTGCAAGATGAACTTACTAAACCCGAAAATAATTTTGAATGTTCTCGCCGATTCCTTAGCAAAGAGCCATGTCTAATCAGCTTGAGCGTGCAACGCAAATAACGTACTTTTTTTTTTCAAGTGTACGCCAGTTCTAGAGATCACTCTTTAATGTACAATTATTCACGGACTTGTCCTGCGACTTGAAATTTCGACGACCAAGTGTGCTCGCGCTGCTATAGTATACATATAAATGTGCATCGAGCACTGCTCGTTTCCTTTTTTTTTTTTTTGCACAAATTCCAAGTTCACCCAAACACGGAGTTCAATTGTTAACTCACGCTTTTGCCAGTTCTATCCTTCCCCATTGCAACTTAACAATACGTAACTCGATAGTTACAGTACTGAGTGGTCAACTTGATAGCTCAGTGAGAAGACAACACACGTGAACGAGACCTAGACAGACGCTACGGGATGCGTGTGTCTTTTGACTAGCATTATATAGTATACAGTATCGGCACCATGCACATAGAATGTTATTACAGTTACACGTACTGCAGCTACAGCTGCTGCATGATATGCCTAAAGTACTTTTGCTATTCCAGAGATGGTCCTAGTATACAGTAGCAGTGGCAGTAGCAGCAGCACTATTAAAAATTAAATCATGGGGTTTTCCGCGTCATAACCCCGATCTGATTATGAGGCACACCGTAGTGGAGGACTCCGGAAATTTCGACCATCTGGAGTTCTTTAACGCGTGCACCTAAATCTAAGTACACGGATATTTTCGCATTTCGCCCCCATCGAAACGCAGCCGCCGTAGCCGGAATTCGATTCCGCAGCCTCGTGCTTGGCAGTCCAACACCATAGCCATTAAGCAACCACGGCGGGTTTGCATGCAGCACTATATGTCACTGGGGTAGCCAGGACGAAGAGAAGAGCAGGAGGTAGAACGGTCTCCCTCTACTCGTTTTTGCGATGCGAATGCGACAGCGTAACCGCATATTCAAAAATTGGCAGTGGCTTAGCTCGGCTATGCCAGGATATACGTAGTAAAAGCTAAGACATAGCATGGTTAGCCTTGGTTAATCTTGATTGCAAGTCCAGGTTAGTCTGGTTGTCTAGCTATGTTGCGGCGTTTAGCCAGTCGTTCGTCGCGCTGTTTGTCTGTTTCCTGGGCGATTCGTTTCCTCTTCATCTCGTTCCGATGTCGATTCCAGGCCTCCTCCTGCTAAACAGAATTGTCGCCGTCCATACTGCCGCCTCAACTGTGGTTGCGGCGCACGCGAGCTCTCCTTTTCAATCCTCCGACATGTTGTGAGGCATGCGACGCAGCTGGCGAAGCGAGCGGAGGCGAGCGCAACCACGAGGAACGCGGTGTGACGTCATGTGCCTCCTCGGAGCACGGCCACGGCGAAATCGCAAGTTCGCGGCCAGTATAAAGCTTTCGCTTTGAAAGCTCGTCTGCACCTTGGAGAAGTGGAAGTCGGCCACGACCGCGGGAGCGCCCCCGACGGCGGACGCATCGTCGCGCTGAACGGGCTCGACCTTGACGAGCGTGTGGAGGAACGGTCGCACGTCCCCGTGGACGGTGACGCTGTCGTACTGCCCGCGCAACGGGCTCGCCGTGTCATTGCCGATCCAGACGAGGCTGGGCACGCTGTCGGCTTCGTGGAGCAGCTTGACCACCAGGCTGCAGACGGTCACGCCCAGGATGAAGTTGTTCCGCTGGCCCAGGCACAGGACCTGCGGAGAATTCGCGCACCCCAAATGTAATTGTACACGCTTTCGCCATCGTTATCGTCGCCTTTGTTATACGATCACGTATCGTCGAGGCGACTGTAGGACATTGATGCCTCCGGCATTGCTCCTGAAGAGATCGAAGTGACAACGAAGTTCTCTATACGCCGCCGATTCCACTGTGGAGGGCGGTGGGTGTTAGAGGACGAAAAGGTAGCTCTGAATCGAAGGACGGCCTCATCACGTTTCATTCTGTAGCGCGACTGACTGACTTAACCTTAAGACGAATGGGCAATATGGGAGACTCTTGGCAACATGGCGCTGGCAAGGCAGTGCGCATGCGCCCTGAGATTTATAATCTGAGTTTACATAATCTCTCCATGCTCGATAATGACTATCACGTAATATTAACCGAATTACTACAGTGACACCACAGATGCGAAGCCTTATTTATAATATATATCAGGAAAAAGAAAGACGCCGGCAATGACATCTTGTGATGGTGAGTTCAATCAGCACGCCCAACTTATATTGCAATGAACAGCATGCTCTACCGTTTGTCATGCCTAAATGATGTCGAAAATGACAGATTAATCTTCATCAGGGCTACATTCGGCTTTTGTTTAGCACAGGTATAGTATTAGTGCAACGGGATATATATTATGACGCATTCCTTTTCAACGCAGCGTCACAAGTAGTTGGCAGCAACGCGGCGTGGTCTTTTACATCCACAGTATCCCGGTAATAAGGTAACGGTGGCCACCATATATGTGCGGCTCACTTGTCCTTATAGTTCTCTCCACCCCCCTTTTTTTCACGTAAGTGTACAGCCATTCAGTATATACGACGCAGACACATAACGTTGCACACCGACATGCGTATACGATAACAGAGCTTTAGCTTAGCGTTTGCGGAACACTCCACTGAGACCAGTGTGTCCTTACAATTCCCACACAGCCGTGCAGCGGAAACTAGTGCGCATGCGCGTAACGCTCATGCTCAGCGGGAAGCAGAACGCTACCGAGCCGTTTGAGCATTTCAGCGGCGCTTTACCACTAGGTTTATTTACCGGTTCGCAGCCAAGCTGACTGAGCGTTGCTTGCATTCCCGGGAGAAGTGCCTATCAAAAAATGTAAAATGAAAGTAGTTCTTTGTAGCGCCTTAGCGCGTTAAATCTGAGAGAAGCGGACCGTAAGAAACAACGCGCAGCTTATATAGCATCTACTTTGCCTGCATCCTTGTATCCTTAGCATCCTTAGCATCCCTTGTAGCCTGCGCTCACGCGGGTATCATCTGTCTCCTTAATGCTAAAGCATTATATGGCTCACGCAGCAAAAATATCCGGCGGCGTCCCCGGAGATGGTCCAAAAAGTCACGTGGTCACAGAGATGTTCTCGTGCCGCTGCTGACGCGTTCGTCGCCTTCTTCCACGGCTGCATCCGATGCCGCTCATCACGGCAACGTTCCCACACTGCCCTCCCCTCCGCGATGGCGCTGACGGCACTGGACCACTGCCAGTAGGTGCGGTGATTATATATAATCACCGCATGCAATCAGGAGAAAACTGTGTTCTCAAACCAGCCTCCCCTGAAGCCACCCCATTAGCCCCTTTCCTGCTGACAGTGCATTGCACATTGGGAATTTTATCTAGCTGGGAATAAAAAAAAAATTGAAGGGCACGTAGTTATCCCTACGTGAACGAATGCAAAAGCATTGAGCCGTCTATCCGATGACGACTCGTTTTATTAAAGGTAATAGTATTGTTCTCGCGTTGCAAACTATTTATCAGCTTTTATATATATATATATATATATATATATATATATATATATATATATATATATATATATATATATACCCTTACCTTTTGTCCCAATGCTTTCGCATTCATCCACGTAGAGATACCTACGTGCCCTTCAACTTTTTTTTTATTCTCCAGCTAGGTAAAATTCTCAATGTGCAATGTGCTGAACAGTCAGCAGGAAATGGGCTACTGGGGCGGCTTCAGGTAAGGCGGGTTTGAGAACGCTGTTTTCTCCCGACTGTATGCTACGTTTATGCGATGCGAGAGCTATACCCTCAACCATGTACTCTGAGGGTGCAACGAAAACCTTTCCCCTGCATAATTCGGCGAAATCCTGCTTCCAGATGACTATAGGAGACCCTGCTGCTCAGCTTGGGCCCGGGCATCCAAGACCGATCCTCAAGCATGCCTATGAGGTCGCCAGTAGGCTTAACCTGCTGACCATCCAATGTAACCCGGCCCTACACAACTGTCCGACTAAGTAAAGGTTTCTTCTCTCTCTCTCTCTCTCTCTCTCTCTCTCTCTCTCTCTCTCTCTCTCTCTCTCTCTCTCTCTCTCTCTGGTTTGAGAACGCTAGGCCTCGCTTTCTCCTGTTTTTTTTTTTTCGCCGTGCCTGGCTGAGTCTGACAGCGCTCGCACCTGGAAGACGGTTCTCTGGCGAGACAGCAGGAAGTCGTCGTCCCTGACGAAGACGTCCGGCTCGTCCCAGCGGGCCACCTCGCCGACGCTCTCGAAGACGACGCTGGGCCGCCACACGCTACGCGCCAAGAACTCGGGCATGATGCGGTGGCCCAGCTGGCGCAGGATCTCGGCGTTGATGCGCGAGTCGCGCCACAACAGCGACACCCAGGCGTGAAGCTCGAAGCTGCCCAGCGCCGCCTGCCGGATGTCGCCCACAAACATCACTTCGAGCTGGATGAAGACCTCGGTCTTGTTGTCAGCCGTCTGCGGTGGCGAAGACTTGCTGTACCTGCGAGCACGTATTCACACGCTGTCGTCAGCGGGCAAAGTTTACCAATGACACCGGTTCCGAAACTCCGCTTCAAACTTCGTGAAACTGGTTGTCATCCATCAGCCGCTAAAATGTGTTTGAAATATACCTGATCTGGCAGAAGTGCCGATTGAAAATGATGTTTGTCTTTGCGTAAACTGCGTGCGGATGTCTTATTTTGTTGTGCTAGAAAATTTGCATTTTACAATAGCGTTGTCCATAGGCGACGCGACTATCAGCAGAACGATTTGCGCTCTTCACCAATCAGTGTTCGGGTTCTGCAACAGGGGTAATTTTAGTTTCCCATACAGTGCGTTTGAATAGCTGTGGCTGAAACTATATGAAAGATATTCCTGCACGTAAAACATAATTCCTACCATTTCTTTAGCTCCGTTAACTCGTGTGCAGCTTGTGGCTGTTTCAACCAATACGCTGAATGCGGGAGATTAAGACGGAGAAATAGCTGGCACCTAAGTTTATAGATTTTGCAGGCGCCATGTTGGAGAGCTCCTTAAGAATGCGCAATGGCGAAGTTGGGTTCCTTGGCGGTGTAGCGCTTCGACGTCATTTGCTTGTTTTTGATGCGCTCTCTCAACTGTTGTAGTGCCTTTGAAGGGTCATTGGTGAAACATTTGTCAGGGAATCCCACAATGTCAAGTCTGGTGCGAGGTTGGCGTCCGTGAACAAGAATAGCGGGTGCAACACCAGTAGTCGCATGAGGCGTACAGCGATATGTTTGTAGGTAATCAAACATCGCTGTTCTTATCTCACGACGTTCTAACAGGGCTAATTGAATATAGGACTTTAATACCCTGTTAAATCTTTCCACTAAACCGTTAGCTTGCGGGTAATACACAGAAGAGTAGTAATGAGTGATTCCGCGCTCTGTGAGAAAATCTTCAAAGTTCGCTGAAGAAAATTGTGGTTAATGATCGGATACGATACCACGTGGATATCCTTCTCTTGCGAAAAGTTCAAGTAGGAATTTAGTCACTGTAGACGTGGCCGCATCGCGTGCGAAAGTCACCTCTGGCCACTTGCTGTAATAATCAATAAGCGTAATGGTAAATCGACAGTCAGCTGGAGCTTGCGTGAAAGGTCCCACAATGTCGATAGCAACTTTGTCCCAGGCTTTCTCGGGAAGAGTGACGGGTTGCATTGGGGCTGCAGATGTACGTGCTGATTTGTCACATGACTGGCAGGCTACACATGTGCGTACAAGTTCTTTAATGTGATTATCCATGCACGGCCACCAATATGACTCCCTAAGATGAGCTTTGGTAAGACTAATTCCTGGGTGTGACTCATGAGCCAGATCCATAAGACGGCGGGTCAAAGCTGAAGGCACGACAATCCTGTCACCCCGGCAAAGAATGTCACTAACAACAGAGAGTTCAGATCGCACGTGAAAGTAAGGTAGCAGCTCTTTTGACAAGGATTTCTTGTCAGGCCAAGAAGTATAGTGTTAAACTGCTTAACTTGAGAGATAGCCTGATCGGTGGCACTTGCTTCTTGAAGCTCTTGCATGGTAACTATATACTGGGGACAAGAGACAAATTCTTCGTCGGGTTCATCATGGATGAAACTCTGTACGGGCAGCCGGGAGAGTGCGTCAGCCACGACGTTTTCGCTACCCATCCTGTATTCCATGATGTAGTTGTAGCACAGCAACCGTGATGACCAGCGCGCAATCCTTAACGGACGGTGACCTGTGCCTTTCGTTGAGAGCAGCGTAACCGAAACAGCGTGGTCTGTCCGCAAGGTGAAAGGTCGGCCCCACAGGTAAACGTGCCAGTGCTCGCAGGCCCAGACGCAGGCAAGGGCCTCACGTTCACTGACGGAGTACTTCCGTTCATGCGGTTGAAGAGTGCGTGAGGCGAACGCGACCGTTTGTCCTGCTGCAGCACAGCACCTAATCCATATCCCGAGGCATCAGTTGTAACGTACACAGGTAACAGGGAAACCAAAAGGTGAAGAACTTCGCAAGATGTTATCAACGTTTTCAGCTGCTCCAAGCCGGTTTGGGCTGCCGCATTCCAAGCGAAAGGCGCGTTTCCTCGAAGAAAAACACGCATTGGCTCCACAACATCAGAAAAACGGGATGAAGTTGGAGTAGAAGCCTGCGAGTCCCAGCAGCGAGCGAAGTTCATTAATATTTGTAGGCGATGGTGCCTTGGTTATCGCCTCGATAGATGACATCAGTGGGAGTAACCCTTTGGCGCTGACAACATGGCCTGGGAAAGTCAACTCTGTGACGTCAAAAACACATTTATAGTTGAGCCTGAGGCCATCGTCAGAGAGCCGTTTCAAAACAGTGCGCAAATTGACCAAGTGATCCTCTCTGGAGCGTCCGTACACGATTATGTCGTCAATGTAAAACAAGACGCATTTGCATCCTTGGAGGACCATATGCATCATCTTCTGAAACGCTGACGGCTGCCGATGCCAGTCCGAAGCACACCCTCTTAAAGCAAAATAGTCCGTCGTGGGTTATAAACGTCGTAAGATCACGACTCTCTGGACTTAGTGGTAACTGATGGTATGCAGAAGCTAAATCTAGCTTGGAGAATCGCTGTGCACCAGCGAAGCTGTTCAAAAGTTCCTCAGTTTGTGGAAGGGGAAAACTGTCCACTACTATAGCTTCGTTTGGCTCTCGTAGGTCTACGCACATGCGAATCGAGCCATCCTTTCTTCTGGCTACGACAATTGGCGAGACCCACTCTGAAGAATCAACGCGCTCAATGATGTCCTGAGCTTGTAATTTTTGTACTTCTGCCGAGACTTGCTCACGAATGACGAGTGGTAGTCGTCTCAGTTTGCTGGCCACTGGTTGAACAGATGCGCGAACTCTGACCTTGTGAGTGAAACCTTTGACAGTTCCTAGCTGCTTTTCAAACAAGTGCTCGAACTCGGAACGTAATTCAGGAGGGAGCACAGGAGTTTCTTGCGTCATTAGCAGACACCTGAGAGGTGACCCTTGAATCTTCATATCCAGCGCCGCGATACCATCTAAACCAAGAATTGTTGTTCCTCCCGACACAACGTACAGAAGGACAGAAGTGCAACGGCCATGAAATGGAACTGGAGCAATGAAACATCCTTTTATAGGAATTGCTGACTTAGAATAATCTAGGAGCTGGACGGATGTTGATGTCAGAGGAAATACAGTATCGAAATGGCGTCGGTAAAGTTCTTCGGCTAGGATTGAAACCGATGATCCAGTGTCAATCAGGAACGACACGGAAATTCCTTCAATTTCCAACACTGCATAAATTCCCTTCTTACGACTCCAGATGTGACAAACACTTATGTGATCGTCCGTGTCAGCTGTATCTGCGTCGCCTTCCGTGACATGCTGAATTTTTTTTCAGACTTTCGGGAAGACTTGCACAGCTTTTCCAGATGGCCAGTCTCTCCACATCTGCGACACTTATGTGTCTTAGCTTTGCAGTGAGAGCTATTCGCCAGATGTTCCCAAGAGCCACAACGATAACACCCTTGCTCTTTCAGAGCTCGACGACTTTCACTTGGCGTCGTATAGCACGTGCACGCGCCACAGTGCTTTTCTCCCATATTTGACGTGTTTGTGTTTTTAACGTGATGCACTTGTGCTTCATGTCGTGCAAGTTCTCTCGCTTCTCTAGTCACCTGATCATGCTGTCTCGCAATGGTAAGGGCCCGAGAAAGCGTAAGAGACTCTTTCAGTAAAAGACGTTCACGCAAGTATTCGCTAGTAGTTTCTTCTATAAGCTGGTCGCGCATCATGTCGTTCTCCAAGTCACCGAAGTTGCACGCTCCTACGAGGCCTCGTAGCACGGTGACGTAATCGAGCGCAGTCTCACCTGGGACTTGTGCACGTCGACGGAAACGGTGACGCGCTGCGGTGACATTGACAGAGCTCTTGTAGTGACTTTCAAGTGTCGCAACAGCGCAGTCGAACCCATCTGGGGCAGGAGTCGTCAACGTCCCTCCGGTGGCGCTCGAAGCCAAAAAGCGCGGGTCGTCCTCCGACGTGAGGGTCTGGAAGATGCGTTGTCCTTCCAAGCCCAAGCAGTCGAGCAGAATCGCCTTCCGACGCATGGCAGGTAGGTCGGAGGCGCCCGACGCCACTATGTAGTTCTTGAACGCTTGAATCCATTGCTCCCATGGGATGACTGGGTCTCCAGGTGATGACAGGAACGGGGGTGGCGGTTGTAGCCCCGAAATATTCATTGTAGAGGATGATATGCAGCAATCGACGGCACAGATGAAGGGCAAGCCGGTAGCACATGGGTTGTTAAATCTTCGTCGCCAATTATGTTATATCGTGCATATTACTCAGTACGACAAGAATGGAGACATTACTTATCCTCTGCGTTTATTCCATCCTCTTTTTCCTCCCCCTTGGGCGGCTCCAAGCGCGCGCCTTCTCATGGCGCTGCGGTAGGCAGCGACGCCTTATATAACAGGAGTGGACAGAAATGTAAGAAAGAAGAGTTCTTTTCTTTTTACCTTTCGTCCGTAGACACAGCTACCTAGTAGGCGGAAGACGAACATGCAACCTGATGGTGATCACTACAACGACGTAGCAACCACAAATGTCAATTAATTGGACTACGGAACCTATTTCACCCATGGCCTCACAAAACGGTAAAGTTCGGCGATATTCTATAAACTCTGAGCTGACTAAATGACACGGAAAAATAACTGCAAGACAGACACGGACGGAAGATGGCTGGCTGGTTGCGTCTATCCTATTAAATAGCTGCGCTATGAAGATGACACAAAGGACGGCTCAGTTTTCGTTCATACAGTAGAAAGAGTAAAGCGCCGTCGTCTCGGGTGCGGTTTACCGAAATATGTATGTTTGCAATGGCCCAATCCTGCAGGTGAGGGACCGCTAGACGTGCTCCTAAATATAAGCACGCGAGCAACCACTGTCGCATTTTTGACACGATCGCACTGCTGCTGCCTCGGCCCGAAATGGAATCCACGACTTCGTCGTGTTCCGTAGCAGTGCGCCGTGGTCCCCAAGTCAGGGACCACGGCGCACTATAGGGAGCAATTTCCTCAGTGAACGGTACCAAGGACTCGAACGCGCGCGAGGTGTATACTCGCCTGGAGCCCACGACTTGAGTGTAGAGAGCCGCTTCCTCCGCGGAGAACGCGGCGCAGTCCCTGAGCAGTGTCAGCAGCAGGAGCAGCAGGCGGCCGCCAGAGGAAGCACGCCCGTGGCTGTCGGCCCTCGAGTCGGCCCGGCTCGCGCCCCGATCGGTCCAGCCGTCGAGCCCTGCGGGAAATCGGCCCCGCATCGAAGTGGACCGCGGCGCGTCGCGCTTCGAGGGCGTCGTCACTACCTTGTCGCTTCTCACTAAACCTGTCCCCATCTGGGAAAAAAGAAAGCTAGGGAACCGAGAACGCTGAGATCGAGCGGCGCACTTCCGAGTGCTGGCAATGAAGCAGCGGCAGACACGGACCGAACGCGGCGGCAGTAATGGTGATGGGGCTTTATACAATTCCTGGGGGGCAGGCATACATACGGCGTAGGTGATCTTGATGATGATGATGATGGTTTGGGATTTTTATGGCGCAGCAGCCGGCAGATGATCTTGAGCTACCTTATTCCTCTATTCTGAGTAAATACTTAGGCTGAATTTAACAATACGAATAATAATTCCTGGCTTCAGCATTATTGTTATTTCACTACAATTTTCCCTACTCTTTCTTTTTATTGATATACCGCTCGTTTCTGGGCCAATTGTGGTTATCTGCCAATGTCTGCAATCATCGTCTCGAACTGTCGAATGCATGGCACGTATTAACGAGAAGAAGTTGCCACAAAGCGAGATACTATACGTGAAACTGCCAAACAATACACAGCGCCACTTCATCCGAGGATGCAGCAAATCAGCCCGAACCTATCCTTCTGAGCCCTCGACAGAGCTGCGCTAAGAACACTTCTGAACGCTGAAATGGCTTAAGCGCTGACTCGTGACTCTTTTTTGGATGTAATAGCCTGATTACTTCTAAAGAAGAATCACGTCGATAATCGCATGATAATGTAAATCGCGAGACCATTCTACGATCGAATCATGCACACACTCGGCTTGCCGCTTCAGGTGAGCAAAATAGTGCACTCACTGTTATCTAGCCGACCATTTTGTATACGTGTAGAAAGACATGAATTCGGTTCTTATAGTATAGTATAGTATAGTATAGTATAGTATATTATAGTATATATAGTATAGTATAGTATAGTATGGTGGGTTCTCATGAACCGCACTCTCATGATCGCAGCCCATGCACCAGTTTGATGCAAACATCAAACCGTGGGATCCCACAAGGCTCGGCTCTGGCACCGTTATAATTTAATATTGCAAACCATGCCTCCAGCATGTAAACTCCAAGACGTTGATAATATAAGATTTCTCATGTATGCCGAAGACGTCATACTAGTGGCTCACTCACAGAGACATTGGGATATAATGCCAACAATTGACGTGTTACACGAATAGGTGAAGACCGCTGGACTCCGGATATCGATACACAAATCTTGCTACATACGCGTTGCCAACAAAGCTGGCAAGAAGTTGTAGTTTGCGATTGCGAATTAGCGACTTCCATCTCAAGATTGGCTCACCGCTGATTCCCGAGGCAGGAGGTATTTGGGTTCTTGACCGGGAAATTCGCGTCGGGGTCTAGCGCGAAGTGGATCAAGAAGATAAGCGAAACATCAGCAGAAATAGTTAAGCTGATTAGCATAATTGCGCCACGGAGTGGTGGGGCTCGCACTCACGTGGGTCGTTGCCTCGTGCGCTCCGTCCTGCAGCCTCGCATTAATTATAAATCAAGCGCAGTTCCTACGACCGACAGCTCAACAGCTAGTGGGACAAAGATGGAATTATCAACAGAAGTGCCATGAGAGAAATTATGACCCTCCCTCGTCTAACACCTACATCCACGCTCCAAGAGCAGGCACAGCTTAACAACATTTCTGACCCTATCGAACAGCAACAGCAAGGGAGAATTAAAAGATACCACATACCGACAGTCGCGGCGCTCCATATCTTTTCCTTATTTCTATGGAGATTGTGCCGTGACTGTGAGCATGGACAATCTTCCACCGTGGAATTATACATCAATAAACACTAACAAGACGACAAGCTCCACCGGCTGGTTCAACCGTTTGCAACTACTGAAACCACCGTACCTACGGGGCATTGTGTATGATCTACACGGACGCGGCGGTTAGGCTCAAGAGGAACGCAAATAGCTTTCTCAAGTCCGCGGTGCACCCTAAGATCCAAGCCACTCTCGCAACTATGCAACAGACTTTTCAGACCCCTTATTATCTTGACTGCAGGCTATATGCACGACGCGATGATACCCTTGTCAACTCGCCTAACATCACCGGAACCAACTCTACACTGACAGCATCGGCGCAGTTAAGCAGCCCGAGCAAGTAAGAAAAACGTTGCGTGTTTTTGAGCAGATACACAAAATTCACAATTGTACAGATGCGAGCATTACTGTCCACTGGATGCAGGTGACCACAACAGTGACCCGGCGGACCGCATCGCTCACTCTTTCTCGATACTCATAACTCCTCTTTTCCTTCCCTCTGACCTTCACTCTGTTCTAATTGCCCAACAATCTATCCTCCGGCGGGACAAGCCCGTGCCCGCTTGCCCCGCATGCTTGCATGCTCTCTTCTCCACAATCTTTCTCGAGTGGAGGAAACCCCTCTCCGGGAACATCGAGCTGGGGCGATTCTTACACTAGCCCTCCATAAAGCCCCTGCATCTACGCGCCACCGCCTCAGCGGAAACGTGTATGGAGGGGCTTTAGCCCTCCATATAGTGCTCGGGGTCAACCATAAGAAGACGTTTGTTCAGTGTCCGAAGTGTTCTCATGCGTCTGCAGCGGATTCCCGCCATCTACATTGGACATGCCCTGGGACAAAGACAATTCGAGAAAGTGTACTTTGAGCTGCGATACTGACAAGTGATCAAGCTGAAGACTATGAACGCTGGGCTACCCACGATTATATAAGTCACTCTTGCAGTGTCTGCATGAAACTGGCCTACATGCTTGCACTTAATTTCATACTGAGTTCATGCCGCGGGGCAACCAAAGCGAATTTAAAAAAAAATAGCCTGATGTGTAGGGCTTAATATATGCTTTGAATAAGGTCCTTGGATGTCCTCCCCGCCGGCGGGCGAGGATGTCATCGAGCGGAACCTTGTTTAGACCTCTGTACGCGCCAATTTTTCTAGCCCGGACCCGGCTGGATCCTGCAAGTGCGATGCACCGGCCGCCTGAGCCCGGTCCGGCCGTTTTAAACATGAACCGGACCGGGCCCGGGCCCAAAAGGTTTCGCACCAGCCCAGCTTGGCCCCTTTAAGTCCTTAATTAAGTCTAAACGAAACATGGTAGAGTTCTGTTTCGTAGCATTGTTAAAACGCTGGCTCAAGAGACATTCCTAGCTCAACCAGTGTTCTTCACTTCCCGTGAATGCATATATATAGAGTGATAGACGTTCGGTGGGGGAAAGATAGGTGCTATTGACACGTGTACTTGTTTATCTTTCTCGTGCGACCCCTTTTCATCGGCTCACAAATGTTAAACGTAATCGCTCGGCGCAAGACACGCCTGCACGTATCGGAAGTTTCTTGAATGCTATGAATGGTTCTCATCGTTATTTGTCCATTTGTCATTTAACATTGTGCAATTTGATTGTATGCGCGACGCGAATTGTGCAGCACTTTCTGGAGGATACGCGGGCATCAGCGATTACTCTGGATACTTCGACGACTCATGTATAAATGCCGACGCGCTTGACCCGCTGATCAGATTCCAACGATCGCCGACTATGTTCGCTGCTATCGTTGTGCTTTGAGTGTAAATTACTTTCGTGACCACAGGTTCACCCATTAAAAGGTTGCTGAATTGTTCACAGTATTCCTGCTGTGTTCTTCCCCGTCACTACTGCGTGACACTATCCTCTGCGTCCCTGATGGAAACACGACTCAGGTAACAATGAAGCCGCTATGTGCGACGAAAGCACGATGCACTTAGAGAAGTGTGTAGCGGAGGTCTCCGGCTTGCACGAACACGCCCGTGAGTTCGCTTGTCTCTTCTGGGTTGCGTCGTACCCATTCAAAGAATCGATTGGTGCGCTAGTTGGCACTGCTTAACATGAGTTATAAGAGCAATAGCTACGGCACGAAGGACGACAGAGGAGACGAAGAAACAGCGTTATCGGTTATTAACAACTGATTGCTTGCTGGACGTGGCCACTATACATATATACCATCATACAACATGAAGAAAACTGGGGAACCAAACCACCGTCGCAACATTGATTACTGTTCAGCATAAGCATCCGTCACAGGCCACAACCGCGATAGAAACAGGATCTCTTTTTTTCGGCAGTGAAACAGATGTGGCAAAGCTCACAGCGTTATTGCTTGTATTAATTTCGAAAGCCTCGACAATTTTTCTTTCTTTCTTTTGTGGGGGCGAGGGGGGGGGGGTTGGTTGTACAGAAGCGCGGCTAGCGATACAAGACGCTGGGGGATAGAAGCGAGCCCGTATGAAATAGGTGGAATGCGCCCGAACCGTGGACAGCACGACAGAGTGGCAGTGGCAGCAAACCGTGCTGCAGGTGCGGGCCTGTCTACCAAATAAGCCTCAAGTTACTCGGAGCACCGTCCACGCAGCCGGGAACTGGGAACTACGGGAACGTCCACTTTCCGGATGACGCCGGCAAGGTGACCAACCGAGGAGCGAAGTTCGCCGTTCAACTAATGAAGTCAGCGCCAGGACTTCTAGCCATGGTCATAGAAAAGGACATTCAACAAGAGCGCACACTCCCATAGGGTCTATCATCATCATCATCATCAGCAGCAGCAGCAGTAGCCGCATCAAAAAACATTTATTGGTTTCTGCACGATCTTTTGTTGTAGTCTATCACGGTCCATCAGGGACGCATCTTGGACGCTCTTGACTGGGCATGGGTGGTGCTCTTTGTCCAGGGTTCCAACGGCCTCAGCTGCCCTGTGTGCTCGCTCCACGAGGTCCATTTGGTCCTCGCAGCGGTCGCTGGCCTGCAGTGCCTCCCATTGCTCCGCACTTGGATTTATGATTTCGTGGACTGCTGTTATAAGTTGGCATTCCCATGTGCTGTGATACAAGGTGGGCTTTTGACCGCATCCCGGGCATTTAGCTGCTTATCTGACGGGGTACATTTCAATCAGTAGGTTTAAATTGGGAAAACGTCATGTCTGGAGCTGCCTCCAATCAGTGGCATCTGCCTTCGTGAGTGATTTATGGGGGGGGGGGGGGGGGGCATAGCGTATCCTGGTTCCCCTGTAGTGTGCCTGGTCTAACGGCCGAATCGACTGTAGCGCACCAAGCCTCTGGTATTAGAACACATTTGGTTTCGGTTTTGCGCACGCGCGTTTTGAACGCTATAGTTGGTACGCGTTACGCCGGCTGCGCTGGTGAGCGCGGCTTTTGTTTTTGCTTCTACTGCTCAACCGCGTGCTATCTTGGTGAGGATTTTTTTTTCCTATTTATACAAGCCTCCATCTAATCTGTGCAACATGCAATTTCATAAAGTAGACGCAAGACGCCTTGTGAAATTAGGAAATGTTTATTTTTCTCAATATGTGCGCTCTCTCCGGGATTTTGGTGCGTTCATCCAATGTTGTTGCACCAGGTAAGCAGCAGTACCTCCCGGACGAAGCTCCACCAGACGGCATCAGGTGAAGAAAAAAATTAAAAGCATGTTAGTTAGTTAGTTTGTTTGGGTTTAGTGGCACAAAGGCAACTAAGGCCATGCTGCGGCAGTCACAAGACAAAATAAATTAAAAGCATGTGTCGTTTTGGTATTTAGACCTTGCAGGAAAACTGCGTGTCGAGACGAAACGTGCTAAAGCGGTGAATGGGCGACATCACAAACAAAAGCAACTTGGTTTTACAAACAGGACGTAGAAAATACCCGACTCATCTCAAACAATACCATATTCAAAATATGACGAAAAATCCTATTTCCAAGCATTCCCCCATTCCCGGGCCTCATTTCCTGCACTTTAAGAGCACAGATACACGGGTGACTGCATGCACGTGCGTTTTCGACACAACCTGGCCTCAGCCGACGCGACGGTACTCCACGTACATATGCCCCAAGCATCCACGGATATCCGTGGGGCGTCCGGCCATAAGTCCGAATGTCCATCCACCTGCGCCGCTGTCGCTTTTTTGTGGGAGGCTGCCGCTGCTTGGCGACGCAACTCACTGCTGCCGGCAGTAATATGTGGTGCCGCAAGCCTTGCAGGACACCCGATGTGAATTCACGGAGTGCACTCTTAAATGAGTTTACACCCTTTGGGGCTTATCTTGTCCCACAACGATTATCGTCATCTGCCTGGCTTGCGTGTCCTCTCTTGAAAACTGGGCGCTCGATACTTTTTCCTGTCGGCAATGCTATACCATGCTGATAACGCGCATGCCGTTCATTACTGGAAAGTACCGTGCTCGTAGCGTTAAAGAAAGGAAATGCGGGCAAGACAGATGACGTTTATCGTTGCGTGGCAAGATACGACTCAAAGGGTGTAATCTTTTCTTATGGTGTACTCCCTGTACAATCGTCAGACCGGACTCCCGTTTTTGTTTTTTCTGTGTGGAGGGCCCGGGATCTTCGATCCTCCGACGTCTGAATTAATGAAGAAGACGAATGTGATTACGCACATGTTTGTCATGTTAAGCGTTTTGTTGAAGTGTTGTCGTTGACCAAATTGGACCGTTATATATGCAGTAAGCTTTTTGTGCCCACTGCAATCGACACGATTCCTGGCTTGAATAAGCGCACCATTTGCACCTAACAGTAAATAAATTAGAACAAGAAGAAACAGCAGTATAACTTACAGTGCAGCTATCTTATGTTCTACCGACTTGCACAAAAACTGTTATTCGTTAAAAAAATTCTTACCTAAATTCAGTCCCTTGCTTTCTGCGTCCTGTCTTGAAATACGTGAGCAAAAAATCCCGCTCCCGGTCCCACGAAGGTAGTTTATAGTGGCAGGCTTTGACGAGATCCGACGAGACGGTCATTGTAGGAATCGCCAGTCGTTTGTCGGGTGCGAGAGGGAAAATCTGGGGGCGTTCGCGCCTTGAATTTCCCCCTTTGCCTAGGTACCACGGAGGAGAAGCCGATTTGCTTGTTCCGTATGCGTGTGTGTATTGTGTTCCGGCTCACTGCTCATCGCGATCACGCCCGATCCTGATCGAATTTCGCGGTCGTGATTGCCTCCTTTGGACAAAATGAGCGAGAGACCCAATCACAGTCGAGAATTTCGATCCGGATCGGTGCCGATCGCAATCAGAAGTATACGTGTGACACTGGTAGTGACAGGGCAACGCCATATCATACTCGCCTTCACGGGAGACCACTGACCAAACGACAACAATCGTTCGCGCCAGTGCACTGTGCCAGCAACACCAAGGAGACGCACGAGGAAAACTTGTACACGACGCACGGATCGCCAGCCGGCACATGGCAAAATGCCGGCACGCCAGGGCACGCCTAGGGACAGAACGAGCAAAGAAACTGCTCCTCCGTGGTACCTAGGCAAAGGGAGAAATTTCAGGCGCAAACGCCCCTAGATTTTCTCTCTCGCACCTGCTGAAACGACTGGCCAATCCCGTGGACTGCTGGCACAGTGCACTGGCGCGAACGATTGTTGTCGTTTGGTCAGTGGTCTCCCGTGAAGGCGAGTATGATATGGCGTTGCCCTGTCACTACCAGTGTCACACGTATACTTCTGATTGCGATCGGCACCGATCCGGATCGAAATTCTCGACTGTGATTGGGTCTCTCGCTCATTTTGTCCAAAGGAGGCAATCACGACCGCGAAATTCGATCAGGATCGGGCGTGATCGCGATGAGCAGTGAGCCGGAACACAATACACACACGCATACGGAACAAGCAAATCGGCTTCTCCTCCGTGGTACCTAGGCAAAGGGGGAAATTCAAGGCGCGAACGCCCCCAGATTTTCCCTCTCGCACCCGACAAACGACTGGCGATTCCTACAATGACCGTCTCGTCCGGCACGCCAGGGCACGCCTAGGGACAGAACGAGCAAAGAAACTGCTCCTCCGTGGTACCTAGGCAAAGGGAGAAATTTCAGGCGCAAACGCCCCTAGATTTTCTCTCTCGCACCTGCTGAAACGACTGGCCAATCCCGTGGACTGGCGATTCCTCTAATGACCGTCTCGTCGAGATCCGTGTCCTCATCGGGCCTCTGTGAGATAGAAGTTTCATTGGGACGCATTTTACAGCGAAGCTGTATATGGCTAAGATCCAGTGCTTCGCGGCACCTGTGTCCAAAAGCTTGGAGCTTGAGAAGCGAAGCTGTAAATGGCAAACTAGCACTCCTAGAAACTAGCACACCTAGAACACAAGCGAAGCTGTATATTCGCTCCGCCGTGGTTGAGCGGCTTGGTGTTGGGCCGCTGAGCCGGAGATCGTGGTATCAAATCCTGGCCACGGCGGCCGCATTTCGAGGGGGGGCGAAAATACCCGTGTACTTAGGTTTAGTTTAAACAACCCCAGGTGGTCCAAATTATTCCGGAGTCCCCCACTACGCCGTGCATCATAATCAGGACGTGCTTTTGGCACCTAAAACCCCATGATTTTTGCCATTAGAGTATACATATGTATGTATGTATGTATGTATGTATGTATGTATGTATGTATGCGCGTGTGTGATATGTGAAGCGCTGTCCAGTTGTGCACCGTTCTATGCGCCTCTGCGTGGCCTCTGAGAGTGCGGTACACGACAGCCGTGCAGACCACGGCACACTTTCCTCTTTTGAGGTACTGGATCATGCTGTCTAAAAAGGGTTCAAGAAAATAGCACATTTTCATCTTCTCCATCACTCATTTTCTCTTTTGCAACAGTGTGGTGCTTTAGAATCTCGAAGGTCATGCTTCTGGCCTTAGCCTCCTAAAGGTTGGTAAGTGGTGTTTAAACCCAGAGTGGCGCCCTTTAGATTTAAAGTGCGGATTTTAAGCGACGGAGGTACTTTTTGAAAGCCGAGAACACGTCATAGATTTGCACGAGTTGAAATACGCGCAAAGCGACAGCTCCCTCAAACGTACGAAAACCGAGCTCGAAGGTTATGTTCTTGCGCACTGCGTGCATAAGCGAGACGATACGGCTGCGATATTTTTTAGAACACTTGTTAATTGAATGTGTGCCCTATATATAATGTGAGCACATTGCTTTCCCAATAGAGTTAGTACATGGCTTTCCCAGCAATGAATTCCTTAGAGTAATGTGAACAAAACTATAGCCAAGCCTTCGAGATCTGCATTTATTTACGGAAACCTCGATAGACAGAGCGGGAAGCCTTATCGGAAGCTAGCCGGAAGCTTAGGATCTATGGAGGGATCTATGGAGCGGCACCAGTCCTCCAACTCAACGTGACGTGAAACGCGTAGTGGTCTCATTCCCGTGTGACAACAGCCTGTGACAGCGTTCAACGGGCAAACCCATGCTTATGTGCTTTTCGTCGAAGATTGGTTTACTCACGTTTCACAACAGACACACGTGAAGAACATGCAGCGTGCAATTAACGCGATCGCAAGCTTCAAAGACTTGCCTTACTGTCAGTCATTTATACACAAGGTGGGTGATGTGTTATTTGTACTTTACCGAGACACGTAATGATTGATCGGAACAGGACGTGCTGTGGACGGTACGGATAAGAGCAAACCCACGTGCCCAGCCCTCATATCTGCATAGGATACGGATAAAGTCTGCTCGTATCAGTCCGCTACTATGTTAACTTTTCCGAAGCCGCGCTAACCGACCCAACTAAGCTGTTTGCCGAACTATTATGATCATTTGTCGTTGAATCGTTAAAAGTTAGCAAATAGACGAACATGCGAACACTTGACGCGTCACGTGGAGATTCCTTCCGTTCGATTCTATGCCGCTCTGATCATCCACCGTTGACGAACGTTTGACCCAAACAGGGGGCGTGCGTCGCCCTGACGAATGAGAAAGCGCGAAAAGGAATAGCATCGGAAAAGGCATCGCTACACAATCGCGGCACTGTGTAGCTTCGTGGACCAAGCGCGCGACGTTGTTGGCGACATGTGAGGCCACTGCACCTACACGGCTCAGTTAAAAGTTTACGAATTACCCCTATTTTCCTGTGGTTCATCGCACGATGGTCTACGTGAGTGCTAGAGTTGGACCGCGACAAATAAAAAGTTATGTAGATATATTGGACCCCCGCAGTGGTTATGTGCCATCACAGCAGGAAACGGAAACAAAACATGCAAATCCTAGCAACTCACGCAGCGAATCATGGTCAATTCCCCTCCCCCTCCCCCCCACGTGAGTACGTGCATGGATGCGTGCATAGGTAATAGGTACGTGCCATACGTTGAAGGGGACAATAATATCGAAGCCGTCAAAGCTGCACATAGGAGCTGTCACCCTCCAGAAGTCATGAGAGCATTTGCTACTGCCTGAAAGCTACAAAATGTGTAACAATATTTCATGCAATTCTTTTGCCAAATCAAAGTCTTTTAAAACACAGCACTATATCCGGGCTCAGTACTTTTGTACTCTCTGCCATATTCAAAGTGTGGTGCTGTATGCTGTGCCGACTCTGCTTTGCACAATATGCTTGAGCCTCCTCAATAGCAACCACACTGCCACTGCTCAAAAAACATGGGAACTTCCCGACACAACTTTGCTAAAAAAGTGCAGGGAACAATAGTTCTGAGAAATCATACTACTGTATCAGTGAAGCATGCCTTCACAAAAATAAAAACTGGTTCATCCCTGTTTCTTGCCCTGTTGTCTTATGATGACTTGTGGCTCGAACCTTGTGTGAAGAAATCTTGATTTGACTTCGCATAGCTTATTGTTTCTATAGACTGTTGACAGTGTAGGTTGTTGGCATGCTGCACAATGTGTCAGGCTTCATTTTTCTGGTGTAAAAGTGTTAATGCTAACTTTTGATGTGCGCTACAAATATGTGGAGAACCAAAAAGTTGGTCAGTGATTGAAACAAATGGCTCAGCCTTCAGAACATTGCGTTTAACATTCACAGATTGTAGGCGCTGTTACCACTTGCAGGATATCTTCTCATGTTGTGTATGAATTTATTTTCACTCTTATCAAAACATGTAATTAACTTGCCTTACACAGCAAAGCATGTTTCATGTGCTGTTATATTTGCATGCTATTTAGAAAGTAAACAAGCAAAAGTTTGTTGTTAATTAAATGAGTAATTTGTTTCAGCAAAACTGGCAAGAATGAACAATAAGACACAACAACAGAAGTATACTCAGCCGATGGGCTATGACATTTGAGTAAATTTTTGTTGATGCTATACTTCCAGCACTAACAGGAAGTACTCTTTTGAACATTAACATTATACAAATGTGATATATCAAACATTTATATAGTGAACTTCTACACATTATATAGGCATATTATTTTATGTAGAGCTTCAACATTGCATCCATAGCAGAACTGCAACATTATAATAGTGTGGGCTACCTGTGAATGACTATGATTCCCTTGGTTCCTAAGACTGGTTGTCTCCTTAGTGCTTTACCATATTCAGTCGTTATCACAACCTATTTATGTTTGTAGCAGGACGAAGACCTCTTCCAGCGCTCTCAGGTTATAAGCTGTTGTGCACCAGCTGACTCTATTTTATGTTTTTTTTAATTTTCTGATCTGATCACTCTGTCTAAGCCTCTGCTGTCCTCAATTCCTTCTCCTTTCCCTTCGCACCCATTCTCTTAATTTAATAGACCATCAATCTTCTCTTCTGTGCATTACATAACCTTTCTAAATCTGCTTCCTAATCTCTACTGCAACATCCATTGCCCATAGTTGCCTAATAATTCTTACTGCCATATTAATGCCTTTTAATGTTAGATTTGTCATTTTTATTTCATGTGCCATACTTATGTCAATTCAAGTCAGCCTTAAATGAATTTTTAAGTGTGTCAGCATTGATAATGGCTGAAACTTCAGGTTCTTAAGTCCAAAAAGCTTTCTCAAATGTATGCTTATTGAGAAAATATCAACATTGCCAAGAAAAGGATTTTTTCTAGACCTGTAATGTTGGTTACAAAGCTTTTGCTCAATTGCATGAAACACCAAATGCTCAATTACTCAATAGCGGCTCACTCCTCATTGAACGCATTGACATCATTTGACTTCTTTTCAGTTTCTTTCTTCTTGTAATGCCCTGTACTCTGGTGCACAAAAGATGACAATCTCAAAATGGCTGCGAGGCCACTACAGCATATGTTGTCACAAATTTCATTACGAGGCCCACATCTATTAGGGATGCATAGTTGTGATTATTGAATCTTAGTTGGTACTTTTCCTCAATCAGCAAGTTAGTGGAGTGCCTCAAAGCTTCTCTGTAAGCAGTTTCTTAACATTGACATATACTCATATGCACAGGCTTTCAAATCCTCAGACCACATCCGTAAGCATGGCTCTCCGAACTGCATCTGTAAATCTAATCTAGGCCAACTGCAGTTTCACATTGAACATTTTGTGAAAAATTTTGTCCTAGATTGGAGTTAATGGATTAATAACTCTCCCTCTATTCTTCCTTATTGGCCTTTATAATGCTAACATTGAAGCCTTTGAACCTTGCAGTGTTGGTGCAGCAGGTATTGTAAGGGCATGCCTTGCTTACATTTCAGCAGGACGTTCAACATCTGCCATGAGCAGCTTCAACATTAACACTGAATGTTAGGCTGCAGGTGCAAGAACGTATATTTCTACAAGAGTAGGTAATGTCGCAGAAGAGGCTCATAATACTGGTTGGCAAATTTGTGCAGCACTGAGGCTGTGGCAACAATTTTTCGTTCAGTCATATTTGGCACCAAACGTGGGGTTTCTGAAAGAAATGTTTATTTCCTCCTCTGTCTCTGTAGCACACCCTCACGTTCACACTTTCAGCCACTTACTTTAACTGGTACTTGCTCATATTCACACCCTGTAAGGGCATCTGCGTCAGCAGGCATTTGATGGGTTGTAGCACCACAGACCCAAGCACATGGGTGTTGGACCCTTCCGCGTGTAGCCGTTTGTGGTTTAGCCATGTCCAGGGAAAAGGGGGTCCTGGGGATTGAGCCGATTACCAGTGTTTAGACCTTTACGGACCCTCGGCGAAGGCACCACACCTCTTTGACCTCTGCTTCACATGGATTAAATCGGTGGTTACCTTTTCCTGTACCTCCCAAAAGCCTAACGTATTCCTTCCCTATTGTCTTTCCTGTCTTCTACTCCACTTACTCCCATTTTTTTCTTGGCGGCTTGGGTTAACCTGGTGCAACATATTCAGCCTTCTATATAACGCATTAGGTTATAGCAGCAATGTACAGCTGGCGTGCACAAGTCACAAAT
Organism: Dermacentor variabilis; assembly: GCF_050947875.1. Lineage (NCBI taxonomy): Eukaryota > Metazoa > Arthropoda > Arachnida > Ixodida > Ixodidae > Dermacentor > Dermacentor variabilis. The sequence goes on along the minus strand of NC_134576.1, from coordinate 75,398,772 downwards.
CACCAAATTTTGTAGCGCCCCCTCGTTGGGCTCCATGGTGGGTGGTGCCACCACTGCCAAACATAATATATAACATAATATACTCCATTATGAATGAGCAATCCTTTCCTGCCTTACCCAATCGTACTGCTGCTAAGCGGGTATGCACCGAAGCAAGCCATAAATTTTTAGTCCAACTCAATGAGAACTTCCCCCACTTCCACATCATCCACAGTACCAAACCTGAGAAGCCAATAAGACTAATCTTTGCCTTTGGTGCTGAAGGACTGGATTGGCTGCGGACTCTTGACTGCGGAAAAAAAGAAAAACGAAAGATCAAGAATCCAAACAAAGATCCTTGATCACGAATCTGAATTTCTACCTGGCATACACAACACATTTCTATCAGTACGATGATTACACGGATAATTAGTTTGAATGTTAAACGATTCATTCACTACCTTAATGACAAAGCTGTACTACTAACCGAATATCATCCTAAAGTTTTCTGTGTCCAGAAGACACACCTAAATACCAATCAAACAAATTTTCTTCGGCAATATGCCATCTTCTGAAAAGACTGGGGAGACCGTATTGCATCCTCTGGTGAAGTGGCAATCATTGTCAGCAAGTCTGTTGCTTGCCCACATAAAGCACTTCAGACACCCCTTGAAGCAGTTTCTATGCGAGAAATTCTGCTCAACAGGCCTGTCCTATATGCAATGGCAAGCTAGGAGGGCAAGCTGGGAGAGGTTCCTTTCCAGCATTGAGGCACAAGTATGAAAGGGCCTAAAGAGGCTTAAGGGTCAACAAATCCATCTGTTTCCCCTGGTAGATGAGCAAGAAAACAAGTTGGAAGACAAGGCTGACGATCTTGGTGAACATGTTGAGCATGTCTGTAGCTCCACCCACTATTTGGAACACTTTCTGAAATATACAGAAACAGATGAATTTAAGCTACTGAACTGGAAATCTAGCCAAAATGACCCTTATAACCGTGCTTCTAAGCACTGCCAAACTTAAAGCTTGCACCAGGGCTTGAGAGAATCATGTACAATATGACTAAGCACCTCCTTTCTGACACACAAATCACATTACCGATGCTTGTCAATACTATCTGGTCTGCTGGGTATCTTCCATATAGATTGTTATCCCAGTTTTGAAGCACTGTAAAGATTCTTCATGGCTGACTGTTACTGTCCTATAGCACTTACAAGCTGCCTTTGTAAGCTTTTTGAGGAAATGACCAATTGCAGTCTTTTACATTTCCTAGAGGTCAATAAAATGTTTTCAATAGATGATGCGCCAATAGTGACGGCACACAGGAAGGAACACAGACAGGACAAGGCGCACTAGTCTTCTTCAATGTAGGTCAGAAAACTTAGTGATGAAATGGGTGTCCCAATCCTCGAACAATGGCTCTAGGGAAGCTGTTAGCACCAAAATGCTTGACCCATTTCAATGTGGCTTTAGGGAACGTCACTCCAACCATCTTGTGTGCACATCAAAGCCAACGTCCATTTGCTTGGATTGCGGTGCCGTGGTATAGCACTTTGGAGTGCCGAGCGCGTTAAAGGCGTCGGAACCCATCCACCGTCTGGATATCCGCCTGGCCACAGGCACCTTAAAAACAAGCCCTGTTGAGAGTATATACATTGAATCAAATGAGTGGTCTCTTCACCTACAAAGAATGTACAGCAGTTTCGCATATTTTCTCAAAGTACAGTCTAACTCTCGACATCCTTGCTACGCATCCACTAACAATATGACATGTGCGGAACTATTCGGTAATCTACCCTCAGTGAAGAAGCTGGTTTTCTTCAATGTAGGTCAGAAAACTTAGTGATAAAATGGGTGTCCCAATTCTAGAACATTGCCTAATGGCTCCAGGGAAGCTGTTAGCGCCATCGCACTCGCAACTTGTACAATGTGACACATCCTTTGTAGAAGTCACGAAGCACTCTCCTGAGTTTCACTTCCACACGCATTTCAGGGAACTGCAGGAGAAGCAGGGCGTCTACCAACTGGGAAAAGCGGAAATTCTCAGGGATATCGAATAGTCTGGAAATACTCAGGGAAAACTCAGGGATTTTGTGTTTCTGTCAGGGAAAATTAGCAGTAATTTTAGGGAACGAAAGTCGCGCTAATGCTGGCTCCAGTAACAGAGAAATTGTGACGAATCGTCTTTGACGCCGTGTCGTCGGCTGGCGGAGTTGCCTGTGTACAGTCAGCGACCGATTTTCCGGGCGCGCGATTTTTGAGACATTCCCGATAATTCGGATGGCTTCGCGACACAACCACGTGCCCTTTAGAGTCAATGTATGAGAATGTATGAAGTTTCGGACGCAAGAACCCTTCGCCGTCCGCCTATCCGGAGTTCTTTCCGTAACCGCAGGTCCGAAACGGCATCAATCAAAGGTACCACCGCCGTCATTTTGATTATCTCGCCGCCAGTGAAATGCAGCACAGGCATTGTGCATGGGCTGAGAGTATGTCAGGACAGTTGAGGTTGAGTTTCTAAATTGTTGAGAGAGAATCTCACTTGTGACATGGTTCGAAGGCAATGAACTTGCTACCAGCTGATGGAAATAGCTTATATTCAAAAATATTTGCTTCTGTGTGCATCTTATTTTATTCGTATTTGAATATGTTCGACTCGATTTGCAAGGGGCTTTACCTTTTTATTAAAGATATATATTCGTTATGCATTTTACTAACCCCTCCCTTCTGTGTTCTGTTTGAATAAAGTAAACACTACTACTCCTTACTATTCAAACTAGATTAAGTTGTTTTTAATTTTTTTTTACATGCTTACTAGAAAGTAATAGCATTGGGCAACATGGTGTCAGATCGTCTTGACATAAAACAAAGTTCAGTGTCACTCAGGGAAATTTGCAAAATCACTCAAGGAAAACCTGGAAAACTCAGGTTTTGCAGGTCTGAGAAGTACTTGTGTCCTGAATTTTATAAAGGTGCATCAAGCTTACATGTTGGCGTTTCTTATGCTGCAGTCTGTCCATCCTCAGAATCTTGTTCTGCACAGGGAAACAAGCATATTCATGGCTGAAGCCTGTGCTCTGTTCATGGCTGCAAAACAGATTAAGCAAACAAACTACAAAAGGTAGCAATATTCACCAATTCATTAAGGGTTGTTCAAGCGTTAATGCCTCTACAAAAGAACAAAAACCCTGCATTTTGCTGATCTCCATCCTGTGCATTATGTTTGCATCTCATCAACACGTCATTATATTCTGGGTTCCTGGCAATAGCGGCATCAAGGGTAATATTGCCACATCAGTAACAACAAAACCTAACACTTCTTCAGTAGCTGTTTCTACCGTAGATTGGAAGCCCCTCATATGCAAAGAAATGAGGTCATATTAACAACATATGTGGGACCAACTAATCTCTTAATAAATTCCACCTTATCAAGCCACAGTTAGCATTTCGGCCCTCCATAACGAAAACAAGACAAACTGATGTCCTATTCTGTTGACTTGGGATAGGGCATACATAGGGCACTCACAATTTTTTGCCAACTGCTGATCCTCCAAAGTGTGGTAGTTGTTATGAGAGGCTTACAGTTCTCCATGCTTAAACAAAATATCAGGAAGCAGAACCTCATCATAAAAAGTAGTTTCCTTTAGCCTATAAACATCACATTCCTCTTCACCCAGCAATGTTCCTACAAGGTACAGGCCCATTTTTGAACACCAAATAAGTTTTAAGCTTTTTACATGATATGACATTGCAGGTCATCAGCCCAGGAGATCGCAGCATGATTGTTCACTAGAGGCTGCCGCTGCGACAGTGCCACTTGGTATAGTGTGTGCATCCATGAACTTGCATTTAAAGTCAGCGTTAGGCAGTAATGCTACTGGTGCTCATCTTTTAGCGTATGACCCTCCATAGGTTATCTTACCTCTCAGCATACCTCACATGTCATCATCATAGTAGCAATACACATATAGCATATTTTATGCTATTAACAACGAATATGTTTAGGCCACTATGCAGCAATGTCACAAATACCCTTTGTTATTGAGTGCGCCATCGATTAAATCATAGCATTCTTGCTGCTCTTTGGCCAACGTTGCACCACAAGACCCTATATGGCATCATCATCATACTCGCAGCTGTGGAATGAAAGTTAGTGAGTGCACTCATAAGCAAGCATGTGAGCAGGTGTTAGAGAGCCTATGACTGAATGAAAGATTTCTAGCACATTGTTAGTGCTGGTTAATTATGAGGTATGTCTGAAGCACACTGTCTGCTTCTCTACAAGCAGTTCAGCTTCACGGTTGTTGGCCACCTAGGAATGCGTCTGCAGATACAGAGCAACCCAACTCGTATATGTGTATATATGGTTGTGCCAGCCAATCAGGCTTGCCCATTTCTGTGATGGCATGATGAAGTTGAAATTGTTTAAATGCTGGGCATTGTTGGGAAGTATCGGGAAGGCACAGTTGTCAGATGCAATGTGGATTTGTTGGTGGAGCTTGCACTGAATTCCTAGGTTGTCACAGAGGGTAGTAAGAAGTAGGGCCGTGCTGGTGTGTTGCCTAGTATGTTTACCACGCCAATTACACACTTTGGCTTTTTATGCACTGATCTGTTGCTTGCATATGAAAAGCAGGGCTCTCACAGTTCAACTCAACAAATCTTGTCTTTATTAGCATTAGATTATAATAAGGTGGCCAAAGCGGTACAGCTAACAGTGTGGCTTCACAACCCATCATTTATTCTTTGAGCTTACAAGCACTGTTCCTTAGCAACTGTGCAAGCCTGCTTTGGTATCTCACGCACTTAACCACTTCATGTCTTAATCTTCTGGTCCGGTATATACCTACTCACCTGCATTTTTATTTTCACAACATTAAGATATTTCACACTCAGTGCTGCTTTGGTTTAGCTGACAATTTGCAATGATATAGCATATTTTGCACCTCATAAATCAATAAAGCACCTGACTGTATTATTTGCACAGTTCGGCTGGACTTTCAGTTATGCATAGGTGGCAAGACCTTGGCAGCATGCTTCTCCAATAAGAAGGAGTGCACATGACAAGATTATTCTTTTTTTTCCTGACAAACATAAGCAAGAAAACATGCGAAGTGTTTTATCAAATGGCACAGTCCAAAAATGCAATTTTGTTGTCAAATTTGAGCAAGAAGAAAATAACTGTAATCACTAAATCTTGAATAAATGGAACACTAACAAGACAATAGATTTGTGTTGTATAAGTGCCCTTCTGCAATACCAAGAAAATATCCGTCTTACGACCACAGAAGGCATAAGCTAGAAAAGATGCAATAACAAAAGATGTGTAGTTATGTCACCTTGAAGTTCCCGCACCAGTGTGCCATAACATTATGAATTTCACAGTCATCTGCTCAGGTTTATCTAATCTTTTATTGGTAAATATGGACTAAGTTGTATTTTAAAGGATCCAAGGAAAGAATTTAGCAAGCTTCATCAGTTTTTACTGCACCACAACAGCTCCAGATACACCTGTCACCCCACACAAACATTCCAGCACCAGGTTTTGGCATGAAATTCATAAGTTGGAAGCATTATTTTTTTTTCTTATAGCAGTCAACTTCTTACCACAAAATTAAAGAAAAAGGGAGTTCCCAATCAATACCTCATCAGTATAAAGTGATTTGGTGCTTTCCATTTAGTGGACAGTTAAGCTTTTACAAATAAAAGCACCGGCTGCTGCTCATTGGCCTTTGCTTTGTTCACGTGTCACAGGTAAAGCTGATCTCCTGTGAGAGCCAAGTGGCTCACCTCGAGCTGCAGCTGGAAAAGCCACACTGCAACTTGAACAGCGCCCTGCACGGTGGCATGGCCACTACCCTGATCGACTTGTATACATGTGCACTTTTAAAAACTGCCTATGAGGACAATGTGCTGTTCTCCACCACTGAGCTGAAAGCAAGGTGAGTCACCTGTACACTGCAGGCTCTGTAAATTACACTGACACACACATTGCTGTGACCACAAACACTTGATGCCTGCCTGCCCTGCCCTGCCCTGCCCTGCCCTGCCCTGCCCTGCCCAGTCCGTCCGTCCGTCCGTCCGTCCGTCCGTCCGTCCGTCCGTTCGTCCGTCTGTCTTTCTGTCTGTCTGTCTGTAGAGACTATAGCTACCTCAGACTATAGCTTCACATCCTACTTGTACAGCATAGTACAGTTCAGACCACTTATAATATAACCACTAATAGTGCAGGACTGGATATAGCTTAGTGTTTTATGACTTCCATTTACTCTTCCATTGAACTTGAATATAAGCGGATACTGCTAGTAGCTAAGCTGTACGAGACCCAAAACCAGTTATAATGTAGCTGCCAGAAAATCCAGCACATAAGCGAGACAGCAGGCGTGTTCCAGAATGGGATGCCACAACTCAAAAGAGTGCCAGTGGAGAGGAGAGCAACGAGGTCAATGTGTGGAGGAGGATGCAATAAACGATGAGATGAAGGATGAAAGAAAATTATGCATATCCAACGCATTTGTTGGAATCTGTGCGAAGCGAAGCTTTCATCAAGCATTTTAAAAAAATGCTAGAAATGTGGCCATTTTATTCCTTCGTCTTTGGCATAAAGGAAACTGGTGCACGCATATGCTCTCACTCACCCATGCTACAAAATGTGACATTTTATATTGACTTATATTTCAATATTTGTGCTTATAAATTTTAAATATACAGTCCCCGTCTTAGCTGATTGCCCATTGTGGTTGCAGCCATTGTATGGAAATCATTAGCATCATCAACATGCTGATGTGCTTCGTGCTTGCATGTTGTGGGTCTTTTCCATAGTAGGAAATCGTGAACATCATCATCACATGGACACACTCTTTTTCCAATCCTTCCTTGATTATATATGCCATAGTATGGAAGTCATAATCATCAACATGCGGTGATGAATCTTCATTATCAACACACGGTTCTTGGCCGATCCCTTGTACCCCTTGTTGTGGTTCTGTACCATAGTAGGATATCGTGGTCGTCAACATACTGCAATCACCTGAAAGAGCCACTTGGAGGTACAATATGCATTGCGCACTTCTTCGCTGATATCCTATTGTGGGTATACACCGTGGTATGGAAACCATTATCCTCATCAACACATGGCCATCATCTCAAAGGGCTAGTTGCTTGCACCATATGTACAGCCTCTTTCTTTGCCGATCCCCCCATTGTGGTGGGTATAGGTCAGTAGTAGGAGAACCTTCATGATAATCATCACGTGGCAACCATCTGAGAGGGCTCGTTGGTGTTGGCATGAGAGAAGTATACATGCTTTTGTGGTTTAATGGTTAGAGCATCAGGCTGCTGCGCCGGTGGGCTGAAGATCGATTCCCGGCACCAGAAGCACTTTTAAAGTGAGGTTGAATATACTTGGCAAGGACCCGCCCAGCAACCGACTGACTGACCACCGACCGACCCAGGCCCAACCATACCATAGGATGCTAGAACGCATGATGCCACGGCAAACTGGTGTGGAAAGCCGCCCGTTTCTTGCATCTGTTTCTCTTCTGGCTTACCTAGCTCCTTCTCACAGTAAGAGGTGCCATTTCGCTATTCCAGAAGCACGGTTTACTAACATGGCTTGACTTGCTGTTCCCCTTTATTGCCCATTTAATGTGTACTTAAATTTTGGCACATACTACACAATATCTTTGCATTCAGCCGTCATCAGAAGGTGACCTGTCTCAGACAGGAATCAAACTCGCAAACTTGTGTTCACCAAAGAATTCCATATCCATCGAGTCATCACAGTGTTCCTCTTCCATGTAACCAAGAAGTATGCGAGCCCAAGTATTTAATTTTCCCAGATCAGCTGTCATAGCCTTCCCTGCTACTGAGAACATTGATGCGCTCTACTATTTATTATGGGCAAAAAGAAAACTGTGTCTGCAACAGTAGGCATGAACCCCTTGTGCTAAGAGCATTACATGGTGGTGTGCTTTCATTTGAATGGTCATAGCCGTTCAGTGGATTACAAACTGGTCTCTGCACACTGCCTTCCTTTGATCATGAGAGGTGACATATGGGTACGTTGGTCCAAGTGTATGGCAGAAAAACAGCACAACTTCACAAGGATTAAGTAAGAATAGACAAACAGTGGCGCTTCTTTCAGTCAGTCATCACAACATGCCAAAGTGCTGAAAACAAGTCTTTGTCTCTGGATGGAGTCTGAACTTGTGACCCAGTTGTGAGCCGTACATTATAACCACTACGCTGCAACAGTCTCGCTAAATGGACAGAACAGTAGTGCCATCTTCCACAGTTTAACGCACGTGCATCAAAGTCATTAGACAAGCCACATTGCATGTGTCTCACGAATGACTGTATTCTGTTTCATACTTAGCATGCAATGCTTCAGAGGAAGCATCGGTTCCACTTGGTTATTACAATCACGCTTTGCCTGCAGTTATAAGTCAAGTCTTGTAGTATTATAGTTATTTGCTTAGGAATCAACAAAATAAAAACACAGTGTATTGTTCCTTATATACAGCACCGCGCATTTACAAGCACAAACAATCTATGGTGTAATAGACCCACCATAGTAGCTCAGTGGCCATGGCATTGCAGTGCTACGAGCACAAGGTCACGGGTTAATCGTTCCAGCAGCAGTGGCCAGATTCCCACGAGGACGAAATACAAAAAATGCTTGTGTACCATGCATTGGGTGCACATTAAAGAGACCCAGCTGGCCAAAACAAATCCCGTGCTCTCCACCGCACAATTCATGGTTTTGGCACATAAAATCTCAGAATTTAACTTCATTTGTATTATTGGGTAATGTCAAGAGTGAGAATAGATCACACTGCCCCATTTGTACTGTTCTGTTTGGATGAATGCATGAGGATTTACCTGAATTTTTTTTATTTCTCCTGAATTTTTTTCTCTCTTGTGTTTCAGGTTTCTTCGCCCTGCCAAACTGGGAGACACCATCCTGATGGAGGCACGGATCATCCGCGCTGGGCGTAGAGTGGCCTTTGCTGAAATGGACATTTTGGACAAAACCACCCAGAAGATACTTGTTCAAGGGACACAGACAGCACTAGTTGTTCCTGAGAATTAGCAGTGTCAACAATATTGGTACAAGACTGAAACTCTTCACAAAGTGTGTCGTTCCATGCTGGTGCGTTATGCACTCCCTGCAGAGTATTGCCATCTTAAGGTTCGTTACAGAGCAACACAATACAAGGACAAAAGAAGGCATAAAACGATGACACAGTGTTGTGTCGCCGTTTTATACCTATTCTTTTGTCCTCATCTTGTGTTGCGCTGTCTCGAACCTTACTATGAATCCTAACTAACTGGCCCAACTTGCCGTCTTGATGCAGTATTGTCATCTACTGGTTACCAATTTTCGTATGATGTGAAAGTGGAATGGATTGCAGAGAAAGAATGGCTTGGTTAGTTTTCTGTTGGTTGCATAAGAGAACATCCAAGCTTGTGTGAACAGTACTGTTGCACAATATCAGGAAGGCGGGAAATGACTTCACTTGTTGTTGTTGTTGTTGTTGTTGTTGTTACATATTGTTACATGCTGAAGTCTTCACACACTACATTTGCAGACAACTTTTCTGGTCATGAAGGCAAAGCGTTAGGTCTTGACATTATGCACATATATCGCTACTCCAAGTAGTTTGACATTTTTGGTGCTGCTTTTGGTTTCTCTGATGTCAAGTAACTTGTTTACTTTTACAGAAGCAGCCACACTTCAATGAATTGAGTGGTGGTTTTAAACCCTTAAACTACTGATGCTGTAGAAGAAGTTACTGCCAGTAGACCTAGTCTGACCAAAGTAGGTAGGTATAGAAATTTAAGTGTGCTCACTGGAAATTTAAAAAAATAAAGCGTTTTGAAATTGCTGTGCAGGTAGCATAGCATGGACGTCATATCTGTACTTCATTCACCTCATGTATCATGCCATAGTTTGCACAGTCACATTCAATTGGCCCATCAGGCTGCTTAGACTCACTGTGTAGCATTTGCATTTTTAAGGCATCTATTTGCAAATGTACATTGAGCGCTGTGTCACCTGAGATTTTTTGTACTTGCAAAGCGATATGGTGTCAGGTTTCGCATTCATGATAATAAAGCACCTTATAACATTTTTAGTGGTTTACTGATACCTAAAAAAAAATCTGCTCTCTCATACCTAGAGGTACGTAAGCAGCTTTGCATTTTGGAATGTTTTTGGTGTCGCCAGATGATTGACAAACATTGCACATAGTTTTCTAAGTTCTTTCTACGGCAATTTGTTGCTGAAGTTTGTCAAAAGTCACTGGAGAGAGCTGAGCAGGAGTTCAGCGCAGAACAGTCACCAGGTAATGATACTAATGGGATTTCGCGTTCAGAGATGTCTAAAACGTGTTCCAAAACTGCATATTCTAACACTCAAAAATGAAAACTATGGAATAAGAAATTCATGTTTACTCGCAAATATTACACGTATTCAAACTACATGCCTTAGTAGATGGTAACATGTTTTCTGTCTCTCAAGTCAGCAAGTATAAATGAAATCATTGGACTCTTTTCAACAGCAATGTTGCATGCTTTTGGTTCCTTAACTATTGGCTTCATAACCAGATAAAGAAAGTGTCTGCAAGTGTAATAAACTACAGAGCTTGTTTATGTGTGCAAGTAACAGCAATCCTCCAGCGACCTTTTACTACTGATGAAAATATTTGTAATACTACTGGAGAGCTAGCAGAAGTAGTTTATTTCACAGGAGGGTTCTGTTAAACAGCACCTTGCAAATGGTCACATTTCATTTGTGACGGAGAGGGTATCCTGTACAGCACACCCATGGCCGTCTGAAGTGCAGGAGTGGTACGTTTCCAAAACTGTTTAGTGCCGCCTACTGGAGGAAGCCTGAATGACACAGTTGCTTCTGTGCATGTGTTACAAGGTGGACAAGGCATCGGCACTTGTGGTCATAGCCATGCATGTGGTGCAGTACCCCCTTTCTGGTGAGAGTGCCTAAAGAATGGGGAGCCATGATAGCTACCAGGCTGCAAGGCCGCAGTAGCAAGAACAGCTGTTTATCAGCACATGTACTGATGAAACAGCACAGCTGCCTTGTCATGTGATCAAAAAACATGTGCTCATGCATTCTGTCATTGGCCAGAGTTAATTAAGGTAAAATGAGACATCAGTTATCAGAAATGGGGAGCTCTGCATAACAAGTGAAGGCATCTTGTTCACTTGGCAGCCCTTGCTCCCAAGCAACTATGCCGTTCCAGGTTCCTCTGCCAGGCAGTGCCATAGGTCTCAGAAGTGCACCACTCCCATGCTCTAGAAAGCTATGATGGAGGCTGCCCAAATGTCTTGCCCCCGATTCAAGTTTCATTATTTGAAATGAAATGAAAATGCTAATTGAAATAAAATATATATATAGTCGAACACATCACGCAACACAAGTCAAAAGCCGATAAAAATTAATTAAATTATGGGGCTCTACATGCTAAAACCACAGTTTGATTAGGAGGGATGCCGTAGTGATGAGCTCTGGAATATTTTGACCACCTGGTTTTCTTTAATGTGCAACACGGTTGTTTTTGCATTTCGCCGTCATCGAAATGTGGCCACCGTGGCTGGGATTCGATCCCACGACTTTGTGCTTGGCAACCTAACACCATAGCCACTAAGCAACCATGGCGGATAAAAAGCCGACAGTAAAGTATTCGTGAACATTACAGTGCAAATTTAATCAATAGTTTGATGGAATGCTGTTTTGTCATTGAAAGCACAGATAGTAAAGTGGGCTGACATTCAAAACACAAATTAACATTGTGGGGTCATTACAAATCCCTCATTAAAAATGAGCTGATTATCACAATAGTTGGTCATATGCTTGAGCATTCATCTCAAACCCCAAGGATGTGTTCTATCAAATTTGTACTTTTTTAGTGTGCATGTCGTGGTTTTGATAACCAGCTGTTTCAGGCGCAGTTTTGCTAAAAATTTTTCATTTTTCTGTTAGATTGGCTCCTGCTTGACCTTAGTTTCCCACATGTGGCCCATGTTTGAATGTGCTCAGAGATGGTATATGATGCCATGTGGTACATGGGAACCACCTTATTGTGATGTTTTATTTGCATTGAGAAGTTTGAAAATTGCAGTTATTGTGACTATTATGTTGATGCCATGTAGCAAGGAACTATAGGGATGTTTCTAAATTACATTTGTAAATGTAGATAGGAGGTAGGTCAGAAGACCCTGAAGTGGAAAATCTATGTTCTGTTTGTCCCACTGCACGTGATAAAAATGTTAATTGAATGTGACTGAAAATAAAATTTGAGTTTTCTACTTATGATCAGAGACACATTACAAAACGCAATTTGTTAACGAAATGCTTGCATACTTGGTCACAACCTGAGCACACAGTGATTTAAACACTGCTGCTCAATTCTTGGAGACTTTCTATAAATGCGCATGCAAATACATATGCTCAATCTCATGGTGTCACAGTGGAGTTGAACTTGAATTTTGGTATCTCATGGTAACTGTTTTAGAGTGTGGAGCCACAAGGGGAAGTTGCATTTCAGTTTTGTGGGTGAAGCTTGTGTTGAACTCTCAGGTTGTCACCAAGTCTAGAAAACATGCCAAGAAATGGTGACATTTATAGAATCTTGTCCAATAACTGCTACAGTGCAGTCACTCGTGGCATTTTCTTTAGTAAAAGCAACTCCACTAGTCCTGCAATCGAACTTTGTTGGAATACTTACGACTAATAAAAGCACCAGGATATTTTCCTGGTGCGGGAAAGCATTCAAATTTTGTGTGGTTCTTATTTCTTTATTTGAAGGCAAACCTGTCGTGACACACAGTGTGAAACACCGAATATCAGCTTACTTGTTGGTGTATTAAAAGGAAGCAAAACAAGAGTTTTGGGATAGGCTGACAAGTAGTGAGCCTACCTATGAAAGAAGTGACACAGGAGCACCAAGGTCAAGGAAGGATTTTTCAACACGGTCACTCGGTTGTGCAGCAGAGTTTTCTCACCGCTTCTCAAGCTGCGATATGCCGCCACAGTAAAACACCTCACACAGATGTTTGCCCGAGGTGACCATGGAAGTGGCTGATCATCAGCAGCACCCCTTGTGGCTATGCTTCAATGCTACGACATACCGTTTCATTGTTGAATAAGATTGTGCTTCCTCCCTCGGTGTTTACATCAAGCCCTTGCGAATTTGCTTCCCAGTTGAACAGTTTCGGAATATGTATCCATTGCTGGCACCTTCAAACGTCCTTACTTGTGTTGTCATGTCTACTAAATCACTTATTCCTTCACTATATGAAAATAAAGGCTTCCCATGTCATCATCTGCCTAGATTACAACACCTGAAGGCACAGAATTACGTACCTATACTTCAAACGACTAATTCTTTTGTAGGTAGGCTCAGTAGTTGCCAACACTGCCACAGCCAATCAACAAGCTTTTCAACCATTGCCTAATTCCTAAAGCAGGATTACCTAATTCCCAATTACTAAAGCATCAGGACAAACAATAACTGCTGAAGATTACTGGACATAAAATCTGAAAGATGCAGAAACGTGTTACTTGCCCATCACTAACCTTGTCCAGACCAAAATATATACATTGCGATTCTTGGGAAGCATTGACATTAGCTGCTATGGTGCCTGTATTGTGCTGTCAAACAGTCACTCAGTAGGGTTGAAGAACAGGTGTGCAGCTGCAATCACAGAAATTATAAGTTTTACTTCATTGTCATCATCTAATAGCAGAGCTTCCTGTTCTAAATAGCCCATATCGTTTAGGTATTTTCCGCAATGACTATCACACATATACTTACAATATTTACAAATTTTCGTGGCTAACTACCTGCTTTAGCTGCTTATTTCTGAATGCAAACTGAACTACCAGCACACTTTTAGCTTGCCCCGGAGCTTCTTGATGCAGTGCTTAGCACCTTTAATAAAAGATGATGCTGTTAGCACAGATTAAGTTGAAGGTGTAAGAAATAAGCCACTTGAGAAGATTGTGCAGAAGTTGGCACCATGCTGTTATCTCAGCACAAGCTCTGTGTAATGAGAAGAGATTCACATAATGGCTTGTACATCACTTTTAAAAAAATTATAATTGCAATAAAACTGCACTTGGCAGCTTCACAACGCAGGCTCCATTTTGTTCTATCGCACTTCTTCTTTATTCTCTTTTCTTCCCCTGCCCCTTGCCTTGTTTCTACTTCTGTTTGTGGCCGTCATAGGATTGTTTCAGTAATAAAGATACCTGTGCAGATGTATGCCAATCTGAGCATCTGATACAACAAGGACAGCAAAACTGTATGAGGGTGTTCTTACGCATTTTGGAAGTGCCAGGGGTCTGTTTTCTGGGTGGTATTAGTGACAGCTTTGAGGCCAATTTCATTGCCGCACCACCCCATCAGCTTTCACCAGCACAGCCATACAAACTTCTAGCAGACCTCCAATGTAGAGCTGGTTAAACGTGATGTGAGAAAGAAAATTTATGCATTAACTTTAAAAATACATTATAAGTTGTCTATTGCAATGAAGCATATGCAAGGCAGCTTTTATTTTATAATCATTGATTAATGTGTTTAAAGGCAGAAATGTTAAATTCTGCCTGCTCTTTGATTAATATTTCATACTGGGTATGCCACTGTATGCTGGCCTCCACTACAGTGTCAAAACGGCTGTGGTACTCCCCTTCACAGCTTCGCTGTAAAATTAAGGGATACTGGAGGAGGGATCTCGGTGTCATTGTTGAAAACTGTAGCTGCTCCCCTTTTTAGCGTTTGCTGTGGCTTTATTTATGACTTGTTGCTATGGCAACCATATATATAAGTAGAAGCCAGTAGAGGAAACAGCTTAAACTAGGAACAGCTGCACCAAGTTCGCGCTTTGGTGAAATTTTATCAGTTACTTTTTCAAACTGGCTTTGTACAACCAGTTGGTGTGCCCTTTTTTGTTCAATGTGGTACAGCCACTCGGCTTTTAAGATTTTAATATATTTGCTTTCGTTGAAGTTGCTTCGGAGTCGCAGTTATTTGCTGCCGCCCTTTTGCATACCTTCAGCATTGCTTACAATATTAAACATTGGACTCGGCTTTCCACCAATATTTATATGTTAGGTTCGATGAAATATGCTTTCAACAGAAGGCTTTATTATTGTTGTTATTGCAATTGTAAGTTACAGGTGTTGGAAGGAACATATATGCTACCTTCATACAATCAAGCAACACAACTGCAGAGACAATGTAAAGTAACTTTGTGGCAAATGCTCTGAATGGCTTATAAATTAATGTGTAACAGCTACTGCTGGGAAATTTGTGAAATGCACCCGACTAGTAATAACAGATGGCTCTTTCCGTTTTCAATGTGTTTCTTGGTACCAGTACGTGCACCAAGGATGAAAATGAAACTGCGTTTAATTAGTAAATGAACTGGCAAGCTGACTGCTCATCCGTCATCTACAACGTTACAACTTTTTGGATTGCCTGATAAGGCCTCATTTTCGTTGATGTGTGATCGGCACATAACTGACCTGCTACAGCGTTATCAGGTGGTTGTGAACTGGAATTAAGATTTTGGCATTGGATTTGAAGTAGCTAATAAATCGACCAATATTCACTGGTGTTCAGAAAACCCACAGGGCAATCAGGCGATTTTCGTTTGTGAAAAATTAATAGTGAAACAATCATCTTCACATTTCTCATGAAGGGAATGCAGTAGACATCCGGTAATTTGACTCTGGCTAATTTGACGCCGATCGAATGTCCTGGTTGGTGCCCGTGCATTTCTATGCACCCAAACTTTCTTTATTTTGATCCTAAATTTGGCTTTCGCCCGATAATTTGAACTTGACCTTCAATATGCACGTGCTTGACCCCTATCATCAGCCCAATTGCGACCCCTTTAGTGGCAGCGTGTCTTGGCGGAGCCTTGGAAACGGTAAATGTACTGAAAACACGTCATATTCCATCAAAAACACCCATTGCCGGCCTGCTCTAGGAATATTTTCAAGCAATAACGGTAGCCCAGAATGTATGATTACGGTACGCCTTTTTGTCTTTTTCACTAGAAAATTAGGTCGGGAATGGCCGCTGTGGCGCGATCAGATACTAAACCAAATAAGCGTTCACGGCGTTCGTACGCTTTACCGGATAACATGGCTTCATTGCGGCGAAGCTGACCTTTAAAAATTGTGCGGCAAAGCTATTTTTAGTAAACCTTGCGGTTCAGCACGAAGCGGGACAAGCATGAGTCTGCACCACACAGCCTCATGGAAAACCGAGTCCAACTATCATCCTTACAGTAAACCAGCCTCCATCGTGCTACACATACATACCCTCGCCCAATTGTCTTGCTTAAAATCGGGTGGACGTTCGACTTCTCCTTTGTTTAGCTGCTTTAATGTCGCTGCTACGTTAGTTTTCTACTTTAGATACTTAGAATGCTTTTGATTCGGGGCAAATACTGCAACGTTAATAGGCAGTGTATTTTGGTGTTCTGATGCGATTAGCATTCTTTGCCTACTGCAGGATCCGTCCGTCCGTCCGTCGATTTATCTATCTGTCCGTCTGTCTGTCCTCTTAGCTGACCCAGTGACCCCATGTTGTCTACCAGCTTGGGCTACACGCGCACGTGATCATGATAGTGTCATGGTCGTTTCATTGTCATAATTCCAGCTTCGTCAATCTCGTCACGCACTCACAGTCATACAGGATTCGTGATTCGGTCGTCGTTAATTACGCCACTGTCCTCATGCACCGGTCATTATCAGATTGTCATCATAGCATTGTCATTGTGTTGTCGCCATGCATTTGTTGTCATACCGTCCTAGTGATGCCATTGAGGTTCTTCGATCGTCATTCTTATCCGACGCTCGTCATGCCCATTGTTGTCAATTCTCATCCGACGCTTGTCATGCCATTGTTGTCGTTCTGTCGTTTCACTGTCAGTATCACTTCAGTAACGTCATCCGATTGTCATCATGCCATCGTCATCACACTGCCTTTGTCTTTCCATCCATGTCAATCCTTCGTCATTCTGCCATAATTATGCTGTCATTATGGAATCGTGATTATGCCGCTGTGGTTTTCGTCAGGTGGTCGATATCATGCATTCGTTGTCATACAATCGTCGTCACTCCAGCTTCATAATCCGACTGTCGTCATGCCGTCATCGTCACACCATTCTTGTTACACAGGCTTCATGATGTAGTTGTTATCACACTATTGTCGTCATGCACTCATCGTCATCCCATTGTCCTCATACTATAGCTGTTGTAATGTCATCGTCATATTGTGTCGTCTTGTGTTCGTTGTCATGTCATCTTCATGATGCCATTATTGTCACTTCATTGTCACCATTCTAACTTTAGCATCCGACTCGCCACGCACTCATCATCACACAGTTGTCAACTTTTTCATGTCATTTTACCACTGTCAACAGTTCAGTAATGTCGTCTCATTGTCATCATATCACCTTCGTCAATCCACCCACCTTGTTTATTCTTCTTGACTCATTCTATTGTAATTATGTCATCATTCACTAGTAACTGTGCCACCATTGTAATGCCATCATTGCGACTGCACTGTTGTCAGAGGGTTGCTATCATGCATATGTGGTCATACTGTCGTCATCATGCCATTGTCTTTGTAATGTGAGCGAAATGTGAAAAACAGGTTCAAATTATTCCAGAGTCCCCCACTACAGCATGCCTCATTATCAAATTGTAGTTCTGTCATGTAAAATCCCATAATTTTTTAATCGTCTTTGTACACTCATTGCCATCCCAATGTCCCCATGTCATTGTCACGCTGTGGTCGTTATACTATTTTTTATTAAGAATTGTCATCTCACTGTCATCATGCCGTTGCCATCATACAACCTTTGTCGTTTCATTTAAGTCATTCCTTCATCATTCCATCATCGCAGGTGGGTTGACGTCACACGGCAGACATCATGTCCCCATTCTCAGGGATGATTGTGGCAAGCAAGTTCACTATAAACAGAGGGCAATATCGGAGTATGTCTCATACAGCCACAACAATTACAGATAATAAATTAACTTGAGAAATGCAGTGTGTTGCTACTTTTTTAATGGTAATCACATCACCACTGACAGTCCATCCTGAGATGAGTTCTGCCATAATTTTTTTCTCATTTAATTCGGCCCATCGGATAATTCAATCAATTTCTGCGGTACCATCAGAGTTTTATTTACAGAACTGGACTTATAAGATGAAAAAAAAGGCAACCGCTGTCATAACCTCTGCATTATGCTTGCAGATGTACAGGGTGGTCCTTTTTTTAAAGATAACACGCGAGCACATGGCCCGTGCTCTGCAGAGGCTGCTTAGAGTGCCAGCATGTGGCAGCAAGGAGAAACACTTGTGGCATTATCTATTGGTGGCCAGAATAACCAGGCATGGCCAATAGGCGAGCACCTGCTAGAACTAGCTGGAACGCCTCTCCCCCGCTCCCATCGCATGACTGAAGCACGACATCGGCTGCTAGCAAACCGTGTTGGGTACGCAAGCACACTGGAAACGTGGAAGCGACAAACCTACGCCTAGTAGTTATTAGGTACTCCTGGCGTACCTATATTAAAGTGTAAGCATTCTAGGGCTACTTCCATCAGAATCTGTTTGTTCATTTGTCTGTCTGTAGCGCGAGGTCCTATGGAGGTGTATATGAGAATGCCTTATGACTACATATTACTGAGATTTATGATTATGACTATATATGGTCTGTACAGAGACGTATAAGTGTAATTAAGGTTAATAATGACTAATAAGATTATGTACAATAAAATTAAGTGTAACATAGATTAATTCAGGGTAATTAGGAATAGTGAGGCTAATTAAAATGTATGTTAAATTATCAGACTAATCATGAGTTACTAAGTTTAAACCAACGGAACCTAACCAAGAATAATTAATGGTAACTTGAGATTAGTTAGACATATTTAAGTAATCTTAATTATTAATTACAGATACACACGCCTCCGCCATAACTTTAATGAAGGCTAATGAATTAATTGAGCAATTGTCATTATAAAAATACCAGCCTGAATAAATGCTTCAAGAAATAATTATGTTTACTTACCTAAGCTAAAGTTTCCCCCACCCGAGTGCACTTCTCTCCTAAACCGCTCTGAATCAGCTGAGGTTTGTTCATGCTATGGGTTGTGCGGGGAGCCAGAGCTCCGTACTGCAAAAAAAAAAAGTATGCAGAAACTCTACTGGAGTTGTCAAAGTGTCCGTAAGCCTACCCCTAAATTTCAGGTTGGCCCACCCCCAAATTTAAGTAGTCCCACTGCTTCCCCATGCATTTTCTGTGGACCTGATGCATATCTATGGTTACTGTCATTAATCAACCTTTTTCAATTGTTCCTTATCTCTTATAAAGCTACCAATCTACATTTACACTATTATAATGATTAAATGTCGTAACTTCGTACATTACGCATTTTTGTGCAGATAAAAGGCACTATACTTTTTGCGTGGCAGACATCTTGTTGCGGTACTTGCCAAAGAATGCTTATGCATTAAAATGTGCTGGGAGTGCTTATTGACCAGCGGTCATACGTTGGTCCTTTCACGTTTTCAGTGTGCTAGTGTACCGAGTGCGGTTTGCTAGCAGCAGACGCTACGCTGCAGGCCTCGCCTGTTGCGCATTCATTTGTCTGATATTAAAGCAGCCGCTTGCCTATCAGCCGTGTCTGCTTATTCTGGCCACCAATAGATGGTGCTACAAGCGGATGTGCTTCCCCTTGCTGCCTGTTGCTGGTGCTCTAAGCAGCCTCTGCATAGCACAGTCCACACGCTCACGTGTTCGCTTTCATAAAGAACCACCCTGTACAACATGGCAGTAGTTGAGCAAATGTGATAACCAAACGCCCTTCCACTTTTGTTACAATTTACATATATGTGTACGTAACCTAGCCTTGGGAGCTTTAGGCACCGCCACTTAGGGTTACAGCAGCAGATATGAAGCATCATTTTAAGTTATCTTAATAGCAGGCAATTGGCCCTCGAGTCACTTCTGTTAACTGCGACATGAATACTAGTGGACTTGAGACTCACTGACTGTTATCAAGCGAAAAAAATTGGCCCATAGTAGTCAATTAACTATCAATATAAGCAACATCGACTGCAGATTTTTGTAGTGTACGCACTGCGAGACCACAAACCAAGCTTTTGCTTGTACTTTAGAGGGACTCATTTAATTGCAAATAAGCCAGTCTTAGCTTGAGTTGGGGCCTAGTAGGTCAGAAAGGATGCAAATACAAAATTCAGAGGGTGGCACGTACCACATTCTTATTGTCATGCCAACTTGTTGGGACATAGTAGACGTTGCTAGTGTGTGCTTGACACTATTTACTAATAAAATCTTATGTCATTGTATAGAATTCCAAAGTAAGCAAGTGGTCGACATGACAACTTTCCATAACTGTTTGGCATAGACATCAAACTGTGCGAAAGTACTGTAAAATGTTTGTTGTTAGTCAGACATCTTGTGTCCAGCCGACTCGTGTATGACATTCAACATGTGAAAGTTTGGTCTTCACTTTTTGTATACACTACCAAACATTTTCTGCAAAAGAACCTAAAACAAACATTTTGATGTGTAATCTGTCTGAGTCGTAGTGTCACTCTTTGATGTCACTTTGTCTGTTGTTGCAATCCTTACCTTCTTTGGAGCTGTTGAAGTAGACAGCTTGGTGTGTCTTCCTCCGCATCACTTTGCAAGGAACACGCAAACAAAAGGGACAACCAGAACTTGTTTTACTTTAGCCATATTATGAACAAATATTAAAAAATAGTGTTTCTGAGACATCACAGAGTGCATTAAATAGCCCATAACGTTGCTTTAAAATGATTTTCGTTGTTTGCCATAATGTATCGGACAGTTATGCTTTTGTTGGGTTGCGAGTACGCATGGAGGAGAGAAAGAGAGAGGCAACTCAGTGGCGTGATTCCCAGCTGTCAACTGGTTTTATTTTTCTTTTGCTTCAGCCCCCTTGGGTTGGTAGCCCTTCCCTTTGCTCACCATCGGTGGAGAATGGAGACGGCGAGGAGATACCAGGTTGGAGGTGCACTGGCTCATGCCTGCAGATTGTGGCCCTCCCGCGGCTGCTACATCTTGATTCTGCAAGTAGTGTGTCAGTGTAAAGGCTTGCTGAATTAAAAAAAGAAAAAAGGAAGCCTGGCTTTCTTTGGTTCTCTCTGAAAACAGAGGGACAGCATCAACAATTGATTGGGAGCACAGCTATATTGTTTTGACAAAATAATATGTATTTCTGCATCATGGTTACATCGCATCAATGTTGACCTTTATTTTCCGATACTTTTGTCTGCCCTTTTCCACTCGGAATGCCATCACATGCAAACTAAAGGGTTCGCACTCTGGCTGCATCTATATCACTTCTGTTTTGCCACACTCATATGCCAGGAAAAATCTCGCGTAATTGTAATTAACACAATTCTAATAGGGCTCCAAATTGTGGACACAAGTTCCATTCCGAGCCCTTGGAAATAGTGTTTCTTGTTAGAGGCACTTAATTCTCCCTGACAACAGCCTCCGAGTGGCAGGCAGAACACCAGTGTCTTTGAATCTGGACACGGGAAACTGGAAATCTGGAAAGCGGGCCCAAAACCCATTCTCACATATATACCCTAGACTTAGTCATGAATTCATGAGTGACATTATCAGCTTGGAACCTATACAGAGAAAACGGATGCTAACAACAATGCCACGAACAGCTAGCGCTGTTCCGGTCCTCCTCTGCCTTTCTTTTTTTAATTGCTGCCACACTGTAGGTTTCAAGCTGAAGTAGTCATCTAGCCAATACATGCACCTCCATTTTGGCAGGTAGGAAATAGGCGCATGATAACTGAGGCCAATCTACATAAGGTCCTCTGGCATGAAGCAAGTAGTGAAATCTCGTTACTACAAACACTACATTATCAAACTTTTCAGAATGACAAACTTTTCAGCAATCCCCTGCTGAGTTCTTATAGTTTCAATGCAAAAATATTTAAGTACTACAAAATTCAGGATACCGAGCTTCCCAGAATAACAATCATTATTCAGTTTCCCTGTGATGTTAACAACGCCTCAGTACTACGAACTAATATTTCAAAATCTGAGGATTCTTAGATTTCCGAGTATCCTTCCTGGCAGCCGAAACAGTACGCTAGCGGACGAAAGGTGCAGAGAGCAGACGTCACATCAATTTTTGCGAGCGCATGTTCCACCCAGAAAGTATCGCCTAGCAAAAGAAGCGCGTCTAATCCTCCTTTCACCCTACTTTCTGCGAATGCCTCTTTCTTCCTCGCTACTTTTGCGGCCGTACTAGCTACGCACGCGCCGTGAAATATAACCTCCGTACTCGCAGGGATGCCACACAGTCACACTTTCCAGAAGGTGTCGTTTACGCACGCTTGCGCTCTGACATAGTTCATGTGTCCGCCCGAGCGAAAGAGTTGCGAAGTCCACGGCAAGAAATGTGAAAAAAAAAAAATTGCACTTTGCAGGTGACATGGAGCTACATTTATGTAGGTAGTTTTCTCGGCATCAGCATCTTTTTTGAGTGTGTCACATACAGTACTTTAGTGGTGCATGGCGGCGGAATCTATGAAAAATAGCAACAGAGCATGCCGACAGCCAACAGCGACGCTTTTGTGGATAGCTCATATGGTGACAACTTATGAACTGATGGGTTGATGAGTGGAATGGTTAGTTTCGAGGCTTTCACTTTAACGATCTTTCAGAGTCAAGAACAATTTACCGCGGTCCCCTGAAGTTCGTTATAAAGAGATTTCGCTGTACTCCCATTGGACACGGATACAAGTCCCTGTAATCGACTGACATTTGCTTATCCAGAACAAGCGAATTATGTGGTACTTAGCTTTAAACATTGCCAGTGGCACTTCGACTCTTCCCTTTGTCCTTTAGTACAGGCTCATGTGGACGAGCACATATGATACTCACAGATGCTTGAGGTGTACCACGAGACGGGTTCCGCAGAGACCTGATGGTCAGCACATCCAAGGCGTGCACGGTGAGTGGGTCGACACTGTCAGGAAGCGGCACCTTGCGGTTGAACTTGCGCATGATGCTGCAGTCAGTAAAGTGGCTTGGCCATGATGAAGACCATGCCGTTGTACATCTTCACCTACAAGCCGCCAGGCTTGAACTGCAGCCCAATGTCGAAGGACACCTGCAGGGCGAGGAAAATCACACCTGTTTAAGACAGACATGCTGTTAGGCAGCGTGCAAAACGAAGCGGGTAATGCCTCCAGCTCAAGGACTTCCGCAAGTTGCAGTATGTCCCATGTGCAGTCGAGTCGCACGTGGGATCCCCAATGTCCCCAATACCATGCCCCAAGTTTTTGCACATTAAATGAATGTTTAGTGGCACAAGGGCCAGGTATGGCCAAAGAGTTTGCAGTGGAGTTATGATTTTGATGAAGTTGATGTAAAGGGGTCTTCAAGAAAGTCCTTATAAAATACATAAAATCTATGCGTAATAAGATTATAGCAATGACAAATGACCGGTACTATGAGCATTAAGATGCATGAATGAATGTGTGGTGTTTATTGGCGCAAGGGCAACGTATGACCAAAGTGCGCCATGGCCATGGTAATGAGTTCGCAGTGTAGTTATGAGTTCTATGAAGTTGATGTGACGCTGCTGTAAAGGGGCCTTAAATGAATGAATGTTAGACGTTTAAGCTGGAGGACTGTGGAATCGTCTGTTCTACTGCAGGAGCTATGGAGACAGTAATCTTTTCTTTCATTTCGTCTATCGTTTGACCATCTGATATATAATCCAGACTGGCCTTTTTACTGAAGAGAGGCCAGTCTGCTAGATGGAGTTTCCAACGGGGTGATCTTCGTGGTACTGTAGGGAAATGAGATGTTTTTTTAATGATAGCAAGCACATGGTCATTACTATAGGGGTTATCAATAACACTCCATTGAAAATCACCGAAGAGAGATGGGTAGCACAGTGCCAGATCTAGACAGCTCATAGCTCCTGCGCTTGGCGAGCAGTAGGTTGCCGCACCAGTGTTTAAAAGGCATATGTCGTTTGTCAGGATAAAATCTTCAAGTGTTTGTCTCCTGGTGTCAGTTGTTTTGCTACCCCATAATATGTTATGAGCGTTAATATCACCTGCTATTAAAAAAGGTTTAGGTAGCCGGTTTAAAATTAACTCCAGATCTCTTACAGCAAAATGTGAATGTGGTGGAATGTATATTGAACAAACAGTAATGGTTTTGTGTGCTAAAACAGTGACAGCAACGTTTTCTAAGTGAGTATTAATGGCAACTTTTCTAGCTGCAATGCAGCTTTGCAGAACAATAGCTGCACCACCCGAAAGCCAGTGCCTGAGTACGGTCGAGCTGTACAACAGTAAAGCCTTTTAAAATGTTTTTGTGCTTTTCCCCTAAGTTTGTTTCTTGTAAGCACACGGCCACAGGAGAGAAGTTATTTAACAT
Source organism: Dermacentor variabilis (assembly GCF_050947875.1). Classification (NCBI taxonomy): domain Eukaryota; kingdom Metazoa; phylum Arthropoda; class Arachnida; order Ixodida; family Ixodidae; genus Dermacentor; species Dermacentor variabilis. Next base: position 75,374,268 of record NC_134576.1, on the reverse strand, counting down.
GTCTTTGGTGTCACCCAAGTTGTAATGAATGAATGTGTGGGTTTTATTGGCGCAAGGGCCAGGTATGGCCAAAGAGCGCCATGCAAGTGTTAGTGATTTCGCAGTGGAGTTGTGAATTCTGTGAAGTTGATGTGACGTGGCTGTAAAGGGGCCTAAAATATAGTCACTGTAAAGTGCGTAAAATGTACGTTTAATAAAATTATGGCAGTGACAAATGACGTGTACTGTGAGCATTACGGTGCATTGTAAAATAATGATACGATTAAAAAGAAAATGCATAGGTTTCTAAAATTAACTAGAGCACCATGGCCTCGTGAGAGCCCTTGAGACACAAGGGCCTGGAGGCACGTGCTATATAAAACAACTATCACAGCGGCATCCTCTGGAGAGAGGATGCGCTACGAATTTATTGGGCTCATAACATGTAGGACAACCTCATTTAAAAAATTCAGGACTGCTTTGGTGTTGAAAAATGGTTCTTTACCAAGAAACATAGCTGGGTGAAGAGGTATGCACTGACGATATGCAAGAGGGAAATGCTTCTTTCTTTCAGGTTCGGCTTCGCGACACTCCAAGAGGACGTGGAGGACGGTCAGCCTCTCACCACATCTACCACAGATTGGAGGTTCATTTCCAGTAAGAAGAAAATTGTGTGTACCAAATGTGTGCCCTATTCTGAGGCGGCAGAATAAGACATCTGTTCGCCGTGATTTTGTTGGGGAGGGCCAAAAACCTAGCTCTGGCTTTATAACGTGAAGTTTATTGTTTGTTTCTGCGTTCCACATGCGTTGCCAGTGTTGTCGCAGTTTCTTACGCAAGAAAGGCTTCAGATCTGTCACCGGGACAGCAGCTGCAGAAAAAGTGTTTAGTGATGTGAGTGATGTGGCCATTTTATCAGCCAGTACATTACCCTCGATACCTCTATGGCCAGGTACCCAGCATATTACTACATGTATATGTGATATATAAATACTGCATAAGAGGGAGTAAAGTTCAATGAATACAGGATTTTTAAGCTTTTGTAATGAAATTAACGCTTTTACGAGACTTAGCGAGTCTGTGTATATAATTGCTCTGTCGAGTTTTAATTTCTGTATATGTCTTACTGCAGACAGTACTGCATAAGCTTCTGCAGTGAAGATACTTGTTTGCGGGTTCAGTAGTCAGATATGGAAAGAGAGGGACCAACAGCAGCATAAGATACACCAGCATGTGATTTAGACCCGTCTGTGTAGAATTCGGAGCACCTGTACTTCGATTGAAGTTCGCGGAAGTGCATAGCGATTTCGATGTCGGGTGCGTGTTTTGTGACCTCTACAAAGGATACGTCACAGTCTATCACCTGCCACTCCCAGGGCGGTAATAGCTTAGTTGGAGGCATTAGTCGATGTTCAAGAACAGGGACATCCATTTCCGTGCTAAGTTCTCTTGCACGCAGTGAGAAAGGAAGTCTCATGGAGGGTTTATTATTAAAAAGTGTTTGACACGTTAAGTCATTAACAGTCTTGAAACACGGATGTTCTTTATTGGAGCGCACATTGAGAAAATAAATAAAGCTGATGTACGTTCTCTGAAAATGTAGTGACCATTCGTCTGACTCTGCATATAGACTTTCCACCGGGCTTGTTCTAAATGCGCCAGTGGCCAGGCGGATACCCAGATGATGAACGGGGTCTAACATTTTTAGCGCACTCGGTGCAGCAGAGTGATATACTACGGCACCATAATCTAATCGTGATCTAACTAGGCTCCTGTAAAGATTTATGAGACACCTCCTGTCGCTACCCCATGTAGTGTGGGATAGTACTTTAAGTAAGTTCATGGTTTTTAGACATTTTTCTTTAAGATATTTTATGTGTGAAATGAAAGTGAGCCTGGAGTCGAGAATAACACCTAGAAATTTGTGCTCTTTCTTGAAGGGAATTTGTTGTCCACCCAGTTCTACACAGGGATCAGGTACCAGGCCTCTCTTTCTTGTGAAGAGAACACAAGAGCTTTTGTGCGGGTTGATTTTAAATCCATTTTGGTCTGCCCACTTGGACACCTTGTTTAGGCCCTGCTGTACTTGTCTTTCACACACAGTAAGGTTGCAAGATTTGAAACCTATCTGTATATCATCTACGTAGACGGAATAAAAAATGGCCGCTGGCAGTGAACGACGAAGTGTGTTCATTTTAACGATAAAGAGAGTGCAACTGAGTACTCCTCCCTGGGGTACACCTGTTTCCTGTATAAAAGGTCGCGACAATACGTTGCCGACTTTCACGCGGAAGCTACGATCCGACAAATAGCTTTCAATTATGTTCAGCATGTTTCCACGGATGCCCATCTCCGACAGGTCTCGCAACATCCCGTAACGCCATGCCGTGTCATACGCTTTTTCCATGTCAAGGAATACCGATAGAAAATACTGCCCATGTACAAATGCATCGCGGATATTTCCTTCAATGCGCACCAGATGATCGGTTGTCGACCGCCCTTCTCTGAATCCACACTGATAAGGATCGAGCATAATGTTGAGCTCAAGGAAATGTATAAGTCTACGATTTATCATTTTTTCAAAAAGCTTACACAGACAATTAGTTAGAGCTATTGGACGATAACTTGATGCTAGAGAACGGTCTTTTCCCTGTTTTAGAACAGGAACTACAATCGCTTCTTTCCATGTGGATGGGAGGTATCCTGAAGCCCAAATAGTATTGAAAAGTGTAAGAAGTGTAACTTGTGCGTCAGTATGTATGTTTCTGATCATGTCATACATGACTCTGTCAGGTCCCGGTGCAGTGCTTTTACATGTGTTCAAGGCAGCTCTCAACTCGGCAATACCGAAAGGCCGGTTATACGGTTCATTCTGCTTGGACTTTCGTATGATTGGCTTACGTTCTACTATTTCTTTATGTTTAAGAAAGGATTGGGAATAGTGCGTTGAGCTCGACACTTGCTCAAAGTGCTCCCCAAGTGAGTCTGCCTGATCTTGCAGTGTATCGCCCTGTGTATTTACCAGAGGGAGTGAATATGTTTGTCGCCCTCTAATTTTATTTACCTTGTTCCATACTTTCGCCTCATCTGTATAAGAGTTTATACTCGATAAAAACTTCTCCCAACTTTCTCTTCTAGCCTGTCAGCGGGTTCTTCTGCCTTGGGACTTTATTTTCTTAATGTTGACAAGATTTTCTGCAGTGGGGGAAGCGCGTAGCAACCCCCACGCTTTGTTCTGATTCTTACGTGCGATTCTGCATTCATCGTTCCACCACGGGACATGCCGTTTGCATGCCGAACCACTTACTTCACGTATGCATTTAGATGCGGCATCTATTATGAAGGCTGTGAAGTACTCTACAGCAGCATCGATTTCTAAAGAAGACATGTCATCCCATGATATACTAGTTAAGTTTCGGAATTTCTTCCAGTCTGCTGTGTCAACCTTCCATCTAGGAGCCTGTGGTGGATATTCATTTTCTTTAAGTGTTCTTAATAGCATGGGGAAGTGATCGCTTCCGTAGCGATTGTTCGTAACTTCCCATTCGAGTTCAGGCAGTATGGGCGGGGAAACTATGCTCAGATCGATTGAAGAAAAGGTATTATTTGCAAGACAGTAATAAGTGGGTTCTTTCTTATTTAAAATGCACGCACCAGAAGAGAAAAGGAATTGTTCGACAAGACGTCCTCGCGCATCTATACGAGAGTCGCCCCACAGGGAGCTGTGCGCATTGAAATCGCCAAGAACAGCATAAGGTTCTGGCAATTGGTCTATAAACGATTGGAATTCATGTTTTGTTAATTTGTAGTGTGGGGGTATGTAAAGCGAGCAAATGGTGACGAGTTTATTGAGAAAAACAGCTCGAACCGCCACTGCTTCAAGGGGCGTTTGTAGCTGTAAACGCTGACAGGAAATACTTTTATGAATAAGAATGGCAACACCGCCTGATGATACGACAGCATCATCGCGATCTTTGCGGAACTTGACATACGGTCGGAGAAAGTTTGTGTGTTGTGGTGTTAAGTGTGTTTCCTGTAGACACAGCACTTTTGGATTGTGTTTTTGGATAAGCTCTTGTAAGTCATCAAGGTTCCTAAGAAGACCTCTGACATTCCATTGAATTATTTGTGTAGCCATATTGGAAGTAAATAAGTGCTATGTCTATGGAAAGGGAGGTGATGCCTTAGGTTACAGAGCTCTTTCGAGGCCCTGTAATGGGTGTTTTGTTCTTTCTGAAGCGTTCGAGCGATTCTCGACGCTCCTTAGGCGTTTGGTGCGCCTTGGGGACAGGTGTAGTGTCCATTGCCTCGTGTGAGGTGCCGGACAAGCGCTCTTGCGAGCGAGAGGTTTTCAGAGGGAGTCCCGCCTTGGAGGGCAAGACCCCTGCGCCCACCAGCCCGGAGGTCGATGGGGCTCCCTGAGGGATTTGGCTGCGCTGGCCGTTGCCAGCGCTGGAAGGGGCCTCGGAGGTTGGGGCAGCCTCGGCTGCACCCACCTTCGGGGTGGATGGTCCCTTCTCCTCGGTTGACGGAGCAGCGCTAGCTGCAACCGCCGCGGGGGCAGATGGCGTAACTGCCGACTCACTGCCTGTGGGTCGGACAGCCGCCGGAGGCCGTTGTGACGCTGCCCCCTTACGCGCCACATCGGCAAAGCTGCTCTTAGACAGGTATGACACCCGCCTACGTGCCTCCTTGAAAGATATATTTTCTTTGACTTTGATTGTGACAATCTCTTTTTCTCTTTTCCAGGACGGGCAGGACCGCGAGTATGCGGCATGCTCGCCCTCACAGTTGACACAATGTGGAGTGTTCTGGCACGTTTCGGAGGAATGTTCTTTGTCACTGCACTTGGCACATGTCAGCCGGCCTCAACAGTTCTGTGAACTGTGGCCGAACCTTTGGCACTTAAAGCATCTGAGAGGATTGGGCACGTATGGCCTAACACGAAGTTTGATATAATCGGCCTCGACGGACTCGGGGAGGACACTTGAACCGAAAGTGAGTATCAGGTGTTTCGTATTGATCTCTTTACCGTCTCGCCTGATCTTAATTCGCTTTACATTTATGACATTCTGTTCACTGAAACCCTCCAAGAGTTCAGCTTCAGTGAGCTCTAGCATGTCATCGTCCGAGACAACGCCGCGTGTGGTGTTCATGGTTCGGTGCGGAGTAACTGTTATTTGGGTCTCCCCAAATGAGACAAGTTTCGGCAGTTTCTCGTACTGATTCTTATCGTGGAGTTCCAAGAGAAGATCACCACTTGTCATTCTCGACGCCTTATATCCTGTTCCAAAAACTTCAGTTAAAGACTTCGAAACAAGGAACGGTGAAATGTTACGCACTAGTTTGTCTGGGTTTTCTGAGTGGATTACATGATATCTAGGAAAGTTCTGGACTTGTCGTCCGAAAAACTGAAAGAGATCTTCGGTGCGCCCTCGTTTGTGAGGGCGATCAGGGAGTTTAGGAAAAGCGTTTTCCATGAGTACAGTAGGGTTTTCGGCCGCGATGCCGACCACCCACCATGGAGCCCAACAGGGGGACGTGACAGGAGTTTCTGCTAGAGAAACCCTGCCAACGCCAGCCGTACATCGCTGCTATAACCAAATACAGCATAACCAAGGCTGGCTAGCTACACAAGGTTAACCCTTGCCGCCGGGAGACTAGGAAGTTAGCAGAAGTGAAGAGAAGACAGGAAAGATGAAAAAGGCGAGAGAGAAAGACGAAGATTGGAGAGGAGGACAGGAAAAGGCGACTGCCGGTTTCCCCCGGGTGGGTCAGTCCGAGGGTGCCGTCTATGTGAAGCCGAGGCCGAAGAGGTGTGTTGCCTCCGCCGGGGGGCCTTAAAGGTCCAAACACCCAGCATCGGCTCAACCCCCAGGATCCCCTTTTCCCCAGACACGGCTACACGTGGGAGGGTCCAACCCTCGTGTGCTCGGGTACGTGGTGTCGCAACACACCAAACGCCTGCTGACGCAGACGCCCCTGCGGGGCACCCAAGTTGTGTAGAAGCCCTCTACAATTCCAATGGATAATAGAAGCCATATTGAAACTGAAAGGTAAAATATGGCATTAAATGTAAATCAGAATAAGAAAGATGTTAGGTAACACAGAACTAAAGAATGCTAATACAAAGGAGTGATAACCTTTAGGTTATCGCTTTCTTATTTAACGTGGTGATTGGGACTTTGTCCCTCTTTCTGCGCTCGACAGAGCGCTTGTCTTTCGGCGTCGACGACACCGGTGTTTTTGGATCGACCTCCATTGCTCTCTCTGAAGCGCTGGAGGACCGAGAATTGGGCGCCGAGACACATGTCTCGGGCCTCGGAGTTCGGTTAATTTTAGGGCCCTGCGGGACTGGTGTCTGCAGAGCCTTTGAAGAGGATGGTGCAGCACTGGCTGCTTCCACCACGGAGGAAGGAGGGGTCACTGCGGGACCACTATGCGTGGGCTCGGAGGACTCCTGAGACCTGTGACACTGGCCCCACCTTCGTCACATCGGCATAACTTCTTCGTGAAAGGTATGAAATTTCGAAATTAATCAACAAGCGCAAGACAGCTGACATAAGGAAGTATAATATGGATAGAATTGCACATGCTCTCTGGAACGGAGGAAACCTAAAAGCAGTGAAGAAGAAACTAGGAATTGGCAAGAATCAGATGTATGCGTTAAGAGACAAAGCCGGCAATATCATTACTAATATGGATGAGATAGTTCAAGTGGCTGAGGAGTTCTATAGAGATTTATACAGTACCAGCGGCACCCACGACGATAATGGAAGAGCGAATAGTCTAGAGGAATTCGAAATCCCACAGGTAACACCGGAAGAAGTAAAGAAAGCCTTGGGAGATATGCAAAGGGGGAAGGCAGCTGGGGAGGATCAGGTAACAACAGATTTGTTGAAGGATGGTGGACAGATTGTTCTAGAGAAACTGGCCACCCTGTATACGCAAGGCCTCATGACCTCGAGCGTACCGGAATCTTGGAAGAACGCTAACATAATCCTAATCCATAAGAAAGGGGACGCCAAAGACTTGAAAAATTGTAGAGCGATCAGCTTACTGTCCGCTGCCTACAAACTATTTACTAAGGTAATCGCAAATAGAATCAGGAACATCTTAGACTTCTGTCAAGCAAAGGACCAGGCAGGATTCCGTAAAGGCTACTCAACAATAGATCATATTCACACTATCAATCAGGTGATAGAGAAATGTGCGGAATATAACCAACCCTTATATATAGCTTTCATTGATTACGAGAAAGCGTTTGATCCTGTCGAAACCTCAGCAGTCATAGAGGCATTACGGAATCAGGGTGTAGACGAGCCGTATGTAAAAATACTGAAAGATATCTATAGCGGCTCCACAGTCACCGTAGTCCTCCATAAAGCAAGCAACAAAATCCCAATAAAGAAAGGCGTCAGGCAGGGAGATACGATATCTCCAATGCTATTCACAGCGTGTTTACAGGAGGTATTCAGAGACCAGGATTGGGAAGAATTGGGGATAAAAGTTAATGGAGAATACCTTAATAACTTGCGATTCCCTGATGATATTGCCTTGCTTAGTAACTCAGGGGACCAATTGCAATGCATGCTCACTGACCTGGAGAGGCAAAGCAGAAGAGTGGGTCTAAAAATTAATCTGCAGAAAACTAAAGTAATGTTTAACAGTCTCGAAAGAGAACAGCAATTTACAATAGGCAGCGAGGCACTGGAAGTCGTAAGGGAATACATCTACTTAGGGCATGCAGGTAGTGACGGCGGATCCGGATCATGAGACGGAAATAATCAGAAGAATAAGAATGGGCTGGGGTGCGTTTGGCAGGCATTCCCAGATCATGAACAGCAGGTTGCCATTATCCCTCAAGAGAAAAGTATATAATAGCTGTGTCTTACCAGTACTCACCTACGGGGCAGAAACCTGGAGGCTTACGAAAAGGGTTCTACTCAAATTGAGGACGACGCAACGAGCTATGGAAAGAAGAATGATGGGTATAACTTTAAGGGATACGAAAAGAGCAGATTGGGTGAGGGAACAAACGCAAGTTAATGACATCTTAGTTGAAATCAAGAAAAAGAAATGGGCATGGGCAGGACACGTAATGAGGAGGGAAGATAACCGATGGTCATTAAGAGTTACGGAATGGATTCCAAGGGAAGGGAAGCGTAGCAGAGGGCGGCAGAAAGTTAGGTGGGCGGATGAGATTAAGAAGTTTGCAGGGACAACATGGCCACAATTAGTACGACCAGGGTAGTTGGAGAAGTATGGGAGAGGCCTTTGCCCTGCAGTGGGCGTAACCAGGCTGATGATGATGAAAGGTATGACAATCGCTTTCTTGCTTCAGATAACAAGATTTTTTCTTTGACAGGGCAATTACTTCTTTTTCTTTTTTCCAGCAAGGGCAGGACCGCGAGTAAGCTGGATGATCTCCTTTGCAGTTAACACAATGTGGGGAACAGGTGCAATTGTCAGATTGGTGATTGTTGGAGCTGCATTTAGCACAAGTTGTTTGTCCTCGGCATGCATGCGAAGCATGTCCAAACCTTTGGCATTTGAAACATCGTCTGGGGTTCGGGATATAAGGTCTAACATTTACCTTTACATAACTTGCATCCAGCGAAGTGGGCATCACAGTTGTTCCCAAGGTGAGTATAACATGTTTTGTTGGGATTTCTTGGTCGTTCCTGCGGATGACAATTCTTTGGACTTTGGTAACATCTTGTTGCTGGAAACCTTCCAGCAGTTCTTCATCGCTCAAGCCAATAAAGTCTTCCTCTGATATCACACCCCTGCTTTTAGTGTTCTCTGTGGTGAAACTGTCACAGTCACGCTACCAATACTGGTAAGTTCTGAGAGCTTTTGCACTTGATCTTTGTCATTTAGTTCTAGGACGAGGTCCTCGCTAGACATTTTTGAGGCTTTGTATGTAGGTCCAATTTTTTCTTTTACACACCTGGTCACTAGGAATGGGGAGAGCTTTCTTACCGGTACATTGTTTCTGATGGAGCGTTGCTCCAAAAAGAGAACTGTAACATTGTTTCGGAGCGGCATCTTTTCAGATGCCGATCATAGAGAACAGAGGCTTGCGCTGCCATGAGAAAAATGTGTATGTTTGGCACAGGCACGTACCCAGGATATTTTTTCGGGGGGGGGGGGGGGCACCACCTCCATCATCATCATCATCATGTTTTATGTCCACTGCAGGACGAAGGCTTCTCCCTGCGATCTCCAATTACCCCTGTCCTGCGCCAACCGATTCCAACTAGCGCCCGCGAATTTCCTAATTTCATCGCCCCACCTAGTCTTTTGTCGTCCTCGATTTCGTTTCCCTTCTCTTGGTACCCATTCTGTAACTCTAATGGTCCAACGGTTATCTAACCGGCGCATCACACGACCTGCCCAGCTACATTTTTTCCTCTTGATGTCAATTAGAATATCGTCTATACCCGTTCGCTCTCTGATCCAAACCACTTTCTTTCTCTCTTAACGTTATGCCTAGCAATCTTCGTTCGATCGCTCTCTGCGTGGTCCTTAACTTCCTCTCAAGTCTCTGCCCCATATGCACTGGCATAATGCACTGGGAAATGCACTGGCAAATGCATTGGCACTGGACATATTGCACTGGCAAAATGCACTGATTGCACACCTTACTTTTCAATAATAATGGTAAGCACCCAGTCAGGAGCTGGCAATGTCTGCCGTATGCGATCCAGCCTATTTTTAGTCGTCTGTGAATTTCCTTCTCATGATCAGGGTTCCCTCTGATTCATTGACCTAGGTAAATGTACTCCTTCACAGTCTCTAGTGGCCGACTGACTATCCTGATCTCTTGTTCCTTTGCCCGGCTATTTATCATTATCTTCATCTTCTGCATAATAATATTCAACCCCACTCTTACACTCTCTCCGTTAAGGTCTCCAATCATTTGTTGTAACTCGTCTGCATTGTTGTTGAATAGAACAATATCATCGCAAACCAAAGGTTGCAGCGATATTTGCCGTCGATCTTTACTCCTAAGCCTTCCCAGTTTAATAGCTTCAATTCTTCTAAGCACGCAGCAAATAGCTTTGGAGAAATTGTGTCTCCCTGTCTGACCCCTTTCTCTATTGGTCTCTCCCTGCTTTTCTTGTGTAGAATTAAGGTAGCTGTAGAACCTCTGTAGATATTCTAACGCGAAAGACGAGTCAGTAAGACGAGAAACTATTTACAGATTATATTTACAACAACGGTTGCAGCGCTGACAGGTTAGATTCACAGCGCAAGCCCAGTTCGTTCTTCCTCCTCTTTTCTGGAGTGATGGCGCCTGCGCGCCTCGTTCAAACAAACAAATATCTCACGCATGTAGCAATATTTTCCAAGCTTTTTACGTAAGCTTTCTGTACTCCTTGATTACGTAGTGCCTCTACGATTGCTGGTATCTCTACTGAATCAAATGCCTTTTCGTAATCTATATAAGCCACATAGAGAGGCTTATTGTACTCTGCAGATTTTGCGATAGCCTGATTGATGACATGGATGTGATCCATTGTAAAGTATCTCTTCCTGAAGCCAGCCTGTTCCCTTGGTTGACAAAATCCAGTGTTAAACTTATTCTATTGGAGATTACTTTGGTAAATATTTTATATAATACTGGGAGCAAGCTAATGGTCCCATAATTGTTCAATTCTTTAATGTCTCCTTCTTTTTGTGGATTAGTATAATGTCTGCATTCTTCCAGTTTTCTGGGACCCTTGCAGTCGATAGACACTTCGTATAAAGAGCCGCCAGTTTTCCAAGCATTATGTCTCCTCCATCTTTGATTAAATAGACTGTTATTCCACATTATCCTCCCGCTCTTCATCGTTTCATGTCTTGCAGGGCCCTTCTGACCTCATCGCTAGTTATAGGAGAGTTTCTGTATACTGTTCATTACTGTTTCTAAGTGGACTATCGTGACTCCTCTGGGTATTGTACACAGGTCAGCTTAGAATTTTTTCCGCTGCTTTTACTATATCTTCGAGATTGCTGATGATATTATCCTTCTTATCTTTTAGTGCATACATCATGGTTTGTCCTATGCCAGGTTTCTTTTTTACTGATTTCAGGCTGCATTCATTTTTTTCGGCTTCTTCAGTCTTTCTCATGTTATAGTTTCGAATATCAGTTATTTTCGCCTTGTTGATCAGTTTTGACAGTTCCGAGAATTGCGTAACGCTGTGCGGCCGCCCGTCCCATACAACCGCGTAGAGCGCAGGACTCTGCGATTCTAGACGTACTGCGCTCACTGCAAAAGGTTAGAAAAACATCCACATAAGCACAGCAGAGAAGTGGCTACGTGAGGCGGTTCGACCGATAACTGTAGAAGCGTCATTCAAAACAAGTAATTGTTCTCCACTTCCGGCGGCGTTTTCTCTACTTCCTTTTTAAATAAAAAGATGTTGATCCATAAATATACTCATATACAACAGTTAACTTTTTTATTATTCGCTTTTGCTTGCAGTTTGGTTGTTGCCTTGGCTCTCTCCCTTAGTAGATCGCTTAATTTCTCAACTCCTTGCTATTTTTGTTTCCAGTTGCCAATTTTGAACGAAAAGTGCTATACAGTTAGGGAAAAACAGACGAGGTAACGGGCGACAGTCATCTTGCTCATGGGTTTAACGGTTATCACAAGGTTTCATGATGGATGCTCTTTCACATTATTTTATTTCCCACCTTATCGAACTCATATCACGTGTATATAGTTCCAGGCATCTGCCGGCGTCGCGGCGAGTCGTAACTCAAGGAAACAATGAAGCAAAGGGATAAGTTGAACGCAATTGGCGTTTTCTCCGGCCGCAACTCGTTCCATGAGAGTACAGACCAGCTGAGTAACAGCCGCATCCCTCTCCTGGTCCCAGGATCAGCCTAAACAAAGAAAGTTGAACTAACAAAAGCAACAGCTATGCGCGTGACGGTTGAATAGATGGTGACAACTGAACGTATCTCGAATTAATCGCGCGGGTGCGGAATCTAAGAGAAAACTGTCCTTCACATTACAAGAGATGCTGATAACTACCACCATCTAAAAAGAGTGAAAAAGGCAGCATAATGCTGACCGATGAACAGCTGCGAAGTCTCAACATTGATCTGGCGGCGCTTTAGGAATGTGTGAGGAGTGGTGGCGTGGGTGGGGAGGGGGGGTATGCCACTTGATTTCGGGGGGGGGGCCCGGCCCCCCTGGGTACGTGCCTGGTTTGGCAACAGCGCCGACCACCACCACCACAAAGCCCAACGCGGGGACGCAGCAGAGCTTGTGTACAAGTCTGCACGACACCAGTCGTACGCCGTCACTATAACCAAATATGGTGTACCCAAGGTAGGATAGCTACACAAGGTTAACCCTTGCTGCCAAGGAGAAAGGAAGTAAATGGAAGAGAGAATAAGACAGGAAAGGTAAAAAAGTTAGAGAGAAAGACGAAGATTTGAGGAGAGAGAGACAGGAAAAGGCGACTGCCGATTTCCCCCAGCTGGGTCAGTCTGGAGGGGCCGTCTATGTGAAGCAGAGGGCAAAAAGGTGTGCTGCCTCCGCAGGGAGGCCATAAAGGTCCAAACAACCAGCATCGGCTCAGCCCCCAGGATCCCCCTTTCCCCAGACACGGCTAAGCCACGCATGGCTACACGTGGGAGAATTCCAACCCTCGTGTGCTCGGGTACGTGGTGTCGCAACGCACCAAACGCCTGCTGACGCAGATGCCCCTGCGGGGTAGTGGTTACGTGCTCATCTGCTGACCTGAAGGTCACGGGTTCAATTTCCACCTCGGAGGTGTCATTTTACAGCGAAGCTGTTTACCTCTACCAACCGGCGATTCTTTCGTGGCGTTCACAGAAAACTCGGCTCCATCACCTGGCCACCATCACGAAGGCGTGCTTTGCCATGTTGCAGGAACCACACTCGATCTCGCTTGCCTCTCTCAATGTGAGATCGCTTGGTCTTCATTCCAAAGATATAATGCATGACTTCGTACTAAACGAGGTTCAGGTGCTGTCTCTCGGAAACATGGACGGACATAGTCGCCGAAGGGACCGGCTACGTTGGAATAATGGCTGCAAAATGAAGTGACAACCACTCTGCCAGAGTCGACGTCTCCACATGAAAAGAAGCGTGCGTGAATGCGAACACGCTTAAGTCTGACCCGGTCGACTGTGGCGATGTATATGCCATGAAAACCCGCAATATAATCGTCATTTTTACCATGTACGTTTCGCTGGGCATTTCCAAGGCCGACACAGAGTGGTTCATGCGAACGCACTTTGCAGTGTTGGCGAGAGATAACAGTACGCGTTTCATCATCGTGGGGGACTTTAATATCGACATTTCGAAACCGGAAAACAAGTGGTTCGTAGACTTTGTATTCGAAGAGTTTGTACTACAGTGTTACACAGAAAAGAAACTACCAACCAACATCCGTGACTCAAGTGTCGACCCAACGTCGGCGAAGAACGTGGCAACTGTCAAAACCGAAAACCTCAGTGTATACCACAGCGATCATAAAACCATCGTGAATGTAATTGTCCAATAAGTGGTTATACACTGCATTTTACAGTGTACTCATTTAATTCGGTAGACTAAAATAGGTTAAGTGGATGCATGGTAACAGCTTCGTTGGCAATCCAGTTTCACAGAGTGGATTGGGCCTTCAATTTTTTTTCATGGAGGTTAAATGTTAGAGGCCTGTGTACTTAGTTTAGGCCCCCTTTATAGAACCCCAGGGGTTTTATATTTCCGGAGCCCTCCACTACGACGTCTCTCATAATCATGTTGTTTTGGGACATAAAACCAGTTATTACTTGACAATTTAAATGTTAACATTGTGTTGAATATGAGTAATTCATTTTTCCTGCAGACTGGATTGCCTCTGCAGAAAGTGGCCAAGCCTTCGCACAGTGCAAGGTTTGCTCCTCTGAGGTATGGGCACACTATGCGGGCCTGACTAAGCATGCCGAAACAAGAAAGCACCGCACAAGAGTGGCGCCAAGCGACCAGCACCAGTTGCAAGATGTTCTCACGCCTGCTCTTGCGTTTGACGAAGAACAAAAGAAAGCGCTCTTAAAATTGCTCTTTTCAATGCTTGCCACATGCCGATAAGATGTGTGGATGAGCTTTCAGATCTACTCAAAAGGAGAGCTCAAGTTTGACCTTGTGATGCACCGAACAGAGTGCACAGCACCAATCCCTGGAGTCCTGGCACAATATTTCGCCAAATATCTATGGAAGGACAATTCAGAGAAGCCTTATTCGCTGTTAGTCGATGAGTCAGCCGACGTTTCAGTCAGAAAGCTGGTATGTGTGTCAGTACGGTATCACAGTCCAACTGTGCAAAAAATAATGATATGTCGCACACCTAGGCGACAAGGCGTCACAGCTAGGCATGCACCGTGGTAGCGGCACAAACATTATCACTATTGGTTGTGCTTAAAAGCGCCGGCATTCAAGCTGGCGCGTGCTTTCATTCCTGTAACACAGAGCCGGGCAGTTTGCCCGCCGCTGTTAAGCTTATGGCTAAATAAAGCCGTATTGCTCTTGCTAAACCGTTGCACTGTCCTTTCGTCAGACACGACATAGACTTGCGACGAGGATCGGATACTGCCAGCAAGGAACAAGCTCCTGCCTGACAACAACGGAATTCACCTGCTGATAGATTACGCACGGTCAGTTGAGGAGCAGAGCCGGTTGGGACAGTATGGCGAAGGCGACGAGTCTGCAGCTGGGGCGAGTAGAACATTTCAACAATAATATTCGGAGGGTCGGACGGTGGACGCGTTCATCAGCATATTGGGTCCACAGACGTATTTGCTCCTAAAGTCACTCGTCGCTCTAGATAAGCCGTCCTCGAAGTCCCTGGAAAGCTTGTGTGAGCTGCTTCGTAAATATTTGTCCCCTGAATGGTCAGTCACAGTTGAGCGAGCAAAGTTTCATCGCCGAAGGCAAAAGGAACACGAAACGATACCACAGTATGTGGCGGAGTTACGGGCATTGGTGCAAACATGCGAGTTTAGTGCACTTCTTGATGAGTCGCTTGGAGACAGATTTGTGTGTGGTTTGCTCAGAGTCGACATTCAAAGCACTTGTTTTCGGAAGACAAGAATCTAAAGTTTCAACGATCCATTGACCGCACAACAGCTTTGGAAGCTGCGCTTGCTAACGCTATAGCTGCTCATTCAAAGCCTGAAAGCGAGTTCGGGGTGCATCAGTTGCCTACCAGGGGAACAAGGAAATGCTTCCGCTGTAACTCAACTCCCACTGCCAATGCGTGTCCGCACGTCAATCCGACTTCTTTTTCTACAACAAGAAAGGGCACATTCAGAAAGCCTGCCTAAGGTGGCAAGGAGAATTGTGGCCAAAGCGAAAAGCGACCAGTATAGAACGTTCGGGTGTTACAACCGTCAGAACTACCCATGCAAAGTGTTGCAATGAAAGAGGTAGAAACAGGAGACCTCATCATGCTGAGATTAATCGTCGAAGGTGTTCCCTTTCAAATGGAGCTTGATACAGGAGCTGCCATTTCGGTAATGCCCTTGGGTCAATTTCGCTCTCTTTTTCTGGCAGAACCTCTGAAGCAAACTAAGTTGACGCTCAGGACTTACACGAGCAAACCTGTGGAGCCATGCGGTGTTTGTTTTCTTAGAGTTGAGCACAACGACCAGTGCAAGCGCTTGCCACTGTACGTGCTTCCCCAGAGCGGGCCAGTGCTGTTCAGGCGCAGCTGGCTTCAGCAAGTGCGCGTCGATTAGAGCCAAGCAACAGCTACAGGGGGAGACATTAGTAAGCGCTCAACGACTTCCCGAGCTACAATCCTTGCTTGACCGCCATAAGGACCTCCTCAGGAACGAGCTAGGCACCATCCGAGGTGAGAAGGCGACTCTTGTTTTCAAAGATGGGGAGACGCCAAAATTTTTCAAAGCTCGAAGCATTCTGTTCTCTCTAAAAAGTACTGTTGAGCATGAGCTGTCTAGACAAGAACAGATGGGCATATTGACACCGGTAAAGAGTAGAGAGTACACCATTCCGGTGGTGCCAGTTTTGAAGCGGGACGGGTCAATAAGAGTATGCGGTGACTACAAGCTGACACTGAACTCTGATACTACACTGATACTAGACGTAGAACATTACCCGTTACCCAAGCCCGACAAGCTGTTTGCAGCCGTCGCTGGCGGACAGCAATTTTCTAAAATTAATCTTAACAGGGCGTACCAGCGAGTAGAAATGGATCGAGAGTCAAAACGGTACCTTACGCTTAACACCCACAAGGGTCTTTACGCCAGCCATGAATTGTCTGCTCTTTGGAATTGCTTCGGCACCTGCAATATTCCAAGAAATGGATATCTTGAAGGGCCTCAACTTTGTGTTTTGCTACATTGACGATATCCTAATTACGGGTCGCTCGAAGGAAGAACACTTGCAGAACCTTGACACAGTTCTCAAAAGACTATTACAATGTTGAATTCACGTCAAGCCATCGAAGTGCGAATTCTTTCGTGACGAGCTGACTCACCTGGGCCATCTAATCAACAAACACGGCATCCACCCAACGGACGAGGAACTGGCCGCGATAACCAAGGCACCGGCGCCAACTGATAAGCACCAACTTCAATCGCTGCTAGGCCTCATCAATTACTATGGAAAGGTCGTTCCAAAGTTATCCACCGTTCTTTTCCCCTTAAACAGGCTCTTGCAGAAATACGTCGCCTGGAATTGGAACACGGCTTGCGATCGTGCCTTTCAGCACATCAAGCAGCTGCTTTTGTCAGTTCGGATCTTGGCGCACTATGATCCAAACCTGCCCCTGCAGTTATATTGTGATGCGTCCGCCTACGCGGTAGGTGCAGTGCTGTCCCAAATTTTTTCCGACGGTCAGATAAGGCCAATAGCATATGCCTCACGCACCTTGAGTCATGCCGAGAAAGGCTATAACCAATTAGAAAAAGAAGCCTTAGCTCCTGTGTTCAGCGTTCAAAATTCCTTTACTAGGTACGTGTATGCAAGGCATTTTGTTTTGATTACGAACCACAAGCCTTTGGCTACAATTTTTGGTCCCACGACTGGCATACCAGCAATTGCCGCTGCAAGACTACAATGATGGGCAGTTGGTTTGTCGGCCTATTCTTTTTCATTAAAGTTCCGGCCTTCCGCACAGAACGCTGACGCAGATTGCTCGTCTAGGCTGCCAATACCACAGCCGATGGTCGAAGACCAGGAAGAATCTTTTTACGACCTACACTTCAACACTATGCCGATCAATAGCAATGATATTGCTCATGAAACTTTACGTGATGCTACCTTGCGTACTGTGACCCATCATATCTTGTCAGGCTGGCCGCGTAGAGTCCCGAATGCAATCAAACCTTTCTTTCATAGATGACTAGAACTGTCCATACATCGAGGATGCATTATGCTACGAATGCGCATACTTGTTCCCGAAAAATTCCGCACATTCATTTTGGACAAGTTGCACCTTGGTCATCCAGGTGTTATTCGCACCAAAGAACTAGCAAGGAGCTACGTTTGGTGGCCTACTATCAATAGTGACATAGAGCGTCTCACCGCGTCTTACAGCACTTGCACGTCTAATCGCAATCTGCCGTCTAAAGTGCCCTTGCATCCTTGGGCATGGCCTACGTGCCCTTGGCAACGGTTGCATGTCGATTTTGCTGGCCCGATAAACGGAGTGACGTACCTCGCGGTGGTTGATGCACATTCGAAGTGGCCAGAGGTGTTTCCAATGCGGACAACCACCACTGAAGCAACCATTTCATGCCTACATGAACTGTTTTGCAGATTCGGATTTCCCGAGACGTTACCCAGACAACACTCGACGTCCTGAGTACATTCTCAAAAGGTACAAACGTCCTCGTTCGTTCTTTGTTGTTCTAAGGATGTCCTGTGGACATCATGAAAAGGTACAGGCGTCCTCGTCCGTTCTGCATCCTTCTGATGTCCTGAGCATGTCAGTTGCAGGATTATCCTAGAATTGTCCTCAAACGGATGTGTTCAGGATAACAAATCTGTTAATCACTTGGAAAGCTGCTAGTTGCGAAATAAATGTTGTTTAAGTGTTGTTTTATTACGAAATACAATTAAAAATAGCTGGCTAAGTTTCAAAAATAGCTGGTTATGTGGTTATGTGTAAATAGCTAGTTATATAAGGTTATGAAGTTACGATGATAACCTAATTATGACGTTTGCCTAAACTGAAAGAATATTGCCATAAGTTGTCAATGCAAATTTGGTAAATGAGCTATTTTCCTTAGCTGTCTCTCTTACGGGCTGCTCGGCAAAAAAAATAATCATTATAAAGAATAAAATTTTGTTGGAAATCGCCATTCCCGCATTTTTTTTTTTTGCCGCTGGCAACACTGGGATGAAGTCAAGCCAAGCCCGAGCCTCCCATTCTGGCGGGGCGCTCAATAAAAAAAAAAATGGCGCAGTGCGAAGCAGTCGCTGATGTTGAACTCATGACAGCAGAAAATGATCTGGAGCCAGATGTGAATGCCGGTTGAACTAGCTGTAGTGAATTAGCTAGTAGCACTGTGTGTTATCTTTTTATGTGCTTCCTAGTGTCCATGTTACATTTAGCGCTGCATCAAAAGTATTCCTCATGATTCACCAAGACTCCCCCCCCCCCCCACCTTCACTACCCATGTTTTACAGATGCAGCAATTTTATGGTCTTCGCGGCAGCAGCATAGGACCCGCAACACAGCGCATTTTAGAAATTTTGCTAAGCCAAGAAGTGGCTGTGCAGTACAGTTGGCTTGGCAAAAAAAGGAGAGAAAAGTTTTTCTGCATTGCAAGTGGCTGACACAATCACAAGTAAGGCATTGACTGCCTGAATGTTTATGGGGAACCAGCGCTGGAGTTTTCACGACGCCTGCAGCGTCACCCTGGCGGTCAGAACGTGCACAATGCAGCCGCTCCCGCGGACGAAAATTGCTACTGGTAGTGGCATTGCGTATCCTGAAAGTCAAAGGAAAACAAAAGGATGCCGACGATAATGTTGCATATACAAGTGCCGCAACTACGTCGAGATGAGGGAGGATGTATCCTTCTGCGTCTTTGCATCTAAACCCTACGTACAGGAATGGAGGCGGCGTTGGATCCAAGCAGTCAGGCGAGCGGAGTAAGTTCCCGTCTTGTCGCCCTGTCAAGCGGTATTGAGCTGGTTTCTAAATCGAATTTCGCGTGTGTGCTTGGTTTATTCGATAGTGAAGACGGTTAGCTGTGGCAGCCAGTACCAAACAGCAGAATCTACAGTCGGCATTTTGTAGGAAACAAAATGAGCAATAGCATGCACCGTCCGGCATATGTACCAACCGCTTTTCCTTCGCAATACCACCGCCAAGCCCCTTCCAATGCCACCGCACCAAGCGAACGATACGAAAGGTAAATATTATCCATCCATTGCCAAGAATTATGTGGGAGCAAAGCTGCTTTGGAATACGAGTTGTGTGCGCATACTGCCGGCGCAGGCGCGACTAAGCTGCCCATGTGTTTTTAAAAATGTGCATGCGGATAAGGACTTGGCGCTGAGATGCATCCCGTAAATTTATTTAATTAGTCTAAATGTAGCCAGGGTTGTTACGGATTAAGCAGCGGAGCACTCAAACCTTTGCTTGCGCGAGTCAGCTGATGCGATAAAGCTTTCTTCTCCATTGACTGCTGTGGCGAAGTAACATCAGAATTTTTTATGTCTAGCCAGAGAAATATGGAATATCTTCAGGCCAACTAATACTTCCGAAACCATAGCGCAGCACGACTGGCGCCATAGCTGCTAGATTTGCGAGGCAGGCTGCCACACAAGCATGGCAACGGCACACGGCGCAACCGTTGAAGAAACACACGTGCTCGCCGCGACACACTGTGAAAAATATATAAAGCTTAAAAAGCTTCTTTCGTCATTTCTTCACTTGATGGCGCTAGCTACTTTACGAAAACTGTCCACTTGAAGCGGCGCGAAAATGGAAACATACGAACTATAAAACGGCCGCGGACGTGTCGTCTGGTCGAGTGACTGGAATATGCCGCGTTTCATCGCCAGGGCGGCGTGCAACGCACTCTTTTCGACGCGCCGCCTATCCAGCGCTGATTCCCAATATTGTAGGTAAAAAGAAACTTGGTAGAACCATTTCCTTTCCCGCTTTAAAAAGTCAAAGCTGTACGGGTTTACATGCTTCACAAATGTCAAGCTGAGAAGTGTTAAACCAGCTGAGCCAAGTGCTATTGTACTTGGACAAGCTAAGATGGCTAATATGTAATTTTCTGTTGTTTCTGGATACTGTTAATGTTTGGCTTTGAGCTTGTATATACACAATGTTGCATAAGTAATCTCCAATGCATCTTTCAGGGGCTGTAATGCAAATTTTTTTTACATCAGAAGAAGTGATGTCGAGAGCATAATAAAGGTGTGGCTGCACCACTATGGCGAAAAACTGTGAAAACAGCAGGCCAAGGCTGCCACATCTGAAGGTAGTTTTGTATTTAGACTGTCGTGAAAAATACTCAAAACATTATTATCTTGCACTAATACTTAACATTTGGAGGCGAGTGTTCTTGTGCTTATGGGTTTGATCCCCATATGACAATTTGGATGCTGTCTGGCACCCAACATAGCTGCATGGTATGTCTGTTTGAGAAGTCGCACTTTGCTGTACTTGCAATATTGATATTCTTGCCATTATCAGTGCTCATCATCACAGTATATGATTTTTTTCTAGGCTCACTGGATGTGCACTCAGATTTTTTGGATTAAATGCCTCAAAGTTCAAGTACAGAGCCGAATTTCAAGGGGAATCACTTTGTTCAAGAATATTGCTGGCCTTGGCAAGGGCCAGCATAGTCATTCATAATATTCTAGTCAGGAAACTAAACTTCGTTGAGGAAATGTTGGCGTTGGCAAGTGCCACCACAGTCTTTGTTAGTTAAATGTGAGTTTAATGGCGCAAAAGCGGCTAAGGCTATGCTGCGCCAAACACGAGGTGTTCTAAAAAACAGTTTATAAAGTGAAAGACTATGTTAATAATCTATATTTTATGTAAAAATCCAGTGTCGTCTAAAAATTTACGCACGTCACCTAATGGGACTAGTGGATCATCGCCTAAAATTAGAGCAGGGTGTAACGGTATGTGTAGTTGATATAATTTGTGCAAAAGTGCTCGTCTGTGTGTTTCAATCTGCGTACATGTGAGTAATATGTGTATAACTGTTAGTGGCTGTTGACATTTCTCGCATGTTGGTGTGTCTTCTTTCCTAAGTAAGTAATTATGTGTGATGTGTGTGTGTCCAATGCGTAGTCGGCATAAAACTACTTCGATGAACCGCTCCTGATGATAGCATGACTTCCACTCCCCAACTATGGGTTTCGTGAGATGTAGCTTGTTGTCGGAGCAGCGGTCCCATTCGCGTTGCCATTTTACCGTTAAGGCTTTTCTAATTGCGCGGATGCTATCTTTATATGGGAGTGTTGTGTTTGTAATGTCTTTGTGCGCTGCCATCAATGCATATGTATCAGCTGCTTCGTTACCCGGTATCCCAACATGGCTTGGGACCCAGCAGAAACGAATTGTCCTCCCGTATTCGTTAAAAGCCACCATGTTTAAAATGTCTCCAATCAGGGGTTCACACTCAGATTTCAGATGTAGTGCCTTCAGTGTGCTTAAAGAATCTGTGTATATGACTGCATTTGTGTGTTTATCAGCGATAATTTTTTTAACAACAACCCATATAGCGAAAACTTCGGCCGTGAAAACAGAGGCGTGTTGTGACAATCGGATACTTTTTTCCCAATTTTCCGTTATGACCCCCACACCCACGTGTTCTTTCGTTTTGGAGCCATCAGTGTAATATTGCACGTTATTTTGATATTTGTCCTGAAGTTCACGGAATTCTTGTGTAATGTGTTCGCGTGGGGTGTCTTTCTTCTTTAAATGTGTCAATGTCCAGTCACATAACGGTTCAAAATCGTACCATGGGGGCAAACGCTGTGGCTTTCTGGCAACCTCGAGGACTTCGCAAGGAATGTCATAATCCCGGACATATTCCTCATATCGCAGGACAAGCGGTTTGATCATGTACGGTTTATTTGTATAGTGTAGGCGTGAGTTGCATTGTGTGAGGATGTTGTAGCATATGTGTTGTGGTGACGACTGAATTCTTAGTACGTAGGAAAAAGTGAGTAATGCTCTGCGCTGGTGTAAGGAGGGTTCATTACACTCAACATATAAACTTTGAATAGGTGAAGTTTTGTAGGCACCACTTGCCAGTCGCAATCCAAGGTTATGTACTGGATCAAGTCGTTGGATGTAGGACTGTCTGGCTGAGCCGTAAACAATAGAGCCGTAGTCTAAAAGGCTGCGAACAAGAGAGCGGTAAGTACGTAAAAGACACGTTCGGTCGGAACCCCAGTGCTTATGAGATAAAACTTTCAGGATATTCAATGCTTTATTAGCCTTAATCTTTAGTGTTTTAATGTGGGATAGGAAGTTTAGTTTTTTGTCAAAAATTACTCCCAAGAATTTATATTCTTGTTTTACCGGCAGCGCGACATTATTCAATTTTACATCCGGGTCTAAGTACAACCCTCGTTTTTGCGAAAAAAGCACTGTAACAGTTTTCTGAGTAGAGAAGCGGAAGCCATTTTGCTCAGCCCATTCCATTAGTTTATTTATTGTTATCTGGAGCTGTCTTTCACATGTTCGAAAGTTTGAGGCGCGGCATGCTATTTGCAGATCATCGACATATATGGAGTGCATAACGGAGGTGGGAATAACTTTGTTGACAGAGTTCATTTTTACTATAAAGAGTGTTGTGCTCAGTACGCAACCTTGTGGCACGCCGTTTTCTTGGATAAATGTGCGCGAGAGCACAGTGCCTAGACGGATTTGGAAAGTTCTGTTGGACATAAAATCAGCGAGACAGTTTAGCATTTTGCCACGGATTCCTAACGCGGCGAGATCACGTAAGATACCAAATCTCCACGTGGTGTCGTACGCTTTTTCAAGGTCGAAGAACACTGCCAGGCAGTGCTGCTTTTGTAGAAATGCTTCACGTATTTCGTGTTCAAGTCGGACGAGGTGGTCTGTCGTTGAACACCCTTTTTTATAGCCGCACTGGTGAAAATCGATGGAGTTACGTATATCAAGCGTGAAAGTTAATCTCGCATTTACGACACTTTCGTATGATTTCGCCAAACAGCTTGTGAGGGCAATGGGTCGAAAGCTGCTTGGGGATGTGGGGGATTTACCTGTTTTTAAAAAAGGCACAACTATTGCGTTTTTCCAACTTGTTGGCATGCTTCCCGATTCGAATACTCTGTTAAAAAATTTAAGGAGAGCATTTACGGATGCTGGGGACAGGTGTGCAAGCATGGAATAATGAATCCGGTCAGGACCTACTGCAGTTTTCTTGCCAGCAGAGAGAACCCTGTTAAGCTCTTGTAGCGTAAATGGAGCGTTGTTTTCGTCCCTTGACATACACACAGTTGGTAGCTTCTCTTTTTCTGCCGACAGTTTGTATTTTAAGAACCTGTTTGAATAATTAGCCGAGCTAGAGATGTTATAGAAATGTTCCCCAAGTATATTCGCTTGTTCTTGTAGTGTTGTCTGAGTGCCTGAAGGTGTAAGTATGGGTATCGTGTATGGTGAGTAGTCCCCCTTAAACTTTCTGACCTGGTCCCACATCCTTTTGGATGTAACGGTGCTATTAATCGTAGATACATATTTTTGCCAAGAACATTTTTCTGCCTGTCTCCGGATATATCGAGCTTTCGCTTTGGCTTGTTTAAAATTTAGAAGGTTGTTATGTGTTGGGTACCTGCGTAAGATTCCCCAGGCCTTATTTTGCTGCTTTTTTGCTATGGTGCATTCATGTGTCCACCAAGGATTAAGCTTTTTCGGAACAACGTCGGAAGATTGCGGAATGGCCTTTTCGGCTGCAGAAATAATACAGTTAGTAAATTGTTCATTAATTTCGTCAATGCTTAAATCTGTTAAAGTAAGCTCCTCCAGCCTGGCACTTTCTGCGAAAACAGACCAGTCTGCCATTTGTAGTTTCCAACGGCGCGGTTTGTGAGATATAATGGGTAGTGTTGATGTGAGGTTGATTATAGCAGGTAGATGATCACTGCCATATGATTTCTTCAGTACATCCCATTTAAAATCGGTAAAAATGTCGGGAGAGCAGAATGCTAAATCAATGCAGCTAAAAGTACGTGAACTGGGTGAAAAATGAGTTGGCGCACCTGAATTTAAAAGACAGATGTTATTAGTCAAAATAAAATCTTCGATAAGTTGTCCTCTTTGGTCATTCTTATCGCTACCCCAAAGAGTGCAGTGAGCATTAAAATCACCAACTAAAACAAAAGGCTCCGGCAGCTGGTCAATTAAATCTTCCAAATCTCGAGTTGTGAAATGGCTATGGGGAGGAATGTATAATGAACAGATGGTTACAGTCTTAAATGACAAAACGGTGACAGCTACTGCCTCGTGCGGAGTATTTAATGAAACGTTCCGTGTAGGGATGCCGCCTTGAACGACAATAGCGACACCTCCTGATAGCCGACTGGAGTGTTCGCGGTCCTTTCTGATAACTGTAAAGCCTTTAAGGAAATTTGTATGCTTTGGTCCTAGATACGTTTCTTGAAGGCAGAATGCCACTGGTGATAACTTATTTATGATATCTTTGATGTCACCTAGATTGTGAATTAGGCCTCTGCAGTTCCAATGAATGATAAAAGCCATCTTATTGGAATCGGGAAAAAATACAAATTGTAGGTGGCATCTATTTAAAACCTGGTTACTCTTATGAAGGGCGGTAACCGCTCAGGTTACCTTTCCCTTTCTCACAGAAGTTAAAATATGTTTCTCCTTCTGTGTGCGCTCCAAGGAGCGCGGGTCTTTTGGCGTCAATGACGCCGGGATTTTTGGATCGACGTCCATCGCCTTTTCCGAGGCACTGGACGATCGAGAGCCAGGCGCCGAGACGCGCGTCTCGGGCCGTGGGGTACGCTTCAACTTCGGGCCCTGCGGCACTGTTGTCTGCGGGCCCGTATTCGTTGCTGGTGGAGCAGTACTGGCTGCAGCCACCAAGGGGGCGGTTGGGGTTTCTACAGGGGTACCGGAAGTGGACCCTGTAGATTCCTGAGACTGGTGTGGCGCTGCCCCCTGCCGCGTCACACTGGCATAGCTTACTTGAGGTAAGTGCGCCAACCTTTTCCTCGCTTCATAAAATGAAATCTTTTCCTTTACAGTTATTGCAATTATTTCTTTTTCTCTTTTCCAGCAAGGGCAGCTTCGCGAGTAAGCTGGATGGTCGCCCTTGCAATTGACACATTGTGCGGGAGCATTGCAGTTGTCAGATGGATGGTCGTTGGCGCTACACTTTGCACATGTCTCCTTTCCTCTTCATGATTGTGATGCATGTCCGAACCTTTGGCACTTGAAGCACCGCCTCGGGTTCGGTATGTATGGTCGGACGTTGATTTTGAGGTACCCTGCGTCGAGTGAACTTGGCACAGTACTGGAGCCAAATGTAAGTATTACGTGTTTTGTGGGGATCTGTTGGTCGTTTCGTCGAAGTGTTATCCTTTGTACCTTGATTACATGTTGCTCCTGGAATCCCTCAAGGAGCTCTTCGTCACTGAGGTTCATGAAATCTTCTTCTGATATTACTCCTCTGCTGGTGTTGAGCGAGCGATGTGGGGAAATTGTGACATTAGTGTCACCGATGCTTTTGAGTTCACTGATTTTTTCGACTTGTTCTTTCTTTGTCAGTTCGAGGAGGAGGTCTCCACTTGCCATCTTTGATGCTTTGTAGCCTGATCCGATCGCGTTCGATAGGCATTTAGATACTATGAAAGGTGATAGTTTTCTAATAGTTGTGTCGCCTTCACTGTGAAGGACATGGAACTTTGGGAAGGTGTCATAGTTTGGTTTTAATAGGAACTGAAATGTTGCTTCGGTGCGCCCTCGTTTTGGAGGGCGATCTTGGAGGGGGGGAAAAGCGTTTGCCATGTAAACACTGGGAAATTCGGCGGCGATGGTGGCCACCCACCACCGAGCCCAACAAGGGGACGCTACAAGGTTGGAAGAGAACCTGCAGACGCCAGCCGTGCATCGCCGCTATAACCTAATATATATACCCAAGGCAGGATATATTACACACGGTTAACCCTTGCCGCCAGGAAATACGGAAGTAATTAGAAGTGAAGAGAAGACAGGAAAGATGTAAAAGTAGGAGATAAAGACGAAGATTCGAGAGGAAGAGATAGGAAGAGGCGACTGCCGATTTCCTCCAGGTGGGTCAGCCTGGAGGTGCCGTCTATGTGAAGCAGAGGCCAAAGAGGCGTGTTGCCTCCGCCGGGGGGCCTTAAAGGTCCAAACACCCGGCATCGGCTCAACCCCCAGGATCCCCCTTTCCCCGGACACGGCTAAGCCGCGCACGGCTACACGCGGGAGGGTCCAACCCTCGTGTGCTCGGGTACGTGGTGTCGCAACACACCAAACGCCTGCTGACGCAGACGCCCCTGCGGGGACCACAGTCTTTCATAATAAACTCTAGTCATTGGGAAACTGGTTATATTTGTGTTTGCTTTAGCAGGTGCCATGACCATTACCCGTATGCATTGCCTGCTACAGATATTATGTACAGCCAGGTAGATTCATTTTCGTTGGTACAGAAAAATTACATTTTCTTCCAGCCGGAATTTCATCCATGATTCAAAAGGCAGAATTGACATTATCTGGGCACAGTGCTCATGGCACCTTCAACATGGAGTTTTGTGCAATAGATGAAGTAGCCGAGTCAATGTACAACCACATGTCAGGCAATTAAGCAGAACCAAACCTTACTGTGCATGTGTTGAAAATTAGCTGATCATGGCAAGAGCTTGTGCTACTTTTGTCACGTAATGCCCTGTCAGCATTGGCTGTTTAATATATGTAAATTAGCCTTGTATATTAACCAGCAAGCCGACGCTACCAAGGCATTCCATTCATTAATGATAGACTTCTGGATGTAGCAATATATGCGGCCTATAAGCATGCCTTAGTGTTATGTTCTGCTAAAAGCTAAACAAGGATATTGAATGCGAAAATTCAGCATTCAAGGAAGCCTAGAGTGCACCCTAATAAGTCCTCAAAACATCCTAGAAGAATCCCTGTGGACTACCTGAGGATGTGCCAAGGCCGGACATGAGGACCTCTCTAGGCCTTTGCAAGGACCAGTAGAGGATGTCCTCAGGACGTTGCAATGTCCTTGTGAGCACGTACTAAGGACATACTCAGGACGTCAGTGCATTGTCTGGGTAGTGTCCAACAGCACTCAGTTCACTTCTGCAGATTTTCAGGAGTAGCTGCAGCGAGTAGGAACCAGACACATGAGAACAGCTCCGTATCATCTCAGCAGCAACGGTCTGGCAGAACGTTTCGTCCAGGCGCTGAAGAGTGCACTTCGGAAGTACAGCCAATCCACATCACCGTCGGAGCTTGAAGACTTCCTCCTGTCGTACCGCAACACTCCGCAAGAGACTACTGTAGAAGCACCCTCTCTTTTGCTGTTGGGCAGGCGCCTCGGGACTAGGCTAGACCTCGTCAGGCCCTCCGCTTAGGAGCGGGTCGCCCCCAAACGGTTTCAGGACACCAGTCGCCGCAGGCATCGTGCGACTACGTTCAGCGAAGGAGACTTCGTGCATGTCCGCAATTTTTGCCGAGGACCAAGGTGGTTCAGTGCTACCGTCCTCGCCCACACCCGTCCAGTGTCGTATCATGTTAGTGTTGTGACCCCCCGGGGTGTGTGTGAGTCGGGGCGTCAGCGTAACCACATCGTACGTGCTCCAAACTCTGACGACACTGTGATCACAGCCACCGACTTCCACGATGAAGACCACGTCACAGCTGGCACTAGCGCTAGCTGCCCCACCAAGCCTGTGGAACAGCCGTCGACACCCAGGGAAGCCGCCGAACAGGGTCGCCGCTATCTACTACGTCAGCGCAAACCTCCCGACTGCTCCGGCACCTAATCCTACTACATGACAGTAAACAAGTGTGGGGGAAATTATATGTCGCGCGCCTAGGTGACAAGGCGTCACAGCTAGGCATGCGCCGTGGTAGCCGCACAAACATTATCACTCTTGATTTTGCATAAAAGCACTGGCATTTAAGTTGGCGCATGCTTTCATTCCTGCAACATAGAGCCGGGCAGTTCACCCGCCGCTGTTAAGTTGGTGGCTAAATAAAGCCGTATTGCGCTCGCTTCACCGTTGCACTGTCCTTCCGCCAGACACAACAAATAACCACCACTTTTCTGCACCAGGTGGAGACAGATGGAAAAGCAGATACCATCTACAATGCAGTACAACGGGCACACCGTGAGCGTGAGCTAAATCCAAAATATTGCATTTGACTTGCAACGGATGGCGCAAATGCCATGTGCGGCCACAATAACTCTCTATGGAAGAAAATGAAGGTCAATAACCCTTCGATTACACTTGTGAAATGTGCGTGTCACTCATCGGACCTGGTTGCTTCTAAAGCGATGGAGGCGATGCCAGCGAGCCCAGAATTTATGATCCACGAAACCCACAATTACTTTGCACACAGCAGCTCACAGGAGTCTATACGGCGACAGCAACACAACGCAGGAAAAGAATGAACCATTAAAGATTATTTCGGCCTCTGCCACAAGGTGGCTAGCAATTGCTGACTGTATCGAGAGAATACTGGCTCAAAGACAAGCGTGGTAAAGTTCAGGAGTGCGGCCAGCCAATTACCCATCACTTGGGTAATGGGTAAAAACGGGTAAACTCAAAACAAAATTTAATGTATTTTGTTTTGAGTTTTGGGCGGCTTCAATGCCAGGGTAGGCAAGAAGCAGGCTGGAGACACGTCAGTGGGGGAATATGGTATAGGGTTATAGGAATAGCAGGGGAGAGTTATTAGTAGAGTTTGCAGAACGGAATAATTTGCAGATAATGAATACCTTCTTCCGCATGTGGGAAAACTGAAAGTGGACGTGGAGGAGCCCTAATGATGAGACTAGAAATGACATAGACTTCATGCTTTGCGCTAACCCTGGCATCATACAAGGTGTGGATGTGCTCGGCAAGGTGCGCTGCAGTGACTATAGGATGGTAAGATCTCGAATGAGCTTAGACTTGAGGAGGGAACGGAAGAAACTGGTACATAAGAAGCTGATCAATGAGTTAGCGGTAAGAGGAAAAATAGAGGAATTTCGGATCAAGCTACAGAACAGGTATTCGGCTTTAACTCAGGAAGAGGATCTTAGTGTTGAAGCAATGAACGACAATCTTATGGGTATAATTAAGGAGTGTGCAATAGAAGTCTGTGGTAAGTTCGTTATACAGGATACCGGTGCGCTATCGCAGGATAAGAAAGATCTGATTAAGAAATGCGAATGTATGAAAGCCTCCAACCCTACAGCTAGAATAGAACTGGCAGAACTTTCCAAGTTAATCAACAAGCGTAAGATATAGCTGACATAAGGAAGTATAATATCGATAAAATTGGGCATCCTCTCAGGAACGGAGGAAGCCTAAAAGCAGTGAAGAAACTAGAAACAGGCAAGAATCAGATGTATGCGTTAAGAGTCAAAGCCGGTAATATCATTACTAATATGGATAAGATAGTTCAAGCGGCTGAGGAGTTCTATAGAGATGTATACAGTACCAGTGGCACCCATGACAATAATGGAGGAGCGAATAGTCTAGAGGAATTTGACATCCCATAAGTAATGCCAGAAGTAAAGAAAGCCTTGGGAGCTATGCAAAGGATGAAGGCAGCTGGGGAGGATCAGATAACAGCAGATTTGTTGAAGGATGGTGGGCAGATTGTTCTAGAAAAACTGGCCACCCTGCATACGCAATGCCTCATGACCTGGAGCATACCGAAAGCTTGGAAGAACGCCAACATAATCTTAGTCTTAGTCATAATCCATAAGAAAGGGGATGCCAAAGAGTTGAAGAAATATAAACCGATCAGCTTACTGTCCATAGCCTACAAAGTATTTACTAAGATAATCGCAAATAGAATTAGGAACACCTTAGACTTCTGTCAACCAAAGGCCCGGGCAGCATTTCGTAAAGGCTACTCAACAATAGACCGTATTGACTCTATCAATCAGCTGATAAAGAAATGTGTGGAATATGACGAACGCTTTATATAGCTTTCATTGATTACGAGAAAGCGTTTGATTCAGTCGAAACCTCAGCAGTCACGCAGGCATTACAAAATCAGGGTGTAGATGAGCCGTATGTAAAAATGCTGAAAGATTTCTATAGCGGCTGTACAGACACCGTAGTCCTCCATAAAAAAAAGCAACAAAATTCCAATAAAGAAGGGCATCAGGCAGGGAGATACGATCTCTCCAATGCTATTCACAGCGTGTTTACATGAGGTATTCAGAGACCTGGATTGGGAAGAATTGGGGAATAAGAATTAGTGGAGAATACCTCAGTAACTTGCGATTTGCTAATGATATTGCCTTGCTACTAAGCAAGGCAATATCATTAGCAAATCGCAAGTTACTCAGGGGACCAATTGCAATGCATGCTCACTGACCTGGACGGGTAAAGCAGAAGGGTGGGTCTAAAAATTAATCTGCAGAAAACCAAAGCAATGTTTAACAGTCTCGGAAGAGAACAGCAGTTTACAATAGGTAGCGAGGCACTGGAAGTGGTAAGGGAATACATCTACTTAGGGCAGGTAGTGACCGCGGATCCGGATCATGAGACTGAAATAATCAGAATAAGAATGGGCTGGGTGCATTTGGCAAGCATTCTCAGATCATGAACAGCAGGTTGCCATTATCCCTCAAGAGAAAAGTGTATCACAGCTGTGCCTTATCAGTACCCACCTACTGGGCAGAAACCTGGAGGCTAACGAAAAGGGTTCTACTTAAATTGAGGACGACGAAACGAGCTATGGAAAGAAGAATGATGGGTGTAACGTTAAGGGGATAAGAAGAGAGTAGATTGGGTGAGGCAACAAACGTGGGTAAATGACATCTTAGTTGAAATCAAGAAAAAGAAATGGGCATGGGCCGGACATGTAATGAGGAGGGACGATAACCGATGGTCATTAAGGGTTACGGACTCGATTCCAAGGGAAGGGAAGCGTAGCAGGGGGAGGCAGAAAGTTGGGTGGGCGGATGAGATTAAGTGTGCAGGGACAACATGGCCACAATTAGCACATGATTGGGGTAGTTGGAGGAGCATCGGAGAGGCCTTTGCCCCGCAGTGGGCGTAGCCAGGCTGATGATGATGATGTAGCATACGAGCCATACAGACAAGCGTGGCTCGGCCAATCAGCCATCACGTACATTATATATATATAATGACACGTGTATTTAACTTTATCGGGCGACCACGTTTCGCCGCCTAACAAATGTTATCGCGCAGCGCGGGATGCACCTGCATGTATCCGAAGTTTCTGGAAAGTTATCGATGCTTCTATCCGCTGTCTGTTGTCGCCGAACCTTGTGTTATCTGATTGCATTGCGTGACGCGAATGGTGTAGAACTTTGTGGAAGGCACGCGGGTCCCAACGATTAGTCTGGAACATTCGATGACTACTGTATAAAAGCCAACGCGCTTGACCCGCTGATCAGATTTTCGACGATCGCCGAGTGTGTTCGCCGCTACCGTTGTTCGTTGAGTGTAGCCTGTTTTTGAGGGCACAAGTTCGCCCAATAAAACACTCATTTCGATAATCACAGTTTTGCTGCCGTCTTAACCGTCACTATTACGCGACAATAATGTATGTTATGTTTATAATCTGTGTGTATAATTACCCCTGCGCAGGACAGGGATAATTGGAGATCGCAGGGTGAGGGCTTTCCCAGTCAAAGTGAACTGCTCCAAATGGTCCCAGAAGTAGATATCAATTGGACCAAAATGGAATTAATTGGAAGCAAATTGGAGTGCTGCACTTGAATTGGAAAAAAACTATTGGACTTCAGCGTTCCAGTTGGTCATTCCAATTGGTTCACCATTTTCTATTTCGTATCCCAGTTGGAATGTTTGTTAGTCCAGTTGGGTGCACACATTCCAATTGGAGACCCATTGGAACAGTGATTTCCAGTTGGTCTCCGAATTAGAATGCCTGTATGCATCGAATTGGTTGTACATCTCCAATTGGAGTAGACATATTGGAACATTGCTCTTACAATTAAAATTCTGGTTGTAATGTTTCTTGCTAACATGACAGCCTAATTAAAGTTCATTTTGCTCAGGTTAGAATTCTACACCCATTAACCACCTAATTATTTCTTGACAACTTTCCAATTTAAACCCATGCTATAGGGTATTTCAAGAGCTACATGTCTTACACTGTTTGGACTCCTAAGAATTTTTGCTCGATTTTTAAATATATTATAGGGTCCATGCTATCTCAAATTTCGACAGCTGGGCATTGCCAGCTGTGTACTTACATTTTACACTGTAAAATGTAGGTAGCTCTACAAGTCTGTGTAACCTTGTGATGTGTGTGGTGCGTGACATGGTGCGGTGGTCGGGTGAACTCCAGCTGGCTCGGGTCCGGAACGTGACGGCCCGTCTTCAACTCCCGGTCCGGTGGCCGACCTTCTCCTGGCGTCGCTTCCTGGAACTCTCCTGGCGTCTTCCCCTCCTGCCAGCGCGCCTCGCCTTTTCTTCCGCTCTGGCCGATTAGTCATTTTCCGATTGGCTGCCTGATGCCCCGTGGTCTTTTCCAATTGATTGGCATTTTACTCTTGTTTTCTTTTCTTGCGCCGCACATTCACGTGCCAGATGCTCTTCGGCGGCGTCATTTTCCTCCAGCACGGAATTCGTCTCAGCGCGCGCACTCCTTGTCGTTTGCTTCTGTCTGTCCCGACCATCGCACCATGTCGCGCACCACACACATCACATAACAATTTGTGATGCAAGGTTCTTGTACTCAAAGGTTCTGACGGTTCTCTTAGGTGGAGCCTCCGGGAAACCAATTGAGGACAAAGCTGTTGGTTTTGAAAACACACACACTTTTAATGAAACTAGAAAGAGGCTTAAAATAAATAGAAGGAAATAGAAAGCATAAAATAGACGCTCAAACAGACATCACGGCAGTAAGGAACTCACTTGGGGCTAGTATGACGTTAACTAGTGCGCGTGTCCGGGCTTGCCACGACGGCAGGGACGCATAACAGTCTCGACGCGGAGACAGGCGACAAGTTGATGAAAGGAGTTGCGCCGGTCTCACCAAAGGTCGGGGTATAGGATGGTTGACCGGGTGACCGGAGCGCGCCAGCTCTGGCTTGGAGAGGTAACGCAGGTGGCTTGGCGGCACGAGCAGACAGCGGCGGCGTTCTGGCCGGGCAGCTGGGCGTAGAGCTCGTACTCGTAGCCCGACTGCTCTCGTCCTACCCACGGGCACAGAAACTCGAACGCCAGCCTTGGGAAACAGGCGGCACGACAGACGGGAGCGGCGTTCTGGCCGGGCAGCTGGGCGTAGAACTCGGGCCCGTAGCCCGACTGCTCTCGTCCTGCCCACGGGCACAGAAGCTCGCCGGTCTTGAGCAGCTGGCGGCACGCTCGGGTAGGCTGGCGATGCACAGGAACGGGTTGGCAGGAGGCCCCGATCGGGTGAAGTCCTGGTGGCTCGGGTCTGGAACCCGATGGCCCGTCTTCAACTCCTGGTCCGGTGGCCGACCTTCTCCTGGCGTCGCTTCCTGGAACTCTCCCGGCGTCTCCCCCTTCTGCCAGCGCGCCTCGCCTTTTCTTCTATTCTGGCCGATTAGTCATTTTCAGATGGGCCGCCTGATGCCCCGTGGTCTTTCCTAATTGGTCCCAAGTAAAAGTGTTTAGAAGAAGCCGAGGCGAGCGGACGTGCGTTGCATGGGCTCCGCAAATTTCGAGCTTTTCGACCCTTCAAACCCCATCGGACCACCAAAATTTTGGTGGGAATCGACGTCGAAACCGAAGAGGACCATAAGGATACCACTTTCAAGCTGGTGGGTCCAATATTTTGGATTTTATCGGTATTTGAAGCTTCCGCGCGGTCGGCCGCCCAGCTAAGCCTAACGCAAGTACGGGGCTCCGCGGCATCCCCGGCCTCGGCCTGAGGAGTACGTAGCCATGAACGATGTCCCGACCTACCAACCCAATCATAGACCAACCCTTAGCTAGAGGACCAGCCAGAAATTCGACAGAAGCCCAAGAAATCATGGAAGACTTTAATGAAGCCGCCGAGCTCGACCAAGTGCAAGACCGAGGCAGGCCCGAGGCAGGCAACCAAGACCACAGAGGCAGCACCCCGTTTACAAGATTACAGATGGAAAAAGAAAGCCAGGACTGGGAAATCGCCATGTCTAGAAGGCAAAAAAGGCGACGAGATATCGGAAAAAGCGACCATATGGCGGCAGCGGTGACGCTAGGAAACGGCAATTCCATAGACGAGGCAAGGAGCGCAGCTGGTGCGCCAGCTGCATCGAAGCAGCAAGGAGAAGCGTTGTGGCGAAGACTACCTTCACTCTCGAAGGACAACTTGAAAATTGTGCTCTGGCCGAAGGGGCTCATCGTTAGAAATCTACAAACACACCAAGTCGCTCGGGCAGTCGTCGCGGCCACAAACTCGAGATGCAAGGCAGAAAACTTGATTATAAGACTACATAACGGATCCAACATCATAATTATTAGCACCGACAGCGAAGAAGCGGCCCAGGTCCTATGGCAGACCACACGGCTGACGTTCGGGGACCGCACCTACTAAGTCAACGCTCACGTTGCGGTGCCGGAAGGCACGCAGCGAGGAGTTATCCATGGGGTGGACCCAGGGACCACACCGGAGGAGCTCAAAGCAAATCTACGAGTCAGGACGCAGGGAGTCAAGATCCTTGCAGCCCGCATGCTGGGAAAATCAAGTACTGCGGTCGTAACCTTCGACGGCTCCATCACTTCCAAACAAGTTCTCTACTATGGCGGCGAAATGTGGTGCTACCGACATCGTCCAACAAGACAAGTATGCTATATCTGCTGCCAGCAAGGTCATCGGTCAGATGTCCGCCCGACTCCCGAGGCCAAGGCTTGCAAGCAGTGCGGCGAACAAAATCCAATGGAGCAGCACCAGTGCAGGCCCAAGTGCCTGATCTGCGAGGGCGACCACGTGACAGGCACCCGGGACGGTAAGCAGTGCCTTAAGACGGCCGAGGAGCTGCGGGGGAGACCGACTCATAAAGGCCAGCAGCGCAGCCAGAGCCAAAGCTGAGCACGGAGGCCACGTTGGTTCGGGGCACCGTTTATAAAGCTCGGGGAGGAAGACTTGGACAAGGGCCAGGGCGGCGGTGGCAGCGGACACAAATCACAGAGCCGAAGCCACAACTTGAGCAGGAGCCAGAGTCGAGGCTTCATCAGGGACGAATCCTACCCTTCCCTTGGCGAAGCAGACTGGCGGCCTGGGCCAGCGGCAGGGGCAGCAGCAGCAACTGCAGAAGAAGAGCAGCGGAGTCAAGGTGAGCTGGGGAGCGGGCCCTCCCAAATCGCTAGCCCCGCACTCGGGGCAAAACACCCACAAACAAAGCAACATGCTGGCAAACTACGATAGAATCAGAGAGGAAAACAAGGCGCTAAAGCGAGAGCTAGAGCTCAGCCTTGAGGAGACGCGCCAGCTTAAGAAAAGAATTTACGAACTAATAAGGGAGATGCAATGGCAAAGGCAGGCAGGGTGTTCGCCCGTCAGGTCGCTGCCGCCGCCGGCTGAGCAGCCCGCACAACAGCAACAATCAGAAGAGCAGAGTTTCAAAGATGAAATGCGCAATTTCATGGCAGCTATGCAGAACCAAGTTCAACAAATACAGCAGAAGGTAGCACTGCAAGATCAGAGCTTCCGTAATTACGTGAAGAGTCAAAACACCCAGAAAACCATTAACGATGCCAGAGATAGGCTATATAACGAAAGAAGATTTGGATCAGAAGCCCAAGGGACAAATGCTAGTAACTCCGCAACATGGCAGGACAAAACCAATTAAAGGTATGGCAATGGAACTGCAGGGGTTTCTGGCGCAAGCAGGGACTCCTGCAGCAATTCATTTATACCAAAGGCACACCACCAACTAATTGCACACCCATGTTGCGAGGGTACAAGTGCCAAGAGAGCGGACGAGCCGCAACCCTCGTTAGCAACAAAATTATAGCCATATCCCATGATGAAATCGAGGATACACAGATTGAACATGTAATAACAGAGGTTATACTTAAGAAGAAAAGGAAAGCCAGGAGCGGCTTCATAGTAAACGTAACAGCACCCCAAGGCAGAAGAAAGCAGATTTCATTAAGCTCTTCGCTGGGGCGAGCAAGCTGGCTGGGCAGAACGCCCTAATTATAGCGGGAGATTTTAACGCTAAGAGTCCGAGCTGGGGCTACCCCAAAGACGAAAAGAAGGGGAGAAATATCTTTAGCTGCAGAGAGCATCAGATGCGAGCTCCTTACGGATGAGAATCAACCAACGAGACAGGGCAACAGCGTTAGCCCAGACACGTGTCCTGACCTAACCTTCGTCAAAGGAGCAAAGCAAGTGGAATGGGAGAACCTGCTAGAAAACCTTGGCAGTGACCATCACATTATAAGAATAAGCACCGTAGCAGAAAATGTCAGGAGGAAGATCGGCACAGCTCGCCTCACGGATTGGGACGCCTTTAGACACCACTGCCGGCAGCTGGAGGGCAACATCACCTTAATAGTCGGGCCTGCTCGACCCTGGTTGTAAACCAGGGTCGAGCAGGCCCTTCTGAAACCAGGTGTGCCATTATTAGATATGTTCACGGCATATCTCACAATCTGAAAAAAGTAGGTAAACGAGCAGGTGTTCGTGTTATATTTTCCGCTCCGAAACGTCTTGGTTTGATGTGTGCCAAAGTGAAAGCAGGAAATCGGGAAAACAAACAGGTGTGCGCAAAAAAACATGGGCAGAAAGATGTCGGATGTGTACAGAAAGTAGTTTATTCTGTTCCCTTGTCATGCGGTTCATCATATGTAGGCCAAACGGGCAGATGTCTGAATGACAGATTACATGAGCATAGATATAAGATGGAAAACCAGCTCTCCAGTCATATAAGTGCACATTGTAAGGCCCACAAGTGCATCCCAGATTTTGATAGAACCAGTGTTCTGTACAGAGCTGATCATCAACTGACAAGGAAGATATTGGAAGCTTGAGATAAAAAAGTGTGGTGTTGATTGTATCAGCGAAGCCTCAGTTTCTCTTTCGACAAAGAGAGTGGCGTATCTTGAGAGCGACACTTAGAAGTTATTCTGTATCTTGGCTTCCTTGTGCGATGCAGATGACTGCCCTGTTTTTTCTTGTTGTTTTGTTCCTTGACAGCAGCTATATATTACTATGTCAAGAAATAAAACACTCAGTTGTTAGTGCGCCTACGTGCTGTCTCGTGTCCCCCTTCTTCGTGTGTTGTTTTATTCGGCGCCGCCTTTGTAATCATGCAACCGTACGTCGAATGTCACTAGGCAAGCCTATACTCCATTTCATACCTCAGGTGCAACGCTGTGGAAGCTACGCACGAAGTCCGGTCACCAAAATTTATTACTGCGCGCGTTTCCGCCTATGCTTCGCAGCGTGCCAGCGGCGTTTGCTCGTGCGAGCATGCACGTCAAGCTGCCGCGACGGGCAGCTTCATGAAAGAACAGTTTACGAAAATTGCAAAAGAAAACAAACGCGAGCGGCGGCGGCGGCAGATCTCTCGTAGCGTCGTTCAATAAAGCGCAGGACAGAAAGAGGCATGCCAGCACATGCCAGCACGCTGGTCCGACAGCTCGGTCCCCGCGAATCACGACCCTCTCGCCGGTTCTCTCCTCTGGCAACCACCTCACCCGGCGCTCCGGGAAGCGATGGGGGCATGTCCGCGGGGGTGATTTAGAAAGCGATTTCCGCCCCTTATATTAACAAAACAAAGAAAAAATTTCGGAACCGTAAATTATTAGGTCTGTTCTTCCCAATCCCAGCAATTCATGGAAATTGAAAACCATTTCAGCTTCCCTTTAAAAAATGTCATTTCGGCGCCTGAAAGCTCACTATTCTTGGCCGTGTTGTATCGCGAGACGACGTCCTTCCGGATCCAGCCAAGCTCTGCGCTGTTGCCGACTTTCCGCAACCAAAGAAGTTAAAGGAGCTTCAAGGTTTCCTTGGTTTACGCTCATACTTCCGACGTTTCATACGAAATTTCGCTTCCATAAGTGCACCCCTGACAGCCCTTCTAAGTGGCAACAAAGAACTTTCCACTTGGTCGCCCGCCTGTGACGACGCCTTCACGAAATTACGCCGCCTGCTAACCTCGCCACCTATCCTCCACCACTTCGATCCTGCAGCGCCCACAGAGGTCCACACCGATGCCAGCGGCGTTGGACTTGGCGCCGTACTTGCACAACGAAAAGCGGGGTTTGATGAATATGTCGTTGCCTACGCGAGCCGAACTCTGACAAAGGCCGAGGCTAATTACTCTGTTACAGAGAAAGAGTGTTTAGCCATTATTTGGGCCCTTGGAAAATTCCGTCCTTATTTGTATGGTCACCCTTTCGATGTCGTCACTGACCATCATGCCCTTTGTTGGCTGTCCACCCTTAAGGACCCATCTGGCCGACTTGCTCGCTGGGCCCTTAAGCTACAGGAGTACGACATCCGCGTTATCTACCGTTCCGGCCGCAAACACACGGACGCTGACGCCCTTTCTCGCTCACCGGTCTCCGCTGACTGCTCTTGCCTATCCGCCCTTGAGCCCACACTTCCATCTCATGCACTGCGCAACATGCCATCGGAGCAGCGCAAGGATCCCTGGATCTGTGCTCTCATCAGCATCCTTTCTGATCCATCCACCTCTTCACCATCTTGCGCTCTTCGCCACCAGGCTACCCACTTCTGCATTCGCGACGGCCTTCTTTATCGTCGTAATTACCTCTCTGACGGTCGGAAGTGGCTTCTCGTGATACCCCGCCATCTCCGTGACCTTATCTGCGACGCTTTCCATGCAGACCCTCAGTGCACACATGCCGGCCTTTTCAAGACCTATGCTCGACTACGCGTCCGATTTTATTGAAGCGGCCTGTATAACTACGTCAGAAAGTTCATTCGCTCCTGTGCTCAGTGCCAACGCCGAAAATTACCTCCCGGACAAGTCTACCTGTCACAACCCCTTCCCTGCCCTAGTCGGCCCTTTGATCGTGTTGGTATAAACATCTACGGACCGCTACCCTCCACTCCAGCAGGCAACCGCTGGATTATTGTTGCAGTGGATCACTTGACCCGCCATGCTGAAACAGCTGCTCTGCCGACTGCCACCACCTGCGACGTTGCATCGTTTCTGTTACGACATTTCGTTCTTCGCCACGGGGCCCCTCGAAAACTTCTGAGCGATAGAAGCCGCGCCTTTCTTTCCGATGCTTTGAAGGCACTACTCGACGAATGCCGAATTGTTCACCGCACCAGTACAGCGTACCATCCACAAACTAACGGCATGACCGAGCGCTTCAACCGTACTCCTGGCAATATGCTCTCCATGTACGTTGCCTCTGAACATTCAAACTGGGACCAAGTTCTCCCTTTCGTGACGTATGCGTACAATACTGCGGCCCAAGCAACTGCTGGTTTTTCCCCTTACTTTCTCCTATACGGACGAGAACCTTCTACTACGCTCGATACCAGTCTTTCATATACACCTGACGCGTCCGAAAGTACTCCGCTATCTGAAGCTGCTTGTCATGCTGAGGAATGCCGCCAGCTTGCCCGCTCTTTTTCCACCGAGGACCAGTGGCAGCAGCAATCCCGTCAACCTGCCGGCCGTTCTGCACCAACTTTTTCGCCTGGCTCTCGTATGGCTTCGGGTACCCGCTACTACACCTGGCCTCTCCTCAAAACTTGTCACAAAATACCTAGGACCCTACCGCGTTCTGGAGCAAACGTCCTCCATCAATTACATCGTAGAGCCCCTCACGCCATCGACGGACCTACGCCATCGCGGCTGCGAACTTGTCCACGTCTCTCGCATTAAGCCGTACTACGACCCAATAGTAGTCTCTTCGCCTTAAGCCGCCAGGATGGCGCCTTTTTCTGCGGAGGGCGATTGTAACGAAGAAGAGTAGCCTGCCTGCACCACAGCACCATCGCTACCGGCATGAGCTCGTGGTTGCTGTCTTTCGCCGGATGCTTGTGACGGCTACCCGTTCGCACTCGTTGCTAATCAATCTCATAGCAATAACATAATGATCTCTGCTGACATTACACCAATGTTTGCCATAAAAGGATGTTGAAATATCGCTTAAATTGAAATCCCATTAGTGTCTTTTGGTAAAAGCATTAGGCGATGCAATCAAAATTGTACAAAAGGCATGATAACTTTCAGAGACATACTGCATCTCGTCATTTGCTTTATGATGAAGGGACTGCTTAAACACAGAAGTATGGTCTCGGGTTGCAGCTTATAGACTTTAATTCCAGGCTATTTTTAGTTTTCAAGTTTAGTAATGTAATTTGCTGGGCGACTTGGTTCATATTAGTTTGGAAAAATTTTCCAGAAGCTTGTGCACATTTGATCACCTCTTAACTAATTTTTTTCTTTTTTTGCATAGGTTCTTTGCAAAAACATTCTGGTGTGCTTTCATTGAGGGGGGTCTACATACGCTGATAAAGTGGGGAGGGGGGATAATTCTTGCAAGGGGGCAAACATTGCTTGAAACGTCAGAATTTCATTTACCTGTATATCTGCATTGGGAGACCGCTCCAAAATTTTAAAGGAGCTTGCTTTCTCAACAATGTATTACAATTGTCTATGAATAATACATATGATAGGGACTGGGTGATCCATCTTGTAAAGATGGAAACTAAACATGAAAACTGGTGTCATTTAGAATGAAGGTTGTGGCGCTAAGTTTATTGCTACATGCATGTGAAATTTTTAGTAAGAGTTGCAATCATGTTGTCCACGCAGTAGGTTACAAAACGTTTTGCTTTAAATTACCTGCTCATTGTTCAGTGAAGGCATCTAATACAGCAGCTTCTAGCTCCTTTTGGGGTCCAGTGCTTGATTGTCAAGCTTTATAGAGCCAACAGTACATGTTGACAGCTGTGCACTTGCTCCATTTTGGGTGGTTATTTCTTTTCTACTTTCAGCAGCAAATGCCTGACTACTCCATGGGGCCTGGTCATGGTGTCAAGCCATATTTCGGGGATTTATTTAATGATTTTGTCACTGAACGAGTGGTTCTGTCTAAAGGTGATATTCTCCTCAAGTTGCTGAAGCACGCTGTTAAAAACTTTATCATTTACAGGGCTGACCAGCATGTTAGACCTTATCAACAGAATTTTTGAATGTCCAATATTCCCATATTCATGGTACCAGCTTTCCTAACTGTTGAGCAAAACAGGCACAACAATGTCATATTTTTGTTTTTGCCCTAAATGCTACACACTATAGAAAATGCTGAAACAAATTCCTCTTTTCGGTGCAGTGCGGTCACAAAACCAGTGCTTCCAGTCTGTCAGATTTGCCTTGTTTTGCGACTCTCTATGTGGAGTCACAGTTACAAAGATTGTTAAATGACTGTACACTTCTTGACCTGACAAAGCCAATTCACCATGATAGTTCACTTGCTGATATATGGGATGGTGAAATGTACCAAAGATTTGCCTCTGCAATACAACACTGTGGGCCTAGAATCAGCTTCACATTAAATGCTGATGGAACATCAGTTTTCAAGTCGAGTGGCACAGACATTTGGCCTATTCAGTTGATAGTGAATGAGGTTCCTGCTAAGCAGAGGATATCCAAACGGGTTCTTGCAGCCTTGTGGTTCTGGAAGGAGAAGCCAAACATGGAGCTTTTTCAAAGCGCATTTGTCAAGCGAATGAGCCAGATAAGTGAAAATGGCTTTGTCTTGGAGCGACAGGGCCAACATCAGACATTTCAAGCTTATTGCATTTGTTTTGCAGTTGATTCTGTTGCCAGGGCACTCATGCAAGGTGTGGCTCAATTCAATGGGTATTTTGGGTGTAATTGGTGCCTACAGAAAGGTGAACGAGCTGGTGGATCAACAAAGTACCTGGTAGAGTCATTTAATTCCACTGAGAGAACAGAAAGCCAGATGCTTGAAGACGTGCAAAAAGGAGTTATGCAAGGGGTGACTGTTCATGGTGCGAAAACAGTGTCTCTGTTGATAAGTCTGCAACATTTTGACATAGTATGGGGCTTTGTTCCCTACTACATGCATTGCGTTTTGCTGGGAATTGGACGACAGCTCTCAGCTTTATGGTTCGAGTCTTCTGGTGGTGCATACTCAATACGTGAGCAACACAAAATCGATGAGAGGCTTATGACTATCAGGCCACCGAGGGATCTGAGAAGATTGCCAAGACCAACGAAAGAGCGGAAGTGGTGGAAAGTAGATGAGCTGGAAAAGTGGATGTTGTATTACAGCATTCAAGTGCTTGATGGCATTCTTGACAAGAATTACCTTCAGCACTGGGCATGCTTAGTTGAAGCTTTGCATATTATGCTGTAGTGCAATAGAAATTGTGAGTTAATTCAAGCTGAGCAACTCTTGCTGGAGTTTCATGTGCATTCTCAAATCCTTTTTGGCATGGCATTGATGACATTTAATATGCACCAGCTCACACATATTGTGAAAAGTAATCGTTACTGGGGTTCACTCTGGGCACACTCTGCATTTCCATTTGAATCTGGGAACGGTGGCCTCAATGAAACTCTAAAAGCTGCAAATGGGATTCCCCATCAGCTGTGCAGGGTTTTGCAAATCGAAAATACTTTAATGGAACTGCAGGACCTGGCTGTTAATCCTAGTGTGGTGCAGTACTGCGGTTCTTTTGATGATAAAGTAACACAGAAAAGTGCATGCAGCAGTAATGGCACCCAATTTTTTGGGAGTAGTTCTCAGTATATTCCACCAGCCTGTCCATTGCCTTGTTATCAAGAGATCCCACCACATTCTGTCCAATACAAAAGAATAATGTTAAATGGGTCAATCCTTACTGACAGCTTGTACGCATCAAGGAAGGAGACAAACAGCTCAGTCGTGCAGCTCTCTGACAAGTCATTTGACATCATTGAACAAATCATTTTCAGTGGTGATCAGACTTACATATGTGTTAAAAAGCTTACGTGCAGACCATTAAAGTATCACTCGGTGACACTAAATCATGTGCAAGAAGTGTTTCACGAGGAGTCGTCCACTGTAATTCTGCAGATATAAGAAGTGCTAGCGTATTTATCAATTTGGAAAGTGCTGCAAACATATGCACTCCTCCCAGTACACAGTCCTTTTGTTTGGCGAGCACTATGGGAGTAACCATTATATATTTTGTTCCATGGTTACATATAAAAAAAGCAGTGTTTTGTTATACATGATTGCTTGTTTTCAACATTCCCATTTGCAATGTAAAGGCTGTGAGAAGCACATTAGCACGGTTCCCAGTTTAATTTCCGTCTCAGGATTTTTTTTTTTTAATTTTCAAATCTGTGCTCATGTTGTCTATTTACTTCTTGTTCTCATGTTTTTGAGCATCCAGTATAAAATCAGATTCCTTTTGTATGTTTGTAAAATGTAATCTGGAATTAAACTTGTGACTGCTCAGCAGCAATATTTACAAAAGCATGTAAATACTGCTCCTCAGCAGCAGTACTTACATGCTTGTGTTGATGTACACACTAAAGTTTTGTCTCTATACCCTGCTCTATGATTTGTAGTTTGTAATGTTATGCTCCTTGAATCTGCGTCGACATTATCGGGTCCACTGTGTGAATTTACATAAGCATTCTCATGTACATTGTATTTGTGCCCTATCTATGAAGGCATCATTCGAAAGTTCGAAGGACCACAAACAACTTTCACATATTCTAAATATGCACATGCGTGGTATGCTGTATACAATCACAATCATTTTTGTGGTGACCCTCCTATTCACCTGTATTCTCGTCTCATCCTTGTTTCTTTTTGTACTATAGTATTTTCGTAAGTCCTCTAGCCAGAAAATTATTTCTTGTGGCCAGTGTACAGTGTCCAATAGGTTTTTGTAATTCTAGTTGCTCTACCTTGTGAAAACTTTTGTGCACTGTTAATTTGTAGTAAGAAGTAGCTCATCATCTTATGAATGAATGAATGAATGTTTTATGTTTTATGGCGCAAGGGCCAAGTATGGCCAAAGAGCGCCATGTCCGTGTTTATGAGTTTGCAGTGAAATCATGAGTTCGATGAAGTTGGTGTGACGTGGCTGTAGAGGGGCCTTAAAAAATGGTCGCGCTAAAGTGCGCAAAATCTATATAATAAGATTATGGCGATGACTTATGACGTGTACCATGAACAGTAAGATGCATTTAAATAGAATGATACGATGCGTAAAAATATATAAGGTTATAAGATATGCTAGAGCACTGCTGCCTCCTTAGAGCCCTTGAAGAACAAGGGCCTGGAGGCATGTGCTATGCAAAACTTATCGCAGTGGCATCCTCTGGAGCGAGGATGCTCTACGAATTTAAAGGGCATATAACGTGTACTACGACATCATTTAAATAGTTGAGGATTGCCTTGGTGTCAAAAAGCGGTTCCTTGCCGAGAAACATAGCCGGGTGTAGAGGGATGTTGTAATGGTAAGCAAGCGGAAAATGTTTCTTTCTCTCCGTTTCGGCTTCCCGACACTCCAGGAGCACGTGGAGGACGGTAAGCCTCTCGCCGCATCTACCACAGATTGGA
The DNA here is from genome assembly GCF_050947875.1 of Dermacentor variabilis. Taxonomy (NCBI): domain Eukaryota; kingdom Metazoa; phylum Arthropoda; class Arachnida; order Ixodida; family Ixodidae; genus Dermacentor; species Dermacentor variabilis. The sequence continues at coordinate 75,329,549 of NC_134576.1, read as the reverse complement.
GGTTCACTTCCAGTAAGCAGATAATTATGGGTGCCAAATGTGTGTCCTATTCTGAGGCGACAGAATAGGACATCTGTTCGCCGAGATTTTGTTGGGGAGGGCCAAAAACCTAACTGTGGCTTTATAACGTGCAGTTTATTATCTATCTCTGCGTCCCACATGCGTTGCCAGTGGTTTCGCAGTTTCTTTCGTATGTAAGGTTTCAGATCTGTGAAGGGCACCAAAGCAGTATTATTAACGGCAGGGAGTGCAATTGACGTAGCCATCTGGTCTGCCAAAGCGTTACCTTCGATTCCCCTGTGGCCGGGTACCCAGCATATGATGATTTGCTGGTTAGATAGATAAGCTTTGCACATGTCGGAATAGACCTCAGTAAGTACAGGATTTTTATGTTTGTAGGGTGACATTAAGGCCTTCACCACACTAAGGGAGTCTGTATATATAACGGCTTTTTGGAGTTTTGCTTTCTTTATATGCTTTACAGCCGACCATACAGCGTAGGCCTCTGCCGTAAAGATACTTGTTTCTGGATGTAGTACATCGGATTCCGAAAAAGAAGCACCAACGGCTGCATATGATACTCCGCCATGTGACTTGGAAGCGTCTGTGTAGAACTCTGTGCATGAGTGTTTGTACTGAAGTTCTAGGAAATGCATTCGAATTTCAACCTCTGGAGCATGCTTTGAAACTTTTACAAAGGATACGTCGCATTCTATGACCTGCCAGTCCCAAGGAGGTAATAGCTTGGGTGGGCGCATTAAGCGGTGCTCCAGGAGTGGGACATGCATTTCATCGCTAAGCTCCTTCAAACGCAGCGAGAAAGGCTGTCTTATGGACGGACGGTTGCGGAAAAGTGTAGCATACGTCATATCGGTAATGGTATTAAAACATGGGTGTTCAGGAATGGAATGCACTTTAAGGAAATAAGTAAAGCCGACGTATGATCTCTGTAAGTGGAGCGGCCACTCATTCGATTCGGCATAAAGGCTTTCGATCGGGCTTGTTCTGAAAGCACCAGTGGCTAGGCGGATACCTAGATGATGGACAGGATCCAGCATCCTTAGCGCGCTCGGGGCGGCAGAGTTATACACTACGGCCCCATAATCTAATCGTGACCGTATTAGGCTCTTGTAGAGATTCATTAGACACTTTCTGTCACTACCCCACGTAGTCTTGGATAGAAGTTTCATTAAGTTCATTGTTTTTAGACATTTTTCTTTGAGATATTTGATGTGTGGAATGAAAGTGAGTCTATCGTCAAGTATAATACCTAGGAATTTGTGCTCTTTGTTGATAGGAATTTGTTGTCCACACAGTTCTAAGCAAGGATCCGGGACCAGGCCTCTCTTTCGTTTAAAAAGAACACAAGAACTTTTGCGAGGATTGATTTTAAATCCGTTTTTCTCTGCCCATTTTGATACTTTGTTCAAACCATGCTGTACCTGCCTCTCGCACACTGCGAGGTTACAGGATTTAAAAGCTATTTGAATGTCGTCCACGTAGATAGAGTAAAAAATGGCCGGAGGTAATGAAGCACGAAGCGTGTTCATCTTCACTAAAAAGGGCGTGCAGCTAAGCACGCCTCCCTGGGGTACACCAGTTTCTTGTGTAAAAGGACGTGACAGTACATTGCCGACTTTTACACGGAATGTGCGATTGGACAAATAACTTTCTATGAGGCTTAGCATCTTACCGTGAATGCCCATTTCTGCTAAGTCTCTTAAGATCCCGTATCGCCACGTTGTGTCGTATGCCTTCTCCATATCGAGGAATATGGATAGGAAAAACTGTTTGTGTACAAACGCGTCACGGATGTTTGCTTCAATACGTACAAGGTGATCAGTTGTGGAGCGCCCTTCCCTGAAGCCACACTGATAGGGATCAAGTATTTTGTTCTGTTCAAGGAAATGGATGAGTCGCCGATTAATCATTTTTTCAAACACCTTACAGATACAACTTGTGAGGGCTATCGGGCGGTAACTTGCCACTGAGGAAGGGTCCTTGCCTTGTTTCAAAACAGGGACCATAATGGCTTCCTTCCATGCGGTTGGAAGGTACCCTGCATCCCAAATGGTGTTGAAAAGTGTGAGTAGTGTAACCTGCGTGTCATTATGTAAGTTTTTGAGCATTTCATACATGATTCTATCAGATCCTGGTGCGGAGCTGTTGCATACGCTCAAGGCAGCTCTTAATTCAGCAATACAAAAAGGACGGTTGTAAGGCTCATTCTCTCGACCTTTTCTTCTTAATGGCTTACGTTCTTCTGTTTCTTTGTATTTGAGGAAGGACTGTGTATAATTTGTTGGACTTGACACGCTCTCAAAATATTCCCCAAGTGAGTCTGCCTGGTCTTGCAGTGTATCGCCCTGTGTGTTCACCAGGGGGAGTGAATGTGTTTGCCGCCCTCTAATCCTATTAACTCTGTTCCAGGCTTTGGCCTCATCCCTAAACAAGTTAATACTCGATAAAAACCTGTGCCAGCTCTCTCTTCTGGCCTGTCGGCGGGTTCTCCTACCTTGGGATTTTATTTTTTTAAAGTTGACAAGATTCTCAGCGGTGGGAGAAGCTCGCAGCAACCCCCACGCCTTGTTCTGATTCTTACGGGCGGTCCGACATTCGCTGTTCCACCACGGTACACGTCGTTTGCATGCCAGACCACTCGCTTCGGATATGCATTTTGATGCGGCATCCATCATGAATGATGTAAGATACTCTACAGCAGCATCAATTTCTAGAGAAGACATGTCGGCCCATGAGATGTTAGTGAGAGTTCGAAATTTCTCCCAGTCGGCTGTGTCTATCTTCCACCTAGGAGCTTGTGGAGGACATTCGTTTTCTTTAGATGTTCTTATCAGTATCGGGAAGTGGTCGCTCCCGTAAGGATTGTTCATAACTTCCCATTCAAGTTCGAGCAGTATAGACGGGGAAACTATACTAAGATCTATTGAAGAAAATGTTCTATTTGCTAGAGAGTAATATGTGGGTTCCTTTTTATTCAGCAAGCACGCACCGGAAGAAAAGAGGAACTGTTCCACAAGACGACCTCGCGCATCTGTACGAGAGTCGCCCCACAGGGAGCTGTGCGCATTGAAGTCGCCAAGAACAACATAGGGTTCTGGCAGTTCATCTATAAAGGACTGAAATTCATGTTTAGTTAATTTGTAATGCGGGGGTATATAAAGCGAGCAAATAGTGATGAGTTTGTTTAGCAGAACAACTCGCACCGCCACTGCTTCAAGGGGCGTTCGAAGCTGTAAAGGTTGACATGCTATACTTTTATGTGTGAGAATCGCAACACCACCCGATGATGCGATGGCATCATCGCGATCTTTACGAAACGTAACATACGTACGGAGAAAGTTTGCGTGTCTGGATTTTAAATGTGTTTCCTGTAAACACAGCACTTTTGGATTATGTTTGTGGATGAGTTCTTGCAAATCATCAAGGTTTGTAAGGAGACCTCTAATGTTCCATTGAATGATTTGTGTATCCATATTTAAAATAAATTGGTGCTGTGTTTACGGAAACGGACGGGATGCCTTAGATTACAGAACCCTTTCGAGGCCCTGTAATAGGGGTTTTGTTCTTTCTGGAGCGTTCGAGGGAGCCTCGCCGCTCCTTAGGCGCTTGGTGCGCCTTGAGGATGGGTGTAGTGTCCATTGCCTCTTGTGAGGCGCCGGACACGTGCTCTTGCGAGCGGGAAGATTTTAGAGGGAGTCCCGCCTTGGAGGGCAAGACCCCTGCGCCCACCAGCCCGGAGGTCGATGGGGCTCCCAGAGGGACTTGGCTACGCCGGCCGTTGCCAGCGCATGAAGGAACCTCGGAAGTTGAGGCAGCCTCGGCTGCGCCCTCCTTCGGGGTCGATGGTTCCTTCTCCTCGGTTGACGGAGCAGCGCTAGCTGCAACCGTCGCGGGGGCAGATGGCGTGACTGCCGACTCACTGCTTGTGGGTCGGACAGCCGCCGGAGGCCGTTGTGACGCTGCCCCCTGACGCGCCACTTCGGCAAAGCTTTTCTTTGGCAGGTATGCTACCCGCCTTCGTGCCTCTTTGAACGATATATTCTCTTTTACTTTTATGGTTACAATTTCTTTTTCCTTCTTCCAGGAGGGGCACGACCGTGAGTACGCGGCGTGATCCCCATCACAGTTTACACAGTGTAGAGAGTTCTTACATTCTTCAGTTGCGTGTTCAAGGGCACTGCATTTGGCGCATGTTTGGCGGCCTCGGCAGCTCTGCGAGCTGTGGCCAAAACGTTGGCATTTGAAACATCTCAAGGGATTTGGCACATACGGGCGTACACGAAGCTTGATGTACCCGGCCTCGATTGACTCGGGCAGGACACTTGAATTGAAGGTGAGTATTAGGTGTTTGGTCGGAATTTCTTTACCGTCTCTCCTTATCTTGATCCTTTTGACATTTATGACATTCTGTTCGCTGAAGCCCTCCAAGAGCTCAGCCTCAGAGAGCTCCAGCAAATCATCGTCCGAGACAACGCCGCGGGAAGTATTCATCGTGCGGTGCGGGGTTACTACCACTTGGGTCTCCCCAAATGATACTAGCTGAGGCAGTTTTTCAAATTGCTTCTGATCGCGGAGCTCCAGGAGGAGGTCTCCGCTAGCCATCCTCGACACCTTATATCCTGGACCAAAGACTTCGGTAAGAGACTTAGATACAAGGAACGGGGAGATTGTTCGCACTTGTTTAGCTGGTTTTTCAGAGTGGATCACGTGAAAACGAGGGAAGGATTCTTTTTGTCGACCAAAAAACTGGAATAAATCATCGGTGCGCCCTCTTTTCTGAGGGCGATCAGGAAGTGGAGGGAAGGATGTTGCCATAAAGGAATTGAATTTTCGGCAATAACGCCAGCCACCCACCATGGAGTCCTACAAGGGGACGCTACAGAGACTGTAAGAACAGGTCCTGTATACGCCAGCTGTACGTCATCACTATAACCAAATATGAAATAACCTAGGTTGGTTAATCACACAAGGTTAACCCTTGCTGCCTGGAAACTATGGAAGTAAGCGGAAGGAAGGAGAAGACAGGAAAGATGAAAAGTGAGAGAAAGACGAAGGCTGGAGGGAGAGAGAGACAGGAAAAGGCAACTACCGATTTCCCCCGGGTGGGTCAGTCCGGGGGGGCCGTCTATGTGAAGCAGAGGCCAAAGGGGTGTGTTGCGTCCGCCGGGGGGCCTTAAAGGTCCAGACACCCAGCATCGGCTCAACCCCCAGGATCCCCCTTTCCCCAGACACGGCTAAGCCGCGCACGGCTACACGCGGGAGGGTCCAACCCTCGTGTGCTCGGGTACGTGGTGTCGCAACACACCAAACGCCTGCTAACGCAGACGCCCATCTTAATCTCAAATGCTGCTATGTATGAATTTTGTACATTTTGTGCATGCTGCTTCGCAACATATGTACATACATTCCATGCATATAAATTTATGCTTTGTTTTTATGCCCTTATGTCTGAACTCTGCTGCAATTTTGCCCATGTCAATAAATATAACTTGCTGGGATGCCACGAACTTGTTTTAAATTTTTGGTGGTCTTGTTTTACGCAGTGTTAAAATCTATGACTGTGCTGGCGTGTAGTCGTGCACGGCTTAGCCATGTCTGGGAAAAGGGGGATCCTGGAGGTTGAGCCAATGCCGGGTGTTCGGACCATTAAGGCCCTCGGTGGAGGCAACACACCTCTTTGGCCTCTCTGATTCACATAGACGGCACCCCCGGACTGACCCACCCGGGGGAAATCGGCAGTCGCCTTTTCCTGTCCGCCTCTTCAAGCTTTTTCTTTCCTATCTTCTTTCTTTTACTGTCCTTTCATCTCTTCTCTTCCGTCACTTCCTAATTTTCCTAGGCGGCTAGGGTTAACCTTGTGTATGTGCCCTCCCTTGGGTACAATATATTAAGTTATAGTGGCAATGTACGGTTGGCGCCTGCAGCCTTACCCGTTAGGTGCTGCAGTGTCCCCAAGTTGGGCTTCGTGGTGGGTGGCTGCCACTGCCGCCGAAAAGAAAAGAAAGTACTATGGGAATACCTGCATTTCCCCGCATACTTGATTGTCACCCTCAAAAAAGGGGACGCACCGATGACCTAACCACATGCTTCAACAGAACAAGAGAGACCTATCCGAAATACCATGCCCATACCATACACAGCGAGAACTCTGAAAAAGAGGCCAGATTCATTTCCCCTTTCATAGTTGCAAAATCTTTAACCGAAGCCATAGGGTCAGGTCATAAAGTAACGAAAATGGCTAGCGGAGACCTTCTTCTTGAGATCCCTTAGAAACATCAGTACGAGAAGCTTGGCAGTCTTGTGACATTTGGTAACATACCAATTTCTGTTACACAACACCGAACAATGAATAGCTCACGAGGAATCGTGTCAGAGGCAGACCTCCAAGATTTGACAAAAGCTGAACTCCTGGAAGGGTGGAAAGAACAAAGTGTCACCAATGTAAAACGTATTATACTTAGACGAGACAACAAGGAAATCCCCACCAAGCACCTTGTCGTAACATTTGCATCCAGCATACTGCCAGAAACCATCGAAACAGGATATATCAGGTTAAGTGTCTGACCATATATCCCCAACCCTAGACGGTGTTTCCTATGTCGGAGGTTCGGCCATGGCTCGCAGAGCTGCCGTGGTGAAATAACTTGTGCAAAGTGTGGAGTCCTGGGCCACCCCTACAACAACTGCAGTGGCACACCTCACTGTGTGAACTGCAGTGGTGACCATCCAGCCTACTCACGCTCCTGTCCAAACTGGAAAAAAGAAAAAGAAATAATCACCCTCAAAGTCAAAGAAAAAATTTTCTGGAACAAATTCCTGTCAACAAAGAGCACAAATTTCAAGGTGTTATACTTGACTCCAGGCTTACTTTCATTTCACACATAAAATGTCTTAAAGCAAAGTGTCTAAAAACAATGAACTTATACTTAAAATCCTATCCCAGACAACATGGGGTAGCGACAGGAAGTGCCTTTTGAATCTTTACAGGACCCTAGTTCAATCCCGAATAGATTATGGCGCTGTAGTATATGACTCTGCTGCACCGAGTGCGCTAAAGATGTTAGACCCCGTTCGTCATCTGGGTGTCCGCCTGGCCACTGGCACATTTAGAACAAGCCCTTTTGAAAGTCTATACGTAGAGTCAGACGAGTGGTCACTCCATTTTCAGCGAACATACATCAGCTTCACATATTTTCTCAACGTGCGCTCTAATAAAGAACATCTGTTTTTCACAACTGTAAATTACTTGACCTGCGAAACATTTTTTGTAATAGACCCTCCATGAGACTTCCTTTGTCACTCCGTGCAAGAGAACTTAGCGAAGAAATAGATGTCCCAGTTCTCGAACATCGCCTAATGCCTCCAGCTAAGCCATTACCACCCTGAGAGTGGCAGGTGATAGACTGTGGCGTGTCCTTTGTAGAGGTCACAAAGCACGCACCTGACCTCAAAATCGCTATGCATTTCTGTGAACTTCAATCGAAGTACTCGTGCTCATAATTCTACACAGATGCATCAAAATCACATGCTGGTGTATCTTATGCTGCTGTTGGTCCCTCTTTTTCTAAATCTGAGGTATTGAACCCGTTAACAAGTATCTTCACTGCAGAAGCCTATGCAGTACTGTCTGCAGTAAAACATATAAATTAATTAAAACTCGACAGAGCAATAGTATTTACAGACTCGCTAAGTCTTGTAAAAGCGTTAATTTCTTTACAAAAGCATACAAATCCTGTTTTCATTGAACTTTACTCACTCTTACGCAACATTCATGTAGCACATAGCCACATAATGATATGCTGGGTACCTGGCCATAGATGCATCGAGGGTAATGTACTAGCTGACGAAATGGCCACATCACTAACCACTTTTCCTACGGCTGTTGTCCCCGTCACAGATCCGAAGTCTTTCTTAAGAAAGAAACTGCGACAACCCTGGCAACGCATGTGGAACGCAGAAACAAACAATGAACTGTAGGTTATAAAGCCACAGTTAGGTTTTTGGCCCTCCCTAACAAAATTTCGGCGAATAGATGTCCTATTCTGTCGCCTCAGAATAGGGCACACATTTGGTACCCACAATTTTCTGCTTACTGGAAATGAACCGCCAACCTGTGGTCGATGTGGTGAGAGGCTGACCGTTCTGTTGGAGTGTCGGAAAGCCGAATCTGAAAGAAAAAAACATTTTCCTCTTGCGTATTATTATTGTGTCCCTCTTCACCTAGCTATGTTTTTTGGTAAAGAACCGTTTTTTAACACCAGAGTAGTCCTAAATTTTTTTAAATGATGTTGTCCTACATGTTATAAGCCCATTAAATTCGTAGTGCATCCTCTTTCTAGAGAATGCCGTTGTGATAGTTGTTTTGTGTAGCACATGCCTCTAGGCCCTTCTCAAGGGCTCTAACGAGGCCGTGGTGCTCTAGTGAATTTTTGAATCTTATAAATTTTTTATATGGTATCATTATTTCGCAATGCACCTTAATGCTCATAGTACACGTCTTCTGTCATTGCCATAATCTTATTACACATAGACTTTATGCACATTAGAGCAACCATCTTTTAAGGCCCCTTTACAGCCATGTCACATGAACTTCATACAAGTCATAACTCCACTGCAAACTCATCAACACTGGCTTGGCGCTCTTTGGCCATACCTGGCCCTTGCGCCAATAAACACCACACATTCATTCATTCATAATGAAGTTATTTCCTCTCAATACATTCCAGAATCTGAGGAAGACTTCGAAATTGACAGCGAGAACTGTCAGAGGCTTCACTTTGAGCGAATGGCATATTCGCCAAATGACGAGTGGGAAGATGATGATGTTCTGCCAGAGGTATCTGTTTACTCAGTGCTGTATCAATGCTTATGGATTGTATCTCTTAAAGTAGACTTGTAAGACATTTTCTGGTTTTGTGTGCAGTGCCTTACAAGAAAGCAACCGGGACCGAAGCATGAACTTCTTCGAACACTGAAAAAGAAAACAAGCGACATCCGGCAACGAGAGGTGGAGGCCTCTTTGAAGAAACTACAAGAGGAAAAAGTGGACGATATTGGTGACTGCCGTGTTTTTAATCTCCATGAGAAGGTACAGCGACTAGAGGACATAATAGAAAAAAGGAAGAGAGAAAGATGGAAGAACTTCGACCCAAGAACAGAACCCTCGAGCAGGAGGCAAAGGACCTCCAGGCAGCTAAACATGAGACTTTAAAAGAAAATGGTGATGATGCGCGACAACAACAAAGGTATGGAATTCAGCTTGCCATACTTTTGGGGCTGCGACATACTGTTATTATATATGCACTACGTTTGCTAGATTGTTTAAAACATGGTTTTGTTAATATTTAAATATATTAACATTGTCCTAATGCTATTTCACATATAAAATTTTGAACAATGGGTGATGCCATGCTGTCTTGAAGTAACGGCATTCTGCTGTTTGTAATAAGCCATACCTCATGTTGATAATACAGGCTACTGCGGAGCTCCATGCCATATGAGGTCACTTGATGATTCTATCACTGATGAACCACAAGCTAACGAAAGCTTTGACAGAATCCAACAGTCGATGCCTCCATTACCATCACCAGCCAATTGTGCAAGAAAGGATAACAACATGGTAAGATGCAGATCTAAAGGGCAACGTCTGCAGTTTTTTGTATTATTGCTATGTGCTTGTCACCAGTTAAATTTTTCTTTTGCAACACATTCCTCTGGTGCAGGTGGACATTGGCTGTGGTTTGGAGATTAATGCACAAGCTTGGAGCCACATCCAAGGCCACTAGAAGGATTCTCTCTGTGTAAAACATTTCCTGCTGTGCATTTGGCCTAAGGACCAGTTGAAAAACGCTCATTACAAGGTGCATAATTGCGCATTAAAGCTTATTGTAGCATTTTTAATAACTAAAAGTTGCAACATTATGGTGAATAGTTCACTTCTGTCTGGCAGGTAAGCGGTGTCCTCGGTATCCAGATCGGCCTGCAATGGCACTGCCGACACCTTCGAAGGTAGAAGACGGTAAGTGGATAGTCTTACAGTCTTTATATTCATTTAAAAATTGTTTCTTGCTGCCAGCTAGTGAGACCTTATGAATTTTTCTGTTTTAGACTTACACACAATGACTGCAGCGCCAGGTTGTCCCTGAACACTTTTTGCCTGCTGCACTCAAGCGGCTGAACCATTTTGTGGTTGAGAAGCTGGCAGACCTTGAGAGGATGGCAAAACGGTAAAGTGCTGTTGGGCATGTTTGGTGACAAATTTTGGAAAGCTTCTAAATTTTTCTGTAGTTTGGGAACAACACGCAGCCCTAGTCTTCAGAGAGATCCCTCTTTAAGTGAGTATAGTTTAGCAGCACGCAATCACTAAAAATGATGCACAGCATCAGCTTCCTTACTTTGTTCTTTTTAATTAGTTAACATTAATGGAAGTGCTGCAGCAAGAAAGAAAGACCAACACATAATGTGTGAAGTGACTGCTTTTGATATCTATCACACCACATCTGCACCTAGGCTCACAAGATTTGTTACCTCCAGGTCGACTGCAGACTGAATTAGCTGTAATGGTTCCAAAAACTGTGTATGTCACCCAAGTGAGCAAGCCAAGATCATTTTCAGTCTTTAAGCCACTGATAGCAGCGCGTGAACATGGGTGTGCAGTGGTGTCGCTGCTAGTGCTGCCTTTTCTTGTCCCAAAAGCTGTTTCAAAACACCAAAAGTCACTTCCACTGCTGCATTACAGCAACAGGAAACTTCGTGTACATTTTATGGTGCAGTTATGAGAATAGTTTGCATATTTTGTGGGAAAGTCTATGAGAATACCATTTTTGCAACAGGCGTGCAGCCCTCTTGCTACAGTTGGAATGCGCTGCTCAGCACAGCAAGACGAGTGAGCATCATGCGTCCCAAACAACAGAAGAAGAAGAAGAAGAAACTTTAGTAAAGAATAGTCCAGCAGTTCTTGATGTGGTGGCCTCAGATGACGGCTCGAAGTTCTTGGACTCGAGCGGCATCTTTGGCTTGCCGGACGGCCCAGAGCTGGTCTGCCAGCTCTGAACTTCAACTAAATTTTTATTAGCTGCAACACTCTCGAAGATAAATCACATTGTTCTGCATGCATGCGCTCTTGGCGCTACCCCCAAGGTGCTGTTTTCCGTTGCCACACTATCATCTGTTATAGCTACAACACAGGTGTATTCATAATGTACTGCCAGGGCAGCACCACCATTTTGCTGCGTGATGTGCACAAATTGGAAGCTTTCCTGCCCTTGTGCATCTTTCAACATTTTTTGGGGAAAAGGACAACATTGACCCTCAAGCAAGCCATGACTGAGTGCAGCAGGCTTCTGCTGTGGAAATTTATTTCAAAATATTGTCAATCAAATAACGAAGCCGTGCTTCCCTTGAGAATGAATTACAGTATTAGTAAATTAATTCATTTGATGTCTACATCTGGTTGTTGCAAGTGTTTGCAATAGTCATTGCAATAGTGATTCATGTTCTGTTTTAGCAGTAATATTTTATTTAATGCATCTATCATTAAGCAGGCATATCAGTTTACGTAGTCATACTGATTCATAATCTGTTTCAGTGCTAATTTATTTATTTACTACTACTACATACTTCTGACTTTACTGTTGAGCCTTAGGTCGGAACAGCTGTTTACAACTTCATTGCTGAATGCGTTACCTACTTAATCTAGTCATTTTTCATTATCTTCTGCACAGTATTACACATTTTTATATCTTTAATGACCCTGCTATGACAGCAAAGTATTTGTACGCTGACCAGTTTTTTTTTAATTATCTTTACTGTGTTGCTAGAGAAGAGTCAGATTTTAAGAAGTATTGTTAGTACGAAAGTCTTTCATACCAGGTATTTGTAGTTAGCAAATAAATGAAGCCTTTAGAACAGTCCTGTTATCATTTTTATGCATCTCTAATATAGTTCGTTTATTTAGTAATATAGTTCACTATTCGCTCGCCTATTCAGTCTACTGTGCATGAAATTTTGTTTTTGCTCTGTAGTTCTGATGGTTGCCTTCTGTAGCAATCGAAAATGTATACAGTTTAATTTAGGACAGTATAATTTATCATTTTATGTACTCCACATGCAAAAAAAAAATGAGGTTGCCGCTTTTGGTCATTATCATTGCTGAAGCTGTAAGCTGTTGTGAACAATGCCAACAATGCTACTTTACCACCACCTCCTTGTGTAATTAGCCTATGCCAAGGCTGTGCTCTGCCAGCTGTGAGATTAGATGTTACAAGCCAATTCCTTTGAGGAGTATGATGATGTATCGGGTTTTATGGCGCAAGGGCCAGGTATGGCCAAAAAGCGCCATCCTTTGAGGAGTAGAAGAATGTCGCAAAGGTGTTGCATGCAATTTCTAGCATCCTGCCCCCCCAATGGCACCACTTCTATTCCATCTGTAAATAGTCTTAATGAACAATGCCATACTTTTCACCTACTTGGTGCCCCATCACAATATTGTTAAATGTAATTATTCTAAGCAACAAGTACCTCCTTTGCATGGTTTTTATTTCATGCATGTGCACCTAGGTCCACGTTACATGCTTGCCACCAGTTAGCTTCAATTGGATGACCATGTGTGTTTAACTGTAAAATGTAGGAGACTAGTTTGCATCAACTGGTTGACCTGTTGCGTACCATTTAGCTCAAGTTGCATAAGCACCATTTAGCCTCAAATGGGTGACGTGTGTGTTCAACTGGTTAAACAATTGGGCACCATGTTGCTTCAACTGGACGACAAGTTGGGCACCAGTTAGTTTCAACTGGATGGCCATATCTGTTAACTGGTTGACCAGCTAGCTTCAATAGGTTTATCAATTGGTTACTAATTGGATGTAATTGGTGCCCTCCAACTGTGGCAAAATTCCAATTGGTTTAAACCAATTTGACCCATCAATTTCTTTTTACTGCATCGTCCTGCAGAGGGCATAAAATAGGCTGCTGCTGATGATTATATATATATATATATATATATATATACACACACACATATATATATATATACATATATATATATACATACACATGCCAAACACTGCCATGCACATTTTTCGAAATAACGAAACTTTTGTGCAACTTGTTAGGTTGCTGCCTATTTGTATATGGTCGGATGTATGCTATTATGATGGTAATATGATCAAGCTTAGGTCTCAGCTTCTTGTAACAATCAACATTTACGCTACTTAGACTATAGCTCGTTCACACACGGCAGTACTGTTTCGTATTAGTAATGGGGAACGTTTGTCAATCTTTGTTGACTGCTAAATTTGTTTCATGCACTAGCCCTCACTGATGAGTTTCGTCTGCATTTTAAGTTTCATTTGCATAACCGTGACTGTGAGAGAGGTCGTAATTTTCCCATGCGTTTCTGTCAAACGATTCCATACACGTTTGTTTCTGGGATTAAAGGAACTGTTGGGCGACTTCTTGTGAACTGCTGCTTTTCACGTTGTTGGGTGCATGCTAGTATGATTGTGAGGTCAAGCTTACGTCTCGGCTCTCTGTTACGATTAAAACATTTACGCAACTTATTAGACTATTGCTTGTTTGCACGCTGTCGTATATTTATTAATGCCGAACATTTCTCTGTTGACTCTAGTTAACTTTCTGTCACGCGACTTCACTAGTTCAGCGTGTAGCTTAAGCTTCGTCTGCTGTTTGAGTTTCCTTTGCGTAACCACACAATTGCGAGAGCAATCGTAAAACAATGTAAATTATGGAGTTTTACGTGCCAAAACCACTTTCTGATTATGAGACACGCCATAGTGGAGGACTCCGGAAATTTTGACCACCTGGGGTTCTTTAACGTGCACCTAAATCTAAGCACACGGGTGTTTTCGCATTTCGCCCCCATCGAAATGCGGCCGCCGTGGCCAGGATTCGATCCCGCAACCTCGTGCTCAGCAGCCTAACACCATAGCCACTGAGCAACTACGGCGGGTTCGTAAAACAATGTAAGGTTGATATAACTAAACTTTTGTAGGTATTTGTATCATGCTCTGTGCGCCTTCTGCAACGTGATGGTTGGCCGGCCAAGAAGGTGAATTCTCACATTACTTTTAGGCTGGTATATTGCTTGTGCCAAAGAATGCCATACACTTGCCTTTCTGGAAATACATTTGGGCAACTTATGAAACTGCTGCTTATTTACACATTCTTGGATGCATGCTAGTATGATGGTAAGGTCCAGCTTACGTACGTCTCGGCTGTCTGTAACGATCGAAATGTTTACGCTTTTTTAGACTATTACACCTACACACATTGTCGTATATTTAGTAATGGAGTCCCGGCCACGGCGTCCAAATTTCGATAGGGCGAAATGCGAAAACACCTGTGTACTTATATTTAGGTAAACATTAGGAACCCCAGGTGGCCCAAATTATTCCGGAGTCCCCCATGGCGCTATGGCGTGCCTCATAATCAGATCGTGGTTTTAGCAAGTAAAACCCAATAATTAAATTTTTTAGTACTGGCAAACGTTAATGGAGTAATGGAGAATGACTGTTAAGTTCCGAATAATGGAACTATTGTAAGCAGTTGTATTTCAATAGCAGCACCTCTTACACAGGACGGTTGACCAACTATGCTGCTTCAGTTTTCTTCTTGCATTTGCTATCACATTTGGGCTAGTGTATGTGCTGACATGTGTGTGCAACGCACTGGACAAGATCACAAGACTGTTGCATCACCATATTGCCATTGTATTCTTAGTGAAGCTATATAGTCGACATTTGCCAATTTCTTTTTTTTTATTGTGATAGAAATTGTAGAAACACCCCTGTCGAAATTTCACTCACGTGAACATGCGCTGTGATGGGTTGTGGCTCCATGAGCGCTGTTACAGCGCAGCTGTAGTGTCGAAGGTCGCGTAAACTTGGCACTGAAAACACATTGTAGCTGGAAGCAGCAAGAAGCAATCGCTTGTCACTCCTGTCTCGCTTCATCACGCAAGTGCTCCTACAGCATGTTTACCGTCAGTGAGATGTGTTCATGAGTGGCTTTGCGCACGACACCTTTGCTAATTTAACAAGGAAGCAAAGGTTTACTGTAATTTACACTGGCGATAAGACGTGCAGCTGATTAATTATAGCTGTCTGGTAATTTGCTGTCGCAATTACTGCTTCGCTTTTTGGACAAAACTGCGACATTTCTTACTGTTAGCTTACTTGACATAGCTATGGTGACATAGAGACTAGAATTCCTTTTATCTTTGTACATACCGTATTTACTTGAATCTAGGAGGCCGACCCCGATTCTAAGCCAACCCCCTCAAGTCCGAAGGCCTTAGCTCTCACAAGTTGCCTTTGTAAGGTATTTGAAAAAATGATTAATCGGCGACTCATTCATTTGAATGAATGTATGTGGTTTAGTGGCGCAAGGGCCAGATATGGCCAAAGAGCGCCAAGACAGTGTTAGTGATTTCGCGGTGGAATGATGAGTTCTGTGACGAAGATGTGACTTGGCTGTATAGTGGCCTAAAAACAGTCGCTGTAAAGTGCGTAAAATCTATGTGCTATAAAATTATGGCGATGATTAATGACGAGTACTATGAACATTAAAATCCATCGTAGAAGGATGATGCAAAATATAAAATATATAAGATGGTAAAATTTCTTGGAGCACTGCTGCCTCGCCAGAGCCCTTGAACCACAAGGGCCTAGAGGCATGTGCTATTTAAAATAGTTATCACAGCGCCATCCTCTGAAGAGAGGAGACGCTACGAACATGTGGGGCTAAAAACATGAAACACAACATCTTTCAGATAACTTAGGACCGCGTTGGTGTCAAATAGCGGTTCTGGGCCGAGTAACATTACTGGATGAAGGGGGATCTGCTGCCGGTATGCTATGGGAAAATGTTTCTTTCTTTCGTATTCGGCTTTCGGACACTCCAGAAGGACGTGGAGGACGGTGAGCCTCTCCCCGCATCTACCGCAGGTTGGAGGCTCGTTTCCGGTGAGTAAAAAGTTATGTGTGCCAAATGTGTGTCCTATTCTTAGACGACAGAATAGGACATCTGTCCGGCGTGATTTTGTTACGGAAGGCCAGAATCCTAACTGTGGCTTTATCCCGTGGAGCTTATTATTTGTTTCCGCGTCCCATAGGCGTTGCCAGTGGTTCCGTAGTTTCCTCCGTAAGAAGGGCTTCAGGTCTGTGACAGGGACCGAAGCAGTAGGGTTAACTGCATGCAATGAAATTGATGTGGCCATCTGGTCGACTAGAACGTTTCCCTCGATGCCCCTATGACCTGGCACCCAGCATATGATGACATGTTGATTACCTATATGGGCTTTACACAGAGCAGAATAGAGTTCGTTAATTACCGGATTTTTGTGGTTAGAGAATGATATCAAGGCCTTTACAACACTAAGGGAGTCCGTATATATGACTGATTTCTGGAGTTTTGATTTCCTGATATGCTTCACAGCCGACAAAAGTGCGTAGGCCTCAGCCGTAAAGATACTAGTTTCCGGGTGCAGTACGTCGGATTCCGAGAAGGATGGACCGACGGCTGCATAGGATACCCCGTCATGTGACTTTGATGCGTCTGTGTAGAACTCCGTGCAGGAGTATTTGTGCTGGAGTTCCCGGAAATGCATCTTGATTTCAATCTCTGGGGCATGCTTTGTGACTTCCACGAACGATATATCACATTGTATGAGCTGCCACTCCCAAGGAGGTAGCACCTTGGCTGGATGCATTAGGCGAAGCTCGAGGAGTGGAACGTGCATTTCTTCGCTAAGCTCCCTCACACGCAGCGAGAAAGGCTGTCTTACGGACGGACGATTGCGAAAGAGTGTAGCACATGTCATGTCATTAATGGTACTAAAACAGGGATGTTGGGGGTTTGAGTGGACTTTCAGAAAATATGTATGGCTGATGTATGTTCTCTGTAGATGAAGTGACCACTCATTTGATTCTACATATAAACTTTGTATGGGACTCGTTCTGAAAGCGCCAGTGGCCAGTCGGATTCCTAGATGGTGGGCTGGGTCTAGCATCTTTAGTGCGCTCGGGGCGGCAGAGTGATAAATCACGGCACCATAGTCTAGTCGCGATCGAATGAGGCTTTTATATAGATTCATTAAACACTTCCTGTCACTACCCCACGTAGTCTGGGACAGAAGTTTCATTATGTTCATTGTTTTCAGACATTTTTCTTTAAGATGTTTAATGTGGGGGACGAAAGTGAGTCTGTAGTCAAGTATGACACCTAGAAATTTGTGTTCTTTGTTTACAGGTATCTGTTGTCCACGCAGTTCTATGCAAGGATCTGGGATAAGTCCTCTCTTTCTTGTAAAAAGAACACAAGAGCTTTTGTTAGGATTGATCTTAAACCCATTCTTGTCTGCCCACATTGACACTTTGTTCAGGCCATGCTGTACCTGTCTCTCGCAGACTGCGAGGTTACAAGATTTGAAAGCTATTTGAATGTCGTCCACGTAGACAGAGTAAAAGATGGCGGGTGGTAGTGAACCACGAAGTGTGTTCATCTTCACGATAAATAGCGTGCAGCTGAGCACGCCTCCTTGGGGTACACCCGTTTCTTGCGTAAAAGGACGTGAGAGTGCATTGCCGACTTTTACCCGGAAGGTACGATTTGACAGATAGCTTTTTATTATATTAAACATATTACCGTGGATGCCCATTTCTGACAGGTCTCTTAAGATTCCGTAACGCCACGTTGTGTCATACGCCTTTTCCATATCGAGAAATATCGATAGGAAGAACTGTTTATGTATAAATGCGTCCCGGATATTCCCTTCAACACGCACGAGATGATCGGTTGTGGAGCGCCCTTCTCGGAAGCCGCACTGATAAGGATCAAGCATTTTGCTCTGTTCAAGGAAATGAATGAGTCGCCGATTTATCATTTTTTCGAACACCTTACAAATGCAACTTGTGAGGGCTATCGGGCGGTAACTTGCCACTGAGGAAGGGTCTTTGCCTTGTTTCAAAACAGGGACTACAATGGCTTCCTTCCAGGCGGTTGGAAGGTACCCTGCATCCCAGATGGTGTTGAAAAGTGTGAGTAGTGTAAGTTGCGTGTCATTGTGTAAGTTTTTGAGCATTTCATACATGATTCTATCAGATCCTGGTGCGGAACTCTTGCATGCGCTCAAGGCAGCTTTCAACTCGGCAGCACTAAAAGGGCAATTGTACGGTTCATTCTGTCGGCATTTATTGATGAGTGGCTTGCATTCTTCTATTTGTTTATATTTTAGGAAGGATTGCGAATAATGATTTGAGCTTGATACACTCTCAAAGTGCTCCCCAAGTGAGTCCGCCTGATCTTGTAGGGTATCGCCTTGTGTGTTTACCAAAGGGAGTGCATGTGCTTGTCGCCCTCTTATCCTATTGACCCTGTTCCAGGCTTTCGCCTCATCTCTGAACGAGTTAATACTCGATAGAAACTTCTGCCAACTTTCTCGTCTGGCCTGTCGGCGGGTTCGCCTGCCTTCGGATTTTGCTTTTTTAAAGTTAACTAGATTCTCTGCAGTGGGAGAAGCGCGTAGCAACCCCCACGCCCTGTTCTGTTTTTTACGAGCGATCCTACAATCGTCGTTCCACCATGGGACACGCCATTTGCAGGCCAAGCCTTTTACTTCTGATATGCATTTAAATGCGACATCTATTATGAATGCTGTAAAAAACTCGACTGCAGCGTCAATTCCTAACGAAGACAGGTCAGCCCATGAGATACTAGTTAGAGATCGAAATTTCTCCCAATCAGCTGTCTCAATCTTCCACCTAGGAGCGTATGGTGGATATTCGTTTTCTTTATATGAGCTTAGCAGTATAGGGAAGTGGTCGCTACCGTAAGGGTTGTCGGTAACTTCCCATTCAAGTTCAGGCAGTACAGACGGAGACACTATACTAAGATCTATTGACGAAAAGGATCGGTTTGCAAGAGAGTAATATGTGGGTTCTTTCTTATTGAGAAGGCACGCTCCAGAAGAAAAAAGGAACTGTTCAACAAGGCGACCTCGCGCATCTGTACGAGAGTCGCCCCACAGGGAGCTGTGCGCATTGAAATCGCCAAGAACAGCATAAGGTTCTGGCAATTGATCGATCAAGGAGTGAAATTCATGTTTGTTCAGTTGGTAATGTGGGGGTATATAAAGGGAGCAAATGGTGATGAGTTTGTTTAGTAGGACAACTCGAACCGCCACTGCTTCAAGGGGCGTTTGTAGCTGTAAAGGTTGACACGCAATACTTCTATGAGTAAGAATCGCAACACCACCCGATGATGCGACGGCATCATCGCGATCTTTTCGAAACGTAACATACGTACGGAGAAAGTTTGTGTGTTTACATTTTAAGTGTGTCTCCTGTAAACACAGCACTTTTGGATTATGTTGGTGGATGAGTTCTTGCAAATCATCAAGGTTTCTAAGGAGACCTCTGATGTTCCATTGAATTATTTGTGTATCCATGTTTAAGGTAAATTTGTGCTGTGTTTCGGAAAAGGAGTGGATGCCTTATATTACAGAGCCCTTTCGAGGCCCTGTAATAGGTGTTTTGTTCTTTCTGAAGCGCTCGAGCGATTCTCGACGCTCCTTAGGCGTTTGGTGCGCCTTGGGGACAGGTGTAGTGTCCATTGCCTCCTGTGAGACGCCGGACAAGCGCTCTTGCGAGCGAGAGGTTTTCCTAGAGAGTCCTGCCCCGGAAGGCAAGACCCCTGCGCCCACCTGCCCGGAGGTCGATGGGGCTCCCTGAGGGATTTGGCTGCGCTGGCCGTTGCCAGCGCTGGAAGGGGCCTCGGAGGTTGGGGCAGCCTCGGCTGCACCCACCTTCGGGGTGGATGGTCCCTTCTCCTCGGTTGACGGAGCAGCGCTAGCTGCAACCGCCGCGGGGGCAGATGGCGTAACTGCCGACTCACTGCCTGTGGGTCGGACAGCCGCCGGAGGCCGTTGTGACGCTGCCCCCTTACGCGCCACATCGGCAAAGCTGCTCTTAGACAGGTATGACACCCGCCTACGTGCCTCCTTGAAAGATATATTTTCTTTTACTTTGATTGTCACAATCTCTTTTTCTCTTTTCCAGGACGGGCAGGCGCGCGAGTATGCGGCGTGCTCGCCATCACAGTTGACACAATGTGGAGTCTTCTGGCATGTTTCGGAGGAATGTTCAGTGTCACTACACTTGGCACATGTCAGCCGGCCTCGACAGTTCTGTGAACTGTGGCCGAACCTTTGGCACTTAAAGCATCTGAGAGGATTGGGCACGTATGGCCTAACACGAAGTTTGATATAACCGGCCTCGATGGACTCGGGGAGGACACTTGAACCGAAAGTGAGTATCAGGTGTTTCGTATTGATATCTTTACCGTCTCGCCTGATCTTAATTCGCTTAACATTTATGACATTCTGTTCACTGAAGCCCTCCAAGAGTTCAGCTTCAGTGAGCTCTAGCATGTCATCATCCGAGATAACGCCGCGGGTAGTGTTCATGGTACGGTGCGGGGTTACTGTTACTTGGGTCTCCCCAAATGACACAAGTTTCGGCAGCTTCTCATACTGCTTCTGATTTTGGAGCTCCAAAAGGAGATCACCACTTGACATTCTCGACACCTTATATCCTGTACCGAAAACTTCGGTCAAGGACTTGGAAACAAGGAATGGTGAAATGGATCGTACTAGTTTGTCTGTCTTTTCTGAGTGAATCACGTGGAATCGAGGAAAGTTGTGGACTTGTCGTCCGAAAAATTGAAACAGATCTTCGGTGCGCCCTCGTTTCTGAGGGCGATCAGGAAGTTTGGGGAAGGCGTTTTCCATGAAGATGTATAAAAATTCGGCAACAGCGCCGACCGCCCACCACGGAGCCCAACGAGGGGACGCGGCAGAGCTTGCATGCAAGTCTGCACGACGCCAGTCGTACGCCGCCACTATAACCAAATATGGTGTACCCAAGGTTGGGTAGCCACACAGGGTTAACCCTTGCCGCCAAGGAGAAAGGAAGTAAACAGAAGAGAGAAGGAGACAGGAAAGGTGGAAAGTAAGGGAAAGACGAAGGTTGTAGGGAGAGAGAGACAGGAAAAGGCGACTGCCGATTTCCTCCAGGTGGGTCAGTCTGGAGGTGCCGTCTATGTGAAGCTGAGGCCGAAGAGGTGTGTTGCCTCCGCCGGGGGGCCTTAATGGTCCAAAACACCCAGCATCGGCTCAACCCCCAGGATCCCCTTTTCCCCAGACACGGCTAAGCCGCGCACGGCTACACGCGGGAGGGTCCAACCCTCGTGTGCTCGGGTCCGTGGTGTCGCAACACACCAAATGCCTGCTGACGCAGACGCCCCTGCGGGGGACTCATTCATTTCCTTGTACTGAGCAAAATGCTTGATCCCTATCAGTGTGGCTTCAGAGAACGGCGCTGCACAACTGATCATCTTGTACGTATTGAAGGAAATATCCGTGACGCATTTCTACACTAACAGTTTTTCTTATCCATATTCCTCGATATGGAGAAGGCATACAACACAACGTGGCGTTACGGAATCTTAAGAGACTTGTCAGAAATGGGCATCCATGGTAATATGCTAAACCTAATAGAAAGCTATTTGCCCAATCATACCTTCCGTGTAAAAGTCAGAAATGTACTGTCACATCCTTTTACGCAAGAAAGTGGTGTACCCCAGGGAGGCGTGCTGAGCTGCATTCTCTTTATCGTGAAGATGAGCACGCGTCGTGCTTCATTACCACCGGCCAATTTTTATTCTGTCTACGTAGACGACATTCAAATAGCTTTCAAATCCTGTAATCTCGCAGTGTGCGAGACAGGTACAGCATGATTTGAACAAAGTGTCAGAGTGGGCAGAGAAAAATGGATTTAAAATCAATCCTAACAAAAGTTCTCGTGTTCTTTTTACAAGAGAGGCCTGGTCCCGGATCCTTGCTTAGAACTGTGTGCACAACAAATACCTATCAACAAAGAGCACAAATTCCTATGTATGATACTTGACTATAGACTCACTTTCATTCCACACATTAAATATCTGAAAGAAAAATGTCTAAAAACAATGAACTTAAACTTCTATCCCGGACTACGTGGGGTTTCAGTTCCACATAAAGGAACTGGCGTATCTTGGGAGCGGCACTTAGAAGTTGTTCTGTATTGCGGTTTCCTTGTGTGATACGTGGGGTAGTGACAGAAAGTGTCTAATGAATCTCTACAAGAGCCTGATTCGGTCCCGATTGGATTATGGTGCTGTAGCGTATAACTCTGCCACCCCGAGCGCACTAAGGATGCTGGATCCTGTCCACCATCTAGGTATCCGCTTAGCCACTGGCGCTTTCAGAACACGCCCGACTGAAAGCTTATATGCCGAATCGAATGAGTGGTCACTCCACCTGCAGAGATCACCACATCAGCCTTACATATTTCCTTAAAGTGCACTCTAATCCTGAACATCCATGTTTTAATACCATTACCGATATGACGTGTGCTACACTTTTCCACAATCGTCCTTCTATAACAGCCTTTCTCGCTGATGAAATGCATGTCCCACTCATCGAGCATCGCTTAATGCGCCTAACCAAGCTATTACCTCCTTGGGACTGGCAGGTGACAGAATGTGACATATCCTTTCTAAAAGTTTCAAAGCATGCTCCAGAGGTCGAAATCCGAATGCATTTCCTAGAACTTCAGTACAAGCACTTGTGCAAAGAGTTCTGCACAGATGCTTCCAAGTCACATGCCGGAGTATCCTATGCAGCCGTCAGTCCACCTTTTTCGGAATCCGATGTACTACATCCAGGAACAAGTGTCCTTACAGCAGAGGCCTACGCTATATTGTCGGCTGTAAAGCATATAAAGAAATTAAAACTCCAAAGAGCCGTTATATATACAGACTCCCTAAGTGTGGTGAAGGCCTTAATGTCACCCTGCAAACATAAAAATCCTGTACTTACTGAGGTCTATTCCAACCTGTGGAAATCTTATCTATCTATTCAGCGTATCATTATATGCTGGGTACGTGGCCACAGGGGAATCGAAGGTTCTGGCAGACCAGATGGCTACGTCAATTGCCTCCCCTGCTGTTAATACTACTGCTTCCGTGCCTCTCACAGATCTGAAACCTTACATACGAAAGAAACTGCGAAACCACTGGCAACACATGTGGGATGCAGAAATAAATAGCAAACTGCATGTGATAAAGCCACAGTTAGGTTCCTGGCCCTCCGCAACAAAATCACGGCGAATAGATGTCCTATTCTGTCATCTCAGAATAGGACACACATTTGGGACTCATCATTTTCTGCTTACTGGAAGTAAACCTCCAGCCTGTGGCAGATGTGGTGAGAGGCTGACCATCCTCCACGTGCTCCTGGAGTGTCGGGAAGCCGAAACGGAAAGAAACATTTTCCGCTTGCATACCGTTATTACATCCTTCTACACCCATCTACGTTTCTTGGTAAGGAACCGCTTTTTAACACCAAAGCAGTCCTCAGCTTCTTAAATGATGTTGGCCTACATGTTATAAGCCCATTAAATTCATAGAGCGCCAGAGCATGCCACTGCGATAATTGTTTTGCATAGCACATGCCTCCAGGCCCTTGTGTTTCAAGTGCTCTAAGGAGGCAGTATGGCTCTAGCATATCTTATAACCTGATATATTTTTACACACGTATCATTCTTTTTAAATGTATTGTAACGTTCATAGTACACATCACACGCCATCGCCATAATCTTATTATGCAGATTTTACACACTTTAGAGCGCCTTTTTTTGAGGCCCCTTTACAGCCAGGTCACATCAACTGCATAGAACCCCTTACTCCACTGCAAAATCACTAACACTTGCGTGGTGCTCTGCGGCCATACCTGGCCCTTGAGCCAATAAAAACCACACATTCATTCATTCATTCTTTCGCAGCACGTAGTGCTGAAAAGCTATCAGCTTTTCTTCGAAATCGCTTGGCAGCTTCTGGGTGATTGAAGTGCAACGTTGGAGGCTGAAGCCGAAGCGCTTCATGAATTTCTGAAGCCAGCCCCGGCTGGCTTTAAAATCCTTTGGCGTTAGGCCTCACTCCGTCGAAAGTTCCCTAGCTTTCGCTTGGAGCACTTCTGTTGTCACTGGAAGGGCAGGTGCTCTCTGCATCTGAACAAAGTCGCCCAAAACTGTCTCCACTTCGTGGTGATGGCCTTTCTTTGGTCCACTAAATGCCATCCTTGTTGCGGTGCACGCAAAAAGGTGCTATCATTGTCCCCTCGAATGACGGACGTTTTTCTCGTCAACGCTGATGTCCCGCCCGGCTTGAAGATTCAACGATGCCTCTGCGACTATCACAACTTTTCGCTTGAAAGTGGCATTGTAGTGGCATCTCCTGCTTGGTGCCATCGCGATAACACCACGCCGCACACCGACACAGGTCAAAATGGCGACCTCGCTTGTGTACAGTTGGCTACTGCCACGGCTAGTAGCGGCTGCGATAGTATGGTGGCTAGAGTGGGGTGGTGTGACGGGCGGGAGCGGAGGGGTGCACAAATTTGTGATGAAAGATGGCGGCCCCAGTAGGTGGCGCTGGCTGCGCGACAGGTGCCAGCGGCGCTGGCCGGTTTCGCGTTGGGCCGCATGTTTTTACTTTCACCTTGTTTCCAATAATTACACGCCACGTCCGTGTTAACAGCACATGAACTAGTCATTTTGTTAGTTCGTTGAAATAGCATGCGTTTGAAATTTTAAATGGTGCTACTTAACATAAACGAAAGCCACAATGTTTCTGATAGACGCAACTGACAAGCGTCGTTTAGTTTATAATTAAATGTTTCTCATCATTGACCAGATTTGACATATTTGGCCAACTTCATCTGAATTAATCCTTTTACGTGAGCGCAGAGTCAAATGTGTCTTGAGTGTTTGTTTCTTTATTGGCTTTGTTTGGAGTGTAAACTGCTTAGTGCGAAATGCAAAAACACCCGTGTACTTAGATTTAGGTGCACGTTAAAGAACCCCAGGTGGTAGAAATTTCTGGAGTCCTCCTCTACGGCGTGCCTCATAATCATAAAGTGGTTTTGGCAGGTAAAACATCATAATTTAATTAAACTGCTTAGTATTTTCTCTTATAAGAAGCAATGGTTCGCGTGTAGCGTGTTTATTTTTCGCTCTCAAAGGTATTGTTCAGTGTTGAAAAAATTTAAATTTAATTTTCTCTTCCTTTTTCTTGGAGAGCTTATATTTTTAGAGCAGAAATGGCAATGCTATAGTCAGGGCTCTGTTGCACCGAACATCTTCATTCATTATTTAACTGTTTCTCTCCTGTTCCGTCGCTTTCGTGAAAATTGATTCTGCTGCAGTTTTTAAGTATTTGCAATGAATGCAGGGGCCGTTACTTTCACATACGTAAGTGCACTTGATGGAAAAGTAATACCCAGCAAAAGATATATATCTTCTTTGCTTCTCTAGTTTCACGTCGCAGCCTCCTCACAATACAAGTGCATGCGTTCTGTCGAGCACTGACTGCGCTTCCTCCGGCGAAGAAACAGTGCACTGTGAGGGCAATTGGACCCTGAGGAATACAGAGCAACACAATGATTCCGGTTGGTTGCTTTCTGACTTGAATTTCACTAAATTCGGCAGCAAGATGTGGTCAACCTGTTCGCCCTCGAGCTCACAGACTCCGAAAAACACACTGTAACGTTCACTTGGAAACGTTACCTTATTCCATGTTGCATCAGGTAGGCAGACATTATGACAAGCACGCTCAAGTTCCACGGCGTGTTGTATATCTGAGGGAATGATATCTGGTATATCTGGCTCCTGGCGTAGCTGCGTGTTCGCTGCGGCGAATTCTTGCTGGGCGTTTTACCTGTTGATTACGCTCAGCTTTTGCCGTTTTTCAGCAGGTCCACGCTGCTCGCATATATTTCTCTCTTTCCTTTTCATGGGAGCTTTCTTCGTGAAATACTTAGGTGCCTCAGGGAGCACAGTAGGCACGGCGTCTTCTGTAAGACGCGGAAGATCGCGCGGCAATTCCACAACCTCACCGTTGACTGTGTGCCGATAGGTCCTTTCGACGAATGTTTCGTCGAATTGCCGTTCACAAACCACGCTGTCGTTGGTAAGCTCTTTGTCAGCCAGTTTAATACTCGAGCACGTTGCTCCTTTCACAAGATATCAATTGGGGCTTTAAACACAGAAATCCTTCGCGAGCAAGATCGATACCCGCCTTTGCATCTAGGTACAAAGCACGTACTTGAGCGGCTTAATGGTTCATTACATCCAACAGTCTGCATCTCAAGAGTCCATTCCTCGTGTGGCAACGCGACGACACAACACTGCAGGCAAATTTCACAGACGACGACAGAGCAGACAGCGAAGCGTCAACGCAGCCGGCGAAGCCTAGTCAGTGCCCGGCCATCGCAAGCGTCGCACCTTTGAACACAGCAGTGCCCCTAGCGGTGGCTAAATTTTCACCGCGTTTCGCGCGCTCCTCCTCGAGGGCGCGGATAAGGCGCCCGTCACACTACCCCCCTCTAGCCACGATAGCGATAGTGACTTTTCTAGATGGCGCTAGCTATGCACCATATTTAGCAGTTTCAATGAAAAACTAGTGCATTATTTAAAATCCTCGAATCTAAGCCGACCCTAGATTTGAAATATGATTATTTGAAAAAACTATCTGCCTAGATTCGAATAAATACGGTACATAGTTGAATCACTGCAAGTTCTTTTCTGATAACTGTTAGCTCAGGAAGTTTGTACAAAGCCACCAGGAAGCAAAGTTGCTGTCAGAACCAGCAGACTGCCGTTAAAAGTGCAGGTTGTTAACATGAACATGGTGGACAGTAATTTTTGTACACATTTCTAACACGTCTTTATTGAAAGCCTTACAGCCATGCTGTGTTCCTATCATCAGCCTGGTGTCATCTTGGGCTGACATCATTCTTCATTGATGATCAGCACAGAAACAAGTGCACAGAAATCTGCTTTCTTAGTACCTCTGATTTTAACAGTGAATTTTCTTGTCTGCAACCACTGGAACAGATCCTGCAGGATGACTAGTAAATTGTGTAGCGCAACCGTGATCTGTTCTGCAACCATGGATGAAAGGCTGCACCCAGCGTGTAGTAACTTTCTTATGGGCTGATGTACCTATGAACTCTGGGTTAAGTTTTGTCTCTGTGACTGTTCAAGCAAGTCCACAGAAATGCCCCACTAACTTTCTTAGTACATGTGAACTGCGATGTAATTATCTGTGACTGCTAAGCAAGCCTGCAGCAAGCCTTAGTAAAATGTTTAGTCGCCAAGATACCTGTGATCTTTTCAGAGATATCTGTATCTGCTGCCATGGAAGAACAGCCACGCTTTGCCTCTGGTAACTTCCATTAAGGTTGTCTGATACACGTGAATTTTAAGAATGAACTTGCATTTGCATGTGGCCGCTGAAGCAAGCCCACACAAATCCTGTTAGCTTTTGGTACAGGTAAACTCATACAATGTGTTTTTGTGTCTATGACTGCTGAAGTGAGCACGCTGCAAGCCTTTAGTTAATTGTGTAGACGCCAAGGTATCTGTGACGGCTTCAGCAATATTTGGCTGTGACCACGGTAAGGTTCCATTCAGCTTCTGTTGACTTGCTTAGAGGCCTTTGAGCCTGTGAACATTTACGGTGAATTTGTAACTACTCAAGTACAGCAAGTATCTTGTAACTTCTAGTACCAGTGAAATCAGTTTAGTTTTGTGCCAAAGCAAGTGTCTTGTAACTGCTTTTGTAACTGTGAACTCTCCAGTAATGTTCGTGTCTGCAACTGCTTAAGTGACTCTTTAGTAACTTTATTAATGTCCAGTGTGTCTATCAAATCTTTAATACCTTTACCGTGTGCGACCACTGAAGCAGGCCCACAGAAAGTCTGGAGTTGCTTCCTTCATGGCTAAGACACCTGTGAACTTTCCAGCAAATATTGCATTTATGTGGCTGTGATTGTTGAAGTGAGCCAACCTGCAGTAGGCCTCCCACTAACTTCCTTCGTAACCCCCACTTTTGCAGAGGGCTTTTAAAGTTCTTTTACTGGCTGAGGTGGATCTCAAAATATTAGCTCAACTGAAATGGTCTCGTCACTACACAAAAAGGTCACGTTTGCTCTAGCGACCTTCACTGGAACTTGTTATGAATGCATAGCACATTTGCTCTATAAATAGATGATTATAGAGGAGCTGCGTGTGTCTATATATAAGTGCTGAACTAGTCTCAAGTAATTTTGTTAATGCGTAACGTAGTTGTGACACCTTTAGCATAAATAGTGTTAGTGTGTGTAGCTACTGAATATGGCCTAGAGAAAGGCTGTGGTAACTTAAAGTGCCCAACATATCTGAACTGTTCAGCAAATTTTGCATTGACTTGCTTGTGACCATGGAAGTGAGCCTACAGCAAGCCTCATGATAACTTCTGTAGTGGCCCCTTAATTTTCTTGCTACCCAAAGTGCATATGTAAACACTTTACTTCATGCACACTTTTACTAACCATGGTGCATCATAAATAACTCCTAATGGCTGAGCTGATGTGATGAAATTATTGAGTTTTATTTGTTTGCATTGATGCGCTTTACTGAAAACTGTGAGTGCATTTGAAAGTTCTACTCGTGATCTTCCTGCAACTGTTTTTTTTAAAATAAATGCTGCATTTTAATGAGATTGTCAAATCATTCAGCAGCCAGCAGTAGTTAGTTCTGTAGCTTCGTTCCTGTTAGCACAAAGAAAGTGTAGCTTGCATGTCTGTATGTTTTGATTTAATGCATTTTTATTAAGTTCTATGTAATCTATTAGCTTCCTATAGCACAGAATTATGTGCCCAATGCTTAGCTGCACTGCAGCCTTCTTTAGCATGCTTTGAGATGTGGTGGGCTGTATTCCTGGCCTGTCTCCTGGTACTTCAGCTTTTGCATGACAAAAACGTTTGGTCGCCTTGTTAGACCGTTGGGATGGATCATCAAAATCCATGCAATTCCTTTTCATCATTGCCCCACAAGCCAACACAATACCAGGTCAAACTTGGTAAAATGCAGCTGGCCTGCTAATGCTAGGGCACATTATGACGAACACCCCCATTATGTTAATTTATAATCAATATGGGCATCTTGTGGATATCTTAAATCCACAATTTGTCTTACAAACGTCCTTTGGATGACTGGTAACAAAATGCCCCAGAAGCGTCCTGCATCCTCACAAAAATGTCCTTAGGATGTACTCAGGATTAGGTAATTAAAATAATCCACATTTAAACATCTCTTGGATGTCCGAATATCCCATTATGACGTTCGTGGGACGTTTCATGAATGTCAATTCGTGTGCATGGGACAATCCCATGGATGATCCAGGGACTTTCGAGTGTCCCATTTTGCATCTCTGCTGGACATCTGTAGGACGTTGGTGGTCCAATGGGTTATCTTCAAATGTCCAGTGGGCATCCGAATATCTGATTTTGATGTACGATGTACGTTCGTTGGATGTGCATTTTCTGTCGGACGATCCTGTGGGCATCCGAATATCTGATTTTGATGTACGATGTACGTTCGTTGGATGTGCATTTTCTGTCGGACGATCCTATGGACATCCATAGTACATTATCGGGACTTCTGTGAATATATGATGGACGTCAAAATATCCATTGTAGGATATCCTTTGGATGTTCACTGGCGATCTGTGGTCCAATGGGCAGTTTCCTGCATAGATGGACGTGACAATACATTCCCAATTTTTATGCGGAAAGTACGATTAGACAAATAGCTTTCTACTAGGTTTAGCAAATGCCATGGATGCCCATTCCCGTTAAGTTTCGTACGATCCGGTAACGCCACGGTGTGTCATACGCCTTCTCCATATTGAGGAATATCGATAAGAAAACCTGTTTATGTACAAATGCATCACCAATATATCCTTCAGTGCGTGCAAAATCAGTTGTAGACTGGCCTTCTCTGAAGCCACACTGATAGGGATCAAGCATATTGTTACGTTCAAGGAAATGTATGAGTCTACGATTAATTATTTTTTCAAAAAGCTTGCACAGGCAACCTGTAAGAGCCATCAGGCAATAACTTACACTTGTGTATCAGTGTGCAAGTTTTTGATCATGTCATAGATGACTCTGTCAGGTCCCGGTGCAGAGCTCTTGCATGCGATCAAGGCAGCTCTGAACTTGGCAATACTCAAGCGCTGGTTATGTTTTGTTCTGTCTGTATTTACCTACAACTGGCTTACGCTCTTTTGACTGTTTGTATTTAAGGAAGGATTTAGAATAATGAACTGAGCTCGACACGCTCAAAGTGCTCCCCAAGAAATATTTAAATTAGTTTAGTGGTGCAAAAGTAGCTAGGGCTGTTTTAAGATACTATTCAAGAGGAGAAAGGCTGTGCTAATCTATATTTTGTGTAAAAAGCCAGTGCCGTCTAGAAATTTACGCACATCAGGCAATGGGACTATCGGATCATCTCCTAAAATTAAAGCAGGATGTAAAGGTATGTGTAGTTGTAGTTGTGTAGTAAATAATTATGTGTGAGGTGTGTGTGGCCAATGCGTATTCGGCATAAAACTACTTCAAAGAAGCGCTCCTGGTGGTTACACGACTTCCACTTACCAAGTACGGGCTTAGTAAGATGTAGCTTGTTGTCTGTACAATGGTCCTATTTGTGTTTCCACTTTGACGTTAAGGCCTTTCTTTATCGCACGGATACTATCTTTATATGGAAGTGTTGTGTTTGTTATGTCTTTGTACGCTGCCATCGATGCACATCTATCAGCTGCTTCGTTACCCGGTATCCCAACATGGCTTGGTATCCAGCAGAAACGAATTGATTTCCTGTACTTGTTAAGCGCGACCATGTTTAATATATCCCTTAGCAGGGGTTCACACTCAGATTTCAGATCCACAGCCTTCAGTGTACTTGAGGAATCAGTGTATGACTGTATTTTTGTGTCTGTCAGTGATAACATATTTAGCTACAACCCATACAGCATAAACTTCAGCAGTGAAAATGGGCATGTTTTGGTAAACGAATACTTGCTTCCCAATTTTCTGTTACGGCCCCTACACCCACTTGTTCTTTTGCTTTAGAGCCATCAGAGTAGAATTTCGTGTTACTTTGATATTTGACCTAACGAGCACGGAATTCTTGTATAATGTGTTCATGTAGGGTGTCTCTTTTCGTTAAATGTGTTATGTCCAGTGACATAATTGTGTGAAATCGTGCCACGGGGACAATCGTGGTTTTTTGGCAACCTGGAGGACCTCGTGATGAATATCATACTCCCGAAAATATTCCTCATATCGCAGGACAAGCGGCCTAAGTATGTTCGGTTTATTTACGTGCGGCAACTCGCGCATCGTTTGGGTGCTCGCCCTCTTCCTTCGTCGGGCGCGACGGCGAGTCAGCACAGTGTGTGCGGACGCGTTCCAACACGTACGCCTGGTTGGGGCTTAAGCGCGAGTTGCACTGTGTGACAATGTCGTAGCATGTGTTGGTGGTGAGGACGGAACTCTGAGCACATAGGAAAAAGTGAGCAATGCTCTGCACTGCTGTAAGGGAGGTTCATTATACTCAACGTATAAACTAGGGACAGTCGATGTTTGGTAGGCAGCACTTGCCAGTTGCAGTCCAAGGTTATGTACTGAATCAAGTCTTCGAATGTAAGACTTTCTGGCTGAGCCATAAACCATGCAGCTGTAGTCTAGAATACAAGAGACCGGTAGATACGTAACGGACACGTTCGGTCAGAACCCCAGTATGTATGAGCTAAAACTATTGAGGATATTTAACGTTTTATTTGCTTTTATCTTTAGTGTTCTTATGTGAGCTAGGATGTTTAGTTTGGTGTCAAAGGTTACTCCTAAAAACTTATGGTCTTGTTTGATCGGCAGTATGGCGTCATTCAATTTTAGGACTGGATCGCTGTGTAGCCCTCGTTCGTTCATCCAACTGGTGGGGAAAGCACATTCTCAGCGAAGAACCGTTAAAGGTAGCTTACAGTGTGTGCTTAGCTGTGCCAAAAAAACGTGTTCTGCATGCACAAAAGTTTGTGCTTTTCCCAAACGTCGGCACTGTGGTGAAATGCGAAGTGTTTGTGCAAGGGGTTCTGATCGCCCTGGAAAACTCAGGGGATCCAGCTTCTTTGCTGAAGGATGTTGACACCATCCGTGTTTGCGCAGGGGCCGGACTTTTGGAAGAGTTCTCGTTTGCGTCTTCGAATGCGAACTTAACAGTGTGGAGTGACACCATCTAGAACAAGTGTTGCAAGGGAGTGTCAGGACTCGAAGAGAAATGCTGTATGAAGTGCAAGTGTCTCAGAAAGCTTTTGATTAACCAAAGGTGCAGGAAAACGAAACAAAAAGTAAGACCGAGCTCTGTCATGAAAATGAAGGCGAAAGCAGAAACAGTGCGTTGCCTCAGGACAAAGGCATGCGTCCCCAAATGGCATGTGTTATAGTCCAGAGTGACTACTCGAGTGCATCATCATGCACATGAAATGAAAAGTCCTCGACTTTACGAACACATCTGCAGAGAAAAAATACTTGCTCTGCCCAGCCGAAGCTGCCTCAAGAAATACAAGAGGCAGTATGAGAGCAGCTTCGGGTTCAATTCACATGTGCTTTCAGGCATCATGAAGAAGACGAAAAAATTGAGCGAATTAAGGGCTCATAATCGATGAAATGAAACTTTACGAGAACTTGGGTGTTGTGGGAGGTGGATAGATTGATGGTTTTGTAGACCTTCGTCCGTTTACACCCGAATCTGACAAAACAGTTCCTTGCGACCCCGGATTAGCGGTCGCAAGGGACTGCCACGAACCTGACCGCTGTCAAATTTCTGGCACCAGATTCTCTGTGTGTTTGCCTCTAAGGGCAATGTCAAGGCGCCACTAATATCCAAGATCGTCTTGGAAGCGGTGATGCTAACTGAGCATGCTGGGCTGAGAGAGGACTATGTGACATGCGACGGAGCATCATGGAATTGTGCAAAGTGGCATCAGTTCGGAATATCGGGTAAAGGATCAGGCCATCAACATTCCACTGATGATGACCAACTCTTTTTCCTGTCAGACTTTCCACACTTACCCCCACATTCGGAAATGCGCCTTAACTCAAACTTGACTTGCGGCCGCCTTAAGTCGGCACCAACGCACATCATAAACCTCCCTTGACTTGAAGTGCCTCCTCGCGGCCTTCACTTGATCAAGCGAGCGAAAACGTCAAGACAGGGCCAACGCTACCTTGAAGTGGGCTTGACAGATTGAGGAGCCATGGCGGCTTTAGGAGCGATGTCGCCAGAAGAATTAGTGCATACGAATTTGCATGTAGAGCCTGTGACGTTGTCTTCGGTGATACATTTTACATGCAAACCGTGCCATGGCCATGGATGCGTGACAGATTGAACCCGATGGAGGTATTCGACGACGATGAGTTCATCCCACGCTGTCGCTTCATGAAGGAAACAGTTCGTGAGCTGCTTGCCTTTCTGTCACTTGAAGCGAGCGGCAACAACCGAGGACTGCTGCTGACACCCATGCAGCAGCTGCTTGTGGCACTGATATTTTACGACGCTGGAACTTTTCAAATTGTGAACGGAGACTTGGTTAATGTGTCCCAGCCCACGGTGTGTCGCACGGTGAAAAGAGTGACGCGCCTTCTTGCAAGGCACCTGTTCCGAGCAGTTGTACACTTTCCGGATGCCTCACAGTTGTCAGGTGTGATGCAAGATTTCCATGAGATCGCCCACTTCCTCGAAATGAACAGCTGCATCGACGGTACACATGTACGCAGCAAGAGTCCCGGAGGTGATGACGCAGAAGTTTACCGCAACCGCAAAGAAGTGTTTTCTGTTAACGTTCAGGTAAGCCCTTTTTCACAATGTGTAGGGATCGTAAGTGATTAGTTTTGCACAAACGTAAAAGCAGCAGTAAAAGTCCTAATCATCATATTACAATTCTCGCATGCTGTTTTACGTAACTATGTTACGTGCATCATATTCACTCGCACGCTATATTTCATGGAGAGACGGTACGAGTACCGCATTTTATATAGTCGAGTGTGTGGTCTCAACTGTAGTGCTTTCAGGCCATAAGCTTTGTTTGCCGATTATGAAGCAACTGATATGATGTACACGTGCACACGTTTTTATTTGAGAAAGTAAGAAATGGGCTATGACACTTCTGTCCATCGTGACCCCTACAAGCTGTGCAACAAACTCCGTATTTACATGTGCCTTGGCAAAAACAGGGCGTAGAATTATGGACCACATGAAATATTTAGTTAGTTGAAAATTTCTGTAAGACAGCCTTCAGTTGTTTTCTAATTTTTATCTTCCGTCTTGCTGGGAGGTAAAATGTAGTTACAGTTGTTGCAATGACAACATGCTGCTCCTGCACTCATACTCTAGGTTTTTTTGCAGGCGGCTGCCGGACCAATGCTGCAGTTTATCAACATTGTAGCGAGCTGGCCGGGGTCTGCCCATGAGTCGTATATTCGACAACTCTTTAGTACGTGTTATGTACGAACCGCACCGTGTGCCTGGTCAGCTGCTTGGGGACATGGGCTATGCCTGCTCTCCTTTCCTGATGACCCCCCTTGCTGAGCCAGGTCGAGCCAACTCGCCAGAAGGCAGGCAAGTAATGCCTAATCTTTTTAGGGGAGTATATGATAGGTAGCACCTCTCTCCATGATAACATACTGGTCTTGTAAAGCTATGCGATACACCTGAAGTGTGTGTGTTACAGTGAGTAGCTGTAACGCATAAGCAACATGTTCCTCTGTTATCTGCTGCTGCACCAAGAGCACACAGATGGCATCACCTATATAGCGCCAGATTGTTACAGCTCCATTCAACTTAACGGTCGGTAATGAAATATGGCTGGGCAGAACGAATGTGAATCTAGCAATGTGCTGCATCGTTTGCAGGAAATGGAATGTATTTGTAGCCATTCAATGTAGATCTGTGCTAACTACACAGAAGAAAAGCTTTGGCACAATATGATGTACAATGTGTATTCGAAAACTGACTAATCACATTGTATTGTCATCCTATCAGATACAACAAGGTGCACATCAAGACCTGCAACTCCATAGAAAGGGCCTTTGAAGTGTGGAAAGGGTGCTTTCCCTGCTTAGACATGAAGCTGCAGCACAAGCCTCGTAATGCAGCTCACATAATAACAGCTTGCGCTGCCCTGCACAACGTAGCTCTCCTATGAAGAGAACCTGAGCCACTCGGTCTCTATGTTCCCACCAGCCGATGCAGGCGTACAGGAGAAATACTTGCCAAGAGCACCTGCCACCTGTTAATGGTGTGGGGGACAATACACCTGGCATGCGTGCACGACAACTTCTTATCCAGAGAAGTTTTTCCTAAAGATTGCTGTTTAATATCCACCTCAGTGTTTCTGAATAATAGGGGTGTGCGAACAGTGAATTTTGAGACCGAATCGAATGGAAATCATCCAGAATCGAATCGAATGGTTTTGGAATAATGAACAGGCATTAGCAGCATTAATATAAAACAATGTTCAGATCGTGGTACAGTCAGGAAGGTTCTGTCATTACATAGCACATCATGAAGTGTTGTTTATTAAAAGCACAAACGAAGCGTTAGGAGCAGACCAGTAGTTTCTTCGCATGCGCAGAACTCTTTAGAGTGTGCGAATGTTCACTGCATAGCCTGTAATGTATGGCTACTTAAGCGACGTAGCCTGTTCCACTAGGCGAGTTCTCATGTTTTATGTCTATACTATGCCCGAGGGGTGAAAACTTACGGTGCTTTTGCTCCAATTCCGTTTAATTGGGCGCAGTTGACGGTTTGAAATATTCAAAATGTTTTGAATACTCACACACCCCTACTGAATGGTAATGGGTAATGGGTGATGGGTTTAGTGTTCTTCTATGTGCTGTGTGGTGTCTGTATGGCACTGCAGACACACACGAAATGTAAAAAGACCATATGTGCTAAAATCTCGATTATTCATTAGACATGCAGCCTCAAGGTGGCATGCAGCCAAGTGCATGCTGCTAATTATTATTCCAGGTCCCATATGTTTGTGCAGTAACTGCTTCACCATAACTTATATAGCCATTTTAGCATTTTCACAATTGCACTGCTGTTAAAATGCCACTGTTGTATTGTGGATGCAATACACAATGGTCATTGAGGCTGTTTTGTCTCGCCGAAAAAGGGTATGAATGAATGAACGTATGATGTTTATTGACGCAAGGGCCAGGTATGGCCAAAGAGTGCCAGGTCCGTGGTGATGAGTTCGCAGTGTAGTTATGAATTCTATGAAGTTCATGTGACGTGGCTGTAAAGGGGCCTTAAAAATAGGCGCTCTAGAGTGTGTAAAATCTATCTGTATTAAGATTATGTCAATGACAAATGACATGTTCTATGAGCATTAAAATGCACCATGAAATTATGATGCAATATAGAAAATAAGTGAGATAGTAAAATTACCTGGAGCACTACTGCCTCGCCAGAGCCCTTAAAACACAAGGGCCTTAGAGGCCATGTGCTATACCAAACAACTATCACAGCGGCATCCTTGAAGACAGGAGACGCTACGAATGTGTGGGGCTAATAACATGTAACACATCTTTCAGGAAACCTAGGACTGCATTGGTGTCAGAGTGGTTCTGGGCTGTTCCGTACTGCACAGACACGTTAAGTACTGTTGTTCCGAATTCTACACAGACGCATCAAAATCGCATTCTAGCGTAACTTATGCTGCTGTTGGTCCCTCTTTTTCTAAATCTGATGTACTGAACCCCTTAACGAGTATCTTCACTGCAGAAGCCTATGCTGTACTGTCTGCAGTAAAACATATAAAGAAATTAAAACTTGACAGAGCAATAATATTCACAGACTCGTTAAGTCTTGTAAAAGCGCTGAATTCTTTACAAAAGTTTACAAATCCTGTTTTAATTTAACTTTACTCACTCTTATGCAGTATTTATTTACCACATAGACATGTTGTAGTATGCTGGGTACCTGGCCATAGAGGCATCGATGGTAATGTACTAGCTGACAAAATGGCCACATCACTCACACCACTAACCACTTTTCCTACAGCTGCTGTCCCTGTCACAGATCTGAAGCCTTTCTTAAGAAAGAAATTGCGACAACACTGGCAACGCATGTGGAATGCAGAAACAAATAATAAACTGCATGTTATAAAGCCACAGTTAGGTTTTTGGCCCTCCCCAACAAAATCTCGGCGAACAGATGTCCTATGATGATGATGATTTGTGGTGTTTAATGGCGCAAGGGCCAGGTGTGGCCAAAGAGCGCCATGACAAGTGGTGATGTTGACGATGTATTATGGAGATGTGGCTTGGCTGTAAAGTGGCCTAAAAATAGTCGCTGTAAAGTGCGTAAAATCTATGTGCTATAAAATTATGGCGATGATTAATGACGAGTACTATGAACATTAAAATCCATCGTAGAAGGATGATGCAAATTATAAAATATATAAGATGGTAAAATTACTTGGAGCACTGCTGCCTCGCCAGAGCCCTTGAACCACAAGGGCCTAGAGGCATGTGCTATTCAAAAATAATTATCATAGCGCCATCCTCTGAAGAGAGGAGACGCTACGAACATGTGGGGCTAAAAACATGAAACACAACATCTTTCAGATAACTTAGAACTGCGACGGTGTCAAATAGCGGTTCTGGGCCGAGTAACATTACTGGATGAAGGGGGATCTGCTGCTGGTATGCTATCGGAAAATGTTTCTTTCTTTCATATTCGGCTTTCCGACACTCCAGAAGGACGTGGAGGACGGTGAGCCTCTCCCCGCATCTACCGCAGGTTGGAGGCTCGTTTCCGGTGAGTAAATAGTTATGTGTGCCGAATGTGTGTCCTATTCTTATACGACAGAATAGGACATCTGTCCGGCGTGATTTTGTTACGGAAGGCCAGAATCCTAACTGTGGCTTTAACAAGTGGAGCTTATTATTTATTTCTTCGTCCCACATGCGTTGCCAGTGGTTTCGTAGTTTCCTTCTTAAGAAAGGCTTCAGGTCTTTGACAGGGACCGGAGCAGTAGGACTAACTGCATGTAATGAAATTGATGTGGCCATCTGGTCCACTAGAACGTTACCCTGGATGCCCCTATGGCCAGGCACCCAGCATATAATCACATGCTGGTTAGATACATATGCTTTACATAACACGGAATAGAGTTCAATTAAAACAGGATTTTTGCGCTTACAGAACGATATCAAAGCCTTCACAACACTTAGGGAGTCCGTAAAAATAACTGATTTTCTGAGTTTTGTTTTCCTTATATGCTTCACGGTCGACAATATTGCGTAGGCCTCAGCCGTAAAGATACTAGTTTCCGGATGCAGTACGTCGGATTCCGAGAAGGATGAACCGACGGCTGCATAGGACACCCCGTCGTGTGACTTCGATGCGTCTGTGTAGAACTCCGTACAGGAGTATTTGTGCTGGAGTTCCCGGAAATGCATTTGGATTGCAATCTCTGGGGCGTTTTTTGTAACTTCCATGAAAGATGTATCGCATTGTATCAACTGCCACTCCCAAGGAGGTAGCAGCTTGGCTGGATGCATTAGGCGAAGTTCAAGAAGTGGAACATGCATTTCATGACTAAGCTCCCTCACACGCAGCGAGAAAGGCTGTCTTACGGAAGGACGATTACGAAACAGTGTAGCATATGTCATGTCGTTAATGGTGTTAAAACAGGGATGTTCAGGATTAGAGTGGACTTTCAAAAAATATGTTTGGCTGATGTATGTTCTCTGGATATGAAGTGACCACTCATTCGATTCTGCATATAAGCTTTGTACGGGACTCGTTCTGAAAGCTCCTGTGGCTAAACGGATACCCAGATGGTGAACAGGGTCTAGCATCTTTAGCGCACTCGGGGCGGCAGAGTGATAAATCACGGCACCATAGTCTAGGCGTGAACGAATGAGGCTTTTATAGAGTTTCAATAAAGACATCCTGTCACTACCCCATGTACTCTGGGATAGGAGTTTCATTATGTTCATCGTTTTTAGACATTTTTCTTTAAGATGTTTAATGTGGGGGACGAAAGTGAGTCTGTAGTCAAGTATGACACCTAGAAATTTGTGTTCTTTGTTTACAGGTATTTGTTGTCCACCCAGTTCTAAGCAAGGGTCTGGGATCATTCCTCTCTTTCTTGTAAAAAGAACGCAAGTGCTTTTGTTAGGATTGATCTTAAAGCCATTCCTGTCTGCCCACATTGAGACTTTGTTCAGGCCATGCTGTACCTGTCTCTCGCACACTGCGAGGTTACAGGATTTGAAAGCTATCTGAATGTCGTCCACGTAGACAGAGTAAAAGATGGCCTGAGGTAATGAAGCGCGAAGCGTGTTCATCTTCACGATGAAGAGCGTGCAGCTGAGCACGCCTCCTTGGGGTACACCCGTTTCTTGCGTAAAAGGACGTGAGAGTGCATTGCCTACTTTTACCCGGAACGTACGATTTGACAGATAGCTTTCCATTATGTTAAGCATATTACCGTGGATGCCCATTTCTGACAGGTCTCTTAAGATTCCGTAACGCCACGTTGTGTCATAGGCCTTTTCCATATCGAGAAATATCGATAGGAAGAACTGTTTATGTATGAATGCCTCCCGAATATTTGCTTCAACACGTACGAGATGATCGGTTGTGGACCGCCCTTCTCGAAAGCCGCATTGATAAGGATCAAGCATTTTGCTCATTTCAAGGAAATGGATCAGTCGCCGATTAATCATTTTTTCAAATACCTTACAAAGGCAACTTGTGAGGGCTATCGGGCGGTAACTTGCCACTGAGGAAGGGTCTTTACCTTGTTTCAAAACAGGGACCACAATAGCTTCCTTCTATGCGGTTGGAAGGTACCCTGCATCCCAGATGGTGTTGAAAAGTGTGAGTAGTGTAACTTGCGTCTCATCGTGTAAGTTTTTGAGCATTTCATACATGATTCTGTCAGATCCGGGTGCAGAGCTCTTGCATGAGCTCAAGGCAGCTTTCAACTCAGCAATACTGAATGGGCAGTTGTAGGATTCACTCTGTGGACATTTTCTTTTCAGTGGCTTACATTCTTCTATTTGCTTATATTTCAGGAAGGATTTCGAATAATGTTTTGAACTTGACACACTCTCAAAGTGCTCCCCAAGTGAGTCTGCCTGATGTTGCAGCGTATCACCCTGTGTGTTTACCAGAGGGAGTGAATATGTTTGTCTCCCTCTAATTCTATTTACGCGGTTCCAGACTTTCGCCTCATCTGTAAACGAGTTGATGTTCGATAAAAACTTTTGCCAGCTCTCTCTTCTGGCCTGTCGGCGGGTTCTCCTGCCTTGAGACTTAACTTTCTTAAAGTTAACGAGATTCTCTGCAGTGGGCGAAGCGCGTAGCAACCCCCACGCTTTGTTTTGATTCCTACGTGCGACTCTACATTCATCGTTCCACCACGGGACATGCCGTTTGCATGCCGAGCCACTTACTTCACGTATGCATTTAGATGCGGCATCTATAATAAAAGCTGTAAGGTAATCCACAGCAGCATCAATTTGTAACGAGGACATGTCATCCCATGATATGCTAGTTATGGTTCGGAATTTCTCC
Source organism: Dermacentor variabilis (assembly GCF_050947875.1). Lineage (NCBI taxonomy): Eukaryota > Metazoa > Arthropoda > Arachnida > Ixodida > Ixodidae > Dermacentor > Dermacentor variabilis. The sequence continues at coordinate 75,288,930 of NC_134576.1, read as the reverse complement.
CAGTCGGCTGTGTCGACCTGCCACCTAGGAGCCTGTGGTAGATATTCGTTTTCTTTAAGTGTTCTTAATAGTATGGGGAAGTGGTCGCTTCCGTAAGGATTGTTCGCAACTTCCCACTCCAGTTCAGGCAGTATAGACGGGGAAACTATGCTGAGATCAATTGAAGAAAAGGTATTATTTGCAAGACAGTAATAAGTGGGTTTCTTCTTATTCAAAAGGCACGCACCAGAAGAAAAAAGGAACTGTTCAACAAGACGACCTCGCGCATCTATACGACAGTCACCCCACAGGGAGCTGTGCGCATTGAGATCACCAAGAACAACATAAGGTTCTGGCAATTCGTCTATAAATGACTGGAATTCATGTTTGTTTAATTTGTAGTGTGGGGGTACGTAAAGCGAGCTAATGGTGATGAGTTTGTTTAGGAGGACAGCTCGAACTGCCACTGCTTCAAGAGGCGTTTGGAGCTGTAAATGTTGACACGCAATGCTTTTGTGGATAACTATAGCTACACCTCCCGATGATGCGATAGCATCATCGCGATCTTTGCGAAAAGTTATATACTGTCGGAGAAAGTTTGTGTGTTTTGATTTTAGGTGTGTTTCCTGTAAACACAGCACTTTTGGATTGTGTTTGTGTATGAGTTCTTGTACGTCATCCAGGTTTCTAAGAAGACCTCTGACGTTCCATTGGATAATTTGTGTATCCATATTTATTTTAAATAAGTACTGTGTCTACGGAAAGGGAGGTGATGCCTTAGGTTACAGAGCTCTTTCGAGGCCCTGTAACCGGGGTTTTGTTTTTTCTGGAGCGCTCGAGGGAACCTCGCCGCTCCTTAGGCGCTTGCTGCGCCGTAGGTATAGGTGTTGTGTCCATTGCCTCTTGTGAGGCGCCGGACACGCGCTCTTGCGAGCGAGAAGTTTTTCGTGAGAGTCTCACCTCGGAAGGCAAGACCCCTGCGCCCACCAGCCCTGAGGTCGATGGGGCTCCCTGTGGGATTTGGCTGCGCCGGCTGTTGCCAGCGCTGGGAGGGGCCGGGGAGGTCGAGGCAGCCTCGGCTGCGCCCACCTTCGGGGTCGGTGGCCCCGTCTGCTGGGTTGACGGAGCAGCGCTAGCTGCAACCGCCGCGGGGGCAGATGGCGTAACTGCCGACTCACGGGTCGTGGGTCGGACAGCCGCCGGAGGCCGTTGTGACGCTGCCCCCTGACGCGCCACTTCGGCAAAGCTGGCCTTAGGAAGGTATGCAACCCGCCTGCGTGCCTCTTTGAATGATATGTTTTCTTTTACTTTGATTGTGACTACTTCTTTTTCTTTCTTCCACGACGGGCATGACCGCGAGTATGCGGCATGCTCGCCATCACAGTTCACGCAGTGTGGAGCGTTTTCGCACGTTTCAGAGGCATGGTCACGGGAACTACATTTTGCACATGTCTGCCGGCCTCGGCAGTTCTGGGAACTGTGGCCGAAACGCTGGCATTTGAAACAGCGGAGAGGATTTGGAACATACGGCCTGACCCGTAGCATTACGTAGCCGGCCTCGAGTGTCTCAGGCAGAATGCTTGAGGAGAAAGTCAATACAAGATGCTTGGTTTTTATCTCCTTGCCGTCGCGCCTTAGCATGATTCTTTTAACATTGATCACGTTTTGCTCACTCCAGCCTTCCAACAGTTCGGCTTCTGTGAGCTCCATCAAATCGTCGTCAGAAACAACACCACGGCTGGTGTTCATAGTTCGGTGTGGGGTTACTGTTACTGGGATTTCCCCAAATGACTGAACTTTAGGAAGATTTTCATGCTGTTTCGGATTGCGGAGTTCCAGAAGGAGATCGCCGCTAGCCATTTTCGTTGCTATATAGCCGGTACCAAGAGTTTCAGTTAGGTGCTTAGATACGAGGAAAGGAGAAATCATTCTCATGGTCTTTTCAGGATTGTTTGAATGAATTACATGGAATCGGGGGAAGTTTGGCTGTTTGTTCCCAAGAAATTGGAAAATATCTTCGGTGCGCCCTCGTTTCGGAGGGCGATCAGGTAGTCGGGGAAAGGAAGTGGCCATTAGAAGTATGGTTTTTTCGGCAGGGATGGCCGCCGCCCACCATGGAGCCCAACCAGGGGACGACACAGGACGGAAATATTCAGTTCTGCGCACGCCAGCGGTACAACCCCGCTATAACCAAATACATATACCCAAGACTGGATATAGTGCACAAGGTTAACCCTCGCCGCCTACGAAGCTGGAAGTAATACGAAAATAAAGAGAGGACAGGAAAGATTAAAAGTGAGAGAAAGACGAAGATTTGAGGGAGAAAGAGAAAGGAAAAGGCAACTACCGATTTCCCCCGGGTGGGTCAGTCCGGGGGTGCCGTCTACGTGAAGCAGAGGCCAAAGAGGTGTGTTGCCTCCGCCGGGGGGCCTTAAAGGTCCGAACACCCGGCATCGGCTCAACCCCCAGGATCCCCCTTTCCCCGGACACGGCTAAGCCGCGCACGGTTAGACGCGGGAGGGTCCAACCCTCGTGTGCTCGGGTACGTGGTGTCGCAACACACCAAACGCCTGCTTGCGCAGACGCCCCTGTGGGGACAGATGTCCTATTCTGTCGCCTCAGAATAGGACGCACATTTGGGACCCATCATTTTCTACTTACTGGAAGTGAACCTCCAACCTGTGGTAGATGCTGTGAGAGGCTGACCGTCCTCCATGTGCTGCAGGAGTGTCGGGAAGCCGAAACGGAGAGAAAGAAACATTTTCCGCTTGCATACCATTATTACATCCCTCTACACCCGGCTATGTCTCTTGGTAAGGAACCGCTTTTTAACACCAAGGCAGTCCTCAACTTCTTAAATGATGTCGTTCTGCATGTTATAAGCCCATTAAATTTGTAGAGCATCCTCGCTCCAGAGGATGCCGTTGCGATAATTGTTTTGCATAGCACGTGCCTCCAGACCCTTGTGTTTCATGGGCTCTAAGGAGGCAGTAGTGCTCTAGCATTTCTTATAACCAGATATATTTTACATATCGCATCATTCTTTTGTAATGCGTCTCAATGTTCATAGTACAAGTCATACGTCATCGCCATAATTTTATTATACAAATTTTACGCACTTTAGAGAGACTATTTTAAGGCCCCTTTACAGCCACGTCACACCAACTTCATAGAAATCATAATTACACTGCAAACTCATTACCACAGACAATGCCTTCTTTGGTCATATTTGGCCCTTGTGCCATTAAACATCAAACATTAATTCATTCATGTTTGTCACCACCAGTGTGGACACTGGCCTACATAGGTGTATTTTGCTACACAGAAAGCCAGACAATCCTTTCCTGGAAGACTCTTCACACCTTAATGTGAAGCGCAGACCGTGATCACAGCTAATTAAGTATAATTCTTCTGAGAGTGCACAAAAGGCTAAAAAATTGCAAAGCTGCAAAAAGGAAGGTGACATAGCAGATTACACAGCATTTTGGCATCCTCCTTTTGAAAGCATCTTTTTTCTGTATGACATGCTTTAGTTTTTAGAGGCCACCCTTCTGCAGCTCTCTCCACAATAACAGGATGCATTATTTGCTGCAACTACACGTAGCCTACATGAGAGGGCATACAATGGCAGCAGTTGCACTTGGGCACTGTTGGGGCAACTAAACAAGTCGGCATTTCATGACATTGAAAATCTTTTTTCTTCTGGGCCTAAATGAGCAGGTGGCAACAACTTTCAGTACCGAGCTCTCCAATCTTGAACTGGTGCCTCCCCCGCCAGTGTAGGCTCTCCGCTAGATATAGTTTGTTATTAAGCACATGCTACTGCGAGTTTCATGCTTTTCAGTAGCATTTTCTATATTGTAAATTTGGCATAAGTTGACCTTGAATAATATTTTTTGTGATATTCGTAGTTGCAGAATTGCAATTTTGGTGCAGACTTATTACTCTGCAGTTGATTTCTTTCTCCTGAACCTGATAGAAGTCTGTGTTTATGTTTGCAGCTAAACAAGCCTGCCGTTCAGCCCCACTTCCTATGTTGGAAATGCTGAGGGTTCAAGTAAAAGAACTGAAGCAGAAGGCACCAGAAGAGGTCATACTCCATGTGTGTGAATTGTATGGTGGAGAGCGTGCCAAGAGTGAGAGTGAATCCTTGACACAGGGACAGTCGAATTCTCCAGAATGTCACAGATATAGAAAGGGCCTTGTAACTGCAAGCATTGCTCATGCCTGTATGACTCGAGCGAAGACTTTTCTTCGTTCGAAAGGTGCGGCCGACATTGACCCATTTCTTATGCTTATTTTAAGAAGCAGAACTGTTACAACACCAGCAATGCATGTTGGCATTTCGAAGGAAAGTGCAGCGCATGTTGCATACAAGACATGGCAAGAAGCACTGGGGCACACACTTGAAATGCATTGGAGAAGGCTCGTTTTATGCGAGGAATTTCCCTTCATAGGTTGTTCCCCTGATGGTTATGCAATATTATCATGCAAATGCTACGAGGGCAAGGAAGCCCTCTTGGAGATTAAATGTCCAACGAAGCTGGACAACTCATTCAAGAACTATGATACCTTGGAGCCTAAATTAGAGTATTGCACGCAAATTAACGTGCAAATGACTGTGTCATGTAAAGGAGGCCCATTTTTTTGCTTGTTGTAGTGACATTTCTTTTTGTTGTGCTGTTCTACACTACAACAGCTGTGCCTTTGATGAGTTCAAGGATGCAATCATTAGCGTATACAAGGAGCGAGTGATACCGGAGCTCCTCTTGAGGTTAAGCCACTGATGTCGTTCTATGCTGGTGCAGACTACTGATAAGGTTTAAAGGGATTGTCAACCAATTTTAATGTTACCTTCCTTTTTCTTCTACTTCTCCCAAGTGTGACAAAGAGCTTACCAGTCAGTGTGTCCAATCATACAGTGGCAACTCGTAAACAGCCATGGAACATTTTTTCATCAGAATTTTTTTCTCTGCAGTGAGCAAATAAGGCATACATGCTTGAAACATTGAGAGGTGAGCGTGATAGCGATTATACGCTGGCATTGTTGGGAAGCAGACAGCAAGTACAGCCCTAGCTGTAAGAAATGTTTTATCAAGTTGTTGGAAGTGTTGAATTATTTATACAATAATAGCTACATTCTTTCATAGTTTACAAATACTTTGGACGTATACAAGTCATTGCTTTTTTTAAACCTCAGCAAAGCCAGTAGTGCTATTCATGTAGTGTTGGCATCCATTTACAGCACATTTAGTTTAAAACGTCACATGAAGATCACATAACTCTGGGTGCTCACAAACTTGTGTGCATACGAAGGCAGTCATGTGCACCATTATGCATTGAAGGATGTCATGGCTCTGCCACTCGACTCATTGCTGCGAAAGCTGCACCATTCATTTGAGTGTACCTTTTCTTAGCTCATAATATACATAAAATAAAGGGCAAACCTCTATAGTACAGAGACTGATCTTAAACAGTATGTGGAACTTAATAGCAGTTACAATAATTTCATTGCATACATGTGAAGTGCCAAGGTTTCACCACCAGTTCCCACCACTTACCAGGTTTTGAGACTTTTCGTGCCAATTTGAAATTATTTTCAATTAAACTGCAAACAGCTTCCTCGATTGTGTCACTATGAACGATTGTCGCTAAGTATGGACAGCTGGGCTAGTTGGTTGTGATTAGCATTATGAAACATCGTTTCAGCGCACAATTGAAACGGCTTTATGTACACAGGGGGAGGGAGGGGGGGCTGCTAGTGCGCAGGACCACCCAAAAATATTTCCTTGGTCTAGGAAACAGTCATCAGAAGTGTCAAACCAAAAGAAGAAAGGAATAAAAGCAAAACGTGAAAAAAAAAAGGGTGAAAAACCTTTCCCTCTCTTTTCTTCCCCTCTTTTTTACATCACACAGTACAATCTTGCTCATCTCCCACTCTACCTAGCTGATTCGAAACACCCGTTTGCCCTGAGATAATCAAGTTCTTTTTTCCCAAGTACAACAGAAGGAGCACTGACACAGTAATAGTGCTTCTTCTGTTGTACTCGGGAAAAAAGAACTTGATTATCTCAGGGCAAACGGGTGAGCTTTTTGCAGCTACTCAAGGACAACCAGAAGCCCATAGTTTGTCAAGCAGCTGTATTAGGAAAATCTCTAATACCCCTTAGTGCTAGTGCGAGCAGAGGTATCCTTATGGACTCTCTGCATTTCTTTCTTTTTTTTTTGTTCTCGAAAAAGCAATAAATTTATTTTTGTTATGACATTGACAATGCGTCTGCGCTTTTCTTTCCAAGATAGAAGTTCCTGTTCAGCAGGACTTCGAGTGGCAGATACCTTTAATTTGCCGCAGGAAAGTGCTACGTGATCGACCCATAGCAAAAAGAAACGAAATGCTGGTAAGCATGTAGTATAATCAGCGGGCGTATATCGCATTCCATCCAGCGCTAGCGCTACCACCTGATCGCTTATGTATAACTTGATGGAAGCATTCAGAAAAAAAAAAAGCGATTATGACGATAATGGTGCTCAAACAAAGCAGGGGTGAGGTCCCGTTCGCAGAACAGCCTGGCAGAGGACAGCTGCACCAGAGTGCTCACTGCGCGCACGCGCATATTCTCGCTCATTTCGCCGCTGTGCTCCGTAATACGGCGCTCATCGACTCGACGGTTGACGTTCGTGCATTCAGGTTAAAAACGTGGGAGGGTGTACTCAATTGCAGACAGATTTGATATTAGAGTCATCTGTGCACGCATGCATTGAGAGTGTGCTCGACCTTTTACATAGCACGAGTGGAGAAGTGATCGCGTGGCCGGACCAGCAACAGCACGAACTTAGCAAGGGTGGCTTCTTAATAAAGAGCGCTGGGAAGGGGCCACGAAACACCACTGGCTACGTGGATGGAAGCCACATAGAGATAAACACTCCGACCAAATCCCCGCACTCGTACTTCAACCAAAAAAAGTTTCTTTGTTTGATCCTGCAAGGCATATGCAATCATGAGAACAGGTTCATAGATGTGCTCATTGGATTTCCCGGCTCGGCACACGACGCCAGGGTGCTCTGCAAGGCCCCTTTTTTTGAAGCTGCAGCAATGAAATGCAGCAATGGTTAGATCCTGCGGGACTCAGCCTATCCATTGCTACCATGGCTTATGATGCCTTACAAGAATACACAGCGGAGGTTCCCCTCCTGGAAAAGGAGATCTAAAAAATACCATTCCCAGCAGCATGTTGCCATCGAGGTGACATTTGGAATACTTAAGCAGCGATTTCGCAGGCTGTACTTGGTGGACGCAGCCAGCATCAAGCAGTGCTGCCTTATAATCATGGGCGCATGTGTCCCGCACAACTTATGCAATGAGGAGAGAGATCTCTGCGAAGAGCTGCAGGAACTCCCGGACCTGGAGGAAGTTGGAAATGATGAGGACGGATGTATGGGGTTTAATGGCACAAGGACCAATAATGGCTAAAGAGATGCAATGATGCGTTCAATGGCAGATGATATAGATGTAACTTGGCTGTAGAATGCGTAAAATTATGTGTAGTGTTTTGAGGCGCAAGGGCCACTCATGGCCAAAGAGCCCCATGACACATGGTAATGTTAATGATGTATTGCAGATAGCATGGACAATGAATTCTCGTGGTGGATGTGACACAGCTGTGTAATATGTGTAGGTACTAAAGTAATGGCACTGATTAGTTAGTGTTGTGAGCTGTGGCCACAGGATTTCGTTAAATACACAATGCAACAAAGCATAAGAGCGACAGAATAAATTAAAAGGAGCTCTTGCATACAAGGGCTGTTAATCATGTGCTAACATTACCTGGGCAAATGATATTCAGGGTGTCTATTTCAGCTAAATACTCCAAGACAATTTGCAGATTAAAAAGAAGTTCATTGCTAAGAAAAAATGCCAGGTGTAGGGGCATGTTTTCACAATATGCAAAAGGAAAATATTTTTTTTCCTTTCTGCTTCTACTGGAGGGCACTGAATAAGAACATGGAGAATTGTGAGATTATTGCCGCACTTACTACAAGTCAGAGGATTGATGCCAGTCAAAAGGTAAGAGTGAGTACTGTAAGTGTGTCCTATTCTTAATCAACAAAGAAGTACTTCCTTATATTGCACTACTTTTCCAGTTATCCAGTTCCATAGTTTTGGTTTTATTATGTGCAGCTTATTCAATACTTCAGTATACCACTATCCTTGCCAATGTTTCCTTAACATACTTGCCAAGCCTCCCGATTCGTCAGGGAGACTCCAGATATTTTACTGAACTTTCCGATTGTACGATCATTGTCCTATATCTCCAGAAAAGTGGTCTCTGTTCGCGCAAAAATGGATTTTGCGAAACCGGCACCACAGAATCTACAGCCACATTGTAATCGTCAACATCACCAACAATGGCCGCACTAGCGCTACAGTGGCTGGAATAGGGGAAGTGTGATTACCACCAAGCGGCTCCTACGGGAACCCTCAGTGCAGCCTCATGATGCATCCGTGAGGTGGCGCTCGCTGTCGTTTACACGTCAAGCTGAGCGCATGGGAGGCCTATATGCCCACATTTTCAGCACTTTTTGGGTCATTTTGAGTGTTTTCCGTACGCTGTGCACTTTTTCTGGCTTGTTGAAGATGTGCATGTGATGAGCCGACGTCAAAGCCACTGTTTTGTGCCCGGTTGCACAACCGGGTACAAATCGTGCAAAGAGAAGCTGTCGCTTTTGGGTGTGCCCAAGGACGAGGAGCTTTTTCTGAAGTGGCAGAGGAATATCCCAAGAGCCAACAAGCCCCTTGAACGCAACGCCGCTGTTTGCGAACTTCATTTTGATCCTCAGTTTGTGTTACGTCATTTCGAACACAACATACAAGGTGAGACGGTACGTTTAGAAAGAAGCAGACCGGTCTTTCAGCCCGATGCCGCTCCAACGAAGTTCCCGAACGTGCCTAAGTATCTCTCCAAGCCCGTGCCCAAGAAGAGAAACCCAAAAGAGCGACTGGACCCCCAGGTCGTGCCTTCGGAGAGGCGGCGAACAGTTCCGCAGGCCAGCTACATTTCAGCAGAGGCACCCGCACCTGCCGAATCGGACCTACCAAGAACTTCAGATGTCAGAAACGTCACCCTCCCATCAGACAAATGGGGAAAGCATGTTTTTTGTGAAGAGCCGCTAACAGTGTCGTATAGTGTGTGCCTGCCAGGGCCGAACATGGGTCTCCTCCATGCTCAGAAGCTTGTTTTGTTCCGCAGTGAGGGCACCGCTGTCAAGCATCAGGTGTTCGTCCGGAGTGTGGAACTCACGGCGATAGACGAGAAATGCGATCCAGCATCCATGCTGCAAGAGGTTGATAGCATGCAGGTTTGCGCAGGGGCGGGGTTACTGACTAAGTTCTCCCATGTTAGCTGCTCAAAAATGATAAAATGGAGCGAAGGCTTTTATCATATACAGTGCAAAGGTGCCGTGAGCGAAAATGAGATGCGTTGCGTTGCCTGCAAGTATTTGAGAAGGCTTCTTATTAATCAACGGTGCCAGGAAAAGAAGTGAAATGTGAGTTATGATTATGGAAAGAAGTTGAGGGCAAGAACCGAAGCAGTGAGACGTCTCAGAGCCAAAGTAAAAAGCTTGGATCGAACCATCACTCAAATGAAGCAGGAGAATGAGGATATTGAAGAAAGTACTGAGCTAAAAAAGATCGAAAAGCTTCCACAAAAACAAAGAGTTGCAATCATGCAGTGTTTTGAGGCTGGAAGCCGCAAATCTGTCAAAGGGATGCGCTATAATCAAGAGTGGATGCTAGAATGTATTATAATGCACATGAAAAGTCCACGTCTCAACGAACATGTACGAAAACAAAAAATACTTGTGCTGCCTAGCCGCACTTGTCTTAGGAAGTATATGAAGAAATACGAAAGCAGATTTGGATTCAATGCAGCAGTGCTTTCTGGCATATCAAGAAAAATGCAAGAGATGGCTGAATTTGAGTGCCATGGTGGCCTTATTGTCGACGAGATGAAGCTTGCAGAAAACTTCACTGTCGCAAGCGGCTCTGGTAAAGTGGACGGGTTCGTTGATCTTGGCCCCTACACTCCTGATGCTGACAAGACAGTTACTCGTGACCATGGACTGGTTATCACGTTTCAGCCTCTTTCAGGGTCATGGCATCAAATCCTTGGTGTTTTCGCTTCTAAGGGAAATGTTAAAGCACCGTTGCTCTCGAAGATTCTTTTGGAAGCTGTGCTGCTTTCTGAAAATGCTGGTCTTAAGGTTGACTACGTCACCTGTGATGGGGCGTCATGGAATCGGGCAATGTGGCGCAATTTTGGCATTTCAGCAAGCTCAAAAGCTATCAAACCATCGACAGCCCATCCTTGTGGAGATGACAGACGTCTTTTCTTCTTCTCCGACTTTCCACACTTAGTAAAATGTGTCCGCAATGGCTTCATCAAGGCAGGCTTCAAAACACCAGAGGGGCATGTGGACGTAAGACCCATCAAGATAGCCCATAACCATGATAAGTGTCAAGTCACATTGAAAGCAATGCCAAAAATAACTAATGTCCACTTGAGTCCTAATAACTTTGAAAAAATGAAGGTCAATTTGGCATTCCACCTTTTTAGCCCACAAGTTCTGCATGTTTCCTCAGGAATTGTGAGCACTGTCCACAAGATGGCATTTTCACTTTGGAAAATTTTGAAATGAGCAGCAAGGACGAGGCGTTGATTGCTTCATGGGAATATGGTGAGCTAGTTAAAAAAAACTCTGACCGCTTCATCATTTATGAGAGAATTTCTAAGAATGACCATGAAATGGATTCCCCACAACTATATCAGATCTGTGCAAGCAAAAGCAATACATGAAGAAAAACACAGCTGCGAGAGAGGTGCAATAGTTTTGCATTTTGATTTAGCCAAAAACTGGACAGTTGTGCTTCCAGACGCAGTACAAGCGCACCATTGGCAGAAAAAGCAGGTCACTGTGCTTACCTGCATTGTCATGTCAAGAAAATCGACTACTACGCCGTTATTTTAGACGATATGTCTCGTGATCCAGCTCATGCATGCTTGGCTCTGTCGAAAATCAAAGCACACCTCGAAGACAATGTGCCAATCTACACCAAGATAACCTATATGAGCGACAGGGCTCCCGCTCACTTCAAGAATAAATATTAGTTTCATGAGCTACAACGCAGTGAATGTCAAGACACGAAATGGATGTTTTCGGCCACTGGACACGGCAAAAATGCTTGTGACGGCATTGGTGGGCTTGTGAAACATAGAGCATCACGCCACAACTTGCGGAAGCCTGCAAGTGAGGCCATACAAACAGCCAGCGGCTTCGTGAACGCAATTCAAGGAACGCTAAAGAACATCACCATTCTGGAGCTCCCACAAAGGGAGCTTGCAGACTTTCGCAAAATGAAGAAGGAAGAATGGAAAACTGCAAAGAAAGTGCCTGGAGCGCAGACGCTCCACATGTGGAAGTACGTTCAATCAAATGAAGGCAGTGCATCCTATGTGGCCTCCACCGCTGCTTCGGAAGGGAAAAGACTGTGATCTGGTTTGTGCTTCAGGCTGGACAATATACTGTGCGCATACCGAAGTCAACTGCTGCCGTTTATTTCTTGTTACGATTTTTTTAATTGCAATCTGCACAAAGCGGCATGCCATCTGTGAATTGCGTCCCGATTAAAACTCCAGCTGATTAAAAACCTTGCAGATAAATTGTCCCTCTCAGAAGACGATGTTTTGTCTCCTGACAGCGCCCTTTAGAACCACTGAACATAGAGGTAAACAGATGCAGGTACGGAAACGTCGGCTTCAGAAACACATTAATATTAATTTTTATACATGAAAATTTTTCTAAGCACCGGGAAATGATCTAATATTTTTAAAGAATCGATTACATACCAATGTAACTTAGGATGATAAATTAGAGAATACAAAAAACGTTTGACCGCCACCAGCCAGTTCTTGAGACATCAGGTGAAATAGCAAATTTATTCCCATTTTGACACATTAAGAACGCCACTAACAAGTGAGTAGAAGCTCTACAAACGTTGAGGATGGTTTGGATATTGTGGTAAATAAAATTTAACCAAGTTCAGTGAGTACTAAAACAAATTTCTGACAGTTACTATTTCTAAGAGACAGTAATAAGCAACTCTAGATAACAAAAACATGAACTCATTTTTGTATTCATTTTCATACTTTAAAACAATGTAATGCAACACTTTTTGGTATTTTAAAATTATAGAGTATTGAGGATTATTCAGGCAAATTTTAATGAAATTCGATGGTGATGTTTCTTTTTTAAATCCAAGTCAAAGTTGGCACTTTTTTGACGTTTTTGAACTTCGGCCAATTTTGAGGCCATATTAAAAAATATCTCCCAAGTGTAGAGCTACAAAACTTCCCTAAAGTGAGTAAAAGTAGCTGGAAAATACTGAGAAAAAGCTTCAGTGTGGAGATCTTTACGCATCTTGCCCTGAGGCTGCCTTGAAAAGTGACTTTATAGCACCGCATAGCTGCGGAAGCGAAGTTTACGATTTTTTATTTAGAAGATTGACACAGCAAGAAAACGTTTTGTTATTTGTTTGTATAGTACAAGCTGCAAAGAGGTAACGAAAAAATACTTATGCGCGTAAAAAATTATTGTGCATACAGTGAGGCTCCACACTTGCTACTTTGCGAAGTGGCAAAAACGATGTTCTCCACCTCTTGTGACATATGATTATTTTCTGAGAAAACTACAAAGTTTCTTGCAAAACTAAGGCTCATTCCTTTGTGTGGACACATTTACCCATCAGATATAAAAATTTCATTGAAAACAAAAAATGGTCATGGGACCTCGATTACCGTTCATATCTGAACATGCCTATATATTAGCGTTTTCCTTAAATAAATAAATTTCTTGTGAATACCGTGCAAGTCTTTACTTTCTTCACCTCTCTTCTTTGATCTGTGTTGCATTGTGCTGCCAAGGCATTGGTATGGTTCTGCACCGACTTGCCCACCTTTCAGTTATTCTGCACTTTGTGTAATTCATCACTGACCTTTATATATTCCGTGTATCTTGCCAATAGTTTCTGAACATTTTACGCAAGAAAAGCTTTAGGTCCATGAATGAAACATGAGCTCCACTTTCAGGGCCTCTATAAGTGATGGATGCTGCTTACTAATCCGCAAGCCAGAGGTGGATCTTGGGCAGCCTCTACAGAGGGGCCCTCATCAAAATGTGCAGAAGACAAGGGTGGAGCTCATCGCAGCGCTAAAATGCCAGCGTTCTCAGGGGCAGCCTGGGTCCTCAAGACTCGGAATCTGCTGGTGCTGCAAGCTCATTTCATTCTAAGCCACGGTGAGCAGGAATCATATGCAATTAGGCCATGCACAGACACTTGTGTAACTAGCTTAGTACCACCTTTTTGTGGTTTTTATGTTTTCATTACTTTCACTGTGCTAAGGCAGTCAGTGTGTAGTAATACAGCTTTATGAATGCTTGTGACTATTACATATTTTATGGCGAAAATAACTGCTAGTGCTTTGCTTGTAATGATGCTTGTTTGCAGATTACCAGTGTCACATGCATTAAAATAAGGTCCCAGTGCTGCAAACAAAACTCTTGCTTGTGATTTTGAGGCGTCAGCGATGAACTCGGAGTACGTATACTTATATTTCAGTTCTAAGTATTGCAGTTGTATATATGCACACCTAGCACATGCTTGGAAGTTTAAGGAATGAGGTGTCACACTCTTTGCATTGCCACTGTTGAGGTGGCAAATGCTTAGCAGAGGTCATTAAACGATTTTCAAGGATCGATCTGTCCAAGATCTGGCAACAATGCTCTAAACATGCATTGTGAATGGCAGTCTGCACGTTGGCCGTGTAAATATATCAGAGTATTCGACATGTCATCTACTACAGTGTGGCAGCAGTGTGCAGGATCTGAGTGAATGTTAGCATGAGGCTACTAAGTGACGCCCTTGACTGGGGATGCAGCGGTTGAGGGAATAAGGGGGAGATGGGGTGGGTGCTTTGACAGCCACATAGACATTTTGTGGAAGTGCCGATGTGTCTTTTGTGCCCCCCCCCCCCCCATATAATATGCCACTAATGCTGCTACAGGAGTTGAGGACTTGGGGCACATTTCTTAGTCAACTTTAGGCGATCCTTAAGCCCAAGAGATGGATTTTCTAAGGGTCACTCCTGGACAAAGTCTCTGAAGAGATATTTCCTGTGCCTGGGTAAGGTCACAGGGAAGGAGCAGACATATCGGGGAAGTAAGGCACATATATACGTGTCCCACCAGAGGCAAGGTTCTAGTGCGTGGTGAAGAGCATGCGGATCATATGGAAAGAATACAGCTAGGTGTAACAGATGAGGCAGGTGATTGAGCCAATTGGTCTCCTAAGCCAATTGATCCCTCTAAGGAGATTTTTCTTTCTTTCGACCAAAGTCATATTATCAAAAAAGTGAGGGCACAGTTTCTGGCAAAGGACTTCGGTAAAGAAAAGCAGATCACATCAAGGTATGTGAAAAATCTGTATAAAATGCAGAAAAACTCGACAGTGAGGCCAGTAAGGTTCCTGACCAGAAAACACCTGTATCCAACAAACATCGAAAAAAAAAATGAATGTCAGATCAGAGGTTCAGTTGTTTTCAGTTCCCGTAACTGCCACACTTTGCTACCTCAAAGATCAGGCCGGTCACACACGTGATCTGGACTTCGCTTCAGCAGGACCCACAAATGAATTCATGCGAATGATACAGAGGTGGTTTACAATAATGGACATCAGCAACTGCCAGCAACACATCCACTGCAACAACGCCGACGCCCGCCAGTTAATGGATGCATATGATCATCGATTAGAATGGCTCGAGATTGTTTTTCTTGCTTACATCGAAGACCTCAGGAAGGAAAGTGCAGCTGGCAGCTTTTTAAGCAAGGAAACATACCACACTCTTGTTTTTGCGACCACGTCAAATGTGCAGTGCATTCTTCACTTGCTGACTGTGAATAAGTTCTAGTTTGTGCTCACATGCATAATGTCGAGTGACCCGATAGAATCCATGTTTGGCTTTCTGCGCCGAAGCTCCGGTAGCAATGATATACTTGACGTGAAGAGCATGATATGCGGGCTGGAAAAAATGCTGAAGACAGGCATCGTTGCTGCCTCTGACCAGAGCAACGTTCAGAGCTCGACATCATTCGCCGCAAAGCAGCTGCGGCCAATTCAACACAGCCCCACCATGCTTGCCACCGGTAACAAGTTTCTCGACCAGGCAGTGAAAGACTTAAAGAAGCACCGCACAACGTTGACACCATGCATAACAAGTCCGGATGAAGCCAGCGTCACCATGGTTGGAGGTTTCATAGTGAGAGCTGCAAGTGAAAGCATTGTCTGCCTGAACTGCATCACCCTACTGCAGGGTCACAAAGGCAACACACCTCTCCTTGGCCTCATTGCCCACCCAGATCGGGGCAAGCTCTTCTACCCGAGCCAGGAACTCGTAAAGCTGTTGATTGGTCTTTGGAAGCTTGTAGACCACGTGGTTCCCCACAGAAAATATTTCACAAAGCACTTGGAGGTTTGCATTGAGAGAAGTGTGGCAGCGCTCATAGAACTTAATGTTCTCAGCTGTAGCAACACAGACAGCGACCATCGCAAGGTTCTCCTGCAACTCATCACTAAAAAGTTCATGAAGCCGCTGTTAACCAACTATGCCGTCAGCACTAGCAACAGGAATGCGATTGTTAAATCTCTTGACCACAAACCTCTGTCCTGCAAGGTGCTTAAATTGTAATTAAGGGAATGTGACCGCGGTGGCTGCATTTCAATGGAGGTGATATGCAAAAACGTCCGTGTGCTTGTGTTGTAGTGCACGTTAAAGAACTTCAGGTGGTCAAAACTAATCCGGAGCCCTCCACTACGGCGTGCCTCATTATCAGAACTGGTTTTGGCACATAAAACCCCAGAAAGAAGAAGACGGACCCTTCATTAAGCACACACCAAGCTCAAGTGAATTGCTTTCATGCTGTTGTTGAACTTGCCTTGAGTATACCACAATTTTCAGCAGAATTACGCGAGATTAATAATGCTGCGCAAAGCGACATGCAAGGAAGAGAGCGTGTACATGTGAAATGAACTACTGCAGGCTTCTTCTTAGTTACTTGTGAACGCTACTTAGACTGAGTGAATCAATTGCGATAACTGCAAGAAAATAAAATTTCATCCAATGTGGCCAGAGCACAACCAGTTTGTTCAAGCACAAGTAAACAGACGTGTTGCGATGTACCCCCATGTCGCTGCGCTTTCCAAGCAGCAGTCACCGCCGCCGCTAGCGCCGCGACACCACACCACCCCCGCCCCCTTGGCAGAGATAGGGAAGTAGGTGGCGCCATCTCTTGGGACAACTGACCGCAACTCAAGGCGCAACAGCTACGATGGGTAAGCGAGCGACGACGCAGGCATCTTTCTAGAGGAGGCGTTGAACGTGGTTTTGACGTAGTCTAGTGCGCCATAGCAATGCGACGATGGCTGGCGGTCGGCGGAAATTCGCGATGGCTTATGCTTTTGGGAAAAAACGCAAGCAACGTTCTCGGATACCCCAAGTGGTGTCGGATGAATTGGCAGTGACGGCGACCAGCAAAGCGACATACGCCAGCGAGCGAACGGCAGCTACTGAAGCTATGGCCAGCAACACATCGAGGGCAACGCGCGTCGACACGCTTCTCATCACAGAAGCTGAATGAGTGGCAATTAACGTCGCGCGGAGGAGGAACGACAAAAGCTGTCTTTGTTATCAGCTACCCACCGAAAGCAGTCACTTATCGGAGATTTACCCGGAAGCGGCGACGAGAGGGACCGCGTTTACGATTCGAAGCCTAGCGGCTCTAAATCACCTGCTTCGGTAAGCGAAATGCGAATTGTGCCGTGGCCCTTTGAACGTGTTAAAGGGCAACCGGGAATACGGAGTGGCCGTGAAACTAGTGGTGAACTGCGCCATTTGCGGCAACATAAGCACCGGATGGAGCTTGCTAAGAACAGGTGAGAATAAGACCTGCAACCCTTTCGAGGTGCATTTGCTCACGGCTCAAGCTGTTATGAGCACAGGCAACGGACAGACCGTACTCAATGATATTTTCGTGACTCTGAATATTTCCTCTCGTGGCATACATACCAAAACATACCAAGACTATGTAAAAAATAAGATGAACCCTGCCGCCCTGAACGCATCCGCGGGTGTTACGACCAAGTGCGCAGCAGTTGTGAAGTCTATCTATTCTGAACTGAACTTTGGGAATCCTGGAAACGTCGCAGTTTCGTTTGACAGGACTTGGCTGACTCATGGACACCTGTCACACATTTGTGTGGGAACTGTTATAAAAATGTTTTCTGGCTATGTGCTGGACTTTCAATTTCTGTCCAACGTCTGCCTGGGACTCGCGCGAGCTCAGCCCCAAGGATGATGACCTTGAGTATAGTGAATGGCAAGTTCAACATAAGTGCCAAAAAAAAAACACTTCGAGCAAGCCGGGCCAAATGGAGGTAGAGGCTGCGAAAATTCTGTTTGGTCGCCGTCACACAACTACGTTGTGTGAAGGCGATAGCCGCGCTTTCAACAGCCTCCAGGAGGAGAAAGTATATGGCTACATGGCAATTTCGAAGGAGGATTGCGTAAATCATGCGCACAAACGGATGGGTGCTGCGCTCCAAAACCTCCTGCAGAAAAATAAGGGAGAAGGTAGGCCAAGCCTTGGTGGCAAAGGGAAGCTCACAGGTGAGCTTGTGGCAACGCTCACAAATTATTATGACTGAGCACTCAAGGAACACCAAGGGCATATTGATGAGATGGAGAATGCTGTTCTTGCCACTTATTACCATGTGACTTCCACCGATGCAAAGCCAAATCATTGATGGTGCCCAAAGGCTGAAGAATCATGGTGCACATACAAGGCTGTGGCAAGGCAGCAAGCTCCACCTAAGCATCGCTACAACCTTCCTGAATATGTTGCCAAAGCCCTCCTGCCAGTGTATACTCGCCTCTCTGACCGAAAGTTGTTGAACTGCTGTCAGAAAGGAAAAACTCAAAACGCAATGAGAGCCTCCATTCAGTAATCTGGTCGCTTGTTCCTAAAAGCAAACATGCCTCGCTTTTCTCAGTGGAAACTGCTGTTGCTGAAGCAATCACGAGGTTTAATGCTGGGAAGAAACATGCCTCTGAGGCCATCTTGAAGGAGCTACACTTGAGCCAAGGTAGTGCAGCAGTTCAAAGATGTGCTGAAAAAGACCAGCACCGGCTAGTGGTGTCTGACAAGAAGCACGCCAGAGCAGAAAAGTTCATGCATGCCATAAAGAAGAAGCGCATGAAAGAGAGCGATGGTGATTATGTGCCTGGTGGTTTCTAGTACAAGGCGGACTTGAATTTCTTACTTTAATTGCTAAGAATAAATCTAGATCGTGTTATGGAACATTGTTTTGCGTTTTCTCAAAAGCTGCATTTCTCTTATGACATGTGCTGTTGCCCACAGTATTTTTTTATGTAATAGTGCGATTTCAATTATTCTTGTTGCATTCAAAAGCTTATGAGTTTCTATACACAATAAAACTAATAAAATATGATATCCCTTATGGTGGAATTTTTCATGTGGCAATACAACATGTAAAAATTTTGAACTTCATAACCACATTAGACATGGCAATAAATTTTGTAACAATAGAGCTAAAATTACAGTGCTGGTGTAATTGTGATCTCTGATTATTCTAGAATGTGTAAATATAAATTTTTCTCTGTTGAAGAGCTGGGCAAATTGATTTTCAGAAGGTTTTATTTATCTCAAAAATGACTTAAAATAAGAAAAAATACATTGCATATACGCTTCTAGCAGGCTAAAGTATACCTTTCCTGAAAATTTCATTTGTATATGACAAAAATTAAAAAAAAATTAAACACCAGTGTCGTCTACTATAAGCAGTTATCATTGGTTGTGTCGGTAACAATGCCAGTGTTTCAAGAAAGAGTGAAAAATCTTCCGCAGCAGTGCTGCAAAGCCTCACCTAAAACACTTTCAACACATAAGGCGAAGCTGACTTCAAGTACCTCTGCTGCAAAAGCAGCAGCCAGTGATAGGCGACATGAAACTACTTGTAGTCAACTTCATGGGAAGTTCCAACCATAGCTCAATACAACACTAGTTTACAGGTACACCCTGTCACAAAACCATGAATGCCACTAGCACGTTCTTGGCAGTGTGTCTAGGCCATGTGCAGCTAGCCTGGGGCCGGAGGGCAAGGAACAGCGACCAGGAAGCAGTTCGGCTAGCCTCGGGCTTCAGGTAGTAAAGATCGTCTCTTGAATAGCTCTTGCATACTGTGTTGTCTCCGAGAGCCTCAGCTGGCTGCTGGCTCTGAAGCCACGGCCCTGAGCCCTCATTTGACGCCCGTAACGTGGGGCCATCTGGTGGTTCTCAGAGATAGGCATCAGGCATTCATGTTTACTAGCTAGGGTTTTTAACATTTTTATGGTAGCGGTTGTGGCGTCTTTCATGGTTGGGTTACTGCTTCTTGTGCAGCATTATTACATTTGCACATACCTTTTGCGTCTTGTTTTCATGGTTTGCTTTGTCTGTCTTTACATGGAGATGCACTCTTCAGCATGCAACGTAGTCTAGGAAGACAATTAACAGCAACCCGGAGTCTCAACGGTGGTGGGAGCTGGAGCCAACGAGACCAGTAAGCAACGATGCCAGGAAATCTGTCATTGATTTTCTGGATGATTTGGCCCTTTACAGGAAGGTTTCGGGTGTCTTGGAGTATTACTTGTTCAAATGAGACCTGCCCAATGCTCTTTGAGGAACCACGAAACAGACAGCCACTGTTCCGTGGATTACTGCCACATACGAACATAGTCCTAACGTTGGAGGGTTGGCAATGCGAAATGTCGTTTAAAACAGAAGCAAAGCGATTGCAACAGCTTAAGCTTTCAACAATGCCACAGGAAATGGACAATGGCGCCATACACACATCGTGCATTTATGCCCCTGGAGTGGATCATTCAGTGAAAACCACTCCACAAAGTGTCCATTAAGCGAAGAGTTAGACCAGGCAGATGATGGGATGAACTCACTCAACAACAATTCATCAACCTCGTGTTCTATTTCCTGTCATTTCCCAGACTTGCACTTCCTTGAAGTTGTCTGTACCCCAGTCAGCATCTTACATAATATAGGTAAACCAAACAGACATTTTCGGATTTATACTGAAACATTTTTTTTTTTTTGGTTTTGCAGTTGAACGCATACAAGTTGACCCATCCAGTGGAGCCTGGCAACCTGTGCAGCCATCCGGTGTTGCAGCTCAGTGCGGCGATTGGCTAAACTCTAGACAACAAGCTCCTAATGAGGCTGCTGAACAGCATGGAGGACATGATATTCAGCCAGTCCCTCAACTCAGCAAAGTCAGAAGAAAGCAAGACAACATAGTTAGCCAGATGGACACTTTTTTTAAGTTAATTTGTGTGTCCCCTCCTAAGCCAACATCCTTTACTTTGGAATGGGTGAATGGTCCGCTGGCTAGCTTTTCAGCTAAGATTCTGACTACACTGAAGCAGTGAGGAAATGGAAAATTGAGTTACAATATTGGACATTCAAAGACTTTGCCCACCATTATGAAAACGTCCAAACAAACCCTGTGTTTGTCCCTATGACTCGTCCATTCGTCAGAATTCCAACAGAGGCCCGCGGAGGTTCCTGACTGGAGGAGTTCGAACCGCTGGCGGCTGCAACAACTTTTGGGGCTATAAAAGCCCGAGCTGCGTGATGCCGAAGAGAGACGACAGCGAGCAGAGTCAGTGATGCTCCCGTCCTCTGAGCTATTCATGTAACGCCCTTGTATATACTATATATAAATGTTTCATTTAGTCACCGTCGCTTTGGATCCTCCTTCGCAGCAGTGGCAGCAGCGTTGAGACATCTCCGTCACAACATTGGTTGGCAGTTGCGGGATCGGCCGGTGTCAGCTACCCTGGCGCGGCGAGTGCCTGATGTTTTCTCCTCAGTTCACCAGACTTCTCTAGCACAGGATATCATAGTTTAGAGAAGGGCTGTGTGAAGCACTGTGGAGAGCTTTGAGTGTTTCAGACGTAGTGTGAGAGTTTTAAAACCAAAGCTAGTGATGAGGGAGTAAACAAGGCAGTCTGGAGAATTGCTTGCGCGTGTATGCTACCCACCCACCTAACTTGCCATGATCAGATGCCAAAACCTTCCCGCAAAAACTAGTTTTACATGTATTGTAACCTATATAAGCAGCGGATTTCAACGGATTCCGATGAGTCTGCATCAGAATTTTGTGATGGTGGTAGCAGTGGAGACTCGGGAGATGATTTTGATTCATCCAACTTTGAACGTCGACAAGTATCTGTCGGTTAGTTCACTTTTCTATTCCAAACCATTTCATTGCAACCACAATCAGATCTAAAGACATCCAGTGTGTTCTAAAGGTTGCGGTTCTTATCTGCAGGGTATCAACGTCGTTTGGACAGGACCACTTGTCGGCGGCGGCACAAACAGTGGAGTTTTGCGCGAGAAGACGGCCGGGAGTTGACATTGGCATTGCGCTCCGCAGTGCTGCACAGTGCTTCATAAGAGCCGTCAACTTCTTTGCACTATTCTTCATGGCAGAAATAATCACAAAGATACGCAACATGACTAATAAATATGCGTGGATGCATATTTTGTAGAAACAGTCATATAGTGAGAGAGACGGATCATGGAAAGAAGTGACTCCCGATGAGATGAAGTTTATCGGACTTCTCATTTACATGGGTATTGTACAAGTGCCATGCTTGCAACTGCTACTGGAACACACGAAAATTATTTTCTGGTCTTTTTCCACCTTTGCCAACACACCTTCCCCAGTGTGTTTGACCCTAAGAGGACAACTGCCGCATCTCATGGCAAGCTGCATCGTGTAGATTCGCTGCTGAAGCATATGTACGCCTCATCCGCTCAATTTTTTTCAACCTGATCGGAGCCTCTCCGTTAATGAGAAGATGGTAAAGTCCAAAGGCAGATCCTGAATTCGACAGTACATGCGAGACAAAGTTATCAAATGGGGATATAAATTGTGGGATTTGGCCGACTGCAAGTCTGGTTACACTGTTCAATTCAGTGTATACACGGGAAAGCGCGAAGCACCAAGCGCACATGGGCTGGCATTCGATGTTGTGAAGTGGCTGGCAGAGAACTACCCGGATCAAGGCTACATAATTTATTTGCACAACTTTTACACTTCGACATCCTTGTTTGTACACTTCTTGGAGCACAAGACGCTTGCTTGTGGCACAATGCACAAGGATCGTCGGGGCTTTCCAACTGAGCTGAAGGACACTCAATGGGAAAAAAAAGCAGAGAGAGGAGATGTTCGGTGGCTACGGGATCAGGACGTTCTGTACTTACAATGAAAGGAAGGAAGTGGCGCAAAGCTGGCACTCCTGGACTGGCCACGCCATCTGTTGAATCTTTCGACAAGTTCGTATTTTTGCCCCGCACTGTGTTGGTACATGTATTGGAGAGTACGGTGTGACTGCCACTCCCCCCCTCTCTCTCTCTGCTGAGTGGCGCAGTCGCTCCACGTTTGCAGGATCATGCGTCACGCGCTTGTGGCTATGGGTTCAAGGGTTGTTCTGCCATCTCCGCTGGTTTGAAGGTTTTTATTTTTCTTCTGTCGGTGTGTCTGCTACAGCGCATCAAGTTCAGGGGCACGCGCCTTTGCCTCTCCGAAAAGAGACTGACACATGACTCGATTGCTGCTTTCGCTCTCTCACTGCACCGTCGCTTCCAGCTTGCAGCAGTAAACGCAAAGCCCCTCAAACTTTGTTTTAGCCTTTTTCCATCTCCCTCTGTCTTCTTGATCACACAACGTCCCATTTCTCTCCGTTAAGCGGGCGACTGAAAGCGCATCCTCTCTGCGTGCAGTTACTTTCGGATGGCTGAGTGCGCGGGACCTTCGTCTGCTCATTGGATTGGTGGATCTTCCAATTCAGAATACGAGCTGACTCAGCTGTCTGAGCCCGATTCGGACTCAGACAGCGTCTCATCCGAGGAAGAGGTGAGTTCCGCATAGTCAGATTTGGATGTTGAGACGGCGGGACGATCATCCCGGAAGCTTGCGCGGCAAACTGAAACTACATGGAAGAAAGGCGATTTCTCACCAACGTTGTTTCCTTTCGACGCGTCACGTTCAGGACCGTCCGCGAGTGCAACTCTTCAACCGGATGCGCAAGAAGGCGACTATTTCAAGCTGTTTTTTGATGAGCCAATCGTTTCACACATCGTGAGTGAAACGAATCGGTTTGCGTGAGTGAAGACAGGCGCACAAGGAGTTGCGCACACGTCGCGGCTGAGAGCTTGGGTGGAGACAGATGTAGCAGAAATGTACTGTTTCCTTGCGGTCGTCCTGCTGATGGGCCTGATAAGAAAGAATGCCTTGCAAGACTACTGGAGCCCGAACCCTATGTTGCACACACTATTTTTTGCAACCATTTTTTTCGTTGAACTGCTTCCTTCTCCTCCTGCGGCTTTTCCATCTGAGCGACTCCACAGATATGGCAGATCGGCTGAGAACGACGTGTCCATTTATGGAAGCAATTCAGAGCAAGCTGAGTAGCCTACTTATTCCGCACCAAGACCTGTGCATAGATGAGTCTATGATGGCATGGAAAGTGCGGCTGTCATTTCGGCAATACATTCCTTCGAAGAGGCACCGCTTTGGTGTCAAGTACAAGCATGGCAGCACAAAACAAGGTGTTTTCATTTTGCTTTAGATGTTTTCCACTATATGTACCTAGCTGACCACTGTTTGAGGTTGATTTCTGTTTTTTAGAAGGCAAAAAGCTCGCGTCCCAGTGTCGTGCAAAACATCGTGAAAAAAACATTCTTTGACACAAGAGGAAATTCTTGAACTTGTGTTCAACATTGAGGCCGAGAGCGACGTCAGCGATGATGAGGATGTTCAGCTAGACAATGCGGAGTGCCAAGGTGATGATAGTGCCAGTAATGATGAGCATCTGTGTTCAGATGAAGATCCCATGGACTCTTCTCCACCGTCTCCGAAGGTGCAAAAACTTGAAGAGTGGGAATGGGAAAAAGACAGTGCTGAAAACGTGGTCAAGCACCCGTTCAGTGGTCAACCAGGCATCAAGAGAGACATCCAACTGCAAATAGGTGCGTGTCCCAGTGTTCTTGGTATATTCAATGCCCACCTCGGAGATGAGATTTGGAGCATCGTTGCTATGCACACAAGTGCCTTTGCAAGCGAGAAGCAGCGTTTGCATCCCGATCCCACCTGGCATGATACAACGCCAGATGAAATGAAAGCTTATTTTGCCATGTGTGTGCTTATGAGCCAAGTAAAGAAGAGCAGCATTCAGTTGTATGGGTCAACAAGATGTGTTATTAGCATGCCGTTTTTTGGTTCAGTGATGTCAAGGCACCCTTTTTGGGCATTATCTCGATATCTTCATTTCTACAACAATACCGCTCCCCAAGGTGAAGATAAGCTGTGCAAGATACGCCCAGTGCTAGACTACATATTGAAATCCACAGGTACAGCCTATCGTCCCGAAGAGCGTCTTGCCATTGACGAAAGCCTCATGAAGTTTCGCGGTCGGCTGTCCTACGTGCAGTTCAACCCTTCGAAACGAGACAGTACTGGACTGCCTGCAGTTTTCAATTTAAACTGGCAAAAGTGAGAAGGCTCCCGCTACAACTGGATTATTGTGCAGTGAGGCTGTTGTCATTGAGCTAGTGGAAAAGCGCCTGCTCGATGGCCACACACTCTACATGGACAATTGGTATTCCTCGCTTGCACTATTCCGTCTCACCTATAAAGGTGGTTCGAATGCTGTTGGCACAGTTCGCCTACAGCGCAAAAACATGCCTAATGAGTTCAAGAAAGAAAAGCTGCAAAAAGGGCAACGCAAGGCTCTTTTTTCATTCAGAATCATGGCTCTCACTTGGCAAGATAAAAGACGGTGACTATGCTTTCAAGGTACCACAATGCAGCCAATGTGATAGACACAGGAAAAAAGAGTCGCAAGAATGGCTTGCCCATTCTGAAACCGGATGCTGTGCTCGATCACAACCCAGGCATGGGTGGAGTTGACCGCGAGGATCAACAACTCGCTTTGTTTCTTATCATGAGGCGATACGCGAAGGGCTAAAAAAAAAAATCTTCTACATAACAGACATAGCTGTTTAGAACAGCTATGTTCTTTTTAGGAAAGCAACAGGCAAGTGGCTCCATTATGCTGACTGGAAAGTAAACCTTGTGGAGGGGGTTTTTGAAGAGGCCATTCTCCCTCAGTACCATGGTCAAAAAAGCCGCTTGTCGCCGCGACACCAATGCGGCTGCAGGCAGCCGAGTGGGCCCATTCCCCTGGTCAGATACCACCAAACAAGGTGAAGCAAAATCCATCCAGGCTGTGCTTCATCTGCAAAGCGCAAGGGAAGAAGTCTGAGAGCAGATGGGAGTGCGAAAAGTGCGAAGTTGCGCTTTACATGCCTGTGTGTTTCAAGGCATTTCACACACGGAAGTCATTTTGAGTGTGTTGGTGCACTGAGAAATTGCGCATCCAATAAATCAAGGTTTGTTGCTGTCCCACGTCATTAGTGGAATTGATCACGATTTTTATACAGCGCCGCACGCGGTCCACCGGCGGAAAAATTTTGGTGCGGAGTACCAGGCAGGAACGGCTGCGGAGGGCGCCGAAGCCAAGGGGTTAAGATCCAGCGAGCTGGGGCCGGGCTTCACCGTTGGTGACCGGCAACGGCTGTGGCAGCAGCTGGCCAACATGCTGAACGAGGAAGGGCCTGTTATAAAAATGGTGGACCAGTGGCAGGAGTGGTGGCGAAAGCAGCTTGTACGAGGCCCGCTGCGACGCTACCGCAATCGCCCAAGGGCAAAGGTGAGTGACCGTCGAATGATCTGGGCTATTTGTCCTTCAACATAGGTGTGTATTTTCAGAAGCACTGGAGGGGGTCGCTTACCCGGCTTCCGTGGCAGAGTACTGCAGTTGGCGGGGACAGTCCGCTTGCGTGGCATCACTGCCCTCCCCTACCAAGAGGTAAGCACACTGCTGCCATAATATTGCGGGTTCCTGAACGGTGCCAACTTAGACCTTGCCATTATATGTAAACGGTACCTTTAGCGGAATGCAACACTGTTGGTGAAGAGGAAAATAGCATATGAGAGAATGGAAAAGCAGGTAGGTTAATCAACTAGAACCATTGGCTGCGCTTTCGGGAAAAGGGGGATTAAGTCATCATCACAAAAATAAAATGCCTTCAGGGAAGTGCACGAGGATAGCAATACACGGGATCATTAAACACTCAATAATTGCAGAATATTTCTGCAAATGTTTAGCACGAAAACTTGTAAGATAGGCAGTGTAACGAATAGCCACGTAGTGAAGGGACATGCTTATGACACTTTCCAGCAGGCTTACATTCCCACTGCCACCATGGTAGTCGTCGTCGAAGCTACGGACGAGGCTGCAGGCGTGAGGAGCACAGCGTCACGTAAGCATCAGAGGAATGAGTGTTTTAATTATCTCCAAATGTGTGTGCAGTTCGTTAACTTTTAATGTGTTTACAGCAGCAGAGGATCCACCACGCGGGGCATCGGTCACGGAAAGAAAGGGTGGCTGCTGCACCTGGTAAGTTATTGATCCTCAAGCTGTTAGAGAAAACAAGCTCTCGTATTTTATTGAACTATCCCAATAAGCCATAACATGGCCATAGACACTTTTATGCATACGATAAGATGCAGTGCAACTGTAGAAAATGCTGCTGGAGCACAAGCTGCACAAGGAATGGCGACGAGGAAGCAGTTGAGTTGGCCTGTAGTTTCAGGCAGTAAAGGTTGTCTCTTGAATGGCCTCAGCTGGCCACTGGCTCTGAAGCCACGGCCACTGATCAGGGACTCACCAGAGCTGGTTCCTGAGCCGTACTGGGGCCCTTGAGCAGATATCCCTTTGAGCAGCCTCTAATATACACGCCAGAGGTAGCCCGCATACTCTACCCCTTATGTCGTGGTTTTGGAAATATTCCGGCGCTCATCAAGCAGGTTCACTCCACAGGGCCAGGGGTGCAATCGCGCAAACAGCTCGCTTTTCTGTTCGTTTGGTCTGGCTGTGACGTCACAAAATGGGCTGTCCGCAAGATTTGTGAGAACGGGAGGGAGAGCACAGCCAATAAACGAGTGAGCCCAGCCCCGTAAGTTTGCGTCACCAATTTGGGCTTCGATCGGGGACGATATATTAAGTGCAGAATGCTTGTGATGCTTTAATAATTAAACACGTAATATAAGAAAAAAATTCTTACTGCTGCAACATATAATCTGCGTTGGAAATGTCAAGCCAGAGAAGAAAACTAATTTAAGCGGCATATATTTTGGTTTAGTTCACTAGGTGGTATCGCACACGCCAAAACAATTTGGCGGGAGCGCACAGTTCAATTGGCGATCATTGTTTATCGACTGCGAATCGTGATGTCATCGCACAAAAATGTACGACTTTGCCCGCACATGCCGCCGCACCAACGCAAACTGTTGGTCGCATTCATGGAGGGCCACCCATACCTTGTGCGAACATCGTGCATGCTGACCCAAGAATGCATGGTCGAGCGTAGGCGGCAACTCTGGAGCAAGCTTGCCGCCCTGCTGAACGCAGAAGGCCCGGCCACAAAGACAGCGGAACAATGGCAGGTGTTTTGGCGGAAGGAGGTTTTTCTCTCCCGCCGAGATGCTGCCGCAGCTTCCGCAAGTCAAAGGTGAGTGCGAGGAGTGGTTCTGTTGCTTGCGATGTTTACAATGCTGTCCGTAATTGCAGCGGTACAGGTGGAGGCCACCTGCCCGGCCTTCGTGGCCGTATCCTCGGTTTGAGTGCAACCTCCATGGTGATGGGAGTGTGCGAGTCGTTTTTTCAACCGCTCAACTAGGTAAGCCATTGACAAACGCATCGAAAATCAGGAGGACGCGCCAGCAATTCACTGTAGTTGCGTCGTGTATACTGCATAAAGTAGGCAGTGTTATACCTCAGTCACGCAGGGCGCTTTCATTCGTGATCGCGCCCACTTTGGATGGAATTTCTCGACAGTGATTGGCTCCTTTGTTCATTCCACGGAAGGGAGGCAATTGAAATCGAGAAATTTTGCAAATTTTGCCCCGATCGGGATCGATTCAGATCTAAAGTGCCTGTGTGACACTGGTATAACAGATATAGTTTTTCTCCCTTTATGTGCATGTGGTTGCTGCTGGCATGCACAATACAGTTTACTACTGGGATCTCCGGAGATTTTTTTTTTCTGCTGCCATAACTCTACGTTAGTTGCACATTGGGAGGAGCAGATTACGCAAACTTGACAAAACTGCTTCTTCACGTCTTATACATAAAGCAGCCCGCCATGGAGGTGACTGTGGCGACAGAATCTGCGGGCACCACGGCTGGCACAAGCGGCCTTTCACGTGAAGGTAAGCTTTTGCTCTTCCCTGTTGCCTTCCTGTTCATGGAATCTGTTTCGTTTATAAGGAATGCAAACTATTTCTACTGTAACCGTTGAGCGAATGTACCCTTTATAACCAATATAGGAGTACTGCAGCAGCCAGTGGTCCCTGCCGAGCCACTGCCCCGAAGCCCTCCAGCTACAGCACAGCCTACAGCTGGCCCTAGCGGAGTGAGAACCAGCAAGTGAAAAAGAAATATTCTGCAATGTCACAGCTTGAATGCACTGGACGTAACATAGTTGTGTGTTTAGTTCATTATAAGGTGGTACTTTTTCCAGGCTACCAACTCCGCGTGCAGCGCTGGTCTCGTGGTCCTCGTCGGGTCTCCCACCGGGAGGCCTTGGTACAGCGCTTGGCCGACGATTACGCCAGAAGCGTCGTGCAGAATGACGAAACAAACGAAGTGTGTGTGCCCTTGCCTGCTTTATATGGTGGAGCATAATAGAATTACAGTAGATAGGTTGTCACAAAGTGCGTGCCTGCGGCCCTCTTGAGATGGCCGCCATTGCCGCTGCAGCCGCAACGCCGCTTGCACGGTGATTGGGAAGAGGGCTCCCCAATTGTTCCCGAGCTCGCCTGACCAGTTGGTCACATCGGTTGCCTGAGCGTGACGAGGGACAAGGCGGCTCGGCGAGCCGGCAGAGTGGCTTGGGAGACGGAGCAGCGTTGTCGTGCATCGGGAGACAACTGAAGAGGTGGTCGGCAGGCTGAAATCTCCAGGCCGAAGTCTTCGCCGGTCGATCGACAGACGGTGCAAGTCCATCAAGATCTTCGGCAGCGAGGTACCAGCAGCCCGACGCTCTTCAGGTAGGGATCTCGGCAAGCACGCCACAGATAAGCCTCGTGTTCCAGCCCACTCTCAGAACATTCCGCCGCACTCTTTTTTTAAAATCGCGTTTCATCTTTCATTTAATTATTCATCGCAAGTTCATCCTCGGGCATTCTGTTAGTGTAGTATTTGCCGCGTTTATTGTCGCGTGTATTTTTTCATTTGTGTCGCATATTTTTTGTTATTTCGCGAGTGTTAGTTCCCACGAGGTGGGCTTTGTGTCGCGAGTCGCGTCAGGGCGTGTGTTGTGCGTGACCCGCACGCCTTCCGCGAAGCTAGGACCATCTGCTTGTAGTTTGTGTATTCTTTTTATCATTATGTCTTGGGCATAATTTTACTTTATTAAATTGAGTGTATGTTTGTACGTCGCCTCCCGTCTCATGCCTCTGGTTCACAGTCGATCAGGAGTGGACCTTATCGCTGGTCAGCAGTCGAGTCATCAATAAATGCACGCGGGGTGGGTTTGTTGTCACCCCATCCCCTCCGGTTCGGAGAGCACGAATAGCTTACCACCAATCTTTGACACAGGTGTAACGTTTCTTTAAGAATTTGATGAGCTGCACAGAGGGACACTAACTCACATACTACATGGCTAACACAACGTTTCAATAGCTGAACTGAAAAAAAAAATGAACAAAGGACTAAGGGAGACGGACGAGAACGTCATCATACATTATGTACATGGTCATAAACAAGGACACTTGCAATCATTAACACAATGTAACAGCTTCATACACAGTCATCACTGCCATTAGCATTGTTGCAAACAGGCAATGACTGGGTGGACTAGACAACAGGGACACTTGCGATCAATCACACAATAACAGCTTCATGCATTCCAATTTCCCTTAAAGCTCTTGCTTTTGAACAGTTTCACAAACATGGCAAGTTGCCTGTAATTAAATCACGCATTTTAAAACAATGCCTCATATGACTTACTCGTTCCAAACCTTGGCCGCACAAATTCAAGTATTAGCTAATCAATTTTTTTCGCATATGCTGTAATTACACCACACACATCGGATTGCGCATGCTGATTGTGATAGTTCTCCCCCTTCACACAATAATTCATGTCGGAAACATTTCTCCCAAGGCAGCGGGGTAAATTGAGTGGCATATGTAAAGCACCTAAAATGCTCTGGGCCCTTCGCCTTCATAATTACTTGCAAAGGCTGTAGCTAACTCACACTTCAAATTTAGCCTGCACATCGCCATAAAGTTTCCTTTTTTTCTGCCCACTTAGAAACACTATCGCTTGCATAGTTCATTGAGGACGATGGAGAACACAAACCTCAACAAACTACTGAAACATAAAAAGGAGAAGAGGGTTGATTAATGGGTTGCAATGGCTGCAATTAAGGCAGTAACAGGAAAGCTTTGCCCTGCAATACACTCAGGACTGTGGCTATTTCCACAAAGTTTGAAGTTGCTAATTTGTTCTGGAAGGCTGGGAAACATCACGCATAATGGCAGTGCGACAGCTTGCAATGCTTGAATAACAATTTATACACAGGATCCAATACATGCTTTCGCAACAAAATGCAACGTAGGGCCTAGCATTCTTTGGTACAGTGATACTTGTCATTGTCGCTTGCTCATTCGCAATCACAAACTTATTGCTATGCCATCTGTTAACTTTCCAGCAACGCGATAGCTTAAAAGTACAAATGGTATTGATATTTCTTTGCACAACTACATGAAAAGCCACAACAAACAGATACAATGATGCAGACAGACAACAATATAGAAAGTCTTTGTCCTTGTCTCTATAACTGATGAAGATGTGGTAATCTGAATGAGCATACATGTAGTTGAGCGTCTTTATACCTAAACTGCTTGGGATCACCAAAATCATCTGTTTTACAGCTCACTTCTTTGTAAAGTTCGTGCACAACATGCCTCACACTAGGAACCGACCGAACATAATTACTGTTTCGTTATACAGGTCACTTTGCTGTAGAGGTGCTTGACCGATGGTGCGGGAATGGATGCTGATGTAATGATTTTTTTCTAGCTTCTTCGTGGTATCCGCCAGGGCATGGACTGGCTGGCTGCAGCTACTGAGCGCGTCGTGGCTGCTGTCGAACGGCAGGCTGACCTACACTCTTAATCTGGTTCCATACAAGTTCCAGTTAAAAGTGTGATCCACATATTTTTATCTGGATCCGAACTGTTAATAACCGGAACGAGACATATAAGTGGATCTTCTGTGGAATGTTTGTTCTGTTTTCTTTATGTTTATCGTTTTTATATGGAACTTTGTAAAAGGGGGAGGCAACGTTGTATGATCCAGTTACCGTTGCACTTAGGTTCCAGCAAAATTTATAGACAGTGCGTTTGTATATTTTTTGCTCGTGTCTTGTTCCACATAACTCGTGCACTGCAGTGAAGTGTGCAGTGTATCATGCATTAAGTACAACATTGCAACACATATAAATTTGGCGCTCTTTTGGCGAATATGCCCTTGACACATACACACATGGCATATAAAATTGCAGAAACTTAGGCTGTATGTGTGAAGCTATCTTGCGGCAGCTGACATTTATAAACTGCTAAGGAGGATTTTTTGTGTTGTCATTTTACATAAAACAAAATCCCTGTTCAACGCCGTAAAAAGATTAAGCAACGCAAGCAAAGGATATATCTTAGCGAAAAGCAGAACTTGCAGGAACCTCTTGTCAGTTTGTCTGCGGCGCTCAAACGGCCTTTCTGTACCTGGTCTTGCTGTCACTAATTTCAGACGCGCAGTACACCAAAGCGTTGGTGTCGTTGCCCTCTCTTGTGCGCGTCTTAGTTTGCGCTTAAGTTTCAATGACGAATGTTCAACAACTAGCTCGCCGATTCATTTAACTTCAGTGTGTCTAAAATCATCAATAACTTGAATACTTGAAGGTCTGGCGTCTTTCGGTGCCCACTCTGCTGTTTGGACGAAGCCCATAACTGCCTGGGCTCAAGAATTTCTGGTGGACAGCGAGCTTTTCTGGACACCTCGGGTACGAAATAATTGTTGAGGCTATCACGTGTTGTGCATTTGAATAACAAGCAATATGTCAATGACTATAGCCTTCAGGTATAATGGGCCCTTGGGCCCATTATACCTGAAGGCTATAGGCCTTCAGGTATAGGCCTATAGGCCTAATGGGCCCTATTACGCATGCTTATACGCTTGCAAGTGTGGTTGCATTTTTCTGCTCCTGTGGCTCTTTGATTTCCACGCGCAAACAAAAATCTCACTTTGCAGGGAACGGTCGACTCTATACGACTCAGAAGTGGGGAACGAAATTAAACTTTGAGAACTTAAAATACTTCACAGTACCTGCAGTAAACTCTGTGTATTAATGCTGATATCATATTATTTTTCTAAATAACGCACCGCAATAACGGAAAAATTCGCAGTGTAAACATAGATTTTTTCAAAGTAACTGTAGCTCGCTGAACGACCCTTCTATCTCCTGCTGCTCCCTTGTTTATTATTTTCCTGCAGAGCTGGCGTTTAGGAGGAAAAGAACTGTTTCGAAACGGGCTGCTGAGTTACTGTCTAATAAACTGTGCCCCACTTTCCCATGGCTATATGCGAGTAATTTTGTCATGTGTATATATCAAAGAGCGTTGCATTATATTTTTTGTTTTGGTAATGGCCAGGCTTGCCGTGGTCAAGGAAACGCAGCAAATGAAGCAGCATACATCTTGTGCTTATTGTAAACAGCAACGCTGAAAAGTGGTCTTCAAAAATTACGTACAGTTATTGCGCGCACTCACGGCCAGCAGCGCGAAACAACTTTAGTAGAAATTAACGTGCTAAGCGGATAATATATATATATATAAATGTATGTGTGTGTGCGTGCGCGTGCGTAATCGCAATTATACGTATTAATGTGTTAGTATCTAAACACTGCGCCCTGAGGGCACGAGACGCGTTGTCATTTCCGGGCAGAAAAATAAGCGCCGACAGCCGCGGAGTTTTCACGCGCTGTTCCGCGGGCTGGCCATGGGCAACATCGCCCATCCAGTCGGCCGGTATGCCTCCAGATGTGCATGCGCGACGTCTGACGAGCTCTTATTGCCGGCGCGGTTTGCGTTTTGGCACGCAGTACGGTGGGGCTGCAACTGCTACGATGCCAAAGTGCGAAAACGGGTATGCGCAAACACTTGTAATGATCGCAGCGCCACCATCTCTCAGCATTTCCTCCGCTAGCTGTAAACATTCTACTCACCAACGCCACCAGTGGCAGGCGCAGTACAGTGGCACGTGCCGCACCTGATGCGAACTACTAGAATGGAAGTGGTTTGGTGTCGGCCAGTTTGGCGGAAACCGCTACTTTGTGTGCACATACAACTGCGACATTCTTCCGATCCTGTGGCTGTATCGCTGTATTCGCTGTTGGACGAAGCAGAGTGTTGAAGTTGCCAGGAGGCGCAAAAAAAGGTCAGCGATGCATATTTATGTATTCATTACGGTTGCTCAGTGAAACCAAGAATACCACTGTGTCGGGTAGAATACTGCTACGCTGCCCTATCTATTCAGTTGAATTCAGGCACACCTGCTAAACTCACTCTACGAAAACATTACTGCTTATATAATGCAATAGCTTAATTTGAGTACCATCCCGGCGGATTTGTTTCCAGCGCACGTAGTAGAGCAATCTAGATGACGGAATGATGACAGTTTTTCCGCCAAATTACGGATCGCGAGACAAAGGGTGAAAAGGCACATCGACTTAATGTGCGTTCTTTGTCATTTATGCTGTTTTAAATTCTGCACGGAAATTTTTATTCGTAGCATGCAACTTCACTTTGTTTTGGCAAAGCGTAATCGGTAAACGGCAGTTCGCGTCAATTTGCGTGCTAGTACGTCGGAATCCGCTCGACGTTTATGACTCCGACCACGTTGCTGGTTCGCATGTTAGTTTCCCAGTAATCTGTATGCCCCCTTACAGTATGTTGCTTAGTAGGATATTTACGGTCGCTTTAGCTGACAGCGGCTGTGAACCTTCGCACCGTGCAGTCGCGTGTTTGCCGCTCGCAATCTCCTTGCGCTGATATGCTTAGCAACTTCCAAGCAAATTTGCAGGAGCTTACGTCCTTGGACTTATCGGCATTTTTTAAAACTTGTGGGTTATTCCCGCTGTTGTTTTATTCTGCTAGGTAGCATGGATCTAGAGTGCTTGCGAAACCGGGATCTTCATCTCGGGGATCTTCGTCCTTGCCCCTTGCCCCACGTAATGCACCAAGGAGAGCGCGCAAATAAAATGCCATTCCGCATAACTGTTAATAGATAGTTTTAGCAGAACGTTTTTGACGGTCCGCTCAGCTCAGCGGGCTAACGGAAGTGCAAGTGCGCATGCGCGACCCGTTCAGCCGTGAGCGGGCGAGCGGACGGGAGCCCCCTCTCCGCTAGAAAGCTTTCTCAGTGGAGCGCTGCGAGCGCGTCAAGCGGGTCTAGCGAAGCAAAATGGCTGCCTCCAGTGCTGCTGGCCCGTCAACGAGCTCGTTTGAATCGGGATTTGTAAAGCGCAAACCTAGAGTACATTTTAGGAGACACGAAGATTTTCTTCTACTTCGGGAGGTTGTGGCCATGAACCCATTTCAGAACCCTGCCATGTGTGCACTGAAAGAGCAAAAAACCTTGCCTTGGCTACAACACAGCGTAACGGCTTTGTTAATGTAAGGATTATATATATATATATATAAGAAATGAAAACGCAATGTATTGCGTGAAATGCCTTCAGACATTTGAGTAATTCCAAATATATTATTTTATTGCGGCAATTCTTACAACTTGAGTATTATGTTCATAGCGGTTTTACCTTCTGTGGCAGGGTGGCGCGTCAGGCGAGCACATGCCTTTCGGACGCAGCCGGGCGCTCCGCTAAAACTGATTCTTCGTCCACCGCTCTGCTAACTGTGAGCGGGTACGCGAGAGCGGAGCGGGCCACCAAAAATGTTCTGCTAAAACACTCTAATGATGGTCCAAGGCGTTGGCGGCCACACTGCCTACGTTTGGCTGTGTGCATTCGGTAGATGTTTCATTCTTCTTCCAATGCTGTCGGCCTTTTCAGATGTTATGTTCACGCTACCCTTAGCTTGCTCCCTGACGTAGAGAAATGGAAGGGACAGTGGTTGTCTTAGCAGTAGCGTGAGCTCACACTGCCGTCGCTTTACAATATGACCATTTTGCGGCAGCTTATATTAGCTAAAACATTTCATTTGTGGAGGGAAGAAAGCAAGGAACACATGGCTGGCCTGGTACTCAGAAATTGTGCTGCCATTTCTATGCCATGGACGTCAGTTCTGGTAGCACAACAGAACAATTGCCTACAACGACCACGAGCTGATTAAATTCTTACATCATGATGTTCCCACAAAAATTATGCCATTTCTGCACGGCCTCAAACTTACTATACTGCAAACATAGCTACGTCCTCTGTTCGACAATAACCTGTGTAGAAACCAAATATGGCATATCCACTTCGATAGTGTGTGATAAATATTCTTCTTTTTGTATTCTTGTTTTTGTAAACATTATTTCCAGTCTCTACACGAACTCTTCACGTCTCTGTGAAGTCATGGCTGTGGCATCCACTGAGGCCAAAGACATCTCGGGCGTACTGAGGGGTCGTTGTGACGAGTGCGCTGCACTGTGGAGCTTACAAGCTACGAACGAGGGCTGCTTGGGCGGTGCATATTACGCGGACATTCACCAGTCGCGCATGGAGCATTGACAGGTGAGCCTAAAGTATGCTGAAATGTTTTTATGTCTCTAAGTGTTTAGCAATGAAACCTTACCAGAGCTCCTGCAGTGGATGTTTTTTTTTTTTTTTGTAAAAAGGCTCCTATCCATTTTTTTAGTTGGTTTGAACCACCTGTCCTGAATGATGAGCAAGCCTTCTAAGTGATTTTGGTCTGTGTGGTCGTAAGTGGGTCAGTTGAGCATTGCAAACGAAAAAAAAAAAGCCTTGAAACTGCCACCCATGGAAAGGAGCAACATATCTAGGACATGTATGATATCTTTCCTTCGCTTTCAGTCTTGTTCCTTCTTTTTTCTAGTTTTTCCTGTGTGCTGAAGTACAATAGAACCAGTACATATTTCTAAAATAAAATAGATTACCTAATTGTAACTACAATGATATTTCTTTCTTTTTTTTTTTTTGTGCAATATCAGTTACAGCATCATATGCGTTGTACCGAGGAACACACGAAGGTATGCTGTTTCTTATTAGCGTGACTCTTTTGGGTCGTTTGTAGAAGGCTTTATGGTTATTTGTTTAGCATATTCTTTTACAAAATAGGCTCAGTGTGGCTATACCAAAAAATTTTGTAGCATGCATTGAAGCGGATGCTGTGAAAAAGATGGAGTCATGCACACATCATAATTGATTCTCTGATTTACTACTCTGCTAACAGCATTACCAAAAAAAATTAAAACCCCTATAAGCGTTTCGAGCGAATGTCTTAGTGATTAGCTGTTGCTGATAATACATTGCCTTACGTTGAAGAGCATGCTACTATAATTACGGGAAAATTCAATGCCTTGTCGAGTGAATATTGTTATTTGGTCTGTTAATGAAAAATACAGTAAACGTTTGTCACTGTGTACTAAGCCATTTCTAGTATGGAAAAGTTTTAAAAGGTTGATGTGGGTTAGTTCGTGCATGATTTAACAATGGTGCAAAAAAAAATGGGAAGAAAAAGGGTCCATGTACAACAAGATGGTGCCGAACTTCCAACTAGATTTTGGTAGTACAGCAGTTGGAAGTTCTTAGTCCCACGTGTTGTACGTGTTCCCTTTCCATTCCCATTTTCTTGCACCGCTGTTAACCACAAGACGAAACAATACCACTCTTGCACCTCTAAACGAGCACCCCCACCTCAATCTTCTTTACGTGTTCTACAGTGTTATAATTGGTTATGCTTATTAGTGCTTTGTGCGCAGTCTTGCCTTCTTGTGACATATGGTTTAGTGAGGTTTCCTAGGTATATCATTTACTGCATTCTCAGCAGCCAACTTACAAATCCTCCAGCCCTCTTATGAAGCAAACTCATAACTGTAATCTGCTTTGAAATTTTCGTAAAAACTGAAAACATAAGTACTTGGAATTAAGTAAAATGGAAATGCTGTTAAGTTTTTCAATTAAAAATGCAAATTTTGCACTTCATTTTATTGTGTACTACCCAAAACCACAATGCACACATCAGTCCACTGAGAGATGAGTGACTCACTATAAAAATGATCTTTCTTTCACAGCAGGAAGTGAAGACCTCCCGTTCTTGGAAACCAGTAAGTTCAACGCGCTCGCAATAATTTTTATCTCCAAAGTTTTGGGTAGGCAGATGTATCAATGTATTTCAGCATGTAAAATAACACTGTGCCGAGTGAGACTGAAAAACATTCCCGGATAAATTTTATATTTTATCAGTTGAAGCCTAAGTGAAAGGCTCTGTGTTTAGTATTTTGCTTTCTATACAGGAACAGGTGTTGTTTAAAGTTGAAAATTGTTGCAGTCTGAATGTGCGTTTCAATTTATACATAAACTTAATATAGGCCTAAAAAACTGGCAATAACATGCAGTGTTAGAACAATTTTGTTGGCACTTTTCGTAAGTGTAAGGACCAAAAGTGCAAACTTTAAAGGGACACTGAAGTAAG
This sequence comes from Dermacentor variabilis, assembly GCF_050947875.1. Taxonomy (NCBI): domain Eukaryota; kingdom Metazoa; phylum Arthropoda; class Arachnida; order Ixodida; family Ixodidae; genus Dermacentor; species Dermacentor variabilis. Next base: position 75,250,918 of record NC_134576.1, on the reverse strand, counting down.
TCATAAATATTGCCTAAAACATTACTGGATCCCAGAATGCCTAGGCCGTGTTCTTAGTTTTTCATGCAGTTAAATGCATATTCTAAGTAAAACAGTGCTTAAAAGTACCACTTTCCTTGCGCCTTCCTTCTCTCCGCTTTTCAGACATTGGCTATGACAACACTCTGGAACGTCCGCCAAAATACACTTAGCACATCTATATTATTTTAAAATGGCACAACCAATGCGTGAGCAAATAAAAGTCTATATTATCTGTAATGTGGGTAGATATTTGAATTTTGATGGTTGAGATAGCATGAAACCACACTGCAAACCGGTGGAACTTTGTTACAGTACTTGGTGCAGTGCCCGTGAAGTGCGCATGGTGTTTGCTCTCCGTGCAGTGCAGCCAGCTAATGCTGTAGACATTCGCTAAATATTCATTATACTGTGCAATGCGACCAGCCACAAATCAACCTTCAACAAATTCATCTCAGGGCCCTTAAATGCAGGACATAGTTTTTATTATGCATTTTCTTGCTTACACTGAAAAGTGGATTATTCAGAGATATTTATAATTGTAAAACAGTGCCAGTGTACAGGAAACGTTGCACAATATCGTAAATCACGAAACAAAGTTCGGAGCATTGCCCATTAGAATTTTAAATAAACATATTGATTGCGTTAAGGAGAACTCATTTATTCAGTATGAACGTGGGCAAATGGCAGTTTTGGTGGGTACTTTGAATTACGAATGAAGGAAAATGTTTATGGCTTATAAGCAAAATGGATCATACTTTTTAGAATAAGCTTTTAATCTACATGGGAAAAGAAGCATTAACAGAAGTACAATATGAAGTTTTCTGCAAAAAAATGCTTTAGTGCCACAACGTAGCAGGCTTGCTGAAAACTGCTTTAAGTGCGTGAACAAGAAGCTTGAAATCTTTCAAGTTATCGTCATCGTTGCTAATTGTTTAGAACGTAAAACAGTGCATCTGGGATGTCTTGCAGCTGCTCCTCCCCTGGCGAGAGGAGAAATGTTTGCTGCTGCAGCACAGCCAATGGCAGCAGCCAAGCTGAAGCCTCAGCCCCAACACCATCCCCTTCAACGTCGTCCAATCTGCAGCACACCACGTTGGTGACAGGCTCATATTCAACCCCACCCACTGTAATAAGTGACCTCTCGCCTTCTGCTTTGGTGCCAGTACCTCGAATGTCCCAGCCTCAACTTCATGTGTCAGCTCCACCCCTTGCAAACCTGCCGGTACAGTTTACTCATATGTGCCACCATTGTACATTATCAACTAAGTACTTTAGCCGGTTTTCCAACCGTATGAGTGAAACTTGCCCTGGAATTAAGTGGCACACCTGTTTCACCTGCACTGTAACATATGGTGCCCTTGAACGATGCAAGAAGCACTGTGATGAGAACCACGCAGTCTCTTTAAGAATTGCTAGGATACCCGTGGTGAAGGCCGGTTGTGCACCATTAAGCCCAGAGGATATGAGTGCTGACCTTGAGTATGAGCGCCAGCCCCCTTCACTAAGTGACGAAGCATGACTTTCAGACTTGTGCCAGATGCTAGAAGGGGAGCACAGATGTACAAAAACTTGTTGACGCTGTTGTTTAGGGCATGTCAGAGATGTTTTGCAAGAAAGAGTATGATCTAGATATTTCACAGCTGAAAAATGACAAGGGGAAAAAGCTTTTGTATGAGCATAACAACATTTATATGAGGCCTTGTGAGAAAATACTTCCCAATGGCTCTAAAGCTTATTACGAACCACTGAGGCAACTTTTGGAAAACCTGAGGCACACAGAGGCAGCCCAGTACCTTTTGCATCCAATCTCATCTGGTGATGGGCATGTGTGTGTGTGAAAACTTTTATTGTAATGAGGTCCAGAGGCTCGACTTCTTAAGCCAAGGCGGGCCGCTCCCACGTTGGCACTGTCAGGCCAAGCCTTTCAGCGGCATCATGGGCCCTCTCGACTGCCCTTAGTTGGTCTTGAAACAATGGGCTTTGAATCTTTTTCTCCCACTGTGTCCATTCTTCAACGAGGTTGGGGAGAGTCGCGGGACACCCCACCAGCATATGTCCGATTCCAATGATGCCATTACAATCATTGCAGCCCATCTTAATCTCCCTCTCTGGATATATTTTATTAATGCTATACGGTGCAGGATATGTACCCGTTTGCAATAAGCGTAGCGAGACTGCCTGAGCCCTGTTCAGTTTTGAATGTGGCAATGGGAACTGTCTGCGTCCTAAACAGTAATGTTTGGTAACGTCATTGTATGTTATTAAATGATCTCTAGATTCCCTGGCTTGATGGTGAATGGCTCGGTTGTGACTGTCGCAGTTAGCAAGTCCTCGTGCCAAGTCATGAGCAACCTGATTAAGGTTTACCCGAGTCTCATCCACTTTTCCCATATGCGCAGTAAACCATCGGATTCCAGTTCTCATAATCCCAATGTTTTCGAAAAGTTTAGCTGCAATTCCAGCTATGTAGCCTTTATCAAAACACTTTACAGCGGATTTCGAATCACTGTAAATGCAGGCCCAGTTATTACTCCTAATGGCTAGAGCAATTGCCGCTTGTTCCGCCACCATGGGGTCCTTGGTAAAAACAGTGGTGATGAGTGCCTCAGAGATTTTAATGATGGCATGAGATTTCGCAGTCATGCACTGTTCAAAGAGAAAAGGAATGCACTCGGGCTACTAGTCAACTGCAATGATGTGGAGATGGCTACCTTTGGGAATGAAGCGAGGAGGCTGTACAAAACTGACAATCTTCTATATCAAGGTTGCAAATTTCCCACCTTCGAAGCATTCACAAACAAACTCAATTTTCTTTCGTGGAGTAGGCCAGTCAAACGATCCTAAACCACTGAGTCAAACAGAATTGCTGCAGGACTTTCTTTTAACAGTAAATGAACTTGCAGCTGAAGGTATTGTCTTCACAGTACAAGAAACAGAAACAAAACTGTATGGACAGGTTCTTGCCTTTCTTGTTATGTTAAGCATAATGGAAGCACATAATAGAGTGAAGAGGACATTTATTTGTAGTGGGAAGGTGCATGAAGTAGGAAGTGCACAAAGATTAATATATTGTTTGGTTGGTAACTGAAAATCCCTCGAGGCTGGAAAAGCCAACTGATGTTCAAGTCATTCAACTGGAAGAGCGTAACACATTTTCTTGAAGTGAAGCAGCGATTCCATTCATACAAAGCAATTGTCGATGCTGCATGCTAATAGAATTTTGGGCAAACTGGCACCTTTTGCAGGGCTGAAAGAAAGGAAACCAAGAAATCATAGTGAAATAAATTATTGGTTTTATAAAAAGGGTATTATAACGAACACCACAATTTAAAGCCATTGCATAGTTTAAATTTGCTGCTTCTCTTTTCTTTAAAGGCACAAGAACTTTGCAACAGGTCTCCGCGAGGCCCATGCATTTTGAATGAGAATGGCAACTTAAACATTGCCTGCAAGGAAAACATTGTCATCCTCCTGTTGGCAGTATATTTTATTTTAAACCTGTTGTAGATGATGTCCAAAAGCGTGTTGTACTCACACGCTTTTGGACAGTTTTTGGGACTTGTGCAGACAGTTGTTGTGAAGGGTGAGCCATTTGACAGTGGCTTGATGTCAATTAAGGCTACGTAGCCTCTGCTGAAAAACATGAAGCGGTCAGGCCTAATATTCACATGCTAAATGTTTGGTAGGTAGAAGCGGCATGTCAGCTGCAAAACTGTGAAATTGTGCCTTCTTTTGTGATTTTTTATCACCAGAGCAAAGTGTCAGCTGTATGTTTCAAGGGTGGCTTGTTTTTTTTTTTTTTTCTTTAATATATCTCACTTGTATTTTTCAAGGCTGAGTTGTTTGGTTATTTCAAAATTTATCACTTATTTTCCAGAATGTCCTACCTTTATATTTTGCTGTTGCCTTGTTGAATCTTTAAAATGTGTAACATGCTTCCAGCTATATTGTGCATAAAATATAATAAACATTTACACTAGCTTTCATGGTAGTGTCTGGGATGAGTTATCCCGAACTACATAATGCTGGAGCAAGTAACCTGCCTCGAGTGGGAGGCTTTTTCAGGGTTCTTATAAAGTGTTTTGGTCACAATTAGCTTTGTATTATACGTACATCTGTGATCTGCCAACTGTGTTGCTTCTAGTGTTCATGTTTTTGCTGTGATATTTGCCACGTGCTTCTGCCAAGTTTTCGCGTGCAAATGTTCCAATGTTTATTTTGGCTTGCACGGTCTTTTCTCTTTAATAACTCATCCACTACATTCTTCATTGGTCTTGTGATAATTCAACTGTGCAAGCCCATTGTTTTATGCCTTTTTCGTATAATTTCAGAGTACTGAATTCTTTTGGAAAGGGGATGCGTAAACTCCGTAAATGGCGGACAGGTACTTCCGCATTTTAGTTGTGGTATTTCCTGTGATAAGCCAGTATATTTTATAGGCCCTGCTTAATGTTTCTTTTTTCCACAGCCAATGTGCAAGTTTATTTGCATGTGGTGAATTTATGTCTCGGGCCATTTTTATTACCCACTTTTCAATATAGGGGCATATGTGTGAATGCCACTTAGAGCCTAGTCTCTTTTCCTTTTTGGTATTTGATCCTTGTTGTCTAGTCATTTTCTATGAAATTTGAGACGAGCATGTCTTAAGTGTATGCAATACTGCCACTCAATAAAGTTTACTCATTTCGAAAAGCAGTGTAATAATTTGTTTCATAGGTGTTTTAATTTGGATACCTTGTTTCTTTTACATGCAGCTAAAGGCCAGAACAGGATCTGGCAGGTGAATCCAAAGTTTCCACTGTGCCATCCCAGGTACCTCAAACCTACCTTTATATAGAACCGTGCTCTAATAGGCAACTGTTGTGAACTGCCAGGGACCACACTGCAGCTAAAATTTCTACTTTCCAATTGTTGGTATCACTGCAGGCCACATGCCAAGGCTGTGCTGTCAAAATAATGTCGGTGGTTTCCTTCTGACAAATGCATCAGCCAGCTGGGCATATGACCTCAGTTTGTACTGACAGGGGAAAGCAGAAATATTGTAGAAGTGGGAACCCATAGACAGTTTCCTGTCTATTAGAACACTGTTTTATATAAAAAGCAGGTCTGAAGATACCTGGAATGGTGCACCGGATATAGCCATGACTATTTTATGTGGATCAACATTCCAGTAACTGAAAGAACCCTTTTATTTGGAACAGGGTTCCGTATACTCTTACCTGGAACGATGATCCAGATAATAATTAAGTAAAAATAAGTGGTGCACTGTTCCATCTACTTTTTAAAGTATGTGGAACGTGGTTCCAAATATATAACTGGAACTTTTTTGCAAAAAAGCTCCAGCTACTAAGTGGATCTTATGTGGATCCAGATTAAAAGTGTAGTTGCGGAGGCACTGCGGCCAGTGGGCCATCTTTCGCAACGCCTGGGTCAGCTTATGCAAGAAGCAGTGGCTGCAAGAAGGCAGTAGCAAATTTGAAGTGCAACGTATTTCTTGCCATCTTTATTATTTAATTCAATAAGACTAGACGGTTTATTAAGTTCTAGGTATGGAAAGGAAAGGCATGAAAATGCTTCATTCATCGTTTTAAATAAATACTCTTGGTTTTAAATAGCATAAAATTTATATTTTTTTTGGTTTTGTGTTTTTACAAACTTATTTTCAAGAATATGGTAGGCTCTTTTTTTTCTTTCTTGCAAGCCTGCAATCTCACCAGTTCGCACAAGACATTTCGTGCGAGTTTTCTGCCATGGAGCCCAGCGAGGCGACATCGGAATGCGATCCTCTGTTGCCGAACGAGTCTTGTGTCGCCTCGATGTCCACACCACCAAGGAGCCCCGACAAGCCGAACAAGAGTGGCCACATCCTGAATAGTGATTCACGCAACATGACCCTCCACTGCTACACGTAATGGCGTAACAGGGAGCCTGAATGGAGCGTAGAGGACACAATGATGTTTGTTGCTGAGATGCTCGGTGTCAGCGAAAGCACAGCGTTCAAAGTGAGGAGGGCGGTCAAAGCATTGCATATTTCAGGTGGCAAACAGTCAACACCCTCACGAAAGCGCCCACGAAATGCGCAGAAAAGAAGATGCAGCGCGAAGTATGACAGCTTCACATAGTGTGCACAAAGGTCATGTGTGCACAATTTCTTTTGCCATGAGATACCGACGGTCGAGAAGATAACTAACGAATTCTCAAAGCGTATGAATCTCCCATCACTGGAGCGGTGTAGCATGCATCGCCTGCTTGTCGAGATCAGATTCAAGCACGAGAAGAGGAGCCGCAATTCACTGCTTATCGACTGGGATGACATCGCTGAATGGCGGAATCACTACCTTCGTGAAGTGAAGTGCTACAGGGCGGAAAGCTGATATAACTTTTTCCTGGACAATACATGGGTACGGTTGAACACACTCGGATGATCGTGTGGACAGACACCGTGGTGCAGAAGCACAGACGCCTGCATGCTAGAGCACATGGCCCGACGGGTCTGAAACAACCTTCTGGAAAAGCCTAGCACCTGATTGTGATGCACATCGGCAGCGAGGATGGCTGTGTCGACGGCTGCTTGGATGTATTTCGAGGCCTAAAAACAGGTGACTACCACGAAGAAATGGACGGCAATCGCTTCAAACGATGGTTTAATGACGTTTCGCAGAAGTTGCCAGCTGGTAGCATGATTGTTTTGGACAATGCACCTTACCATACCCAACGAGAAGAGAAATTGCCGACGACAGCTTGGAAGAAAGAAAAATACAGTAGTGGCTCAAAATCAAACACGTCGCCTACACCGAAAGGATGGTGAAAAAGCAGCTGCTTGAGTTTGTAGCATCAGTAAAGTCATGCTTTCTGAGCTACATCATAGACAATGCAGCTGAACGGGCCAGCTGCATTGTATTCAGGCTCCCACTGTACCGCTGCAAATATATTCCTATTGAGCTCGTGTGGGCAAAGATGAAAACTGGCATCACTGCGGACAACAGAGACTTCAAGCTGTTCACAGTCGAAGACGTCTCGAAGGAAAAAATCAAGCACATAACGGCGGAAGACTAGAGGAAGAACATTCACCACATGATGGACCTGGAGGAAAAGTTCCTCCTTTTCACAGCCTGATGTCACCATGGTGAGATCGGCGGCAGATTGAGGCAGCCGACTGAAACCACAAGAGAGTGGCATGGCTTGTCATGGCTTGCAGCTGTCGACTAGTATGGAGTCAATCGCATGCTAGGGCGTGACTGCAGTACCTTTTTAAGCAACCAAGTTGACGAAAACTTACTTCATGCAGTACATTCTTCACCCAGAAAAGTTTCTTTTTTTTTTTTTTTTTTGCTACATGGCTTGAATACTACCGCTGTGCATTGAATATTTCACAACAGCTGTGAGTATTTCAAGTCTTCAAAACTTGACAGTTCTGTTTTTAGCCCAAAGCATGTGTTGTGCTCTGGCTACATTGTGTGCAAACCAAGTTTTTTTGTAGTTGGTCGCAATTAAACGAGCTGCTTCTGTCACGCAACTTCGACTCAGTATTGCCTCCACAGCATGTACTGACAACCCAAGCAGTGTGCCTGGATGTTGTGCCCCCAACTGTAATTTCAATTAGGCTGGGGGACCCACAGTTTGCATCTGCAGGATCCTGGCCAACGCTGCAAAAAGAACAGCGTGGACGCGCGCGCGCGCCCCGTAAGGATTTTGCACTAACAAAGTACACAGTGTTAAGGAAGTCTACTTCTTCTTTCCATTCACTTTGCTGTCATAGTTGCTGTTGCGGTCACATAATTGTGAGGACTGTTCAGTACTTCTGTCGCTGATTTACACTTAACGTACTGTCCGATTTCAGCTCTGTGAAAAGCACTTTCTTCTGAGTGACCTCGTCACTTCGGCAAGCTACACAGACATGGACACTGGCAAAGTCGCTGAAGTTCCCCTCAAGCTCAGGCATATAAGGCTGGGGACTACACCAAGCATTTCCCCTGGCTGCCCCATGTACCTTTCTGAAGACAAAAGTGCGGACTGCGAAGCCACAGAAAGAAAACGTGCTTGTCTGGAGGCTCAAGCATTGCAGGAGGCAGTGCAACAGTCAATCAGAGCTGCAAGCATCATTTGGCACTTTGAGAAAGCTGCATGAAGAGGAAAGCAATGAGCTCTTGCGGTTGGCCTGCACATTATCTTTAAAAGCATTAAGGGAACAGGGTAGGCGAAAATTTTGAAAAAAAAATTTTTTTTTTTTTTTCGATATTTGGAATTCCCAACCTTTCCTCCACAATTCCCAATGTGTCACTTGCATGTACACGAATTATTTACCCCAAATATTGACCTTTTCCGAAACCTAGGTGGTGACCGACCACGCCTCCTTTGTTGAAAAAAAAAAAACATGAAAAAAAGGCGCCTGTTTACCCTACGTTCAGCGGAACAGTAATTGCTCATCTGGCAAAAGCAATAAGTACCTAGCGTTCCGTTTTTAGCCAAATAAATCCTCAGACACTGCCAGTATCACTCGCGACGGGCCTTGTTTTGCTTCCCTTTCGGTTTGCTTTCACGGCCGAAATTTCTTTTTTTGTTGCTTTGAGGCTCAATTCTAAGCGTTCGTGGTATGACGAAGACGAAGTTATTTCAAAAGCGTCGCTTTCACGGGAATCAGCATGCGTTGGTTCCTCGTGGCACCAAGTCCCCGCAACGCATTTTGACACCGGACGCAGCTGCCGCCACGTGCGTGTCTTCTTCAAAGCTGTCGCACTCGGAAGCACGGATGGAGGACCTAAAGGCAAGTGTTTGTGACCGTGGCTATGCACTGATTGACATGGACATGCTGTCGTGTGTTGAAATCATTGTTGAAAGCTGTGCTTGTAAAGTGTGCGGTGGGGACTTGCAGCTGCTCGAAAATGCAGCAAGAAGAGTTGGCGTTGCTTGCACTTACTCTCCCAACTGCGTAAGGCGCTCTTCTTCTTATAAATTCTAGACGTCAAAATAGACAACGTCAGGCCTCTGTGAAGTCAACGCGAGGATTCTGTATGCCTTGCGATGCATAGGAAAATGTGCAGCTGCTGGGAGAACTTTGTGTGTGATGCTAAACCTCCCAAAACCCCCCACAGAATTTTCACAGTACAATGCGGAACTGCTCACGCATGTCACTGTCACCACAGAAGAATCTATGAAACATGCAGCAAAAGAAGCAGTTGAGCTCAACAACAAGGATAAACATATCGCTGTTGCTCCAGACGGAAGCTGACAGAAGCGCGGACACACCTCAAATAATGGCGTAGTGTCTGCCACCAGTGTTGACTGCGGAATGGTTCTCGACGTGGAAGAGATGGCAAAGCATTGTTCTGTGTGCGTGTCCAAAGGCACCTCTTCTGATGTGAACCATGAGCATAAATGCCAGCGGAACTATGAAGGTGCTAGTGGTGGCATGGAGACCCCAGGAGCATTGTGTATATTCCGAAGAAGTCAGGAGCTACATGGTGTTTGGTACGTAAGGTACCTAGGTGATGGTGATAGCAAAGGCTTCCTCGAAGTGCAAGCAGCAAAGCCATACGGGGATTGCGTCGAAATTTGCAAACTGGAATGTATTGGCCATGTACAAAAGAGAATGGGCACCTGTTTGCGAAAACTGAAAAAAGAAATCAAGGGGAGCACGCTGCCTGATGGCAAATCAATCTCTGGTCGGGGGCGCTTGACTGATGCATTGATTGACAAAATTCAGACCTGTGATGGCTTGGCCATCAGAAGACATGTTGGCTGCTTGAATGACATGTGAAAGGCCGTGTGGGCCACATATTTCCACATGGCATCCACTTATGTACATCCATCTCACGGTTTCTGTCCGAAAGGACCCGACACTTGGTGCCAGTTCAACAAGAGTGAGATGAATGGCGAGGCCTACTTCCACAAGGAATACCTCCCACCAGCAGTCCTAGAGGCTGTGAAGCCAATCTTCCAGCAGCTTTCAAAACCTGAGCTTCTGAAAAAATGCCTCCATGGGAAGGCTCAGAACGCGAATGAATCTTTCAACAATGTCATCTGGGAGCGCACCCCAAAGAATGTGTTCGTTGGTCTCAAGGTACTGAAAATAGCCACCATGGATGCTGTCCTAACGTTCCAACGATGGTAATATTGCCAGAGCCGACATTTTTAGAGTGTTTGGTGTTTCCCCAGGATGCTTCACGGTACAATGGCTGCAAGACGCTGACCGGCAACGACTGTACTTTGCATACAGGGCTGCACAGCTGGTTACAAAAGAGGCTCGAAAACCAAGGCAGCAAACGAAGAAGAGAAAGATTGACTCTGGAGGTGACTACGAGGCTGGCGGCTGTCGATCTGATACATCCGCATGCATTTATAGAGTGCAGGTTTGGAATAAAGTGGTCTTAGTCGCTTTGCACTTCAAAGCTACTTGTCTTGAAATGTCAATTTTCGCTACGTTTGCCCCCTTTTCTCTGGAACTGCAACAGCTGAAAACATCATTTTTTGCCAACGTTAACGTAAGGGGAAATCTACTGAACCAGAATTATAAAAATTAGTTCAAGGGATTTTGTTTCACAAGCTATTCATTGGCCATTTTGGCCTGAAAAATGAGTAGGTTCACTAAAAACAAGAACAAAAAAAAAAACCTATTCTGATTACATAATACTTCTGGTTCGGTAAAGAGAACTTGGAGAGCTAATTTCAACGATACCAATATGATTGTTCTAACCTTAACAGATTCTGAGACATAGGGTAAAATACATGGAAGTAAAGGGCCTGCCCTGCCCCTTAAATCTATCCAACTTGCCAGTGCCACGTGACAGAATCCAGGTGCCAGAATATCAAGCTTGTCCTGAAGGTTTTCAACCTTTCAACTAATGCAGCACTGACTAGTTCCAAATTAGCTAAACTTCAACATGCCAAAAGCACAGCTGTATTGATTGGCATTATCTTGACAAGGTGGAACATTGTAAACGTGAGAACGCCTAACAAAGGACAGCGCCTATGTGATAGCTTTCAAGAGCCTGTCAGAAGTCTGTCTTCCCCTCAGATTGACTTCCTGAACAGCGTAATAGATTGGATAGATTTCTGGGAAACTAAAACATGATGCAAGTCACCTGACCCTTAAAATGCACAGTGCATTCCACTGCGCTTCCCATGCACTTGTAGAAGTAACACGCTACTGCATTGAAGAGCTTGGCTTTTCGTATGTGTTGCTGAAGAAATTCCAAGCGAACTGCCTAAAGGACAGATTTGGAAAATATCGGCAATTGACAGGTGCACAGTACCACATGTCTATATGGCAGATGTACGAATCTGAGCAACTTACACGGCAGAAAGTGCTTGACCTCCCCGAACTCTCTCAACTAGATGTGCTCACTCATTGTGCTTCTGTTAACGAACTACAATATTTGAAGCATTTTGATGTTGGAGAGCAAGATATCGTAAAGAAGCAGCCGATGCTTCCCACCATTACATATATGGCTGGTTATTATGCACATGCAGCTACGAAAAAAAACTTGCACGTTCATCTTGCATGGAGAACCTGGTACTAGAAAATCGGAGTTTTGACGGTGACAATTTTGCACTTATTTCCACTGCCATGAGAGGTGGCCTCATGTTTCGCCAGCCTGTGGTTGTGCATGCAGTTGTGACAAGGGACATAGTGCATGAGCAACTTGTAAATGAAAAAGAAATGCCACTAAATTTTATGATTGTCCAAAGCAAAAGGAACTTCTTGTTGCCTTGACATCGTCCCTTATAGACAGCAACAAAGATTTCGAAACGTGTGATCATGGACATTCACCACAGCCCGTCATGAAATAAATTTTTAGTGCGTCTGCAAATATTTTATTAAACAATCTCTGTAAACTGCAAAATGACAAGCTTATGGCCAATAAGCAAGAAAGAAAGCAAGAACTGAAGATGCTGCAAGCGTAACCTTTTTTAGCTGCATTTGCACACCATGTTCATATTAATATGTTGTTTTGTAATAGTTGACAATAATTTGTTTGCATGAGAAAAATGCTTTCTTTGTATATATTTCCATGACATGTTCATTTTAAAATGTGCTTGTTATAGCTGACACTGTAATTTGTTTGAATGAAAAATAATTTGTTTGTACATATGAGAGTTGTCCGTAGAATAAGGTTCCCAAGGAGCTGTTGTCGCGAGGAAAGCTGTTACACGGGATCCTGCGACGCTGGTGTGTGGCTTGGTTCCCCCTCTCCCTGTCCCTGCACCGGCAAGCTGTCTGTGACACTTATGTTGAATTCCAATGGCGGAGTCGGAGCAAGTTTTTCTGCTAGTTTCGGAGCAAGTTTCTTCCAATGGCAGAGTGAGGGCGGGAGTAAGGTGTTCCAATGAGAGAGTTGGAGGGGATTCAGAGCGGGAGTCACTCCGTGGAGCAGAAAAAGATGCTCCGCCAAAATCGGCAGAGTGGACCGGAACTCTGCGTGACGTATTTCCTTTACCACGTTTGTCTGCTGGGAGGCACCACCGGTCACAACTGGCGAGGAAGCAAAAGCTGCTGCACGCTTGGCGAGATATCCATTCCGTACTTTTAAAAAAAACAACAGGTGAACGGCGCTGAAGAGACAAGTGACTGGTGCAACGGTGCTGGGAGCAAACAGCGGAAGGAAATGACAACACGCAAGGTATCCTGGGTAACTCTGTGATAGAACTTCCGCTTCTGCCTTGCTCCGGCGGCGCAGATTGTGTTCCACTCACGGATCTGGAGGCGTTGCTCTGCGCCAGAGTCGAGTGCTCGCTCGCGGAGTCTGTCGGCTGCTCCGAATCCGCCATTGGAATTCAACATTAGTGTTGGCTTGGTAGCCGTTAGAGATGGAGCTCCCAGTTGCTTTTCTCGCCAGGTGCGAATTACACTCTGTCATTCGTTTTTTGTCTGCAAAATACACTGTGCTGGCGGACATTCATTCCCAACTGTGGGAAGTCTACGTAGTGTATGAGTGTACAGCACGTGTGCAAATGGTGCAGAGAATTCAGACAGACGTACAAATGTCCATGACGAACAGCATTCTGAACAGCCTTCAGTTTCAGACGAAACAATTGCGAAAGTTGAAGAAACAATGCTGAAAGATCGAAGGGTCGAACGGCTAGGGAGTTCTGTAAGATGATCCCTGATGTCAGCAAGACCTGCATTAACATAATATTTTGACAGACCATTTAGGGTGTGCCAAGGTTTACGCAAGGTGGGTCCCGAGGATGCTTACGGAAGACCACAAATGGGAACGTGTTGAAGTGGCCCGCGAATTTCTGCAGGCCTACGAAACCGATGGCGAGGAATTCTTGGGCTCTATATATAGTCACTGGGGACAAGGCCTGGGTCCACTACACGACACCAGAAACAAAACAACAATCTCATCAGTGGAAACATCCAAAGTTACCGAAGCCATGGAAGTTCAAAGACTGTCTGCCGGCAAAGTGATGGCGAGTGTCTTTTGGGACAGGAAGGGGTCACTGAGCGAATTCATGCCTGCCAGTACAACAACCAATGTGGACCGCTACTGTGAGACGTTGCAGGACCTTTGCCGCGTGATTCAAAACCAGAGTTGAGGCATGCTCATGAAGGGAGTGTGTTTTCGTCAAAACAACGCTCGTCCACACATGACCTATGTAACAAACGATCTCATCAACAAATTTGGATGGGATACTGTCACACACTCGCCCTACAGCCCAGACTAGCCGCAAGTGACTACTATCTCTTCCCTAAATTAAAGAAACATCTGGGTGGGATGCATTTCAGAACCGGAGAGGAGCTGAAAGAAGAGGTTTTAAACTACCTTCATGACACGGCAGGAGAGTTCTACAATTCAGGCACAAAGAAGATGGTACACTGCATGCAAATATGTATTGACCTCAACGGCGATCATGTCGAAAAATAGGGGAAGTCTAAGCTTTCCAAAAATCTATTATTCAATGCCAATAAACAAGTTTTTCATTGTGAAAAATTATTGGGAACCGTATTTTATGGACAACTCTTGTATTTACATGGCATGTCAAGTCTAAAATGTAATAAATTACACTACATTCGTTTGAATGAAAAATTGCCTTGCATTTGCCTTTATAGTTATATTCAAATATCATACCACAGACTGAAGTACTAGCTTCAAGTTCAAAATGCTTTTCTGCATCCAATCTCAATGAAAGTCACAAAGTGATATCCAGCAATACCTGTATTTGCTACTTGTCTGATTGTTAACGATTGTCAGGAAAGACAACTCAGAAGAATGGGATGGTAGGTTGCAGGTGGTCAGCCAATGCTAAATGTGGAAGCACTTTTCACACATCAAAAAGCAAAAAGAAGTGACAGAAATTGCTTACGTTCCCAACCTGTGGCGTAAGAAGTATTTCGAGGGGTAAATTTAAATTCACGGGCTGTTTTCACGCAAAGGAAGAGATAGATAACGCAACACAAGCATTCTGGTGCAGTGATGTGAACTAACAGGGTGATTTCACTCGGTTTAAGTGGTGTCAATTCAGTTGGCTTGGATCTTCGCGCAGTAAAGGTTGTCTCTTGAGTGGCTATTGCACCTTGTGTTACGTATCTCTAAAGCCTCAGCTGGCCACTGGTTCTGAAGCCACGGCCCTGAGCCCGTAAGGTGTACTAAAGGGCCCCCTGTAGATATGTTTTTCAACAGAGCTGAAACAGACTTTTCTTTGTCCCGCCAAGACTAGAGAGGTAACATTCAACGTAGTCCTGAGTATGAGTGGTGAAAAGTTTGACTAATCCAACTTACTTCCCCTGAACACCTCGGTGTTTGCAGCCAAGCAGTTTGTGCACAAATGCATTTCGTCAATTTGCACATCCTGCATTCATGCATGGGCATACAAGCATCATGTAACCAGAAAGTGACCAATGTCACTGAACCTGGACGGGTAGTTCTCTTCCTCCACAACCTGATCCTGAGGGCACTAAATTCCAGCTATCAGTCACTATGATTCTGTGGTTTTCAACGAGCTTGAGGTACGCACTTTCCTTAGGCAAAGCTCCCCTGAGGGCAACACATTCCAAACTGCTACTCCATACTGTTGTGCTAGAGCTCCCAACAAAAGTTCGCTTTGCCGGCATGTGGCTGAGGCCGGGCGCCGAGCGAATTGGCCGGGCCCAAGACGAGTCATGTTCGGGTTACATCCGGTGGCGCCACCGGAGCGGCGCCAATGAACCACTTCACCGGGATTGCCCGATGCAGGTGCCTCTCGTCCGCTCGTCGGAATTCGCACAGCAACCCGCGGTGGGTCCTGACTGGAGGAGTTCGAACCAATGGCAACTGCAACGACTCCTCGGGTTATAAAAGCTCGAATCATGGAATGCTGGAGAGACGAAAATGACAGCAAGCAGAGGCAGGCTCCCGTTTCTCACCGCACGCTTTTGTGTGAGTCTATTATGCCCCAGTCTCTGAGCCGTTCATGTAACACCGTTGTACATACTGCATATAAATGTTTCGTTTAATCACCGTCGCCTTGTATCCTCCTTCGCAACAGTGGCAGCAGCGTTGAGACGTCTCCGTCACAACACCGCCCAGTGTTCTCTCCACTGCCGATATGAAAGACATCAAGTTGGCCCTACCTATGTGGAAATGTGGACACCCAAAGCAACACATGCTACATGTAATAGGAGTACCTAAAAACGGAAGTGCACTGCTTACCGTGGTCCTTTCAGATCACTCCCACTTTCGGAGAATGTTGTCCTGACTTGGTTGGTGGAATTGACAGCTGCAGCTATTGCTCTGATCTGGAGGCTATTCAAGAATACTATGTGGAAGCACAGCCAGCACTCCTTCACTGTGGAATTTTGGATGAGAATGTAGACATATATAATATTCGAAGGTACTTTACAGATGATACATGGCTTGCTGTGGTTAGCACAGTATGCATGAAAAGGTCTGCTCTCAGTTACAGTTTGACTCAGTCTTGTGCAAATGGTGCCTTACCTGGTTCTATCTGCCATGTGTGTCGCTCAAGACGCAGCCAAAAAGGAAATTGTGGCAAAGTCCTGGCTGTAGATAGGTCCTGTGGCATTTCTTTTGTTCTACTAAAGAGCAAGTTAAAGTAGATTAGTTTTATTGTTTGCAGAGCGTTTCCTTTCCAAGTGCAACAGGATCATTTCTAGCTGCACCAAGAAATCGCTTTTGTGCAAGCATTTAACACAAGTACTTAGACTAACCCAATTTTAATAGGTTCTTGTCTCTACCTATTTCAATGAATCTCAAAAATCTCCTGTTTTCTCACAAACATGTATCTGCCTGCTGGGTGGCTGAAATTAAAAAAAAAAAAAATTATGGGGTTTTACGTGCCAAAACCACTTTCTGATTATGAGGCACGCCGTAGTGGAGGACTCCGGAAATTTCGACCACCTGGGGTTCTTTAACGTGCACCTAAATCTAAGTACATGGATGTTTTCGCATTTCGCCGGCTGAAATTTTCAGTCTGCTATGGCATGGTTTGTACAAATTTGTAAACCAACATGGCCAAGCAGGTGAATTATATGAAAGCTGAACAGCATCTCAAAAGACCAGTTTCAGCTGTCCACAGTAAAAGCCGCTTTTAGAAAGTAGAGCTGGAAACCATAATAAAAAAAGGGGAGTAATACTGAGTTGCAGGCTCTGCTTGAAATCTGTGTGGTGGAGAGCAGTGAGCTAGGGCTTAGCTTCTGTGCCAGTAAGTCGATGGCCATGCGTTTCTCAGCCCAGAAGAAGGCGCTTGACTTGCCTCTTCCGCAGCAGAGCAAACCACTTCAGGGGGTGGAGAGCTACAGGTACGTTGGGGTGGCAGTGGCGACAATGGGTAACTATGTCGGCAAGTATGAGAAGGAGCGGCGCACCAAGGCCTTGGCACATCATACCTTCCCGGGTTTGAGGGCTTCGTGGGCCTTCAGGTGATACGAGGTCACCAGGGAACTCTGGCAAAGTTTTGCAGTCTTGGCTCTCACTTTCATAAATGCTCTTGTGTGCCTCTCGCCTTCAACCCGGCAGGCTCTTGAAGTCTGCCAAAGAGAAGCTGGTCGTACTGCACTGGGGGTACATAGTTTCCCACCATAGTTTCCCGCTGAATGGTGCGCAAAGTACTTATGCTTGATATTTGATAAATCACTGTCCTGTGCTGAACTTCCGAACGATTGGAAACATGCTAAAATCGCACCGATACCCAAAACAGACGACCGGTCTCTTGTCTCTTCCTACAGGCCTATTTCCTTATTATGTACATGTGCGAAGGTACTCGAGCACATTATCTTCGCACATATTTCCACTTTTGCTGAGGAAAACCGTATTATTGATAGCCGACAGCATGGTTTCTGTCGCAAGCATTCCACGGTAACGCAGTTATTAGAGATTGTCCATGACCTCGCAGCAGCATTAGATAGGGGCAATCAAATAGACATGATATTTCTGGATTTCGAGAAAGCTTTTGATAGTGTGTGCCACCAAAAACTGCTTTTGAAGCTTAAACCTATTCTGAAAAATGATACATTGCTCGCATGGCTAGCGGCATACTTATCATTCAGGCATCAAACAGTATATATTGATGGAATCAGTTCAAACCCTGCCCCTGTAGAGTCCGGTGTTCCTCAGGGCTCCCTCCTGGGACCATTACTTTTCTTGGTATTTATAAATGATATTGCAGCCAATACATCAGTTAAAATATGTCTGTTTGCCGATGATTGTATACTTTACCATGAGATTTTGTGCCATGACGATCAGGAATTATTAAATATGTCTCTACGTAAAATTCAAGCCTGGTGCTCAACTTGGCAAATGTGCATTAATTATAAAAAAACAGTAGCTATGACTGTGACATGTAAAGTTAATCCTTCAAAGTTCCGCTACACCATTGACAGCAACACCTTGTCTCAGGTTACAAAATACAAATACTTAGGAGTCATAATTACATCAGATTTGAAATGGAATGACCACATAATGTACACTGTAAATAAGGCAATGAAACAACTTGAATATTTAAGAAGAACCTTAGTAAATCCTCTACAGAAATTAGACTACTCGCATACAAAACTTTCATTAGATCAATTCTAGAATATGCAGCAATTGTTTGGGATCCACACACAAAGTTCAATATTACTAAACTTGAAAATGTCCAACGCAAATGCATCAGGTTCATATATAATTGTTATAGTTGGAAAAAATCCCCATCAGCCCTTTTGCAAACAGCCAATTTAGAGACCCTACAGGTAAGACGACACCAGGACAAACTAAAAATGTTCTGCTTAATTTACCATAACCAACTTGGAATAAACAAAAATACATATTTTCATTCAATTACCCAGCGACAAACCCATTCTTTTCATTCAAAGAAGGTGAACGAGTTCTTGTGCGGAACAAATAAGTTCAAAGCCTCATTTTTTCCGAGCACAATTCGCGCATGGAATAACCTACCTGCCAATGTGGTTGAGTGTTCGACGATGTCTTCTTTCTTAAGTGCATTCCACAATAGCTAAACGATACTTCACATTGTCGTGGCATATTGTTTGTACTCCACTTTGTATAGCTCATGTGGGTTCTTCTCATGCCGTACTTGCTCGACCAAATGTACATTGTATTCCTATATACTGTATTGTTATGTACCCCACTCCTGCCTAAAGCCTGACATCCAGGCTGGCAGTATGTAATAATAATAAATAAATAATAAATATGAGGTGGTGCAAGGAGACCTTGGGTGGTCATCCTTCGAAGCAAAGGAGACAGCTACCAAAATTTACTGAAGGCCTGCTCAGTGGCATGCCAGAGGGGTGCTGGGCTTGGGAAACATTCAAGAATGTTCGGGCTCGGGAGACATACATTCCCCTCCGCTCAGTAAGAAAAAAATGGGTCCCCTGAACCCTATGGCTGTCTGAGCGACAGAGGGTGGAGGCTTTCCAGTACAAGGCAGCAGGTGTGGGACCAGGTGCAGAGGGTGGAGACCAAGAAAGGGAGGACAGCAAGTGAAGACCGCTCTAGTGGTGTACTGTGCTGGCAAGGTCGATATCATGAAAGAGGCCATCTAGAACAACCCCAGAGGCAGTGATCTGCTGTAGGAACCTCACAGTGGTGTGCTCAGAATGTGTGTGTTGTGGGCCAAGTTAACTGCGGATCTAGGCACGGCTTGCTCTCAATGCCAGACCGGAGAAGAGACCACTGTCCTGGCTTGCATCTAGCAGGACCCGTACCCAGGGCCCTGGAACAGGCGTTCGCAGTGATGCACTCACGATGCTGCTTGGTTTCCATCCCACTGGGGAGCCTCCCCATTGTGACGCAGTGGAAACTACAAAGAAGTGGCTGGCACTCTAGTGGAATGATCAAGCACTGCCACAGCTGCAGTTTGTAAAAAGTGTGAAAGCTGCAGCATATGTGTCGGCATAGGCACATTAGAAACATTTCTAGCTTTTTCATTTTCGCGATTTACTTTATGGCCCAATCTGGAATTACATGTCAGTCTACTGATTCAAAGGGATGTGGCAGCAGACATCACAATCATCATAAGGAATATGTGCCTGCAGCGAGACAAATTACACAAAATTTAGTGTTGAGCTAGTTGGCTCATTACAGTGGCAAATAAATTAAGGGCTGCCGGCAGAGTAACCACTGGTAGTAAAATGACAGCTACCAGCACAATAACCACGCGCTTTTTTTGCAAAAGTCGTTCTCACATACTGGTGTAATATTTCAGAGCGGTGTACTATAAATATTGTCCGCTTTGGATGTATCATAAGGTGCAATTCACAGAATTCTAGTATCATTTCTGATTGCCGAGTTACCGAGTTGTAAACTTGATAGTTTCCTTGTCTTTTTATTTTGAATTTTTAACAAATTTAAAGTATTGACAGTCTAAATAAACAATCTGCTTCCTACATTCGCTTCATTTTAACTTTCCCTTTGAAGTGTAAACCGGTGTCACACAGCTACTTTCGATCGCGATCGAGCCCGGTCCGGGACGAAATTCTCGACTGCGATCGAAAGTGCACCGTGTGACACCCATATAACAAACCTCTTCAAATTCGGTGCAGTGGTTGCCGGGGAAAGTGATTACTCCTTCTGGGCTCGACTGCGATCGGAAGTGCACCGTGTGACACCAGCATGACAAACCTAATCAAATTCGGTGCAGTGCTTGCCGAGGGGGGCGATCACTCCGTCACCATGTATCTGGTAGGAGCCCTCGAGGTAAAAACTGCTCCGACACTGCTCCTTTGTCTCCTTCCTCTGCTGTGTCAGTGTGAATAACACTGCCGGTCGTTCCTCAATTTAACGTTGGTTACCAAGCCTACCTTCGTCAATGCCTCCGTGCACAATGATAGACGTTGCGATGCTCTCTCGCGGGAAAGCAAAACAAAAGCAACGCTCACCTTCTGCGAGACACTCAAATGGCCACTGGGACGTGCGACACGTGCCTGCTATTTTGTTGCACGACGAAGACCAGTTGCCAGCAGGAGATTGCATGGCTGCCAGTTCCTCTTCTCTGTGCACTTGTGTAGTTAGCCACATGTACCATATAACTTTTCCACCGAAGCCACGAACTCGAGCATATTCGCATACTCGATGCGGCCGCAGCGGCGTTGGCGGCTTCGCGTACACTGAGTGCATTGGATTGAAGTGATTTTCAAACTGATTTGTGCCACACTCATCAGCTGGATGTTTTGATGATGATACTGTTCACACAAGAAAACCTCCGTGCAAGAAAACAAATTGTTCATTGCACGCAGCACCCCTTGAAAAATGTGCGAGCCTGATCGCGATCACATTTCTCGATTGTGATTGGCTCATTTGTGCAAACTATGGAAGGCAGCCAATCGCGGTCGAGAAATTCGATCCGGATCGTTCGGGCGTATGACACCGTTATTAAACGGTCCCAAAATGGTCCCAAACGTCACCTGTACATGCACCCCAACGTGCACCCTGTATGTCAAGCGGCCATCCTCGCGTGCGTCTAATTGTCGTACAAAAATCCCTCACGTGACCTGATCCTAGGTGCCTAGGGACAGGATCGTTTAGGGACTTTTGAGAAGGCATGATGGTTGCGCCGAGCGACGCCGTGGCGTGTTCGTTCTCGGCGTGATCGTTCACCGGCTCGCGCGGACCGCGCGTTGTTCAACGTTGCTTATGTGATTGTGCTTGCGTTGCTTGTGTGTTGGTTGTACGTACTTAGCGGGAAAGCCACGAGTAGTGGTGATGCGACAGTGCGGCTTTCGCCATCTGTGCTTTCGCCTCGGTGAGCTCTGGCAGTACAGAATCTGCGTTGTGTGACCCGTGCTTCCTTGACATTTGAAATGTCGAAGTGGCCAAGCGCCTCGGCAGCGAAGTTCTGCGAACCGCGATGCCGTGGCGTGCGTTGAATCTCCGGCCCACGCCGACCGCTGGTCGTGTGTCTCCGCAGTGGGATCAGTACTTGTTGGCTAAAAGTCGCGCAGTAGTAGTGGTGTGGCATGTCGGCTTTAAGTCTCGGTGAACTCTGGTGGTGTGAGATCCGTATTTCTGAAGAATTCATTGGTGCTGACGATTGAAATATTCAAGTGGCGTAGCGCCACGGCAATGCGATTTGCGAACCGGCGCTGTGCAGCAGCGTCGTCGTGTTCGCCCCTTTTCGGCAGCGTCATCACATCGCACATGCACTTTTACTTGACGGGACTCGTAGGCGGAGGTATTGCACGTGTTTTTCGCCACGACTTACGTAAGTAATATAATGCATAAGGTGGTGTTTGCTCACAACTGTTCACGCGTCCTTGAAATAGGGCAGCGCATGTTTTCAATCGTGTTCAGCGCTAGTGCACTATCCGTCACTTCATGTGATTTACTTTTATCGTGGGCTTTACGACAATTATCGCGTAGTGCTGTGAACATAACGGAGCTTTAGTGATGTCACATGATCTGCCAGAATTCCACGAAATGCAGAGTAGATGTTTAATATTATTCGTACTAAGGGCGCGATAAGCACAGTGAGGTGGAGCCTAATACTGTGCCCTGTAATCTTCAGCTGCATTTGTGCCCGTTTTTCGCGCTCTTAGTTTTAGCAACGGGACGCAGGGTTAAGTGCAAAGTTGGGACGAATGAATGTGTATATACGTCTGCAATAACTTCACCGCAACACATTTGTTACCTTGAACATACTGCCCCGCCCGCTTTACTATAATCTCAGGTGCTCTCGAACTCTCTATTTGCCGGTATTTTTATTTTCACGTGCTGAATGGTCCTACCGCAATACATATATATAGTGAGGTGAAGCTGATTAATGTTGCCAAGTGCTTTGACAGTGTCAGATCTAACAGTTATAGAATGACATGGCCAATACAACAGCTCATACCTTCACTTTAACAATTCTATTAGGACTGTCAAACTAATCTTACAGCACAGAAAAGCAACGTAAACACCTCAAGAGTTGATTAGCAAGTAATACTGGAAAGTTCAAGTCTAGTGACCAAGGGTGTGGTAAAGTGCTTTAAACATTCAACCAACACACCTTAAGTGCTTAAAAATTTCTAGCATATTGATGCAGGCTGATCAGACTTACTTTGATATTGGTTGTTTTACAATGAAAATAATAGTACTGCATAAGAGGACGCAAGCGACTCGTGTGCTGCTTGGTTATGCAAACCACATGGGTGCCAGAAATACCCAAACATGGTGCTTGTTTACACACGCTGCTTGCGTCCACTAATCTAAAGCTCTCTAATGTCAGCAGTATAAAGAGAGGCTGTAAAAATATGGCTTTGAATTTCGCAACTCCAATTTTGTTTCTTCTGTACTTGTACAACCTATGGTTTTGTGACAGCATCTGCCTAGCTCATTGCCACATTTTGCGACAAAAGCAGTGATGATTCAATCAGAGTTGCCTGTCCTAATATTACTCCAATAATTCTTTAAACAGTTCATTTTTTAAGCACAAAGCATGTCATGCCCAACTAGAAAATTAACCATGCAATAATCTACTAGAAGTGGCTAAAAAATCAGCAGTCTTCTGAAGTCAGCTTGATTTGCAGCTGCTAAAATTGGCTATTATTGAATTAGGGCAAGGAAGAAACGGCTTGAATAAACATATGTCTCATCAGAAAGTTGCGGTGGTGTGCTGCAGGCTAAAAGCCGTTTTGGCATTGGTCTACCTCTGTCCCAAAACCAGGCACCACAGCCAAGGCAACTTCACTTGTCTTTGACAGCTTCAAATTCGCTTTCACAAGCACGTAATACTCAGTCGAGGTGAGCTCAATGCACATCACCCGCACTGGGGATGCAAAGACATACGGCCAAGAGGATGCCACCTTGACGAAGCAGACACCACAGAGTGCACATGGCAAAGATGGAGTCATTTTTCAGATGTTGAGGAATCTTGCCGAAACAAGGAAGCAAGCACTATTGCTTGTAATCAATGAAATCTGGAATATTGGAATTCCCCACAGAGTGAAAACACTTGGTCATGATGCAACTACCGAAACCAGGCAAGAAACCTGACACCATAGACAACCTTTGATCAGTCTCACTCACATTGACAGTGTGCATATTGACTGAAGGAATGTGCCTCGCGAGGCTGAACCAGCATCTGGGAAAGACAATAGCCTCTTTCTGCATCAAACCATCGTCAATGCCAGCCGCTTTGGAGGAAAGATGTATGGGTTCTTAGTCACAGTCCAACCAAGAAGGATGTTGAGCACAGTCTGCAATGAGGAGGTACTGGTGGCCTTTCGTGAAGCCTGCCCAGTCATTAGTGGTGTGAAAGCCTCTAATGCAACCATATGTTTGAATATGAAGTTATAGTAAACAGCCAAAGACTTTTACCAACTGCACAGGTGGAAATGCAGGTAAAACCCGGACCAGCACACTTGGTTGCAGGAGTGATTTGCTGATGAGGTAAGAAGGTGACTTAACAGTTGGTGATAAGGTACACCGAATGCAGGTATGCGCAATATGTATACATACTGTTAGGCTGAAACAGATTAATTTTCTCCAAAGCAATATCAAAAGCTCAATTTTGTTTAGGATGCCACTCATGTGCTTTAGGTAAGTGTGGACATCATCATCATCACTCTGGTTACACCCACTGCAGCGCAAAGGCCTCTCCCATACTTCTCCAACTACCCCGGTCATGTACTAATTGTGGCCATGTTGTCCCTGCAAATTTCTTAACCTCATCCGCCCACCCAACTTTCTGCCGCCCTCTGCTACGCTTCCCTTCCTAGCAGTGTGGACAGGGTTATATACAGCGGCATAGGCAAATGATACAACTAGATACAGCTGTTATGCGTAATATTTTTTTCTGGACTAAATTCTTGCTCCTTGAACTCATTCGAGATCATTAACTGTAGCACCAAAGTAGTGGAACACTACCAGAACAAAGGCATGTGGCGTGCACATCTCAATTCTTCTTATGCCAGTCTTCTTTTTTACACCAATAGCTGCTATGGGCCAACTCCCCTGGTTCTGATGTCTACTGGTGTTGTCACTCTAATTCCCAAATTTATTGCTAGAATATTGCAGATAAAGTTCTCATTGTGATTCATTCAAACATATGATCAAAAGATTGGCAGTCCACAATTCTACATTTCAGCCACTCTGCTGAAGGTACAGTCGTGGCGAATACCGATCCTGGAGAGTGCGATCTAGCCAACAGGTGCCATGATTGGCTAACACCTGTTCAATGTCTGCGTGCTGTATATAGAGCTGGCGTCCACGCCTTCAAATTCTTACTCATCACTTGCCCCACTTGTGAAGGCAGTACTATGTTAATTTTTCTTCTTACATGTAATGACAGTGATTGGATGCATCTGCTTTATTAATCTTCTAGTGCTTGGCTTCTCAGATTTGCTGGATGGGGCTGGTTGATGGGGCAGAGCGCGAGACCTAGCAATGGGTAGCTCAAATATAGCTTTGAGAAAACCAAATTAATTCAGCAGTAAGAAGCTAAAGGGTTGTTTTTCTGGAGACCAGAGACCAAGTCTGGATGTGAAAGAGGAGGAAGAAAACTTGTCTTTCCACTTCAACACTGGGAGGCACAACTCCCACTTATTTTACTTCTTTAAAGGAGATTACTGACTTACGCTGGCAAGTATTCACTTCAACAAACACCGAATGAAGCAAGCTTCCTGCGCATATTTCACCATTTATTGCATCATTTTCACAGTATGAGTGGAACTCCAATTTTCGTTATGCCACAACTTGCCCAATCTTGTGTTTTGCAGTAGTATTTTAGCAGTGCTATTAAGGCACTTACATATTCGTGAATAGTAGTAGAGAAAAAAAGTAAGAAAACAGTGGCTCTTCGTGCATAGACTATGCATGCACCTAGTGCTCTCATGTCCATTTTTTCCGCTATCTGCTAAACCGTTCTAAACAAGAAAAGCTCATAGACAATTATTTTGCAGAGTCAGACAACTAAACCAGTATCCTTGGTAAGCAAGGTTTATTTATTTGGTGACATTTTCTGTGGCCCTGCTATTGGGCTTTCTTTTCATCCTTTTCCGCTGTGCAGATTCATTAAGAAGTGACAAGACAGTTTGACAATTTTAATCATTGAAAGACTTAGCGAAACCTTTTTTGGGTTGTTTTTCCTTGCTTTCAGACTCTGCACATTGCCTTTTAAGGCATGTTTTAAGTGTTTCTTTTTTTATGGAGAGGGCATGTTAACATCTTTTACACCATGTCAATTATGTGGTGCCATAGTGCATTCTTGGATGGAGTCTTGCCCTTTCATTCAGTAAAATATAATGTTTTTTGTGTCATAGGCTGTTTTACATTTGAGTATGAGTGTAGCATTTCGCTAAGTTTTGCCTCTGTCACCCAAGCTTGCTACCCACTGTTGTTGACATGTGACTTTTGTTCAATAAAAGGAAGTCTGTCACTTATCCTGTGCACTGGTTGTCTTTTTGAATTACGATTTGTTGCCTATATTAGTTCTTTTGTTGTATCTCAGGTTAGGAATGGCTATCAAAGTTGACATCATTTAATCATATTGCACACAATGTGGATGATATGTACTTGCAATATATGGCCACCATAAATAGAAGTTAATTCAAGAATAGTGCCTTTGCATGGTGGGGCAGCCATGAATTGTAGCTATAAGTTACCAGCACTGCAAGTAGCACTGTTTGTGCAGAATATAGTTCAACTCTACGACTTTCAAACATCATTGTTTTTATCTGCATTTGTATAGCTCCAGTTCCTGTGAACAACACGCATCTGGCAGAAGAGTGGCTTGCACCTGCAGTGGGGCCCAATGAATAGCCAAATTTCTGCCCGTTTCCATGTTATTAGCATATTAGTTGAGGCAGTCGTTCTTATAGTAAACTGTTTGCGCAGTGTAGAAGCCACTGCGGGTGTCAGGATCTTGTACACATCTTCAGCTTTGCAGGGGACACAGCATCTGGCACATAGTTTGTCACAGGCCATGTTTTTGGGGCAAATTGGGTTTACTCACTTGCAAAGAGAGAACCAAGCTTGTTGGATATGAATTCAACCGCCTGTACACTCGGTGGCCTTCTTCATTTTGTGTGACATATATGGTTATAGCTACCCTTGCTTTATGCACTTCTTGTCCGGCAGCAGTTTTGCTTTTGAAACACTCAGGATAGCTTTCAGCAAGCTGGACAGGAATAGCACTGAAAAACCAGCAGATGTTAATTGTTGCACTTGTCATGCGAAGCTTCCTACAGTATGATGAGGACGGAAATTAATGAAGGTGTTCCTCAAGGCCTTCTAGCTTGTCATGAGTTTGGAGCAACGTGATGTATAGCACTTTTCTGATCGCATACTATAGGTTCAGCAGGTGTGGCCATGGTTGAAGTGCAGTGCAAGGTCAAGAAAACAGATATCTATGAGCAGCACACTGGTAAAGGAGACGCTGGGAAAACTAGTGGGAAGCCTGTTGAACATTTAATTGACCAAGTTGCTGGCTTCATCAGGCAAACTGTGATAAAGAGAAGGAAGTCATCAACACATCAGAAGGTTTTTGCGTATAGACACTGCTAAGGTTCTCAGGCACGTCTCTTGTAACACGCCAACAAATCTTAGTGCGCAGGCTATGCATGACCAACTACATATGCCTTCTGTTTGGACAAAGAACTGCTCATTGTAACTGATGAAGATGGAGTGGACAAAAAAAAACGGCAGCTCCACTAATCTGGTTTCACTGGTATTAGCAGTGCTTTGTAAGTATGCATCGCCATACTCCCCACTGCCTTCTTGGTTGACATCAGCAAGGACCGGCTTGAGGCAAGGGGTAATAGACATCTTTACAAGCTAAAAATGCATGCATGCATGGAGAGCACGTTGTGTCTAAAAAGTAGGCACTTCACAGGGGCATTGGAGAAAAAACAGATTATTGACAGTGGCCAAAGGCAAGCTTATCTGCTACTAAACACCCAACACTGTTGCCATGTGACACCTCTGAAACAATCCTTCTGAAAGAAGAAATCATCCTTGTGCATCCATAAAGAGGGCGGATAGGCAAAGCCCCTTCAGCAATGCGGCCAGCTTCAAAAGGCCCACTTGGCACATCCTGAATGCTTCCTTCTTAGACTTTGCTGGGTGCAAGCATTCTACTGTCCAAAAGTTGTCATTGAGAGCACTGTTGGTTTGGTGGCAATACAGTTCAGAAGCGATTGCAAGAAACCTTTCTTCCGAGTTGGTCTGGAGGCTCATGGTGCTCACAAAGTGACACCATGAGACAAGCAAGGTGACCGGATGCCTCCAAGCCCTTGTTCGTGTATCACACTGTTCTGTTAGTAACAACCATCAGATCTGAAACCAACAAGCTCAAGTTCAGCACTCGTGTGGTTACTGTGGAGGATCCATAATAGAAAGCACAAAACAGAAAACTGAAGGGAAAGGATAAGGCACCACTTAACACCTAGTATTGCTGCAGCCCACCCCCTTTTATTTTGTCTGGTCATGCTACATTTTTTTCTATACATAGGCATGAACTTATCCTGTGCACAGCTTATTGCAGAGAGCATAGGTGATGTTCCCAATCGGTGTCCGATTTTTATATACACTATATGCTGGCTCAAAGAGGCTCGAAACACTGAAATGGAAGCTTCTAATAGAAAAGGTGCCTGGAAGAAAAAAAAGCTGTGCTGCAACCATCTTGGCAACATCTTATCCCCTTAATAAAAATTGTGCTTCCGTATAAACTTCAGCCCTCCAGTTTAGAGTAAAGTACCAGTGCACTTATGCAAAATGAATCAATTCTCAAAGAGCATGTGCAGTCCAGCCAGAAGCATAGGTATGAATCCGCATTGTGCTCCTGCATTGAAGGTGAATACTGCGTTACAAAATGACGAATGTGCCTTAGTAAGCTTCCCTGCAATATGAATTTGTAATGTACAAAGAATTGTCAATTGAGCTTACCAAGAGCACAGATGCACTTGCAAATTATATCACAATTGAAAATAATGAGCAAACCTATGTGCCCTTTCCACTATTAGTATGCTTTACTGCACAATGCTTATTTCCACCTCTGTATTGCGGTGTAGCAAACTACGAAAGAAACGTTGCATAATTGAGCTTTTTAAGATTAACTTTTTTGCAATACACCTATGTTCTGCGGTGAAGCCTAAGCAATGTACTGCGTTGAAGCATACTAAAAGTGGAAAGGGGCCACTGTCACTGGACATAAAAAGAGTTCTTTAATTATACCCTATGATTATACACTCGCTCAACCGCCGCCTCTCAGGTCGCCTGAGTGGACATACTATGCTGGGTGATAGCGGCCCCCTCCCACTTTTAGTATCCTTTACCGCGTAACTAAAATGCGCTGCGGCGAAGAAGCAGTACTTTTGTATTGAGTGAATAAACAAATGCTTTTTACAACAGTACAGAAATAAACGCGCACCATGCATCAGTCTAACACATGGAAGAGCATCGCAACAAAAGGTAGCTGATTCACACAGGCTGTGTAGCCCACTTATCAGTCGTAAAGGCTATTCTGGGTAATTCATAATTTCACACACACAGAAATATGTTTATATGTTTACGTTCGTACTCCTTGCGTAATAAGACTTCCAGAACTTCCACAACAGGTAGTAATTTACAACACACAAACGAAAACAACAGATACATATGCCTTGTTTTCAACTCGGTCGTCATGCAAATGACATATAGCACGGAAAAACGTGAACATGCTGTGTGTTAGCATCGTAAACTTCATACTAGGCAAGGAGCACACCACAATCCCGCGACAGCCGCTAATGAGACCAAAACGGGAGTACATATCTGTGAACGTGCAAATGGAGACCCTAAGCCACTCTGCTCCTCCACCACCCCCCGCTGCACGGCTGAACCACTCGTTTCAAGCACAGCACACCTAACACACATTCAGCACTGAACAGTGGGCGGTCGACGCAGTCGCATTTACATGACTTGTAGCGAGCAGCACATCCCTCGATGTCCGTTAAGCAAAGTCGGACACGGCGACGCCACATCGCGGTTCGCAGAACTTCGCTGCCGATGCGCTAGGCCACTTCGACATTTCAATTGTCAAGCAAGCACGGTGACACAACGCAGATTCTCTACTGCCAGAGCTCACCGAGGCGAAAGCCGCACTGCCGCACCACCACTACTCGCGGCTTTCCGCCAAGTAACGCAGAACCTACAACCAACACACAAGCAACGCACGTACAATCACATGAGCAATGTTGAACAACGCGGGGTCCAGAGAACGATCACGCCGAGGACGAACACGCCACGGCGTCGCTCGGCGCCAGCATCGCGCCTTCTCAAAAATCCCTAAACGATGCAGTCCCTAGGCACCTAGGATCAGGTCACGTGAGGGATTTTTGTACGACAAATAGACGCACGCGCCATCCTCCTTCATCGTGTCGTTGCCAGCGTTTTTCCGTTATTCCCTGCGTAAGGTTAAAAAAGAAAGAAGTAACCCATCGTATTTCGCTTAGCAGAACCTGAGGCGAATGTTCCTGTGAGTAGTCCTCACAGCTTCTCTTAACAGCTCTTTAGAGCTGATCGACATAAGGGACTGTGACGATGTAACCCGCTGTGTTGTCAAGCGGGCAAGTTCAGCGTCACAGTCCCTTATGTCAGTACCGCTATATGCTACCACAGACAAAGAATAATTTTTATTTCTCTGTGGTCAGTCCTATCTCCCGTCTCTCCAAGCTCCAACCATGCTTTTCCCTCAAGGCAGGGTAGTAAACGAAACCGAAACTATATGACTCTCTTGGAAGAAGGCGAGGGCAGGCCCTCTTGCTTTCACGTCACGTGCGTCTGCTTTGGCGGCTCTGCGCAAAATGGCAGACGCGTATACCGACAGTCGCCGATCCGTTGATGACCGCTGCGATGTTACGCCAGCAATGCCGGACGACGGTGCCGAAGGGGTCCCTCTGCAAACTGAGTGGACCTTCTGGCTCGACAAGTGAGTATCCCTCGTCACCAACTCCAGGCGCGAGCGTACGCCGTCAGCGCTGAAGTGTTTTGCGCGCGTGAGCAAGCAGTTTAGGAAGGAGGGGCATTGCGGTTGCAGCGAGCGATTGTGTGTTTACAACGCAACCGACGCGATCCGGAGCGCCGCCGAGGGCAGTGGCCGATCCGAGCGGAGTACGAAGCAGTTGCTTAGAATTTCGTGCGTGGTTACGAGGATTGAAGATAAAACTCGATCGCGCCTTTCTCGGCGAGGGCGTCACCTTCACCGCTTTGAAATTAGAGGTGCACGAACGCTTTTTTTCCGAAGCGACGGCAAGCATCGTTGAGCCCACGATAAACAAGCGAAGAATTACGTTGCGCGTTTATATTGCGTTGTCAACGCTCTAGGGTGGGATTGATTGGGTGTGCAATGTATATGGTTCGTGTTTGTTTCATTGTAATAAACGTTTTCACGCATTCTTTCGACTTGCGACAGCTGCAGTGCATGCTTTGTTACGGATTGCGCATCGCTGCGCGGTTGCATTGTTTCAACGCTTCTTGTTATTCTCCGACTGTTCTGTGACATCCCGTGCGCACATTTCTCTGAGTGTGTCGAGGCATTAAATTTGCGATTTAATGTTTGCGTATATGCTAAACTAGTCATTTATTTTAATTGTTTCTTAAGGCTAAGTTTTATTGTTGCGCTTGCCTATACTCGACGAGTACTGATTGTGCCAGTTACATGATTGAGGGCACGCCTAATTGTTTTGTTCGTATGGTGAAAGCCAACCTCGCTTTCTAACTCGAAAGTACTGCTACGCGGACCACAATTTACTGCACTCGCATTTAAACAGCTTTTCTTTTTGTGCCATGCAGATTATGTTAAAAAATTAATATTACTGTGCGATGAAGCTGTAAATTTGTACATCTGCAAAAAAGAAAAAAAGTACCTCCTAAGTAAAATTATTGTTTTACCATCCTCATCCTTGTGTGCTTCTATGAAAAGCACAATAAAAAGAGCTGGGGTTACCAAAGCATGTTAGCCTGGTTGATCATCTCGTGGTCGGGATTATACCTTAAGTATTCTTGCAACATGCTATCTAGTATTTGAATTTTGCGAAAATGGAATGCTCTATAGTATAGAGTTCCTGATAGTGTCAGAGTCCGCTAGGCCCTATACATGTTTTCCCCATACACACTCTGGCTGTGATGCAATTGTACTAGTTCGACATGTATGACATCTGTTAATATATCATTATAATTATTGGTATGACTACTGTTGGACGCTTGAGATACTGGGAAAGGCAACATGGAGCCCAGTGAAAGTAAGAAAAATTTCATGTGTTCAAACAATGAAGAATTTAGTGTAAGTTTAAAAAAAGCACACAAGAAGGGTATATATATATATATATATATATATATATATATATATATATATATATATACTATCAAACAAGCCATGTTGGAGAATCGGCATGCAAAGTAGTTGGAGACCTTATTGATGAACTTGATGCAAGTAGAGCACCAAAATGAGATGATCTGGGCAGTGACAGTCAGGAGAACCATCAAAGAGGTACAAGGGAGCAATGTTAAATTCTGTGGTTTTACATGCCAAAAAAACTTCAGTCTGATTATGAGGCACACCATAGTGTAGGACTTTGGAAATTTTAACCCCCTAGCATTCTTTAACTTACACCTAAGCACGTTCGCTGCATTTCACCCCCACGGAATGCAGCAGGGATCGAACCTGCGACCTTGAGCTCATCAGCGCAACATCATAGCCACTAAGCTACCATGTTGGGTAACAGAGCAATACTAAAGGGCAGCTCAGATGATTTTTTAACCATGTTTGACTAGTGGTTTTTTTCAAAACATACGTACAACCTGTCAAGTCTAAGGTAGTTCACTTGACATAAGAAAGCAGCAGTAATTTTTCATAAGCAAAACTAAGCGTCGTGCAAATCCATGCACGGTAACAATGATCCAGCGTTAAAATTCAGCTATAAATGAGAAATCTTCCCAAAGTAAGCTTTCGCTAACTTAAGGTATCGTGATGGCAGTGGCTACCTGTGCTTATAAAGTTGGCAATGCAAAAAAAGACTTGGACTACCCATGCACCCTAATGCATGGTCTGCACTGTTGTCGTGCTCAAGACATCATTCTGCCAATATTTACTCCTAGCTGCACTCCCTTTCTGTTCCCAGCCTAGCCTCCATGTCATTGCAACTGTTCTTGTTGCCTCTGAAGGATACGTGCCAGTTATAACTTGCCAAGGAACTTATTTACCAGCGTGAAACACAAGGAAGGGACGATGATAAAGACCGTGGGAAAAAGAGCGCTGACTTCCAACTTGGCGCTCTTTTTCACTCGATCTCTGTCGTCATCCCTTCCTTATGTTTCGCACTGCTACAGAAATTGCAATGAACCAACTAGCCCAGCAAGTGACCATTTTGCCAAGGAAGTTGTCTTACAAAGAACAATGTGGCCTTCTCAGTCCAACCAAGAAATTATTGGTGACGCAACACGTTTCAGTCAGTTCTTATTGTAAATTGGTCTGTCGTGATTCTGCAAAAGCACTTGCTTGATCAGATTGCACAGCCGTGTGCTTGCTTCAGCACCTGCATATGCAGGCTGTTTCAGCAAACACTTTCAGAAGTTATTAAAGGTTTGCATTTCAATTTTTTTTGCAAGTAATGCCCATCTCTTTGAGTAGACCAGCTCATGAACTAGAATTGTGCTACATGCGACAGGAAACCTATAAAATATTTTGAAAGTGCTTGCTGAAACACCCGGTATATATATATATATATATATATATATATATAGAAATTCATTTGCTCCACTTCATTCAATTGACAACATTGTTTGTGTTCTTAAGTGCATAGATACAGGTTTGACATCAGGTGACAGTTCCTCAACTTCACTTTTCATCCAGGATTGCCGTGTCATCTTGTGGTATTTGAAGTGTGCAAACATTTATTTTTCATAGTCTGTGACAGTGCTGCAGCAGTTCTCCCACAATGTATCAATTTTCTCAAAAAATCAGTGGAAACAAAATTATTACATTCCCTACATGTAGTGTAAAATTCATCTACCTTCCTGTTACACCAAATTACTTTAGCTTCTCATTCCTGGTGTAACTTTGAAACTAATGAAAGCTGTTGTCCACGGTGTGGGACAGAGGGTCTCAAAAAGATATAGTATTATATATGGATAGAGGGCCATTAAAGGGACAGTTGAGTGCTCAGAACATGAATCAAAATAACCCTGCTAATGGAATGATTCCCTGTCGTATTGGCTAAAGCAAGCCATGTTTTTTTCCTTAAATGTGTACTTATATTTTTAATTAATCACTAAATGTTGCGAAAAATGACCTTTGGTGCCCCACACGGCAAAAACATGAAGCTGCATAAGAGGTTCACCACATGACCTTCTACTAGTGTACGCAGTTACTGGTCTTTTTATTAGTATTGAAATACAGTATACTTTTTATTATTATAAGTATTTCCTGACTTACAATGTGCAAATAAGCCTTTGTTTGTAGTGAGCAGAGAAGTGCTGTCTTCATTTCCGATGTGTTGGCTTGGCTCGTCTATTGACAGAACGACGATGGGGGCCAGCCAGCCATGACGTAGGTGTGTATTTGGGAAAAAACATGGTACAAATATAAGAAATGTCTGTACAACAATGGGAACTTATTGCACCAGCTTCTTGTTTTCAAAAGTGGTTGAAGAGGTCAAAATGTAGGTGGTTAACTGTAGTTTCACTCGCTCCTGTGAGTGTGGCTTTCACAATTTGTGAGGTGGGCTATCGACATCATTCTCACTTCTCAGCATTGCTGAGAAGGGACTCTTACTTTTTTAGAGGCTGCTCAGATCGAAAAATTCTCCTTACCAAATATCCATGTGCTTTTGGAAGCAACCGCTTCAGATGTAAACACCACCGAGGGTGAGCTTTGTGTTGCGGCATAAAAGCTACGTCCTTAAAAATCGGTTGTCCATTCCTTTAAGGAAACATCCTTTAGCACCATTTGAAATGGCAGTGGCTTGCACAACAGCGTAATAACCATGACGGCACAACTACTCTTATGTACAGAGCTTTAGTTACTGACAACCTAATAATGCAGTGGAAAGTGTACCACTTTCCAACTTTACAGGGCTCAATGTCTCATTGCATGATGTGCTTAGTCAAGAATCAGTACGTCCCATATCTAATGACCACGCTGAAAGGGACACTCATTTTCATAGCCTACAGAAGAAAGGCTCCTATTGTAACTTTCAGACATGGTCAAATTAACCAAAAATGATTGATGAACATGTCCCCATCCCCTGATCTTCTGGCATATCAGTCTAATGAACTCTTTCTCCCCAGTGCATGGTGAGAGTGAGGCGGGGTGTAGCCAATGATGATGATTGCAGTGCAGTTCGAATTTTCTTGCATTGCGCTGTGGAACTCACACCAGTGTCAGACCCCCAGCATTTAGCTGCTTGGTGCAGCCGGTATATACAGCCTCAATTTGGGGCACCAAGGCTGTGAACAGAAAACCGTTGGGATAAACATGAGCACCATTGGCTGAAATAGCCATTTCTGGTCAGGGTGACGCACACGACATGGTCAGTCTGCACACTTCCTTTAGCCAGAAGGCACACACTCCATGTGAAATGTGCTTATAATTGTAAGTAAGCAGACATCATTGAAGGCCAACTGCATCAAAAATCTTTAGCCATGTAAAAAAGCCTAGTTTCAGACAGTGGAAGAATAGAGCAGTTTCTGGGCAAAATTTTACATTCGAAATATGAGTGGTAGGTCACGAAAGGCTTGCAAAATTAGACATTCTTCATATTTAAAATTTAAAAAAAATGCTACTGTCGCCACTTTAGTAAGTTACGCATGACTCGAAACACACAACTCCTCATTATTATCTCTGATATTAGGCATTGCCTGTGGCACGTTGAAAATATTGGAGACGTCATGCTGAGACTTCAGTCATGTCTGCTTATCACCACTGGCATGCATTGTCTGTTCATATGCCATTTAAAGGCTGTCAGCAGGAAAATTGTACAATTACCAGCCTTGCAGCATTGACAAGATTGCTTCAGTGGTATATGCTACTTGTTTATCCCCATTTTAGCCAAAGTGAAATTTCATTGCCACTGCAGCAATTGCAGGAACAGAGTGAGCCAGTGTACTGCGATGTCATAATGTATCTCATTGGTATCATGACGGGGTTCTAGAAACCATTATTATAGTAAATTATTTAGGGTGCTCAGACACTTGAAGCCATTTGTTCAAGGGTTTACAGCGTTTTAACCTTGATGTTAAATGTACAACAAAAAGTGATGTATCAATTACACTGCCTCTTGAGTGGTTTATAAGTGCACTACCTGCACTCGGTTGCTGGCACATCAAGTTTTATTATATTGAATTAAAAATGGAATGGGCATTCCTGTTTTGTGTTGCAGGACAGAGGGGCGAGGTATGTCAGCTGCGGAGTACACAGCCAGCCTCAAGAAAATCTACACTGTGAACACTGTGCAGGTATGCTGACAAAGATTCATGTGAGGTTTCCCTTTTCGGTTATCTTCTTGCCTGATTAAAAGAAATAATGAGGAAGTAGTGGGAGGCGAGAGGTGCTTCACGATAACATTATCAAAGTGTCCTTCTACGGGCCCTATAACTTCCTTACTCTAGATTGACTGCTAATTGATGTGTTGCCACAAATCAGCAATTTTAATTGCTGTGCCTTGTGAGCAGCTTCAGAAGGGTCTTCTTGGTATTGCATTGTTCAGGTATGTGCTGCAAAATTATATGTGAGAACTATGCATGCATGAAAGATACATATATAGTTGTATGTCATGCAGGGCTTTCTTCCGTTAGATATTTCCTTTTGCTGCTCTTGGCATCTATTGTTTTTCAGGACTGTCTCATCTGCAAAAGTGCATTATCTTGCTCCCCTTGAAGAATGAAAGTAGGCGTCCCATGCTCTTACTATTCATGATGCAAGCCTTGTGCATGTGTAGTTTTCACATGTGACTTGCTGGTGTGATTTGCGTAATTGTGTGCGAAGCTTAGGAGCAACCAACGTCGTGATGTAGTTTGCGCGGCACTCACAATTGTACGAAGTTCAAAGAAGGTGCGCACAGGACATGCGAGAAAACTTGCTCAGTTTTCTATCCTAATGCAATTTATTTCTTGTACACAGAGCCCTTTTCACAGCGCATGACCTGTGTGTACCTTCTTCGTCCAGTTGAGAGCACTGTACACTACATCACAAACGCATACCAATTTGATCAATTTTCTATCCTAATACTTCTGTTGTCAGTGGCTCCTTGCAGCTGATTGAAGCCAGTTATTTTATGTCGTTTCATTAGTTGCATCCTAAGGGCCTGAATGAATGCAAAAAAAGGAAAGAAAATCTAGAAAAGTTATCAGGTTAAAAAAAAAAAATTCTGGTGAAGGAAGTGACCTGCCACATTAGCCCAGTGGCTATGGCGTTGTGCCGCTGAACTCCAGGTCGTGGGTTTGATCCTGCCCACAGTGATCGCATTTTGATGGGGGCAAAATGCAAAAGCAGTTCTGAACTTAGATTTATGCGCACATTCAAGAATGATGAAGCAATCGCGGTCACTGCGGTGTTCCATCCGTGCCTGGCATCAGTGAAGCTCTTAGCCGCATATTCTTAAGATACAATCTTAGAACAGCACAGATGTCATTCAAAAAGCAGCTTGTTAATGTAATCGATTGGCTAGCAAGCAAGAAATACCCCATGTTGTCTACAAGATACCATGTGCAAACATAGGGGTAATCGGCAAATTCACAAGAAGATTAAAGGAGCACCAAACGGACATCTCCAGCAACAAAAAAGCATCAAACAGACTTGCCAAACACGTCAATAATCACAGTCACCGCATCGCTTGGGAAAACGCTGCTATAATAGCTAAGGAAAAGAATCCAATGACACAACTTTTGTTGGTATCTTTATTTATTCAAACGGCAGACAACGGTATTAACAGGACTGATGGAAATGTCTGCTGACTACACCTGTTCCCTACGTCACATTTTTGCACAAAAGTGACTTATGGCTCTTGCCTGATTTTAGTCTGATCAACCGAAACGTCTCTGTGTGTTTTTCACCTTGACTTAGTGAGTGACCACAATTTCTTCATCATCATGTCACCCGACCAGACATCGTTTCATCAAACTCTTGACTACACGTAAAGAACCCTGGGTGCTCAAAATTCAGACCATAGGTTTGGCACTTATGACCCTGGAGATTAATTTAAAAAATGTTGTGTCAAGGCGCATTTTTATGTCTTCACCTATGAGCTCTTCATTGACACAGCAAATGAGCATGAGGCTGAACCTTCTTAAGGTCGAGGTGAGCTCATCTTTATGCACTTATGCTATACTAAGCTAATTGACATCTGCGATGTTAGCCCAAATCTTGAGCGAGGACACGCGAGTCACAGAATGACGCTCGTTTTCTTTTCATAATTGTTGGCAAAACTAAGCAGTGCCTGCAAAAACATTACAGGGGCCGCATTTTTATAACATTTGATTTTCTCCATTCTTGTTAATGCATTACCATTTATCCTTGAAGTGAGCATCATGAAAAAATACTAAACACGAAGGCGATGAAGATGGAGACAGCGTTGCTGTCTGTGTCCATCTCTGTCTCCTCTTTCCTTTCATTTATATTTGGTATTTTTTCATGCTGCTCGCTTTGAGATTGGAACACCAACTCGCCCAGCAAACCATCCTTCTTATCACTCATCCTGCCAAGTGGCCAGTCCAAGCTATCGCTGTGGGCTAGCTTCGTGCTAGCCAAATACAAGGGGCAGAAAGAATACATAATAAAGATGAATCATTACAAGATATGGCCTTGCGTTGTAGATTAAAGTATAATATTTCCAAGTGGTGGTTCTTTAAAATGAATCGTTCTTGCAGTTTATTCTTACTTTTATTTATCACGGAGACTTTGTTAGATGAAATGAATGGGCATTTTTGTATAAATGGGTATCGTTTGTTGGAAAAACGTTTGCTAGAGGAACAGTCAAGCCTGATGCTGCATCTGTCAGTGAGGCATTTTACATCCTTTGCACAGCTGGATTTCACCTATTTGATTCACTGTTTACTGCTATTTTAAGCTGAAAGGCATGTTTCTCAAACACTAGTATTATTGTCAGCATCCCTCTTGAGGTATAAGTGCGTATGAGGAAAAAAAAATCATGCTTTTAATAAGAGGTGTACACAAAATGATGTACAATGCATCTGAATCCCTTGCTCAAGGCTTACTGAGATCGATACCAGTATAATAACAGTTATATGCCAGCTGGCCTGCTTAGGCTACATAAGGTAATTTCGTTGGCTACATACTTGTTATTTGGTAAGGAATAAGCCGTGGATTAAATGATTGTGACCCCATAAATATCCATTGAGAAAGACATCTCCCAGTGCTCTGCCATTAAGTTTTATCTTGTGTGAGCTGACTCTAACTTGTGCCTGCTAATTACCGAATGTCATTGCAACACTTGGCCGTCTGCCATCCTCGGCTGTGTTTCCTTTCTATTGCCACCTATTCTATAATTCTACTGGACCACTGGCTATCCACTCTATGTACTGCATGAACTGCCCAACTCTTAATTATTCTTTTGAATGTCAAGTGTAATCTAAGCTACCCCATTTACTCTATAATCCATGCAGCCGTCTTCATATCCATTAACATTAAGCTCATTGTTTTCTGTTTCATCGCTTATAGCTCTGCCCTTAGCTTCCTCCTAGGTTTCTTTCTTATTGGCCATGTTTGGATCCTCTAAGTCGCCATGTGCAGAATGCAGCAATGATGTGCTTTTGTGGTTGAGGATATCAGTAAACTGCCATTTAAGGCTTGAGAGTACCTGTCATATGCAGTCCAGCCCACTTTTGTTGAATGAAATGAGGGAGACAGAAGGGCCCATCCTGTAAATGGAGTGACTAGGAGTAGCCATTGTGTTTATGACCTGCCAAGACATCTCGGCAACTGGCAGCCCGCTTGTGTAGTGCCTGCAGCTGCGTATTCCGTCCCCAGCTGTAGTGGCTTTGTGCTGATGAAAGCAGGCTGCAGAAATTACCATGTGCCAAGATGTTGGCACAAAAACATCTCATGGTCAAAAAAGAGGGAGAGAGAGCTCCGTAGTACAGTATGTCTTCGTAGTGCTTGGCAAGCTGTGAGACATGCGAGTCCATTTACACATTGAAACAGTCAGTCGGCCATTATGGTTCATTGTAATTTGACATCTGAAAACCTAATCACTCTTACTAATTGGTATGCGCCCTTCATGGTGCAGGTGCAACTGCCATGCAAAACCCAATCATTCTTTCAATCGGTCTCTTTCGTGACTGAGGTGCACTTTCAAGGTGTAAAACCCAGTCACTCAGTGAGTCTTGGTTTTATTGCCTCTATTGCACTGTGCTTCTCATGTTTTCCCTCACAGCATCTGGGATGCTATATTCAGGAATACTGACCTACGCTACTAAACAAGCTGTGAGATTCAGTTGACACTGTCCTTCTGTTGTGTCAGCATGCACGCAAGCATATGGAAAAGTAGGCAAGGTGGCATTTGTGTTTTTGCTTGGTCTGTGCTGTCACAACATAGACATTGCAACCAGTGCTAATGACATGGTGAACTATAATGCTAAACACAAAAGAGACATTACCAGAAGTGAAAATTGTGCCCTGTGTGTTTCTCGTTCTTGTTTGCTGTCTCAACAGCTTGCAACGTCTTCCTTTTTGTGAAACAGCTAGCCAAACGTTCCCCTTCGGCTAGACCATGACCTTCATATAGGGGTGCTATGCTGGCACAGTTATTAATATATTAATCTTTCTATCTAAAAGCTACACATATACCATAAGCAAAATGTGAACAAGGTGAATGCAGGAGCCAACGTTTCGACAAGTGGACTTAATTGCCTTCTTCAAAACACACAACGCAACGACACAACACAATGACAAGGAATCTAATATACCATAAATGCTTTAAAGGGCCACCTTGAAGCAACTTTTTGATTTCACAGGTTCTTCAGCGTGTATTCATACTTTGACACTTCACCATATTTTGCATCAATAGTGCCTATCAGAGATTGGCTTTCTATGGCTAAGTGCAAAGCCAACAACAATTTTACCAGCAGCGGCAGCAGTACACCATAGCTGCTGAATTCCTGCAATGGGCAGCAGTCACCACACTTTCCCGATTTCACCATATTTATTCTTGAAGAAAGTCAGCGTTAGGAAAAGTGGTATTAAGCAAAGGAGTGTGACGTTTTCTGTCTTCGGCTGGTGTGACACACTGCGTGCTTTCAAACAAAAGTTGAGACAGTGCTTCTAACCAGCCAAATTTTCTTTCATTGTTCATGTTGACCTGGTGTGACTATGCAGGGTTTCTGGGCAGTGCTGCACCACATTCCAGATGTGTGTGAGCTCGGCCTGCGGCACACGTACCACCTAATGCGGGGACAGCGGCGGCCCCTCTGGGAGGACCCGGAAAACCAGCGTGGGGGCACCTGGCGCATCCGATGCCATAAGAAGCACACAGTAAGCATTGCGTTGCCTGCTACCCCAGAGTTTTGGTCGCATGCATTCGCCTCTCACCAAGAAAAGAAGCAAGATCTTCTCGAAAGATAACTTCTGTTGTCTAACCCTTTAACGACGACACATATAAATACTTGAAAAAAAAATTATTTTCTATCTAAACGTGCAAAACACGTCGTTATTAAGCGTATTAAATGAGAAGAAAAGTATTTTGTGGAAACGTTTTCAGCAATATGAGGGAAACACCAGGCAGAAAATTGGAAGTGGGCTTCACCCCAAGCCACCTAAGGCTACGTTTAGAATTTGTGCAGACAGCGCTCATCAGATGTGAACCATGGGTATAGTACATCTCATTTGCATTACTTCACGTGTGTGACTCCATTGCAGCCAGAGATATTGCATCGGTCTGTCACCTCTGACCGTGCTTTCGAAAGAAAGGGAATCACGTGCAAAAGTTCTTCTTTGTCCTGTGTTTCTGCTCTAAACCTAAAAATGCCACATGCTGCCTGTCATTCAGTGTTGGCCGAAAACATTTAGTGAAAACATTAGCAAGAAACTTCATACTCAATATTGAAACGCAGCAAAAAAAAAATCTTTTTTTCTGGTATGTTGCCTGTAGGTAATGCTCGTCAACAAAGGGTTAATGTTTTCTGTGCATTGAGCCACAATTAATGCAGATGTCAAACTGCCGTGCTTATGTCCTGTATGCAACAATGTAATCCCCCAGTACATAACCCAATGCGAGGCTATGCACTTAAAGATGGAGATGTTTGCTTCTTAGTATGTCATTTGCTCTCATTAATCTGTAATAAGCATCTGATGCCGCATGTGTGGCAGCTGTGATGTGCAGACAGTCATGCAGAACCACATGATGCTTTTTTGTCTTTATTGCTGACACATTTATGAAACGTGGTGGGCTCTTTCACCCTAAAAAACCTACCAATAAATGCATTCATATTTAGTGGTATTGTCCCATGGGTGTGACAGCACAGGGGCAGGCGGAGACTGAGAACAGTTCACTTGGCAAAGTTGTGCCCTCAAATCTGAAATAGAGCTCAGCAGCGACAATGGCAAAAAGCGCATTTGGCAGTTATCGAATTGAAAGTTGTTGCTTAGCATTTGGCCACTTTTATACGTTCATCACCGAGTCTTCTGGCCATGCGCACAGCAACAAGGTGAGTTCTAGAACATGCCATATTCATGTATTAGCATGACTGCAAAGGTACATTAGGTTCCTGTTTTTCTGAAAGGAATGACATCATCTAAGAATAAAGCATTATGAGATACCACAAGTGCATTCTCACGCAACAGCAGAAACATAACAAAGTGGCCCAACTAAAGTGAATGAAATCCACATGGCAGTATTGATGGCATAGAGTGAACAATGGGAGTTTAGCGCATTTAACTTGAGCGTTGCATGTATAGTTGAACCTTGTTGATATGATCATGTTTTGCACGATTTCCCGCTGCCAACGTTTACAATCGAGAACACAAAAAATTACCCAATACAGTTGCTGTTCTTTTTCATCGGTTGGTACATTCTGGAAACCACAATCCTTCAGCACTAACGTTCAGTACATTGCCAAACTATGATTGTGTGATATGTTTTCGTGCTGCTAGATCCAGTGTAAACAAGAAGAGGCAGAAGGCGTGCATGATCGAGAACAGTAGCCACCCACCGCAACAGCTTCCCTGCAGTACTTGCCCACCCGTGTCTTGTGAAAATATCATCGTGCACTCAGTTTTCTGTTCCGATACCAGCAAATCTCCTCGTGAGTCATCACACACTACATTCACAACTAACGCTGCCAACTCTATTGTGATAAGCATCTTCATCTATGCGTCACAACATGCGTGGCGTAGTGCCATTGGAAGTGTACTGCATGCTGTTAATAGGTGATAACCCAAACGCACCTTCGTTCCCTGCTGCAGGCTATGCGAAGTCAAGGTCATGTTTTGCTCTGGTGGGATTGTATTCTGATGAAGCCCACCAGCTTGATTTTATTTTGAAAACCTGACGCAATAGAAAAATGACAGTGCGCATCTCGGGCCAATCTAGTGTCTCCAGCTCAATGCACTTTGGCGTGTAGTGCCACAATGATTTGTTCCTACTGGGCACATAAAAATATATTGTGATAATGCCCCACCTGAAGAGGCTGCCGACGTAGGCCGAATTTGAGGAGGGGAAACGTAAGCTTGCTGAAGCAGCAAAAATGACGACATGCATCTCAGGCCCTAGCAACTGAAACGTGTCGGCACGATATGCCTCAATGATTTGTGCAATGCTTCCCATTATGTGGATGTCAACCACAGCTGAGTCTGCAAGATTTTTCAATGCCTTTGGTTCATTTGATTGCCCGGTTAGTATGTTTTTCTCGTGTTTTTTCTAAAACGGACGAATGAGGTTCTACAGTAAAACTTAATTAATTTGGATTTCACAGGACCGCAAAAAATGTCAGAATTAACCTAACATCAAATTATCTAGGGTATCGAGGAAACAATAAACAAATGCTTACTACTTCAATGCGCTTTTATTTACTGAATGAATCAGCAAGTCTGGTTCCTATTTTGCACAAATGCAGTGCGAAATCTGCAATTCTCGTCGTCTTGTGAATGATTAGAGCTTGCAGCAGTGAAGGCCTCATGAATTCGTTCACAGCGCGGCTGTTGGCCGCATCTTCATCTGATATGGTTTTCACTAACTGTGCACACATCCCGATTGTCACTTTTGCCAGTGATCGCCACAAGATCGTCCGTCCACCGCGATGTAGCCAATGCTCTTCATCCTCAACAGCTTAGCATCGGGTCTAAACCAAGTTACTATTTCCCTCAATCGCTGGGGGCGGCGAAACCACGGCCACTATCAACCCAATAATGTATGATGACTGAGCTGTTATGAAGGCACGCGGCCGGCGCAGTGTAATGCACGGTGGTAAACGCAAAAATAAAAGCTTTAAAGGCACAAATATGGACAAAGCATTCTGGCACTGCTGTCATTCATAAACAATTTTTGGTGATGACTATGGGGATGCGGACTTCGCAGCTTCATTTCGATTGGATGCTAGAACTGTTTTTGCACTGTTGCATTGCACATTTGTGGTGCGTGCTGAGCTCTGCGATTTTTTCGAATTAACCTATGCGCGGCCAAATATGTCTTAATTAGCAGGCATTTGATTGCATTAAATAATGTATACGCCTGCTGTGACCAAAGGACGAGTCCGAATTATTCAATTCTTCGAATTGACGAGGTTTTAAGGTACTTTCTATCTATAGTTACAAAAAGAGGCATTTTCTGTCTTATTGCATTGTTTGTGAATGAGTGCCTAATA
The DNA here is from genome assembly GCF_050947875.1 of Dermacentor variabilis. NCBI lineage: Eukaryota > Metazoa > Arthropoda > Arachnida > Ixodida > Ixodidae > Dermacentor > Dermacentor variabilis. The sequence continues at coordinate 75,206,693 of NC_134576.1, read as the reverse complement.
AATAGATGTGTGGCTAAACATGTGAACTCTTGTTGCAGCCAGTGGTCTGGAAGGAGCTTCTATTGGCTGCCATTGGAGAACAGTTCGCAGAAGTTGTGCGGCCAGGTGAGAACTAATTGTTCAGTTCCCTTCCAGCTCTTTTTGCCTTGTGCCAAATGATTTAGTTGATGACTTAAATCTTTTCAGGCTGCCTAGTGGAAGATGAATCCACCCGCTGGGGGATTATGCTATACGCGTGTGATATTGGGTTGTTTGAATGAGGCGCGTGGGCGCCATCACTCGAGAAAAGAGGAGGAAGAACTAACTGGGCTCGCGCTGTGAATCTAAGCAGTTGCAGCGCTGACCGGTTAGATTCGCAGTGTGAGCCCAGTTCGGTCTTCCTCCTCTTTTCTCGAGTGATAGCGCCCACGTGCCTCGTTCAAACAATCCAATACCGCACGCGTCTAGCAATATTCATGGGCACCTTTCTCGGTACACACAGTAGCATGATGCGCTAACTGGACTTTTTAACGATTGACCCTTTCACTGGCAATGATGATGTAATTAGTCGTTACCACAAGCATCCTCTGGTGCCGATGTCAAGCTAACTCGTCATGAACTTTCAGCAATTTTGGCATATGTGTATGTAGATGTGCACTTTCTGTAATATTGAAAAATGAATTATACATAATGACTTTTGCTATTTTTTTTTCAACAAGACCAGTAAATACACAATAGACATTCCTGGTACTGTCGACCTTCATTAATTTGACCTTGACAGAACCGACAAAATGACTGGATTATCTGGCCGGTCAAATCAAACAAGATGCAGAAAAATTATGTGGCTCTCACACACTATGGGAATCAGTGTAAGAGAGGTTTTCTGTGCTGTTTGCTTGGATTGACGATAATTAGTGGTGATATTGATGGCAAATGATTAATTTATTCAGCATTCAGTCCAATATCAGGGGGAGTGAGTTGATGTTAAACGTTACCTTGCTTGCACCACTGCTATTTGTCTGCACATTATGCAGAACACACAGGGAGACATGTTTGCTTGAGGTGTGTGTGCCATTGTTCGTAATCTCTGAGAGGGTTGAGCATTGTCACTGCCTCACATGGCACATTGCATCGTGGCAGGAGTGTTAAACATTAAGTGAATTATGGGGCTGTGCATGCCAAAACCACAATCTGATTATGAGGCATGGCAGACTTCAGATTAATTGTGACACCCTGGTGTTCTTTATGCACCTAAACCTAAGTGCACTAGTGATTTTGTATTTCGCTCCCATCAAAATGCGGCTCTCGTGGTCGGCATTAGACCTGCGACCTCGAGCAATGCCATAGCCGCAAAGCTACCATGATGGGCACAGAAGCGTTGATTTGACATACGACTGCTTCTGTATTGTCGCCTGGACCCTGCGATGCTTTGTGCGGTTTTGTGTCTAGAAGCCCTGACTCAGTTGTCCGCTTGACAATTTGCATGGTGTTTATTTTTCAGAAATAGCAGAAACATACTGCACCGTACCTTCGGTTTGCCCATAGTCACTGTCGTGTCTATAGTACGTAGTAACATTTCCTTGCTTTCTCATGTCCTCTTTTCTCTATCCCACTCTCCCTCCCAATAGGGAACTGCGAGCGAAGAGTGGCAAGGTTGTTATTCACTTGTTTCGCAACTGCATTGGTTCTAACCATTCACTGCATCCTCTCCCTCCTCCTCTCTACCATTCTATCTACCTCCCCTCTGAACCTGCACGCTAATAGAAAGGCAAGGGCTGCAGTTTCTGCAATGCTTTTGTAGTGAGTCGCAGATAATTACAGCTGTCAAGAGGCTAATGTGGGTGATACCCAGACAGCTCTAGAAGGCATTGTGCACATGTGACGTGATGGAAAGGTCCAAACAAGTTTCTTGTGTCACCTTCCCTCGCTGCCACACTCCTTCCATACATATACATGCTCTGAACCACCCCTAGAGGCGATGTGCAAGACAACCGCAGAAGCAGCCACAGCAGCAGCAGTGGAATAGTCTAAGGAATGAATGAATGTTTGATGTTTAATGGCACAAGGGCCAGGTATGGCCAAAGAGCGCCAGAAATAAGTCTAAGGAAGAGGCAAAGAAAGCTTTGGTTTAAAAAATGCTAAAAGCACTGCTGATTCATTTGGCAGTATTTGCCTGAATCTAACAGGCCCCAAATCAAATGCGCGCCCACCTTCTAGGTGTCCAAAGTAGAAAATGAACATAGAAATAACATTAAAGCTCCTAAACAAAGTAAGAATCTAATGCGCACCTGATTTTTTAGCAAGAAAGATGGCCAAGTGTTGCACAATGGCGACGGGTTTCCTAAAGTCAACTTTGCCTCTGTGCACTGCTGTTATGCAGTAAAGCATGCAAAGGCCACAAAGGTGGTTTTTAGTTTCATATCCTATGGCACCTCACAGGTAATTTTCAACCTAATTTTCTTGAAAAAAAAAAGCAAGGCACGCATTAGAATAGGATAAATAGCATAAGCAGACACTGTGAACTGTGGTTTTTGCTTGAAAATCTCACTAGGGCTGGCTGGTCAAGTTCAAATTATCCAGCGAAGGCCACTTTTTGGATTGAAACAGCGAAATTTTAGGCCCATAGAAATGCATGGGTGCCGGCAGGCAGCTTTGATCAAGATCGAATGAACATAAAATTCTAATTAACCTGAGTTGAGTTAACTGAAGTCTACCCTTATGATATCTTTAGAAAAAAAAAATGGTGTGAAATATGGAGGTGTCAAAAACATTCTGCACTTTAAAAAAAATGAAATTTGTCACAACAGGTAAGGGGTGTAAGGAAGGCATATGTGCTTCTTCTGAACTAGCAAGCCACAAGTATTGAGTAAATCTTACTTTCTGCAAAGTTTAATGCCTTTAAAATGTATCTACATTCAGGTAAAGACCACTTAGCAATAAGGCACCTTGAAATAGCATATTTTACAGCAGAAACATCTTGCTGAACAAGTCATTCCATGACGCATTTCTAATGCACTGTAACTTGATGGTTTTGAGTTACCTATATATGAGGCTTCTGATTATGTCTGCATAGGTTTGTGCATGAAGAGCACAAATATCAAACTACATTCAACTTTGAAGATGTGACCAGTCACCACAGTGTAAGACATATACTCTTTAGCTGGGGACAATTCTTGGCTTGTTTTAGAGACGTGATCAGCCAGCTAAAGTAGCAAATGACAATGCATCCGTCGGCCCAGTGACGGCAGTGGATGCCTGTTGGTGGAATGATGCAACTTTAGTTAGAACAAAGATGAGAGCTTGTGCGGGCGAGAAACGCGCCTATGACAAGCAACAAGGGAATGGCTTCTGCATGCGTCGTTGCACCGCTGTATCTGCTCCATCAAGGCTATGTGATGCCCTCTCCCCCACGCTCTCTCCTCATCACGGTGACCTACTTTCGCACATCACTCAATCATTTCGGATTTCTTGTGAAGCACCGGTTGCTATACCAACAGGAGGTAAAACCAATAAAAACCTCTTCTTGCTAGAAGTTGCGTCATACCGCCGATAGGTATCTGATGCCGTCACCGGGCCGATGGACATGTGCCATTTCTACTTTTTCTAGTGAATCCCGGTGTTCTCACCTAAAGAATATATATATATATATCATACACCATGCCACAGACTAACAACATGAAGTTTTGCCTTGACCTTGAGGCAGTGCAAACATGACATTTCTGACTTGTCATTTTCGATAAATGGAGGTTCACACCCTCTCAACCGTATAAGGAATACTGCCAAGCATCAGATCGTCTTAAGTAACTGACTATTGTACCTTTTTTTCAATTAGCCAGTGCTTGTTAATACAATCACCAGGATGGTAGATGCAACATAAAAACATGACCAGTCGAACGCGCTTATAGCAATATTGCAGTGCCATGAAAACTTCATTGTTATAACCTGTAATGGTTATAACAAGGTTGCATGAAAAAAATGAAAACAGGGGGATGGCGGAACTGTTGTGAGAAAACTACAATGGCAGGGCGGCCAGTGCCCCTCCCCACCGCATTCCTCCATCTGGCTGCCGATTGTGTTCACTCGTATAACTGCTTCCTGGGAGCTCCAATCGATATAACAAGTCGTGGCTGTTGGCGTTAAAGAATGGCACTGCTATAACAACTGCAAAGACGGGTCATGGATGGCAAGTGATATGCGAGCTCTACCGAGGCATCTCTGGTGGTCCTAAAAGGGGCCTTTTAAAAAATGCGAGAAGGTTGCCACAGCAGCTGGTCAGCGTGAGAAATCAAGAACAAACGCTGGGAGATTGCCACAACCATCTCTCCACCCACATACTTCCCATTGACTTACCTGAGAAAACCCCATGTCTGTCGGCCTTGCTTGCTTTACGCAAATGTAGCCGACATCCTTCTCTGAGTCATCCAGGTGCTCCACTTAGTACAGCGGAAGGTTCCTCGTGAAAACAAAGCCTCAAAGAAACTGAATCATCTACCAGGCCTCCTTTGAGGACAATGTTGAGGCAGCCTGCCCTATTGTGTTATTGCTGCCATCGTTGCCATCGCTATCCCATGCATGTGTGTTCACAACAATCACCTCATCGGTTAAAAGGACTTAGTTTCCAAATCTCTGGCAGTGCACATTCTTTTCACTGGCAACGTTGTGCATTGCCGATCATCAGTGGGCGGATCAGCCATCTTCCATTTTGGCAGCGAGTCAAACGAGGCTAAGAAACCACATGGCCAGGAATGACTTCGACGCAACCAACAAAGACGAGTGCAAGCAACTTAATCAGTTGGCAGACCTGCACCAAATGAGGGACCTGTGAGCAGTCTGGGAGCAGCGCAGTTGGTGCGGTCCATTCATGCTTCGGAGGGTGGTTCGTAATAGAGCTATGGGCGCAGCCTGTTCATGTTCGGAGGGTTGGAAGGGCGACGGGAGAGACGTGTGCGAGGCTGCCAATGCGGAGAAGACTGGAAAGAGCACGCGGCGGCTGTTGGGTTGGAGGGCCATCATGCAGCGGCTTAAGTTTCTCTTTTTCTTTGTTCTTTCCAAGGATTTTGCGTTTCATTACCTTTCGACCAGGACACTCAGTAGCCAGACATCATCGTTATAACCGATAATGTGGTATGGGGAATTGTAGTGAGCGGGTTATTTCACCATAGAAAACATACAAAAGTTGACGGTGCAGCAGTTTTTCGTTGTTATAACTAATATATTGTTAAAACTCGTATCATTATAAGTGGGTTCAACTGCATGTTGTACACCGTGCTACAGACTAACAAGGAAGTTTTGTCTTGACCTTGAGGCAGGGAAAACATGACATTTTCGACTTGTCATTCATTTTCAATAAATGGAGGTCCACACCCTCTAAACTGTAGAAGAAATACCGCTAAGTATTAGAGCGTCCTAAGTAATTGACTACCATACCTTTTCTCTACTAACCAGTACTTGTTAATTTGATAACCAGGATGGTGGATGCAACATGAAAACATGACACACTGGCTCGCTTTGTTTTGGGGCTTGCTGCAATTGCCACATGCTAGCGCAACCAGAAAAAATTCACTCAACACTCTTTGTTTTTATGAGCATCATCATAATGCTGGTACGTAATGCCAGGAAATGTTTTGTCTATGTCATGATGTCACAATGACGTCAAGGGCACCAGCTCTGGCATTTCAAGACCAGCTTCACTATATCCACTCAAGCCTCGTTATAACAAAATTGAAAAGGAAGCCGAAAAAACTTCGTTATACTAATTACTGCCCTTTACTGCAGTATATGCCCAACGGTGTTGACAACTTTAGAGATGCAAAGAAGGCTGCAGATGTGCAGGCCACCAAACCACTACACGGGCATGTATGCAAAGAAATTCACATAAAACAACAGTCAATAACACTCTGGTGTGTACAACACACAACTTTATAGCACCTCATGTGACAGCCTTTATGATAGCATGTACTTCTGTTCAAATGTGACGGTCTTTCGCTTCCGCTTTTCAATTGGCTTGCTCATATTGTCGTGAAATAAGCAAAACAGCGGCGTGGTCGAAGGGAACAGCTAGCACACTGCGATGCAAACGAAGTCCATCGTGTTTGAACAGCACATTGCACATAAAACAGTGTGCCAACTATGCAGCTGGAGCAATATTCTCAGGCTACCGCCGTGACTTTCGGACATAGTTTCACTTTCACGAGATTTCGTGAACCCGTCGAAGCGTACGGCCGACAGAGCTTGGCACAGCGCCAGAAACACTGTCGGCCGTATGCACAGACACATTCGGCCCGTGAGAGTGAAATTATCTGACCTCATGCTACTTCATGGCCTTGTGGCTTCTGCGGCTTTGCCATGTCAGTGCACTGGCTTGGCTTAGCCAACTTGTGCCAGTTTTATACAATCTTGGAGGTCTGGCCTAGCTGCATAAGCAAGCGCGGCCCGTCGGACAAAGAGAGAGAGAAGTGGAGGTACTGGTGTTTAGCATGCCTCGTGTAGGCATCATCATCAGTGTGTGGCGCTGCGCAGCTAGGTGTGGCCTCCGAGTTTGTGATATTGGAGGGTGTGCCTAGCTTCACCAGCTATGTGCCACAGCAAGAGAGAGTTGCGATAAGATAAGAAACGAGCGCCTGCTGTGCGCGGCCACCGTGGGTGCGGCAGTGACAAAGGCCAATGTTGCGCGATGGCGTATTCGACACCGGACTTCTGAACTGCTGTGCGCAACGAGTGCGGAACCGGGCGGAAAGCGATGTGGTCGGTGTGCAACGGTTGGGGCACGTGGTTTCAAAGACTAATTCAGTTTGTTATATCCATTGGCAGAACAAGTTTACTTTGTTAAAATGAGGTTTTAAATATGAGGAGCTCTATATATTTAAAGAGGAATTGCATTTAGTACAATAGTACCTCGTTGATACGTTCCCGTTGCGTACATTTTTCCTGCGCCAGTGCTCACAATCGAGAACACAAAAAGTGACCCAATAGAGTTACGCTCATTTTTGACTGGTTCATACATTCCCGGAAAACGTGGATTTTTTGGCACCAGCACACAGCGCGTTGCCAAACTGCGATCGTATGATACATTTTCTGGCCACTAGATCTCATGTAAACAAGAAAATGCGCGAGGCATGCCCGATTGAGAACGGTATAGGGCTGCCCATCGCGGCAGCTTCACCACAATACGCACCTGTCCGTCTCACATCAAAACACCGGTGCACACTCAATTTATAATTTCGGCACCAGCAAATCTCCTGGGTCGTCGCGCACAACATTCATAGCTATCACCACCAATGCTATTGCGATAAGCACCTTCGCCTATCTGTTTCACAGCGCGTGGTACCGTGAGAAGCATAGCACACGCTCAGCGCACCCTAGGCGATAAACGAAACGCGCCGCCGTTCCTTGCTGCAAACTGCGATTGTATACGTTTTCCGGCCGCTAGATCCCACGTGAACAAGAAAAGGCGCGAGGCGCGTACGGTCGAAAACAGTATAAAGCTGCCCGTCTTACGTGAAAATGATGGTGCGCACAGTTTCTTATTCTGGTACCAGCAAATCTCCGCCCCGGTCATTGCACACCGACTTTTCATCTATCACCGCCATACTTGTTGCAATAAGCATCTTCACCTATCTGTTTTGCAGAGCGTGGTGCATAGTGCCATTGGTAGAGTACTGTGCAGGCTTTTAGTAGGCGATAATCCAAATGGGCCGCCATTCCCTGCTGCAGGCATCATGATGTGGGCGTCATGTTTCACTTCAGCTGCATACAGTGTCACCCTCCAGCTCGATTTCCTTTCGGTTTTTCTCGCCCTCTTAAAACACCACGCAATAGGAAAACAACAAAGCGCATCTCGGGCCGCAATGATCCACGTGACGCTTCGCATTATGTAGATGTGAACAATAGATGAGTCTAAGTTTTTTAGTTGTATGTTTTTCTGGTTAGTACGTTTTCTCTCATGGTTTTTTTCCAAAACATATGAACGAGGTTCTACTTTGCTTCATTATACCCATTACTTGGTTATATCCTGCCTCATTATAATGAGGAACAAATCTAATTAAAATACTGTATCCAACAAGTGTTTCCAAAACTTTATACCTGTTAAGTGTGACCTTTTGGCATGCAAAACGTGTGCACAGTTGAACCCACTTCTACACTATTCAAGTGCGACAAAAATTCCATTCTTATAACCTGGTTGCACGAAAAAATCAAAATAGGGAGATGGCAAAGCTGTTGTGAGAAAACTATAATGGCAGGTGGGCCAGTACCCTTCCCCACTACCTTCCTCCATCCGGCTGCTGATTGTGTTCACTCGTTTAACTGCTTCCTGGGCGCTCCGATCGCGTGTAACAAGCCTAGGCTGTCGGCATAAAAGAATGGGGCACCGCTATAACAGCTGCAAACTGGTCACAGGTGGCAATCGATATGCGGACACCACTGAGGCATCACTTTGGTCACCCCAAAAAGGGCCTTAAAGGAGTACTGACAAAAAAATTCAAAGTCGAGTTAACATGTGAGATCAATTTATGTGGGCACAAACTCGTCTACAAAATATAAACGGCGAATATAGCTTAGAACATACTTAAAATCAATTTTAAAATATGCGTGCGCGCAGCCAACTGTCAAACGTAGCACCTCGTGACATTGACATCAAGGAAGGAATGTAAACAGCCGAGAAAACGCCACATTATGAGTTTGTGCTGACATCGGGGCGGGCCCTGCGAGTAAGTTTCTCACCACTCCGATAGCCATCGTGTATTTCTTCCTTTTTTCTTTTTTTTCGCCGCTGACGGCAGCACAAAAATCAGCTAAAATTTGTTTCCAGCATGAAATAACTCGTAAAGTAAGGTGACCTCTAAAGTGTGCATGTTATAAAATGTTGCATGAAGTAGTAAATCGTTGCCGTGGTCTCCACTTGTAAGCGGTCCATAGCAGCCACCGCTGCAATTGTCTCTACAAAGCGGCTCACCTGGCTAACGTGTTTTCTCATCGCTACCAACGGGGTCAGGAAAAGTAATTGCATTCTCACTTGTAAGCGACATAACTGTGCAGACGTTAATTGTGTTGATGAAGATAGGTGCTTTATTATGAGCTGTGGATGGATCGCAAGGACCGTCGGCCTCGGATCCGATGGCCAGCTCGCATGGCTCGCTCGTTTGCTACCGTCGGTGTTGATGAGCGTCAGAAGTGGTCCGAGTTCATGCACGCCACTGAACGCTTAGAATTGACTTCGCTGAAGAGCAGCCAGATTTGCTTGTTTCATTTCGAGTGTGCCTGGTATAAACAAAACCCGCCGAGCTTAGAGCAGTCTGATGACCTTTCACAAACTACGTACCCCCAAGCCTCATGCTGTGCCAAATTTTACCCCACCTTGTGTCCTGCTCCAGAATATGCTTCATTCCCAAAGCGCCCCCAATGAATGGTTAGCACTACTTGTAGCAGTGCGTAAGCATATTGATAACTGTCGCTGGCTGCACTTTCCGAGTCGCTGCTTTGTAGTGGATCCAATCAAACGTGGTTGGCCACATCTAACACAGCGGCAACTCCTGCTTGCAGGAACTAGTCGCCGCTGAAGGACAACAACGAGGCCAATGATGATGGTGAGGACATCGCAAATCACGTGCAGGCGGGACAGACAAACTAGCAACACGAAGCACGTGCGCCTGCGAGCGTATGCGTTTTGTGTGGTCACGTGCCCAGCTGTGTTTACATTCCTTCTTTAGCCCATCTTGTTGCTCTCTGCAACTGAAACTGGGACTGGTCGCTACAAACAAGACTCCAAATAATTACCTGTCGCGATCTGAAGCAAATGATGTTTCATGCTGTGATTACTTGGTCATTAGCTACTTATTGGAGTGTAAAAAATAAGACCTAAATTTTTTTTGTCAGTACTCCTTTTGAAAATTGTGAGACGGCTGTCGCGGCAGCCTGTCAGCTTGAGAAATCCAGAAGAAATGCTGAGGCGAGATCACCACAAGCATCTCGCCACGTACTTCTCACTGGCTTGCACGAGAAAAACTCCGCGTCCGTCAGCCTCACATGCTTTACGTGAAGCTTGCCGACATCCTTCTCAAAGGCATCCAGGTGCCCCATGTAGTGCAGCAGAAGGTTTCTCACAAAAGCGAAGCCCCGGAGGGGCTAAATAATCTGCCGGCCCTCCTGTGGGGACAACATTGAGGCAGCCTGTTCTATCGTGTCATCGCTGCCGTCGTTGCCTTTGTTATCTGACGCAGGCATGTTCATGACGATCGCCTCATCGGTTAGAAGCACTTATAAAATAGATAGTTTTCAAATCTTTCTTTCCAGTGCTTTCTTTTAACTAGCAATATCGTGCATTGCCGATGATGAGCGAACGGACCAGCCATCTTCCGTTTCGGTGGAAAGTCAAACGAGGCTGAGAAACCATAGAAAACCGACAGAAGTTCACGGTACAGCATCTTTTCATTGTTATAACTGATATAGTGTTAAAACCGGTATCATTATAAGTGGATTCGACTGTAGTAGAGCTTTAGCAACTTCAGAAATATGTATCAGCTCTCCTTTGAAACATATTAGGGTAGAGGCTTGGGTAAGTTGGTCATGGTTCATAACGGCGGTGTTTGCGTAGCACATGAAAGAGGAAAGGTTCTACTGACATTAAAGATTATATTACTCTGCTGCATGGCCAGCTACTCCTGTGTGTAGAAGAGTGTATGGACACATTTGGGTCTTCTGCTTTCCCAATATGCACGGGTATTCACAAAGCAGCTTGCTGGAATTGCTGTTTTTATTTGAAGGTCGCCTTTGTGTCATGGAATGATAATAACCACATACAAAAAAGTGGTGTATGTATATGATCCTGCTTGGCGCCTATTCTCAGTGACATTTTTCTTGCTTATTACGATTTTGCCTTGGTCCACAAGCTTGATGAATCAGTAATACTCAAAGTTTGCCTCTGTGTTGATGATTATTTAGTAGTTGTAAAATGTAACAATGAGTATTTCCAGAAGATATCCTCAGATACTGTGGCTATCTTCCGTGAGTACCCGAAGCCGCTTGTTCTCACGTTTGAATTACCCGATTCAAGCACCCTACGATTTCTTGATTTGAAGCTTTTATTCACGCCTGCACACGTTTGCTGGATGTATGAACCGAAAAGCAGTAAACCATTTTTGCCTTTCAGCTCAGCCCACTCAAAGTTAGTTAAGAGGAGCATCACTAACCTTTGGCTTGCCAACGCCCTCAAGAAGTCTTGCCCCCACACAACACTAAGTAGTTTCTCTCAACAGGCGAGGCGCCTGGTAGAAGCCAATTATTCAGTGCACTTGCTTTCTTCGGTGGCCGAAAAGTTGCTCAAGGTTGTGCAACGAGGACATAGGCTCGAGAAGCGGGACATCTCTGAAAAGACCTGGTCTGTCGTGCTGCCATATGTGCACAGCATTTCGCACAGGTTACAAAAGATTGGCCAGGACTAGACTTTGTGTGGTTTTCTTGGCTCCAGAAAAACTACAGAAGCTATGGAAGCGAGTCAACACGCCACACACCTTTTCTTCATGCTCCACTAAGCACAAGACAGGTTTCATCCCGTGTGTAGAAGGGGTCATTTACTTGATCCCACTGAAGTGCAGTATGACTTATGTCGGTTAAACTGGCAGAGAGCCTCAACGACCGCTTGCGCGAGCACTGAAACAATGTGTACAATACAGTGCACGGGCACCTTGGCATTCATTGCCGGGATTCAAAGTGTAACCCTCTCCTTCATCAGTGTGTGGTATTGGCAAGGCATAGGTCGCCATTAACCCAAGAAATAACAGAAGCGGAGTACATGCACAATGTGCAGATAATGAATACCTTCTGCAAGCGGGATAGCCGAAAGTGGACGTGGAGGAGCCCGAATGGCGAGACTAGAAATGAAGTAGACTTCATACTCTGCGCTAACCCTGGCATCATACAAGACGTGGACGTGCTCAGCAAGGTGCGTTGCAGTGACCATAGGATAGTAAGAACTCGAATTATCCTAGACCTGAGGAGGGAACGGAAGAAACTGCTACATAAGAAGCCGATCAATGAGTTAGCGGTAAGAGGGAAAACAGAGGAATTCCAGATGAAGCTACAGAACAGGTATTCGGCTTTAACTCAGGAAGAGGACCTTAGTGTTGAAGCAATGAACGACAATCTTGTGGGCATCATTAAGGAGTCTGCAATAGAAGTCGGTGGTAACCCCGTTAGACAGGATACCAGTAAGCTATCGCAGGAGACGAAAGATCTGATCAAGAAACGCCAATGTATGAAAGCGTCTAACCCTACAGCTAGATTACACCTGGCAGAACTTTCGAAGTTAATCAACAAGCGTAAGACAGCTGACATAAGGAAGTATAATATGGATAGAATTGAACATGCTCTCAGGAACGGAGGAAGCCTAAAAGCAGTGAAGAAGAAACTAGGAATTGGCAAAAATCAGATGTATGCGGTAAGAGACAAAGCCGGCAATATCATTACTAATATGGATGAGATAGTTCAAGTGGCTGAGGACTTCTATAGAGATTTATACAGTACCAGTGGCACCCACGATGTTAATGGAAGAGAGAGTAGTCTAGAGGAATTCGAAATCCTACAGGTAACGCCGGAAGAAGTAAAGAAAGCCTTGAGAGCTATGCAAAGGGGGAAGGCAGCTGGGGAGAATCAGGTAACAGCAGATCTGTTGAAGGATGGTGGGCAGATTGTTCTAGAGAAACTGGCCACCCTGTATACGCAATGCCTCATGACTTCGAGTGTACCGGAATCTTGGAAAAACGCTAACATAATCCTAATCCATAAGAAAGGGGACTCCAAAGACTTGAAAAATTATAGTCCGATCAGCTTACTGTCCATTGCCTACAAAGTACTTACTAAAGTAATCGCAAATAGAATCAGGAACACCTTAGACTTCCGTCAACCAAAGGACCAGGCCGGATTCCGTAAAGGCTACTCAACAATAGACCATATTCACACTATCTATCAGGTGATAGAGAAATGTGCCGAATATAACCAACCCTTATATATAGCTTTCATTGATTACGTGAAAGCGTTTGATTCTGTCGAAACCTCAGCAGTCATGGAGGCATTATGGAATCAGGGTGCAGACGAGCCATATGTAAAAATACTGAAAGATATCTATAGCGGCTCCACAGCCACCGTATACCTCCATAAAGAAAGCAACAAAATCCCGATAAAGAAAGGCATCAGGCAGGGAGATACAATCTCTCCAATGCTATTCACAGCGTGTTTGCAGGAGGTATTCAGAGACCTGGATTGGGGAGAAGTGGGGATAAGAGTTAGTGGAGAATACCTTAGTAACTTGCGATTCGCTCATGATACTGCCTTGCTTAGTAACTCGGGGGACCAACTGCAATGCATGCTCACTGACTTGGAGAGGCAAAGCCGAAGGGTGGGTCTAAAAATTAATCTGAAGAAAACTAAACTAATGGTTAACAGTCTTGGAAGAGAACAGCAGTTTACGATAGGTAGTGAGGCACTGGAAGTGGTAAGGGAATACATCTACTTAAAACAGGTAGTGACGGCCGATCCGGATCATGAGACTGAAATAATCAGAAGAATAAGAATAGGCTGGGGTGCGTTTGGCAGGCATTCCCAGATCATGAACAGCAGGTTGCCATTATCCCTCAAGAGAAAAGTTTATAACAGCTGTGTCTTACCAGTACCCACGTACGGGGCAGAAACCTGGAGGTTTACGAAAAGGGTTCTACTTAAATTGAGGACGACGCAACGAGCTACGGAAAGAAGAATGATAGGCGTAACGTTAAGGGATAATAAAAGAGCAGATTGGGTGAGGGAACAAATGCGAATTAATGATATCTTAGTTGAAATCAAGAAAAAGAAATGTTGGGGGGGGGGGGGGGGGGCATGGGCAGGACACGTAATGAGGAGGGAAGGTAACCGATGGTCATTAAGAGTTACAGAATGGATTCCTAGGGAAGGGAAGCGTAGCAGAGGGCGGAAGAAAGTTAGGTGGGCGGATGAGATTAAGAAGTTTGCAGTGGCAACATGGCCACAATTAATAAATGACCGAGGTAGTTGGAGAAGTATGGGAGAGGCCTTTGCCCTGCAGTGAGCGTAACCAGGCTGCTGGTCATGATGATGATGACATTCACAATCTAGGTGACCACTGCGTAAGCACCGCTTCCATTGCTCTGTCACGACCTGAGCGAGATTACTTGGCCGCGTGCCGGGCAGTTGTGGGCACGTGAAGTGATCTGACTTAGTGATGTGCTGGCTCTGCATATCCCCCTTTTCCGTGTTTTCCTGTTTGCCGCACATATGTGCATTATGCTTGTCCGCAACTATAGATCAGTTGGTAGTGCTCCTTGCTCGTCTCTGTCCTTCCTTTCCTCCTTTTGTGCACTACAGAAACACCACCGTTATGTTCTCCTTTGAAGTTGAAATGAGGCCAAGGTACCTGCCACTGTAGCCCAGTGGCTACGGTACTGCACTGCGGAGGCTGATGTACCGGGTTTGTCTCCATTTGCACCGGCCACATTTTCATGGGGGCAAAATGCAAGAAAGCTCATGCACTTATATTTAGATGCACATCAACAAAATGCAGTTGATAAAAATTCATCCAGAATCCTTCACTACAGCAAGCCTTAAAGGGACCCTGAAACGATTTTGACGATTTTCTACAAACGTACTGAGTTGTTAGAGTAGGTCCTACTGATTAATAATTGACACATCTAAGTGCTCCCCATAAAGCGTGTAATTTATTATAAGGCTTTAAAAATGCACATCGCTGCCGATTGCAGCACATTGCGCGGCGGAATTTTAAGCCGCCCCTACCCATATGACCGAAATCACCCATATGACGTCAGTGGGGCGAGCTATCCTATTGGCTGACCAGGGCGCGTGATCGATAAATTTTCCAACTTTATGTTAAACAAATGATGTTCGTAATAGTTGGAATGTTAGTTAATTTGTTTTTATAACAAGAAAGTAACATAAAGAGAATGCACAAGAACAATTTTTCAGTACACTTAAGCACTTCCAGCACGCAGCAAGTGTCGTCTGCTTGTGTTACAACGTGCTCTGTCTTTGACGAGAGCTCCGCTGTCAGTGTCGGTTTGTGTTTTCGCGAGCACTATGATTCGACTTTGTTGCGTTGTGGACTGCAAACGTAGCGACTGGCAATATGTCAAGCTGCGACATCGTGTCCCTCTGCAAGCCAGTAGACGAGCGGACTGGCTGCAGCGCATCGGACTGCCGCTATCCGATCGGCGCCAGGATTTGTGCGATTGCGGCCGTCACTTTACACCGGAAGAGTACTAATGCAATAGCGTTTCGCGAGTCCGGTATTAGCGTAAACGCAAGTGCAAGGGGACAGGGCCTGGCCGTGTCCCCTTGCGTGTGGTTTCAGGGGATGAACAGAAGCGCAAATGTGAATGGTCTGCACGGTGCAGCCACCTGGTGACATAGAGCTCAACCACACACAATAGCAGTAACAAAATGTAATCTTGGCTGCTGGTGTAAATTTTTCGCAGGAGTGTAATCGTTAACACGTTGTTTTTGTAAATGTTTAAAATGTTTTACACTTCGTTAGAGCAATATTAGCTCTTTCTTTGGCTGGTTAAGCTCTGCGCCAGCGGGTGGCTGGACCGTGGAGACCGATCAGGCAGCTCACGTACGCCTACGCTAAAGTTCCTTCATCAACTTGAGTTTATGCCTCCATCGTTCCGTCGAAATATTCAGGTAGTGTGTGATTACCGGAATACCAGACACGTTCGGCGCTACGACAGAATGCTCGCAACGCACACTGCTTTGATAGCTCTCGCTTAGGGTCGACAGCCAAACGGCTAGCGGAGAGGTTTCTCGCGGGCGTGGGCGGGCTCCAAAACAACCGGAAATGGACGATGTGACGTCGCATCGTGATGCAGGGCCAGTGAAGGCGGAGCTTAGCCCCGATCGCTCGGCGAACGAGTTGAGGAGGAAAAGCATGGCTAGGGAGGAGGGTAACTTGTAATCGCTTGTAGCTCCATTAATACGTAACGCTTCACTTAAATTGTGGTGCGAATGTTCTACTTAAGCTGTACCCTAAACGTCTACAAAATTTGACCGAACCGTTTCAGGGGCCCTTTAAAATTGGGTTGTGGTATTGGCAGGTAAAACAACAGAATTTTATTTCTTTTTAAATTTTTTTGAGCACAAAAGTGAGGTTGCTGGAGTTGCTCAACCTTACAAGGTTGAGTTTGACTGAAATTGTTGAATCCGACTTGAGAGAAGTGAGGGAAGCAGAGGCAGTGTGACGCAATGAACAGTGACAATATACGCAATGAAAAAGACACAAACCAAAAGCCTTGCTTTTCTAAGTCTTGCATGCTCTGGTCTGTCTGTGCAGGAGATGACATATGCGGGGTGTCTGTGTGCGTGAGAGAGAAGGATGACATAGTGCAACTGTGGAATGCTGACGCACGTCTCAGCGAAGGTGCTACGGTGCTGTCCCGTGTTCACGCCCTCCTGCCACAAGGCATCACTCCAATTGCCGAGTTCTACAAACGTGAGTGTAACTTCCCAGTTCAGATAACTTCTCATCAACTAGAAGAGATGCAGGTTGCTGCCAAATGTGTAAAACACTGACAGCACTAGCTAGTGCATTCTTACGCTCAGAAGACCCCTATCACTCATGAAAATGTAACATATCATGTAGCCCACTACATTTGATGCATTAAGTGGCATCAGGTTCTACCTAGTGCCACGCAGCTAAAATTAATGTAATTTGCGTAAGATAGCGATAACAGATATATTAAATAAAAAACATAAAGAAAGGTCAGGCTGTATGTGCACAGTGATTCTTAAGTAGGCATCAGAAAGTGTAATGTGAAAATTTTAGGTGACTTTTATATAGTTGGTTTCCGTTAATGGGACCAACAAAATTGATTGAGTTATCTGGCAGGTCGAATTAAGCAAGAGGCAGGAAAGATGCAGAAGCACACCGCTGATTCATTTGGCCATACTTGCCCGATTCGAACGCATCTTCGAATCATGCGCTCTCCCACCTTTTATGGTTTCAAAGTACAAAACTAACTTAGGAATGACATTAGAGCTCCTGAACAAAGTGCATATTTAACGTGCATCCAATTCTTTAGCAAGAAAAACGTAGCATGCCTGTGATTCTGGCAATAAGAAAAAGACAAAACCAGTAAACTTATTTACATAACGTATATCGTCGTCACTCCCTAACAAGACTTTATCGCTGTCTTTGAACCACATGTTGACCTCCGTATGGTCCATAGCGGGCTTGATATTCAGAATTTCTCTGCACTAAAAACGGGATGGTAGCCCACACATGGACTAACCACTCTGCTAATTCATCCTATGACGTATGCAGCTTAAGGTTTCCTACAATATTACTAGAGTGAACTTTGGTGCTAGTGTCTGTGCCATGGGAATGCAACTTCTTTTTGGGCAAGTTGGTGCGATTTAGAAAACATGATTTTAGGGTGCTAAAATGACACTCACAAGGGAGAGACACACAGAGCGCTAACTATCAACTGATTTATTGAAATAGGAGATGGGGCATGATGCAGTTCCTGCGCGTGCACAACTCGAGAGAAACGACGTGACGTTGAAGCATCAACTCTGCCATTACATCTGAGCTTCAAACAAGTTCATCTCAAAAGCATACGACGTGACCGAGGTATTATTCGCACATGTGGTACCTTTCCTTTTGATGTAGCATGTTTCCAAGAGTTCATGAGCAGTTTTATTGCTGCTCCTACCCAGTATGGTAACGAGCATACAGTATCGCTCACATGTGCAAGGGCATTGCAATGCATGCTAAGATGCGCATAGCTCACCTCTCCTTTTTAAAGTGTTTAGGTATGTTGATGATTTTTCTCATTCTTTTAGGGTGCGACTCCCCAGTGTGGCGTTTCGGGAGGCCGTCAATTTAGTTTTAGCCGATTTCAAGCGATGTGAATAGGGACTGTCTTTTAACTTTGAACTGCCTGTTGCTAAGACATTACAGTTTTTACACATTAATCTAACGTTTTTACCTCGTCATGTTTGCTTTGCTTATAATCCACGCATTACGAAAGGACTCCTCCCGTACAACTTGGCCCACTCAAAGGTTGTGAAACGCAGTATTGCCTCTCTATGCCTTGGGTCAGCACTGCGTAAACCATGTTCATACAATGCAGGAAAGTTTTTTACATCAGCGCACTAAACTTTTAAAAGCTGGCTTCCCTCAATCGGTCATCCACGCCATGGCCGCATCTGTTCACTGTACGATGAAAAAGGACCTTGTTGAGTTCCAAGTCTGACATTACCAGAACAGACGTGGTAGACCTAAGGTTGTTCTGTACATGCATAAAATTAGCCACAACCTTAGGAATGTATCAGATAGGTACGGTGTCCGTGTTTTTTTTTTTTTTTTTTCCACCTCCAACAAACTAGCCCAGGCATGTCGTCGTGTCATGAGTACTGAGATACAAGGGTGCATGAAGAAGCATGCTAAGCGTTTTGTGCGCTGTACTGTTGAGGTAGTACACCTGAGATTCCTCTCAGGTGCAGAAAGTCATATGTAAGCCAAACTGGCAGATGCCTGAATGATCGACTGAGGGAGCATTCTAACAAACAAATTGGATGGTGCGCGTCTTAGCACACATTGCAATGCCTGCTCATGTGAGCCATATTTTATCCACTTTGCCACACTGGGTAGGAGTGGCAATAAAACTGCTCGTGAACTCTTCGATACGCGCTACATCGAAAAGAAAAGTGCCACTTGTGTGAGTGATACCTCAGTCATATTGTATGCTTCTGAGATGTGCTTGTTTGAAGCGCAGAAGTAGCTGCAGAGATAATCCTTTAATGTCACGTCATGCCGTATTTATTTGAATCTAGGCCGATAATTTTTTTCAGATAATCATATACCAAACTCCAGGGTCATCTTAGATTCGAAAATTTTAAAAAAACGCGCACCAGTTTTTAATTTAAATTGATAAGTATGGTGCATAGCTAGCACCATCTAAACAAGTTGGTATCACAGCCACTACTAGCTGCACCAGTAGCCAACTGAAGTATGTGAGCGAAATCGCTATTTTGGGGGACCTGTGTGCCTGCGTCGTTCAGCGTGTGGTGTGGCGTTATTGTAATGGCATCAAACAAGCAATGCCACTATAGTGCTGCTTTCAAATGAGTTTGCTAGCTGCAGAGGCCTCGGCAAATGTTCAAGCCGGGCGGGACTTCGGCATCAATGAGAAAAGCGTCAGTCATTGGAGGGGGCAACCAGAGATGCTCTTTATGTGTGCCGCAACAAGGATGGCATTTATCAGACTACAACAGCGATGATGATGTAGAATGAGCTTGACATGCTCATATTCAATAAATGCGGTTTTCATTTTGTGAACGCTGTCCTCTCTTTTTTGTTCGTTCTACTTTCAAGGTACAATTTTCTTTTTCTGACTTCAGATATTTGGGTGTCGGCTTAGAATAGGGGCCGGCCTAGATTCGATTAAATACAGTATCTTTTGAGTTGCACATGCACAGGAATTGCACCATGCTGCATCTTTATTTTAATAAATCAGTGTGTCTCTCCCTTTTGTGTATCTTTTTAACGGCCTAAAATCGTGTTTTCCATAGCATGGGACTGATGAGGCAGTACACATATTTGATTCAAACAGAAGGAATTCACTGTTCTGTTACTATGCCGCCATGAGGCAAGCGTCATTGCCAATGGAGACATTCTCTCCCTATGTCTCTAATAGTGTTTCCAAGCAGTGTTCTTTTCCTGCCTTATTGCCTATAGGAGCTGAGAGATGCACCACAACATCAAGCCCTGCCTCCTTTTTTTTTTCGTTCTCTTCTTTTTGCGACACTATGCCTTCCACATTGGATGATAAGTCATAGTGAGTGACTGAACACTCAATGTGAGGAGGCATTTGTGCATACGACCTTGACTCTGGCTGAGAGTGAGCTTCCACTAGAGGGAAGGTTCACAGCATTTAGTTTAACATTTCAGCTGTGTGTGGTGCGTAGCACTGTAATAACTTGCAGCACATCGTGTATACGCTATGCTTGTCTGTTTAAAAGGCTCAAACCTGGTGAGGGGCATTTTTGTAATGAGGCAAAGGTTGAAGTCTGGACAAGTTTAATTCCTTACAGGGGCCTAGCTGGCAGCTGCCGGACTGGGTTGCAAACTGCCACTTGATATCTCGCAGCAATGCTATAAAGGCCGCCGCTGTGGCACTGGTGTCGCTCGGTCACCGTCATTTGATGTCATGTCCATCCTGCTACGTCACACCTTTAGCAAGTCCAGACAGGACTCAAAGCAGGCATGAGTACAACTTGTTGACAAGCTGTATTGCTGGCCTGGTGGAGCATGAACATGTAGAGATGCTTTGTGTCACTAACCACGTAAAACACATAGTAACTTTGTATTCTAAATATAAATGGCCACCTAAACGTTGGATGGCATTTGCTTATGCACTGTGGTACTTGTTGTTATGGTATTTGTTTTCTAGAGCCCTTTAGTGTAGAACACTCATTAGATTCTGCAACATGTTCGAATTCACTCCCAGAAGTCAGATATCTTCATGTGGCAGTGAATAGTGGGTTTTGAATTTAGTATATCATAAATATAGCATTATGGATATCTCTGTGTGGCAGTAAGCAGATGTATTTACCTAACCCTTTGAGGGGTTTTGTCGTATATGGGCAGTGGCAGTCTTCCATCCCACAAGGTCTTTGCCGTACAGATAAAATTTTAAACCTCCATTTGAAATTTTGCGCTGTAATGATACATGCTCACTGGGAGCTCCTGCCACCTACTAGGACTTACACGAAGCTTTTGAAATTTGATTCTGCTACCTCCTTGTGGAGATAAACAAAACTGATCTATAGCTTCAGCGCGTCGCGCGATCTGTGGCAATGCCCTTTCGTGGTTTCACTTTCGCCGCGTGATTGCAACGGAGGCGCCCTAAAATTGATTTTTATGTTTATCGGCACACCCTTGCTGGTTTGACGGAAGTTGATTTCTATCTTTGTTGGCGCCATTCTTAGCTTGTTTATCACCGATGCTAACAAAGTATTCTTGCTCTCCTTCTTTACCGAGTTTCCTTCAAATTCTTCAGATGTACGGTGAAGCAGCGATATGGCCGAACGCACTGCCCATTCTCTTGACACAGACAGCGATGACTCTTCCGACTCCAATTTCGCTCCATTCACCGAGTCTGAATCAGAAGACAGTTTTTTTTTTTTCAGAAGAGGACAGCTCATCGTCTGACAACGAACTGCATTCAACCAGTTCGACCTCTGACCACAGCGCAGCCGCAACATCTCGAAAGCGGGCAAGACGTGATGTCACCCACTGGGGCACAGGTGATTTTTCGCTACCTCTTTTCACCTTTGATAACTCGCAATCAGGGCATGTTTCGGCCTCTCTGCTCCCACCAGAAACAAGCGAATTGGATTATTTCAAACTGGTTTTCAATGAAGAACTTGTGTCGCTCATCGTCACAGGAACCAACAAGTACGGTAATGAAAAAGCTGGCACATGTCACTCCGGCGCATTGCGACTCAGAACCTTGGCAGCTGTGGACATCCCGGAGCTTTACTGCTTTTTAGAAATTGTGCTACTTATGGATATGGTGCGGAAGAACACCCTGCAGGACTATTGGTCGGTGGACTTGATGCTGGTGACCCCATTTCTTTAGGAAATTTTTTCCGTGAACCGCTTTGTTCTTCTGCTGTGCGTCCTGCACTCTATTTCCATAACAGAGCGATCCGATCACCTAAGGGCCATTATATTTATGCATTGATGAATCTCTGATGCTTTGGAGAGGCCACCTTTCATTCCGGCAGTGCGTACCGTCCAAAAGACACCGGTTCGGAGTGAAGATGTTCATTATGGTGTGATGTGAAAGCTGGGTATGTACTGAGGTTTCTAGTTTATACAGGAGCTACAGTTAGCCTGGCCCAAAGAAAGGAGCTTGGTTATGCAGGCTTTGTTGTTGCTGACCTTCTGGCAGACTTTCTTGAAAAAGGGCACTCTCTGTTTGTGGACAGTTGGTACTCAAGCCCATTGCTATGTGAATTTCTCCAGAGCAACAGAACAAATGCATGCGGAACTGGGCAAATCAACAGGAAGGGCCTGCCCTCTTTCAAAAAGAAGGTGAAGGGTGAAATAGAAAGTTTCCACACAAACACTCTGTTTGCCTTGACAAGCGCGAAGTCACTATTGACATCAGTGCATGGACCCCAGATGCAAGATCGGATAAGGTGGACAGAGCGACTGGAGAAAAAAAGAAAAAGCCTGCATGTGTACTTGAATACACGAAGAAAATAGGACCCGTCGACAGGGTAGACATGCAGCTGAGCTTCAGTGAAAACATCAGGAAAACTCTGAAGTGGAACAAGAAGTTCCTTTTTCACCTGCTCGTCATGTTACTGCTGAACGCATTTGTTCTCTACCGCGAGAGAACTGGCACCCCGGCTAAGCTTGCTGTGTTTAGAAAGAGAGTTGTGACCCAAATATTGGAGCAGCACCAGACCCAGATCCAACAACCAAGGCGCAGAAGACGAACCACAGACAATCCACTGCGACTTACAGCACGCCACTTCCCAGAGAGGGTGCCTCAGGCGTCTGCCCAAGGCAGCCGCATTCAGAGAAGATGTTATGTGTGTGCCAACAAAACTTGTCCATCCAAGAGAAGAGACACATTTTATGTGTACAGACTGTGATAAGGCACTGTGTGTAGACCCATGTTTCAAGGCATATCACACTCTGAAATACTATTGAACCTTTTACAGTTCTGAGTGATGCTGACACCGAAGTGCTGTTCCTGATTTTTTTTTACAATTTATTCCCAACTTTACACTTTTTGTACATTCAAAATCCGCAATAAAGTAATTTGACCATTTGGGAAAGTTCTTTTCAAAAAAATTCGAACCTCAAAGGGCTAACGTTGCTTGACAGAAGTGACATTTGTTTCTGTGTGACAGAGGTATGGCACTCGCTCTGTATTTCACAATACAGGTTGCAATTCTGTCTTTTGCAATGCAGGTTGCATGAAACAGTCACAGCGGCATTCTATCAACTTGCTGTGGCAAAGCATGTCTTTTGCATGTTGCCTAATTCAGTTCTCTTATTTTATATCATGCTACTGGTTTATATCATGCTACTGTTTCATCTCGGTGCTGCTTTATGGTCACCTAGTAGTACACCATAACCCACGCTATAGCCACTGTTTTCTGAGGCAGCGCTACTCTACTGAAACTGAAAGAACTACTGAAGCTTTAATAACTCGGGACAAATATTTGCAAAACACACTAAATCAAGTGTACCTAAATTAGAAAGGAGGTCGGAATTAGCTGGAACACATACTCAAAGCAGCCACTAGCCTTTATAATAAACTCCAATGCTCTGCCAAGTATAAACAGTATTCAACAGAAATGCTAATTAATAACTATCAAGAAATGAACACCATAGAAAGATGTTCCCGGAGATACCAAGTGTCGCCTGTCACTGCAGTAGGAAGTTTGGTATTAGCGCACACAAAGGCCAAGCTTTAAAAAAAAGATACCGTCAACATAAACACCTGTTTTTGCTCGATGTGTAAGGCCTGCAAATGTCTTCAGTACGATAAAAATTGAAAGTGCTGCTAGGAATCGTTTCCACAAAATTGATTCAGTTTTACCTGCACCAGCACACAGTATATATGCTGGAATGTTTCTTCCACTGCTAACAATACACTGGCAGTATAGGACAGCCAATGAATGTTAGAATAAATGGATGTTGTACAAATGCAGCTGACAAAACTTCTCAAGAGCTGCTGCTGAACAATTGAATCTGCTGAGTCACAATTTCGAAGAACTTAAGACTTCAAATTGCACTGGCCCTGACCCTTGTCTTCTTTTCCTCCTTCTCGGTCATTTTGTTCCCTTGATTGTGCTGAAATGCCTTATGTCAACCATAACCAACTCGCCCAACAGCAAGTCTTATTTTAGACTTCATACTATGCAGGCAAACTGTTGTTCCCCTAGGAACAGAAAATATAGTCATGTATCATCCACTTGTGTAACACACTGTGTGATGCAGGTTCTTTTGTGTCTGTATTGTTTCAGATGATTCCCTGAGGCGGAGCCTCCGAGAACTGAATTAGGACAAAGCCGTTTGTTGCAAAATGCAAACAAAACTTTTAATGCAACCAGTGTGGAGAGAAACACACAAAATAAACACTCAATGAAACATTCACAGCAAGAAATAACATACACTCAGAGCTATGATAGTACCAATGGCACTTGAGTTAGGGGCAGACTATGAGTGTGAGCACACGCAACAGTTCGATGCGGAGGGGCGGGGACGAGGCGGCGAAAGAAGTGGCACTGGTCTCGCCACAGTGTCGATGTAGTTAACCGATAAGCCAGAGACCAGAGCGTGGCTGCTCTGGCTTGGAGAGAGGATGCAGGTGCCTTGGTGGCACGGCAGATAGAGGCAGCATTTTGGCCAGGCATCCGGGTGCTAACTCGGGCCTGTAGCCCGACTACTCGCACTCTGCTTGCAGGCGCAGAAGTTTGCCGGCCTCAGGTAGCAGTCTGTGCTCGGGTGTAATAGTGATGCCTGGGAAAGGGTTGGCAGGACGTCCCGGTTGGGTGAAGTCCTGGAGGCTCGGGTCCGGAACACAGTGGCCTGTCTTCAACTCCCAGTCTGGTGGCCGCTCTTCACCCTTGCGTTGTTTCCTGGAACTCTCACCCTCTTCTGCCAGCGCGCCTTGCCTTTCTGCCACTCTGTCTGATTTGTCTTTGCCTTATTGGCCCCTGGGAACTCTGTGGACTTTCCCGATTGGGTCACTTTACTTTTAACATTTTCCGCTGCACATTCTCGTGCTTGACGCTCCACGTGTGCGCTTTGTCCTTCTTTTCTTCTACCACGGCACTGTATCGCACACTCCACACATCTCAACTGCAACAAACATGCATAAATGTTTAAAAAAGTGTTTGCTATTCTTATGTTACCCTAATGTTACCCTTATGTTACCCTGGGCTTATGTTACCCTAATCATAAGGAACACAAACAGCAGTGCTTAACTTTTGCAATCTTGCATCCGAGAGAACTGAGCCATCCTATTCTTTATCTCAATGTTGTTTTCTCATAAGCCATTTCTTGCTAATCATTTTTTCTTAGTTGTAATCACTTCACTTAAATTTAATCTCTCCATCATCTGCTTCGTAGTTCAACAAGGTGCAAAACTGGGCAAGTTGGTTTATTGTTATGGCAAAAGCAGCACAAAAAGATAGCTGTCCTGTGTATTTCTCTGGTCTTGTGCTGCTGTTACCATGAATACTTCAACAGTTCTTATTCTTTCTCAAATTTTGAGTAGACATGTATATTAATACTAGTTTTGTTAATTTCCCATTTGCACTTTTTACTCTTAGCCAGACACCTCTCAGTGCAAATCAGTTTCTTCTAACCTAATTTTTTATTACTTTCTTTACTGCAGAAAAATTGTGCAACACAACACATTCTGTCAAGTCGTTACAGGCCAACTGCAACATAGTTTAGGTTTGCACAAGAAGCCTAGTTTCAGATATCAAATGTGGAATAGCATCTGTGTAAAATTTTACATTTAAAGTGCCAGTAGATGTGTCACAAAACACTAGCATAAAAAGGGCGTTTTTGGAGCTGAAACTAAGAAAATGCTGCCATTACCTCTCGGCCTGGAAGCGGCGACTCTTAACACACGGCCCTTCAGCATGACTGATGCCCTGAAAAATCTCAGACGTGTCATGCTGGGACTTTCCAACAGCAATGGAGAAACGTTAAAGGTTTTTGATTGTCATTGAAGAGTAGTGCATGCCCAGTGGCCCAAGTTTCCATCAAAGAGGTTCACTGAAGAGCAGTACATACTCCAAGTTGGTCCAACAGCTGGTTTTAAACCCACCTTGCTCAGCCAGATGCTTTACCTTTTAGACCATGGACTACCCAGTGACCCTAGTTGGTGGGCAAATAGTTAGAACACATGGGTACCAGAAAGTTATCCAAGCCCAAGCAGACAGTCAAAATGCATATTCTATAATGGTGAGCTGGTGTATTATAGTTAAGACAGTGTCTTTTGTTATTGCATTCTTGCTTGCAAAGCATCCTCTCATGTGACGCTTTTTGGCATTGTAGACACTTAGTTTAATAATACAGCTTAAATTACTTCTTTCTTCAGTGCCCTTTTAAAAGACAACGATGACAGGCTCCTTGACAGGAATAAGTGGATACATCCCAATATTTTCGCAGGCTGTGTACTCGCTCACGTTGCTGCTTGTGCCCACTAATATTCACGCATCAGTCACTGGCTTTTATAATCACTTCCATTCACACTTTCAGGCACCCATTCACCAGCACTTGCTCACATACATAGTCATCCGCTCACACTTGCAGACAGTCACTCAGATTCATACTCTCGTCCACTGAAACTCACCAGCACCCGCTCCCGTTTACTCACACTACATCTCACATCTGCCAAATGAGTGTGGAGCAAGTATGAGCAACAACAAGTTGGCTCCTTGCGTAGGCTGTAATCAAATAATGTTCTCTCTCATTTCAACACAATGGCTTTGTGAAAGCTATGGATGCTGCAAAAGTGTGCCTATCACATAACTTGATAATGATGATGCAAAGTACAATGGAAGATGTTGTACCACCAGTATAAATGTTGCACCGAATGTCATGCATTCCCGCAGACTTGCCTTATATGCACGTGTTGGATACACAAGCACTTCTATTACCATGTGAACAGGTTCTACACAAGCTATTGGCAACAAGTCTAAACCTTTGAAGCTTGGCTAGTGTGTGCCGAATGTGAGGACACTGTGTGGGTGAACATCAGAAGAGATGGTTGCAACAGCAGCTAACACACAGCTGCATCAACTTTATAACAAAAATATTTTTTTAACAGACGTGTTCGCTATGCACACAAATAAAAAAAAAAAAAGCTGCACACGCACCACTTACACTTGCAAACCGTTACACGGGAGAGTGTGTGGCACTGAAGACCAACTTTTTCGGGAAGTCTGACGCAGTCACCATAGTATGTCACAAGTACTTTAGTCAGGCGGGGACGTTTTCCCAAAGCCAAGGCTTTAGGATGCCGTTTCATTTAGGTCTCTGCTGGTCGACAGGGTTCGACGAAGGAGCCAGTCGCTACCCGAGTGCAGGTTTAAACTGCGTCGACTGTTAACACCCGCACTTAGTCCACCTTTAGGTCGGCATCGTCGGCAGCCGGTACGATTTTCACTGCGCGCTCGTCGTTGTCGCCTGTCGCTTCGTCATTGGCGTCGCGCGCGGGGTCATCCGCTGCTGCGGCGTTTTCCGTAGGCTCAGCACTTGGAAGCGTCGTTGTTGTGGCCGCTTTCGACGTCTGGCCACTTTCCTCCTGTTTTTCACACGAACTGTCAGTCTTGCCCGCTTGCTCACCGCTGCCGGCAGCCTCTTTGCCCGTCGTCTGGGTCACCTCGTCTGGGTCGCACACGGGGACATCCGCTGCTTCGTAGTTTTCCGTCGGCTCAGCAGTAGAGAGCGTTGCGTCTTCTGTAGAACTTTGCTTGCTTGCTTGCTCCTCGCTTGTTGCCTCTGACCCTTTCGTTGCGTCATCCTCCTCGTCTTCTTCAGACGAACTGTCGTCTTCGCCCCCCTGCCCACCGCTGCCGGCGGATGCCTTGCCCGACGTCCGGCGCTCTTTGAGCTTCTGCTTCCTGCGCTGCCGCTTGGCCCGTTTCTTGGCCGTTCGCTCCTCGGCTTCGCGGCGGTTGCGCTCGACGCGCTCGCGGAAATCCACGTCGAGCTGGTCCTCGTGGGCGCGTTGGTCGATGTACTTCTGGCGCGCGTACTCCTTGCGACGCAGGTGACGGTACACGTGAAACTCCCCCGAGCCGGCGCCCGCGCTCGAGCCCATGACGTTGCGCACGAACTCTGGCGCCTCGTGCGGCGCCCGCGGCCTGGCGGGCTCCGGAATGATAACGGGACGCTCGGGGTGCTCCATGAGCCGCTCGAGCTTCAGGCGCTGCACGTCGTAGGGGTTCTTGGGCACCACGACGGGCGCCGTCGATCGCGGCGGCTTCTTCGACGGCTTCTGCGTCGTCGGCACACCGAGCTCTCCGCTCTCCGCGTCGCCCATGGTGTGCGAGTGGAGGAAAGCGTTCTTTCGCTGTCTCTGCTCCCTTGTTTTCGGCGGCCGTCGACAACGCACAAATTCGAAGCGTTCGAAAGTGTCAGAACGCGTTCCTGAGCGAACGACGAAACGACTGCGAGGCAGACCGGAAAAACATGCAGCAGGAAGCAGGTGGCGCTGCGTGTATGTCAGAAGTTTTGGTTTCGGTTTCACTTCCGGTTGGTTTTCGGTTCTGTTATTGTTGTTCTTGTGCCTTTTCCGTTATCGTTTTTATTGAAGTTCGAAATACTAGTTTTTAATCCTTGTGCTGCTTTACATTTTTTTTAAAGAATCAATAAATTTGCCTCCTTACTTTGCAGCTTCTTCAGCGCCTGCTTTCGCATCCGCGTCTCTGTGTTCGCAGGCTTCCATATCGTTCCGCGTCGTGATGGAAAAAAATTTTACCTTAACTTCATACGTATGATTGCAACGATATACTCAACCTATAAGCGTTCATAATGGTGGTGCGTAAGACCACGAATACAATAGCCTCCGAGATGGCGCTGCATGGCACTTTCGTGCCGCCTTATTTCGGAGGCCATGCGATAACTTGGGTGGGTTGAAAAAATTGAGCTAGAGGTGTGCACGCGTCACGGTCCGGTTCTTGTGCCTGTTTCACGTATTGCGAAATAATATTCGTTTGGGAGAATTTTCGCTTACTGTGGTGCACGGTGACATGTCTATACGATTTGATTTGAAGTACTGTTTGAATGAACAACGGAAATGTACTATCTTGCACCGAATTAGCTGAACCAACATGCATTCTTAGATGCAGAAAAGGAATAAACTTCTCCAACCACCAGACTCATCAAATAGAACCTGCTATTACGTTCTTTTACCCCGTTCAAGTTCTCGAATCCCTGTTGTCACCATTTAAAATTTCGGCTGTCAGTGATCATTTGCTGCTGTTTGATTTACTTCATTTTATATTTCTGATTAATAAAAAAAATATTTTCATTGGTCGATAATTCACCCACGCAATTGTGTGCATGGTGCAGGCAGGCGCCCACTTTCTTTTTTTTTTAATTATGAATGTATGGTGATTTTCTCTATTACAGAGAGTTGGTATTTTTGTTTTAGAGCAGCAAAATAAACGAGAGTTTGTTGATTACCTATCACCACTTTGATGGCGGGTAAGGGCGCAGCTGCGGCCGCTTTGTAGACTGCACTAACCTCGTCACCCTGCCATTCCGCACCACCACAGTGTGCTGTGCGTAAAGAAACATCTTCATTGGTACTAACTTAACTGCATTCCGCTTGAGAATATTGAATGACTCTAGCCTCTGCAAACATATAGCAGAGCCTTTACCGCATCGGCATTACTGATCACATGTATCTTGTATTATTGTTAGCAACCGTGTTTATTTGTAGTGTTAGAGTGTGTTTGCTTGTCCTTGTAATATACTACTTGCTACCTTGTACTTTCTATTCAGCTCTGAAGTCGTCCTCAGTGTGGTGCATGTTCACAGAATCCACTTGGTGAATTTCTTGCCAGCTTTTCTGTCACAAAATGTCCCCCAACTGGTAGATTTGCCTAAAACTAGATTTCCTTTACAACTGAATTTTCATGACTTGGCTTATTTTGCAGTGATGCATATAGCTGCACTGGCACAGACCTTCAGTTGTAGAAGTGAGCTTTCATTAGAATTTAATCATGTAGTACCACAAATTAGTTATGCCTCAGAATACAAGTGCACCCTTCTGCGATTTTATTTCTTGTGTCACATGTAATGTCATTATGGATTACCGACTGGATTTTTTTTTTTTTTCTGTTTGTGAGTCTAACTGTCGGTATTTGGTTCTTTGGATGGTTCACCCAGAATCGACTATACAGTATTCTGTTAAAGCAGTTTTGTGTGTTACTGACGTGCATTAGTGGGTGGCATCATCATCTTTGAAAATTCCTTACTTATTGTAGTCTTTTATTACACCAAGCACGTAATAATAGGGTAGTGGTGAGTCACTGCATTCTTGAGTCCTGCATCGCCATTAGAGCTGAAAGGAAAAACCATGACTGTATTGATTGACTTCGCCACATATTAAACACAACAGAGCCTCACCTCACTAATCTTTGCTACTTAGGAGAGGCCCCTTTCTGTGGCATTGCTCATCGCTCATTGTAAAGCACTGGAACTCCGGTTACTTTGTTTAACTGTTTAGAGGCTAGCATTGAACTCTTTTTCTGTTTTCCTATTCATCATGTAAATGCTGTTAGGCTGTAGTGCTCACGCACTAAGATGTTGCCCTAATTAATTGCATTTGTGCCACCAAAAATTGAATGCGAGCTGAGAGGTAGCAGAGACTTTCATGAGGCGAGCTCTTTTTCAAGGTCAGGGACAACAGAGAGATGGCAGCTGCAGCCTTGTTGAGTGCACTACACAAGACCTGATGTGTTGCAGGTTAGCCTAGAAAATATGCTTTGTACTTTACTGCTGAATAACGCTGTGGCCACCATCAAAGCACTCCTCCTCAGAAATTACTAACCAGTGCCTAGTTAGCCTGCTCCACTCCTGGAAACAATTTTGGACCTTTTTTTCTGGAATTGCCTAGAGAGCTGCTGCAATATTGGCCTTAGGTTCTGAATGTCATGTAAGTGTATTCCTTTCAGAACTTTGGTTTTTTGGTAAAGGTCTTGCAAAATCGTTTGTTTCCTGGCCGAAAAGATCCATTCAGGCAGCATATGCAGGGTGCACTCTCAAGGTGTGCTCTTTCTTCAACAGTCACTCATTCCTTCCCTTAGATGTTTAATCCATTGTGGTACTTCTTGGAATTTTGCTCTTGCTCTGCCCAGTGTCACAAAAAATTCGATGTTCAGAAATTTTCTTGGCAGCGCACACACAAGTGCAGACAACAGTACACAGCACTCATCATCAAATCGTCACATGTTGTGTTGTTGGTTAACACCTCAATGTCACACTTTAGTCACTGCCATGAGAGACTGAAATGCCAAGCTTATGAAATATTACAGAGCTGTTTGTATAGCTTTACTATGTACAGCACAGAAAAAAAGAATGGAGACAAGGAAAAGTGGGGACGACAAGGGGGCTGTCTTTCAACTTCGGATTATTAAAATGTGTCACAATTAAACATACAAGATCACGGAAAAAATTTAACAAATATACAGGAAATAAGTTTCAGACTGCCAAGAAAGGCAACAAAATCAGGAGGGACCAAAGGCAAGGTGTAGTTGCATGTTATCTAGATAAGCAAATTCATGCCTAATTAGAGCAACGGATGCCTGACTCACAATTTTTCAACAAACCTTTTGAAGAACACCACACGTCATCATTACTTTTCCATGTATATATCATTTTCGCATTGTAAATTGTGAGTGTGTTCCCATTCGCCCAGTACTCTGTTTTTGTTCAGTATACTGCTTGCATGGAGTCCCTCCTGGCAGTGCCAAATGATGGCAAGCTCACAAACTTAATTGTCCGACCTTGTATTTTCAATAGTTCACATGCAGACAGGAAATTATAATAGTTCTTTATCAAGGTGTAATAACACAAGAATGCAAATTCCTACTGCTACCCAGCTTGTTAACTAAGGTGGTACAAGCTCCAGTCAGTGTAGAGGCATACACCTATCTGAAATTACTCAAATAAAATCAGAAGCAAGAAAAAAAGCATTTTAGTTTAG
The DNA here is from genome assembly GCF_050947875.1 of Dermacentor variabilis. Classification (NCBI taxonomy): domain Eukaryota; kingdom Metazoa; phylum Arthropoda; class Arachnida; order Ixodida; family Ixodidae; genus Dermacentor; species Dermacentor variabilis. Next base: position 75,174,930 of record NC_134576.1, on the reverse strand, counting down.
TTAGCCTTAACTTCTTTGTATTTCAGTTGTCGATGACAGCACATTGTTTAGCTATACAATATGGCCCGTCTTGTGTTCATTCAAATGCCTTCTCTTGTTTCTACGTTGCAGCTCACCAGTCCAGGTTGGCCTTTGAAGGGGGTCACAAGAAGATGTCCCGCTAGTCAGTGGAGCAGCTACGATCCACACGGACCCAGTGGTGATGCCAGGTGCCTGTGGCTCGCCAGTTCAGAAGACTGAGCATGGCAGCCAGCAGCCTTGTTGCCTTTTTTTGTATCCACCTCTGTATATGTTTTTTATTGACTAGCTGTTGTTTTCAGCTGTCATTGGGTGAAACAATGGGACTTCCAATGTTTTGATTCTAGGTATTGTCACCAAAACTGGTGCTTCATCACTCACGATGACTGAAGAACAAAGATATTGGCTGTGCTATTTGTTATGCACCATGTCCTTCTTCTTTTCTTAGTTTCTAGTGCAAGCTCTGACATATTGTTTCAGTGAAAGTGGTTTAGCCATAAGTGATATCGAAGGTCATATAATCGGCATGTTTCGAAGGGCTAAGGCCTGATTAAAAGTTGTTGCACTATTATTGTTTACCATGGGCTTGATTGCAGTGGTTTTGTATTTATGTAAAAGTGTTAATTTCTTAATGCTTCCTTTTATCTGAGGGATGTTGTTTTACATATGGAAGCTCAAGCACAAGATTTTCCGAACTGTTGTTGCTGAATTGAGTATCTTACAGGAGGTTGCTAGCGGGATTTATGAACCTTACCATGGTTGGACAGCCCACACATCATTTGAGAGCCTTTGTGGGAAAGTGAATATTCACATTGGGATAGAAAAGGCACAGTTAGCCTTGGTGGTTATGTTATTCTAGTTAGAGCAGGAATTTAGTGTTTCAGGGACTTTGTAAAGGATGATCTTCTTATTGATGGCTAATTTAATACCATTTGAGTGAAGCTGTGTGTCGAGCCAAGTCGATTAGCATAAGCATGAATCATTTTTAGTGAAGCATGCTTTAGCAACTGACCCAGTGATGTGCCACACAAATTAATTGGAATGTCTTTGTCTTGAAGCACCCCGCATGTAGGTATTTCACAGTGGTGTATTTGTGAAGTACTATATCTTGAGTTGTAAATCTTTGATGATGTCAACAGTATGTTGTTCTTATGCATATTGTCTTGCCACTCAGCCTTTTTTGTTGTTTTTTCGAACTCTTTAATTAACAGCTCGGTGAGACAGCTTGTGAACATTTAGCAGCCACACACATATCTATCTGTTCAGGAAGCTCACAAATTGGTGATGTGATGAGGCTTTAATCTTCTGAGGAAGCATGCCAGCATTGCAATCTTTTTTACTTTAGCAACAGTATTAAGCAGTTTCAAAAACAGTGATCATAGTTTTCATTTTACAGAGTGCAAAACGCCTTCTGCTCTTTACTTTGCTGACAAAAACGGCAAAAAGCGAGCTTCAGTTGAATGAGAAGCAGCTAAAATGTTACACTACTGACTTGTCTGGCAACTTGTGTTAGCTCATGCCAAGTGCTTTTCTTTTTTTCTCTGGTTAAGAGTTACAAATGTGTGTTAGTCTATGCACAACATAGGCTGTAGCTGTGCCTGATGAGTGTGTGTGCTTTGGTGGTTTTGGGATGAATTCCACCATCAAAGTGACACTTGAGCCATGCAAAAGGTGAGCCGTGAAAATAATATTGCCATAAATAATTGCTTTTAGCTGATTATAATGCCATTAATTAGCGACATGCAGCTTGCACTTTAGCACTAATTTGCATGTGTTAAGCAGCTGCAGTCTTCGACTCTCCATGCGGGTAAAATGCCAACTGTGCATTGTCTTGCCACCTGTAGTGCCTTGAATTAAGCTGTAAAAGTTTGTTATTTGAGAGAGAAATACTTTAGGAAAGGATACAGTGTGTTTTAGGTCACTGTTTATTACATGTACTGCCTTGAATTTTCATCTTGAATCATAGCCAACTGGCTCTGAGAAGTAGGTGTAAAATTTTCAAAGGTACAAGTTTCATACAATTGTGCACTAGTAATTCAGATGTTATTATGAACTTTGACAATGCGTCTTCTTCAGCTACGAATTGTGGAAATTATTGTAGTAAACAAGATAACTTGCTGAATTCAAGCGAGAGAAACTGCTGATTTGATTAAATCTGGCCATCTCTATTTTTATTCTCTTTCAGAAAGAGCAGACTGGCTTACGTTGCTTTTGTGATGTCACTGAATACACATAGGCTGTCAGCTTTGCATTGTAAAGCAAGCATTCTTAGCTAATGACTTTAACATTTTTCTTGCTTTTAGAATATAGTCTTCCAAAATTTACTGTGAAGCTGCAGTTAAGACTGTGATAAGCCAGTATCAGCTCTAGCTCACCTTGATTATGGCTAGTAGCAAGCTGGTTATAGTACCTGTGTGACCTAAGCTGCGGTCATGGGCTTATTTCTGACTGCTACGAATTGGCCTTTGATGTTGCTGTAGTTGCACAACTGTTGTATCCTTGTCGACCCTCTTCTGCTGTGCAACAGGCTACTGATCGTAGCCACAGGTGCAGATTTTTTTTTTTCTTCAGCATGTGTAAGAGGTGCCAGCGAGTGTTTCACTAGCCCTATGTATATCAGAGAGTACAAAATATGCAGGTACAAAATATGCAGGACATTCAAGTGATGCCCTTGGCTTCCTAAAGTGTTTGACTGAACATTGTGTTTGTATATAGACAAGCAGGTTCCTCCAACGCTGCTGTAATGCATATTTCTTGGCCCACAAGTTCTGGGCATGTATATTCTTGCAAATTCTGTACAGAGTTAAATGCATCATTATGAAAGTTCACTGGAAATGTTACGCTGATGGCAATAAGTGACAGCATTTTTCTTTGAAGTGTTTTTCGTCAGGTTAGATACAAATAAATGATGATTTAACAAAAAAACGCATTTGTTATTCCTTTGGAGGGAATAAACGGAACTAGAGGTTTGCAGTGTGACAACCGCAAGACTTTGTGGAAAGCTCTGAAAGTGTTTATTCAGTTTCATGGAATGCAATCCAGATTTAAAAAAAAAAATGACATAGACCCGCCTTTTTGGCGCCCTTCAGAGCCACATCTGGTTTGAACTCGGAATTTCGCACGTATCACTGTGCGTGTGCTTCTTCTGTGTGTCTGCTTCAAGGGAAACTAAGGAGAACGAGAAGAATGAGTGCGCTTCCAAAATATTAAAAACGTAACTTTTACCCTGGAAGCAAGCTCCAAAATGATTGCCATGCACGTTTAAAGTGGCGGTGGCACATGAACGGAAGGGCTGTAGGGAAAGCCTGCAGAAAAGATTAAAAATCTAGAGACGAGTAGCACCGCCTTTATGAAGTTTCCGGACCAGCTCGCCGGGAGGGTGACCTCGGTGATCGGGCGGCGTAAGGCCATGCTCTGACCTAAACATCATAGATTATCACTGCAAGCTGCTCGTGGGCTTAGCTTATATTTTGTCGATATGAAGACGGCACTGAATTGTAATAAGCAGTCAAAAAACTGAACTTCCAGGCAATTTTCAAGAATTTTTACTGACGTGCAGCGACCCGAATACCATGAAATCCGCAATGTGACACATGAAAGACACACCGATGCCTTGGTTTCAGCTCGAAATTTTTAAAAAATGCAAAATTAAAGCAAATTTAAGGTCTCATTTTCACTTTTAAAACCTAGCTCGTGCCGCCAAATCAACGAAAATGTGATTTTTGGATAATATTTTATCAGTATAGGCTGATTTTCTTTTAGAGTTTTTATGAATGGGTCACCTTAGTTACAGCAGCCAGCTGAAAGGGACGCATTTAGCTTAATTTTCAAGTTTCGTTTTCGTCACCGCACACTAAATTTTAAGAATTTCATGTTTCCATGTACCTTTCTTTTCTGTAAAGTAACAACAAGACGCGATTGTGCCATTGAAATGGATTATATACGAAATACTTGGATGTGGACTACTCCAAACGACCGGCCTCCCATTCACGGCACCATTAGCCACCATATATTATGGCATCACTAGGCAAAGGCTGGCTGACTTCCAAACAGCGAACCCGCCGTGGTTGCTCAGTGGCTCTGGTGTTAGGCTGCTGAGCACGAGGTCGCGGGATCGAATCCCGGCCATGGCGGCCGCATTTCGATCGAGGCGAAACGCGCAAACACCCGTGTACTTAGATTTAGGTGCACGTTAAAGATCCCCAGGTGGTCGAAATTTCCGGAGTCCTCCACTACGGCGTGCCTCATAATCAGAAAGTGGTTTTGGCACGTTAAACCCCATAATTTAATTTTTTTTTCCAAAAAGCGAGGATATGGTAAAAAAAAATCCGGTGATTCCTACACACTTCTTATGAGTTGTGAATGCAAAGGAATTAATATCCAACTAAATGCCACTGAGCGGCCCCTGCGGGTTTTGCGCTGCCAGTTATGTTTGCGTTAATGCTTGTTCCGCCCGCCATGTATTGGGACAGTTGACGACGACGGTGGATTTCGCGGCCTGCCTAGTCGCTCATTTTGCTGCGTTGTTCCACTCACGATACTCACGGATTCCCAGCGGGCCTGCCGCAACTTCCTACAGGGAAGAATTGGAAGACCTGCTGCACAAATCTTAGCCGACATACTCAAGGAGGACCCTGAGGGCATCACCACCCAAACCACCATCTGGATGCCGGGCCATACCGGCATCATGGGCAACCTGCAGGCCGACGGAGCAGCTCGAGGATTCATGCACAACCGAGCACTCATCACGCCGGCTGCAGAAGACCCGGACCCTGTCAACCTCAAGTATTCAGCCATCGTGAACTACCACAGAGGGAGTCGCTTGCGATATCCACCACCCCATCGAAATCTAGACAGAGGATGAGGATGCTGCTACCTGGCGTAGGCTCCAGACAGGTACTTACACGAACCTACACATACCTACACGCTACACCCCACAGCCTACAGGGACGGATGCCCGTGGTGCAGGGCCACACCAACTCTATACCACATTACGTGGGAGCGCAGTGCACAACATAGAGCACCCCGACAAGAACACCACGAGGGAGCAATGGGAGGCACTGCTGTCCAGCTGGGCCCTCGACGACCACCTCAAGCTGATACAGAGAGCTGAGAAGATGGCAAGAGCCAGCGGAGCCCTGCACTAGGGATCCCGACTATTAGCGATTCTTCTGATTATTCATTTAATAAAGTTTATCTATCTATCTATTCCGCTCCCTTGCTTCGTCTGCGGTGTGCTGGCGTAGACGGCCACATCTCGCTACTGCCGAGGTCGTGGCCGCCGACGATGTAGATGCTTCGGGCTGCATAGTGGTAAGCACGTAACTGTCTCAGCCAGCAAGCACGAGCCAGCGTCCCGAGTGCGCGAGCCTGCTCATGACATGGCGTCACAGCCAATGGGAAGTCAGGCGCCGTTTTTTTTTTTTTTCGCTACTACAGACGCTCATATGACGCTCATTCGAGCGTCATATTACGTCATTTACACGAAGCGCCATATTTCCAGGTCATAGGTGCCTAGATCAGATTAAGAAAGGGTGGGGGGAGGGGAGCGTGAATTGACTGCAGACATGACGTCAAACCGCATTTGAGGGCGTGGAACGCAGTCTACCAGGAATAAGGGCTAATTGTTGCCTTGATCAAGTTGGGCCTGCTAGTTCGAAAATGCAACCGCCGTCCGGAGGCACTGGCCTTGTTAACCTCTAACAATCTAAACCGCGTCTACCGAAGAGCACGCATTGCCAAAGCCTTATCTTCCCCGCTGGACACCTTCAAGTTCCATCAGTTGTCGATCCTTGTCTGTCTTGCGTTATCTCGGCGGCTACGCGGACAATGCTCGCTTGTTCCCATGGTGACCATGGGGGTGATTGCTGGAGATAAGCCGTCAAATGCACGGGCCGTACCGTGCAAAGCGCCAGCGTTCAGATGCCAACCGTGCATGTATTGGAAACACTCCTACGAAGAATCGACGCTGCGATCGTGCAGCATTCACACGCAACTAAACTGACCGCACTTTCACATCTGGTTGTTGCTTGACCTGCTATTTGAACGTGAATTCCAAGCATTGGTGGTGTCACTCTGATCAACCGCACTGTGTGGGTCGGTCGCAGCTCGTCACTTGTGGGTGAGTATCGATTTGCGCAGTGCTCACGATTGTTTCTTCGCCCGCTGCAAGAATACTCGGCGAATAGTTGTTTAGTAAATACGCGCGCGCTGCTGCACACTACACACAGATATAGTACGCTTCTGCGACAGCGTTTTTATATCGTTGGGCTAAAAACAAAAATCTTAAAAGCAAGGTTTCTTTACCTGTAGCTCTTTGAATTTCTTGCTGCTGCTACTTTTTCCCGCAGCAGCTACACCTATCGTTGTCTTTCAGAATAGCTCTTGCCGATAGCCTGGGTTATGCTGAAAGCATTTTTCGTCGTGACCCCGTTGCCGTCTCACTACTGTCATCTCTGCTGGACTGGCTACAGTCTTGCACGATTGGCCGGCACCGAACGTAGTGCAAGTAACCACCCGATGTAGTGCGAATCGAGGTGGCCCGCGGCGGCAGGTGATAAACGTATGCGCAGGCGTGATCTCCAGATATCCACGCGTCATCGTTGTCATGCCGTTGCCGCTGCTCTGTCGCCGTTATTTAATCGCCATTATGCCGTTGTGACCACTTATTCGTTATCATATACCATCGTCATCCTTATGCCATCTTAATTCAGTCCCTGTCATTAGGTTGTCAAAAACGTCATCACGCCGCCAGATTTGAGCTGCCGTCGTGATAGTGTCAACGTCACTCCGTCGTCAACTTTCTTTTCATGCCATTGTCATCACTGCGCCGTCGTCACAGAGTCGCTGTCATTGCTTCGTGGAATCATGGTCGTTCCAGCGCCGTCATTCTGTCGTATTCCACTGCCATTATCCCATACTCTGTTTGCTTTTGCCGTGCCGCTGCCGTCGACTTCATTTAACTATCGTCCTGCCATTTTCGTCGTAGCATTTTAATCGTTTTAGCATCGACAAGCCATTAATTGTTATCATGCCTTCGTCGCGTCATGCCACTGCGATCACTCCAGTGTTGTCCCCTGGTCGTCGTCATTCCGTCGCTGCGTCGTCGTTATGCAGCCATGTTCAAACCTACGCGGTCATTCCAGTGTCGTCATACAGGGCATGTACATGATCCAGCACAACACGTTCACATTGGACGATGTGGAACAGCACTTTTAACAAACACCGACGAAAGCTTCGCTTAAACAGATTCCCACAGCGCGTGGGATTCAAACTTTTTGCTGACCAACATCACGCTTCACAATAGCGGAGAACGTCTTATTAAATTACGCGATAATTGAAAATATAAGTTTTAGCAGTATTTATTTACCTTTTAATTAGTGATAGGGCATGAACTTGTAATCGCAAAATTGGAAGTCGGTCCAGTACACAAGAACTACCCTATTGCTAGGACCTCTCTGATCCGAATGAGTTTCGAGAAATAGGCACTCGAAATGTACCGGGAACTCCATGGTTGTTCCAGTTATCAATCTAGCTTAAAGAAAAAAAAAAGATCGGACAGAACCCTTCGAATTTCGCGAAGGTTGTGGGATCGCGAAGGTTGTGGATTCGCGTTGGTTGTGGGATCGTTCCCCACCTGCGGCAAGTTGTTTATCCACTTTCATCCCCATTAATTTATCCTTTCTTTATTTCATTTATTAAGCACAAATAATTTCCCATATGTTGTCCTTGGTGTCAGTGTTTGTTGGCTTCTTATGATATGACTAATAAAGAAATCGGGCCCCTCGGTTAACATCCTTTCTTCTCGTTCAGAGTCTTTCAAAGCATTCAAAGACTGTGGTACTACCTACCGGTAAAATAGGTACAAGCTCCCGGTCAGGTATGCGGCAACTACGGGAGTAGTTCCGCACACTTAGGACACCCACCTATTGGGAAGGTGGCGACATGGGACCCGCCAGATTCCATTCTTTTTTACCGCAGCAATGGCCTTAGCTTCCGCCTCGTATGCGGCATGGGTTGGGTTTCAAACGCATGTGCTGCCGGAAACACACTGTCTTTTTTTTTTTTTTCTAATAGGTAAATATGTCCCCCAGCCTGCTGCCGGTGTACGCTTGTGCCCATTTTTAACCGCTGGGTGCTCGGCGATGAACGGAATCGAACCCTCCACCTCCCGCCGCTGCGAAGGAAATGCTCTCAAGAACAAAAAGAGCCGTTGGCGACGCCGAGTGCAAATTCCCCGCAACTGCTCGCAATGACGTAATGAATTTTGACGCCGCCGGCTTGGGCCTATAGTGAAACATATTTTCGGCAAATAATGGGCACATTGCATTCCAAAGGAACCGAATACTAAACTTGGGCATTTCCACGAACTTTTACTGACAAGAAAAGGCCGAAATTCGAAATAGGCATTTTCACGGCCCTCTTGCGCTGTATTTGTTTTCCTTTTTTTGGTATCAGCTGAAAACTGTGTTCATTGTGATTTTTTTTTGTCCGAAGCATTTAATCATCGAGCGCCCAACCACAGCTAGAGTAAAAAAAAATGCAGGGGTGGCTCCGCATTTCTTGAGAAAAAAAACAACCAAGAAAAGTGAAGTTTTATTGCCTTCCATGGCCTTGACGTAGACATCTAACACACATTTACAGCGCCGTTTGCGTCCGCAGTGAAACAGGAGAATGCCTCTTTTGTCACCTTCATGTGGACGCTTGTCCTGGTTGATGCCGTCTGCCGTACTCTGGCTTAACTTATATCACCTGGCATCAACGCGCACGTACCGGGTGTAACGCAAACCCTGCCTGTTCCCTGCAACCGCACCAACCTTGACCACGACGCGTATCGGCAGTGGGAGTTGAAACCACCTACCTCCCCCTCAGTAGACAAGTGCGCCTCGTTCGAGCACCCACTCTCGTTCACTCGTCTACACCAGAGGTGATGGAAGAAGAGCTACAGCGCGGTTTTATCCGTTCGCAGTCACCGCGTGTGCATATCGACCCGTTGTGGAATATGTTGGAGAAAGGTGAGGGACACAAAAGCAAGCGAAGACAGGGAGGTTAAGAGGAAGCAATACCATTGTGCCAACTCAAATTCCTCTATTCAAATACATGTAAAACACAGAAATGCTCCTACTCAATGTACGCTGACCCGATTAGAAAATACTTCCTGCATTTTAGAGATGAAGCTGAATCCCACCGACAGCAGGGAACACGTTCTTTAATTAGGGTGTAATATATATATATTTTTTTCATTATGTATTAATAGGTGACAACCTATTCCCGGCTACAACTTTCCGTGGCAACACAGCCAAAGCCACGTAGCCAAAGCTGACATTATTGTTTTTTTTTTTACAGCGCATCTACATGTAGTCCGCGAATGCCGCCAACTGGAATTTTCGTAGCGTCATACAAATCGCACCATCTATAATTTTTTACAGGATTTATTTCATAACAAAGCTTTCTTAGGTAGGGGATTTCTGTTGCTTCCTGTTCCTGTTGTTGGCTTTCTGGTGTCCATGACAGCTTTTCCCGGTCTTGTAAACCGCCAGCAAAACGTCGGCACTACTTAGAGCAGTAACACAAGGGCAGAAGCTCCGCACGGGCGAGTGCGTGCGCGTACACTCTTAGGCAAAGTTACACCCTTTGGCTTGCCCCTTCTGCCACACAACAATAATCGTCATCTGCCTTGATGCGTTTCCTTTCTTTAACGCTGTGAGCCCGGTACTTTCGAGTAACGAACGGCACGCGCGTTATCAGCATAGAACAGTTTACACCCTTGGGAGTGCCCCATATGATAACGCGCGTGCAGTTCGTTACTGGAAAGTTCCGGGCTCGCAGCGTTAAAGAAAGGAAGCGCATCAAGGCAGATAACGATTATTGTTGTGTGGCAGAAGGGGCAAGCCAAAGGGTGTAACTTTGCCTAAGAGTGTAGCTTTGGCTGTGCTGCTACAGCAAGTTGTCGCAGGGTGTGAAAATTCAGCACAAGCCCCACCGGCGCAAACGCTTTGCAGCTGCTCTTCGCCTCTGAAAGAGAGCCGAGTCCGTTGCAGTCCGTTCACAGCTTAATGGCCTTGCTCCGCTAATTTAACTGCTACGCTCGTTGGAAAGCTAAACCTCGTTGTTTCAAGCTAAAGTATTACGCTTGCCTGAGTACTGGTGATAGGATCGCCAATAAAATTATGCAAGACGGCAAGATTACATTCTAAAAACGGTTGCACAGACAGATCCGTAGGGAGAAAACAGTCGTTTTAAGCCCACGAAACCGCTTGACCGTCACGGAAATAAGCAAACCTAATTCGCTGGCCAGCTGCTCCACTTATCCCAACAGTGCCGATGTGCGGGGCAGGGTGAATATTTTCTCAAGAAAGTCACTCCACAAGCGAGCTATGGATAACTTCTGCCTAGTCGCGCTGTTGAAAATAGATAAACAGTTTTGCTTTATTATATCGTTTCCCCCTTGTCTGTAACGTGTCTGTGACGACAGCAGCACCATGGCGGCCTCGTTCAAGACAATCATATGGCGGCGACTGCATGATTTCTACGCTGGCAGTTCGACGCAAGCCTACGACATAACAATCGTTGGTTTCTACAAGGTAGCGGACGAGCGTAAGCAACAGAAAGACGGATTGTGACGTCAGCAAAGAGTATGTGTCATGCAGTCGTATGTGCCCATGGCTACGTTATATATATGTTAAAACTACGATGGCATTTGTATACAGCGGTGAAGAAAGGTTAAAGCGTCATTAACTAGGGCGATCATAAGGTCGCCTACATCGTCGCACATATTTCTACGTTGCGAGCTACGCGGAGAGTACTGAAGAATGGTGGGCCGCGCTCGTAGATTATGCAGTCTAACACGGCGTCTCAGAGCGCGAGCCATCACAAGAGAAGTTACCGCAGAGGTTCCCTAGTGGGACCTCTCAGATAGTGCGTAAGCATTCTTTCTAGTGCATATATATAAAGTGAGCGCGGCCCATGACTCACTCTTCATCTCTACAAATCACCATCACTTGTAAAAAGTCCTCATCTGTAATTATCATCATCATCAACTGCACAGCTTGTTCTTCTTCTTCGTAGTTCGAGCTCGGCTGGATTAAACGGTTCCCTATAAGCGGTGGAAGGTGCTTTTCGTTCCCCGCGACCTCTGGGCCTTCTCACTGGAGCTCCGCTCGGGTCGCCGCATACCACCTATTGCCATGCTTGCTCAAAACAATCCAAGCACGTCCGTTACTACCACCCCAGCACAGCCTTCGCCATCCGTCGTGGCCATCCGCCACTGTGACCCACCAGTCTTCGCTGGTCTGCGGAAAGAAAAAAAGAGCATGGAAGAGGCCCAGGTGGAGAAGGAGCTGGTGCTGACAAATTTCAACTGGAAGAAAGCCGAAGAGAAAATTCCTAAGTGACCAGCCACAGGGCTAGACGAGGTTACCGTTAGGCTGATTAATGAACTAGGACCAAAAAGTAAGGAAGCTCTAGTGAAAGCAGTGGAGGAAACTTTAAAAGATAGACGAATACCAGACAGCTGTCGACAAAATAGGATGAATTTAATTTATAAAGGGGGAGAAAGAATTCACTCGTATAGACCGTTCACGATTACATCGGTAATATACAGGCTAGCAATGCAGGCAATCAAATTAAAGCTTCAAGCATGGGCAGAGAATAATGGCATTTTGGGAGAACTTCAGAATGGCTTCAGAATAGGTAGACGTTTAGATGATAACTTATTTGTTCTCACTCAGTGTATTGAAATATCAAAAGTAGAAAGCAGACCGTTATATGTGGCCTTTAGACATTACAGGAGCCTATGACAACGTAGACCGCAACATCTTGTGGGATATTCTGGAAGGGGAAAGCTTAGGTGACGATTGTCTACAGCTTTTCAGAGAGATTTATCTAGAAAATACCGTTTGCGTTGAATGGGAAGGCATGAGGAGCGAGGAGAAAGTTCATATCAACAAGAGACTGAGGCAGGGGTGCCCTTTACCCCGCTGCTGTTTATGATGTACATGGTGAGGATGGAGAGGGCGCTAGAAGGAAGTAACATCGGCTTTAATCTCTCATACAAAGAGGCGCGTACAGTAGTAGTGCAGCAGCTTCCAGGTTTATTTTATGCCGACGACATTGTGTTGCTAGCTAACAAGAAAAGTGATTTGCAACGTCTGGCTAATATCTGTGGACAGGAAAGCAACAATTTAGGTTTGAAATTTAGTGTTAGAAAATCAGGTGTTATGGTATTCAATAAAAACAGTGAACAGACAGTGGCGATACAGGGCCAGGAAAAACCTCGGGTAAGAGAATATAGATACCTTGGTATATGGATAAACGAAGGCAATAGATATACGGAAACACAGGAAAAAAACAATAACAGTGAAGGGGAAGAGAAGCGGCAGCCATAATGAAGCACAGAGCGCTATGGGGATACAATAGGTACGAGGTGTTCCGAGGCATGTGGAAAGGCGTAATGGTTCCAGGACTTACTTTTGGAAATGCGGTTGTTTGCTTGAAATCAGGAGTACAATCAGGACTCGATGGGAACCAAAGGTCAGTGGGTCACCTCGCATTGGGCGCTCACGGGAAGACTACAAATGAAGCTGTGCAGGGTGATACGGGCTGGACTAGCTTTGAAGTGAGGGAAGCTCGCAGTAAAATTGATTATGAAGAATGACTGAGGAATATGGAAGAAAGTAAATGGGCTGGGAGAGTGTTGAAGTATATGTACAGGGAAAACATTGATTCACGGTGTAGGAAAAGAACTAGGAAGCTTACCAGCGAGTATGCGGCCTATAGTGGGGGCAACAGCAACAGCAACAGCAACAAAGAACGTCAAACGGAAAGTCAGAGAGGCTGATATAATCTCATGGGTGGCGGCAATGGAAAAGAAACCTGCCATGAGTAACTACTTAAGAGGAAAAAACGAAATCGGGAAAGAAACAATGTATGATTACTCAAAGGGAAGCTCATCACTTTTCGAAGCGAGATCGGGATGCCTTAGAACATGCACCTATAAAGCGAGATATAAGAAGGAAGAAAAAGCATGTGCTTGCTGCGGTAAAGCTAGGGAAACTATGGAGCATGTTTTATTAGGATGTGAAGACGTCTACCTAGCGGTCGATTTAGGCACCACTGGCCTCCTTGAAGCCCTTGGGTTCAGCGAGAGCAGTGAAAAATTAAACATGTCCGCAATAGGGATTTGTAAGGGGCGATTGGAAGATTGGTGGAAGAAAAGTAGAGAAACGACAAACAAAGGAAGGTGGTTGGTTATTTAGTTAGTTAACCCGAGTTTAATAACGCAAACGCGTCTAAGGCCATGCTGCGCCAGTCACACAACGGAGGCGTACAAAAACAAAGTTCACAATAGGGGTTCAGAAACTTTGGTTATTGGAATTCCCATCGTGATTTTTTTTTCCTTTTCTTTTTTTCTTTTATAACATAGGAAGGACATTAAACAATAAAATAACAAGAGCTTGTTGGCGCAACCCAACGCCCCGTTCCAAAGGGGATGCTCATAACATCCATCCATCCATCCATGACGTCGAGGAACGGCTCCAAAACTACATCGTGACTGGCGACGAGGAAGCGGCAGGGCGTTCTTCGTTTCATGGGCAGCGCTTGGCCAGCAGCATGCATTTTCGCCGTCATCCGACGGGCGCCGACCTTGTTCACCGAACGCACGCTTGAGAGCAATACGATACCGCTGCGCAAGCTATCGCTCCTTCACGTGGCTTTCTTTTCTTCATATTTCGCGGGCTTTCTTTGCAACCCGGAAAAAAGGACTACGCGAGGCGTGTTGTAAAGGAACAACCCGATCAGTGGTTCCTGAAGGTGCTCTACAAATTTGCGTATCATACTTGGGGTCCTCAGCCAATAATGAAAAAGTTGGGTAATTAAACTTAAATAATTATGGAGTTATGGAGTAAACAAAAACTTGTCTGAGTTACTAGAGGCTACTGCGAATAGTATGCGTTCGGTTCAATTCGCTTCCGACGCGCCTTTCATTTTGAACATCTTGGCTCAAGCGCGCGCGCCTGTGTGTGTGTGTGTGTGTGTGTGTGTGTGTGTGTGTGTGTGTGTGTGTGTGTGTGTGTGTGTGTGTGTGTGTGTGTGTGTGTGTGTGTGTGTGTGTGTGTGTGTGTGTGTGTGTGTGTGTGTGTGTGTGTGTGTGTGTGTGTGTGTGTGTGTGTGTGTGTGTGTGTGTGTGTGTGTGTGTGTGTGTGTGTGTGTGTGTGTGTGTGTGTGTGTGTGTGTGTGTGTGTGTGTGTGTGTGTGTGTGTGTGTGTGTGTGTGTGTGTGTGTGTGTGTGTGTGTGTGTGTGTGTGTGTGTGTGTGTGTGTGTGTGTGTGTGTGTGTGTGTGTGTGTGTGTGTGTGTGTGTGTGTGTGTGTGTGTGTGTGTGTGTGTGTGTGTGTGTGTGTGTGTGTGTGTGTGTGTGTGTGTGTGTGTGTGTGTGTGTGTGTGTGTCATAAGAAGCCAACAAACAAGGACATCAAGGACAGCATAGGGGAAATTACTTGTACTCATTATTTGAATTGAAGAAATGATAAATGGAAATGAAAGTGGATCAACAAAGAACTGACCCAAAAAGTTCCCGTGCACCTGATGCCTGCGGCAGAAAGGATCTTCCACATCCACCAACATGCAGGGCTTGTGAATCGTGACGTTGGCTAACACTCCCAGGGTTACTTCTCGTTGATAGATATAAATAGCCCAGAAAGTCCATGGGAGAACAGCGCCACGGTAGCTCACCTAGTAAGAGCATGCTTACTGTATGCGGTGCAATATGTTTTCGTCGCGAGTGCATGAGTTCCGTTCTCGCACGCTGGTCGCAAGAACGCATTCCGACGCAATGAGGACACAATACCGTATACCGGCGCAAGGTTAATTGAATTCATTTTCTGCATGCAATATGGCCTTATTTCTGCTAAATGAAGGAAATGCATTTTGAAAGCATTAGCACAGCCTTACTGGCCAAACAATACCGGGTGCCACGATTACTGCGCATGCGCAGAGTTTACTGGGCTGTTGGTTTTAGCCGCTACCATCCCAAAAGCTTAACCGTATGCCCGTCCCAAAATCAAAACACTTGGCGAAGCCATTTTCATTCCCGACAGCGTCAAAACAAACCACTGATCTTGATAACGACAAACATTGGCAATACTTTCTGCTCAGATGAGAGCAAGCGAATGCTGACCTTAGCTTTTATTACTTGCTGACGACGGAGATCAAATAGAAAGTTGATCGAAGCGGGGAGCCTATGCAATACCATATCATGCAATCACGAAAACCGGCAAATATCGAGAGTCCAGTAAACTTCGCGCTTGCGCAGTCGTGGTGACTGTGGGACATTACTGCGGTGCTAAAAGCTCAAATAAATTTTCATTCCAAATCGATTATTGTTGCTTTTGTGTCGCTATTTTTGTTACCAGCGTTGTAACGTGTTTTCGCGCTTGTTCGATCGGTGCTATAGGAGCAGTTGCATGCAGTCCGAAATTCGACTCGGATCAAGCAACACGCATCTTTGACACAACATCGGGAAGTATGCAAGAGGGGTCGAGTGAGCCACCGTCAGAACACTCCAGAGCGAACACCGAGGCTTCCGTGCTTCAGCAAGAAGCCGACTCAGTGAGCAGCTTCGACGTGACAGAGCCGCAGCCGGATCCAGTGGACAGTTTGCCTCGTGCAACAAGGTGTTACTTGGGACTAGGCGAGTATATGTTCTCATTCATACTGCGCCGTTGCTAAAGCTACGCACTTAACACAACGATTATGCGGCATTGTGTTAGAATGTTAAGGGCATGTTAGCGTGAATTCATTTCTTTTGTGGTAAATAAAGGTCCAAGCCGTTTGAACCTTTGAAAACACAGTGGCAAGCGTCAAGAACGCTGCAAGTAATTAAGTTACTGTAGTACTTCTTTTTCAGTACGTGACTCATGATACGCTGATACTCTTCCGTTCGTGCAATCGCTGCGGCAAGCCACACGGCGGCACAGCTAAAAGAAACGCGCACAAACCTCTATCTTGTTTCCTTTTTTTTTATTAGCAACGCCATCGTACTTTGCTTTATATTGCTGCACGACGGCAGTAAATTTTGCTCACTGTCACGATAATGTAGATGACGCTGCTGGCGCTCGACCTATTATGAAATCAATGTTTCCTTAGCTTCACACTAAGTTGCATCATTTTACATTCGAGGTGCCTGTGGCAAATTCTAAAGCTATAGTGGAATACGTGTCGGCACTTTAACGCAATGTTTAGAGAATTTATGCACCGCGGTGCAAAAACATTGCTTGGCACGTCTCAAGCGGTAAGCTTAAATGTACCTCACGTTCTCTGCTCACGCAGGCTCTGCGGTTACTTGCAAGTACGACGGCACGGAGGTGGTGCTCGTGAAACCGACCAAGCAACCTGGCACGCTGGACGGCTACGCCTTCAACCTGGCCTGCAAGTTCGAGACGAAACGGGGCAAGATTTCCAGCGTGTGCTTCCTCTTCACCCTGTGCGCCGGAAACGAGGACGATCTTGTGCCCTGGCCGTTTGCCAAGCAGGTGTCGCTCAGAATCGTCGACACCGAGAACCGGGGCAAGGACGTCAGCGTGCCTGTCAAGATACGTGCAGAACAGGACGCGGACTGCTTCAGAAGGCCTAGCGCGCATGCGCCGCAGAAGGGAATACTCTCCGAGAGGATCGGCTGGAAGCAAGTGAACAGAAAGAAGCTCGTTTGCGACGACTGCCTGGTGGTGGCAGTGCAGTTTCAGTGACGCTCGCTCCGCTGTAATGATATTTTTTTGCGCTCTTAAAGGCTTAACATTGTCCAGTAACGGTAATTGTAATCTATTTTGCTCGTGCTTCATCTAATGCAGCGCGTGTGCTACTTTGCTGACGGGAAGCGCACGAGCCTGTCAGCGTACTGAAGCGTTATTGACAGGAAAGTATAGGCGCGGTGTGATGCGTTGAATAAAGGAAGCGCACAGAGCATTGATTAGCATGATGATGATGATGAGCATGATGAATTGATTATATCGTTGTGGGACCAAACGAACCATTGCGGTTGTATACATATTTTGGAGAGTCTAGCACTTATACGGTGTGTACGCGATGAATGTATTCGTAGGCACTCTTGCAGTCAAATAATTTATTTTGTGACATGTTGCACCTGACATGACATGACAAGAACTTTATTTGAGTCCGTTTTGTTTTTGCTAAACGCAACAGCAACGACCAGCATAGTAAAGAAAATAGGACATCCTTTCACGTTCACACGGGGATGACTTGATACTTGATGCGGTGTGTACGCGGTTTAGGCTTTCTCATGATGGCTGGTATCCTCAGTTAGATGATTGGTATAGGCGACGTTTCGAGACATGTTTCAATTCTGAGCTGACATAGACATTACAGGCGTTTTCGTTCTGCCCGCGTGTCAATAGGTACATCGCCTATGCGTCATTCTCTTCAAACGTGCGGAGAGATTAGCCGCAGCTTGCAACGTGTTGCTATATTTAACTTATAGAAAAATTAGAGCAACCTTCTGTCTACCTAATGTCTGTCTGCACGTGACATGCTACTCGCTACTCACTTTTTTTGCTCTGAGCACTTTGGATACCCCTACATGATCGCGTTAGGTTGTCACTGGCATGGCGTGTGCGTGCGTGCGTGCGTGCGTGCGTGCGTGTGTGTGTGTGTGTGTGTGTGTGTGTGTGTGTGTGTGTGTGTGTGTGTGTGTGTGTGTGTGTGTGTGTGTGTGTGTGTGTGTGTGTGTGTGTGTGTGTGTGTGTGTGTGTGTGTGTGTGTGTGTGTGTGTGTGTGTGATATCATGCAATAGCTCGTGGTTATCGCTCACGAGCGCCTTAATTAGTGTGTTAGTATGTTCTTGCGCCTCGTGTAGTGCTGCGGCACCGTTTAAAATCCTCATGTTCTCCGAAGCAGGGAAGTGGGCGTCATTTTGGTTTCTCATGTTCGAAATCAATTCTTCTAGCGTGTTGTGTTCCCAATTTTACAAAGAAACGAAAGAAGTTCCTTTCATTGTCTCGTGCAACACGATTTATCAGCGCTTGGTAATGGTGGACATATGATACTCGTGTTCTGGCTTGGTTGCTTCACGCTAAAGTTCGCCGCATTGTCCGCCCATGGGAAACCAGCGCTGCCCAGCGGGCGCTCGTGAAGAACGGTCCGCAGCGCCGTGAGAAAGCGCCGCAACCTTGTGCAGTGTTGGGCGTTCCCGGAGGCAAATAAGCCTGTCTTCGTTAATCTATAGCAATACACTGTTTATTTACGGCGTTATCGGCGGCGCCCTTTGCAGGCTCACGCGCTTGCAGCGGCACACTATAGTTTAGGCGAGAAGACGACTGACATGGCCTTGCGGCTTGCCATGCCAGAATCCGCGGATGGCGGTATTTCTGCAAGTATACGAGATTTTACAGTGTTACTAGTCTTGGATACCCTCGGAAGTACCCTCGGATAATGAATGATGCATGGTTCGTTATGTTTACACTACAGACTGCTTCCTCGGAGCAAGTTGGATGCTATATACCGGGGCGTTGGTTCTCTAAGTTTACCTGTTCTGGAAATGATTCCTTGATTGCGAATTTTATTCGTCCAACCTTCTTCGAAACTAGACGCCCCATGTTGGTGCGCTCAGCGACTGTGGCGTTTTTTCATCTATTCTCAGCCTGCTATAGTCAAGTCGCGACTGCAATTCCCGTTCGGAACGGCCGCCTTCCGTTGCGCCAGGAACTCTAAATTGACTAGCGTGGTTGCTTGGGCTAGTTGGTAATTCATGATAAAAAAATGACGCACAGCGCGAAGGACAAGGACTGCGGGAGACGACATGCACTGCGCTAACGAGAAATCAAAATGTTCAATTGAATAAATAACGTAATTAGGCTAATTACATGTTGAATTAATTTGCGCCATATATTTTAATCTACGAATTATAGCCGCTGAGCTCGCACAGAGTATCCATTTGGAGTGAATTCTCTGGACAACACCAGTTTCGAGATATTAATTTTCAAAGTGTCCGTCGTAATGCATTGGTGCTCGCGTTACTGTTGTGCTTCAATGGGCAAAACAGCGGTTTCTTAAAAAAGTACCTGGAACGCCAGTGCATTTCGTCCGACACTTTGAAAATTAATATCTCGGAATTGGTGCTGTCCAGAGAATTCGTTCCAAGTGGATACGCCATGCTAACTCACCCATTATAAATTGTAGATTTAAATATGTGCGGTAATAGTGTAAAATGTAAATTACCGTAATTATGATAATTATTCAATTGAAGATTTTGATTTCTCGTGTAAGTAATGGCCGCCTCATCGAGTAATTTAGATCAAGTGTTAGAATTGCGTTATCTGCCCTAAACAATCTTCAAAAAAAAGTTGGTCATCTAAAGTAGACTTAAAAGATGCCGTTATTCTCGTTGTAAATATTAAGTGTCTAGTGTGGTAAGTATTAAACCATTTGTCGGCTCTGCGATACATTAAGCAATAACATTTGGCCGAAATGTTGACAACCAGGACGCTGTATGTGTTGCGTATGTGCACTCAAGATATCCATTTTTTTTAAAGGAACTCCAATCCTGCACTTACCAATATACAGCGCGGTCCCCTACTCCGCAGTCAGCGTTTTTCTGCGTTTCTATTGCCCTCATTGCTCATTCATTCATTCATTCAGTTTGCGAATGTGATATGGAAGTAGTAAAGAGCGCCTTTCTTTTTTAAGTAAGGGCAGCTTCCCTGCGGGTCACCGCCCGTGCTAGGGGTCTTCTTCAGCAGCCAGCTCCAATTCTGTGAATTCTTTCCTTGTCAACCTCGTCTCTCTGACTCCCTGCTCAAAGTTTTCTGGGACAACAACTTCGCCAGCTGCACTCTCATCTGCAGCATGAACGTATAAAAAACTTCACATAGGTTATGCGGACATGCTATTGCAGGCAAAAACGCAGGATACTACTACAGTAAGTGGTTTTGTGGCACTGTGTACTTGTATACATATCTGTTTTACTTACGATAGCGAATTATACGTAGTGTTTGCATTTGTTCGTGAGGTTTAATTTTTTCGCGGCATTTGCCTGTCTGATCTATATTCACCCAAAGTTTTGCAGTTTATTTATGGAGCAGCCTGCAAAAGCGTCGGGTCGCTCTCCTTGAGGAACTCTTGTGACGTGGGTTTGGTTCCGCCCAGCATCGAATTAAATTTAAAGGATCTCTTTTTGTCATTGTAGAGAGGCACAATTTTAGTGGCACTTACCACGTTGCCGAAGTTGGCGTCAAAGTCGTTCAACGCCGAGCGGCGCCCACCTACTGGCACGTACGCAGCGACCATTGCAAGTTGGCAACAACGAGGTTAATTGTAGACCAGCACAGACCGAGTGACACCGAGCGATCCACGTCGGCGTCAAAAGTTTAATTGAACAGCGATACCTACCAAGTCCCGCGTCTACATTGACCAATATCGGCATGAAAGAGGTCCGTTGAAGAGCGGCACATATGTACTACATACACATGTTGCCACTTACTCAGTGGCCCACGTTCATCCGACGGTTGGTTTGGAACCCTGTTCCCTCTGCATGCACACAGCAGCCCGATGCGCTAGTCATTCGGCCATGGACTACCCAGTGACCGAGGTAGGCGGTAAAACGGTTGGAGGCATACTCTATCCGTTTAAACGGGCAGATACACTATATTGGCGGCGAGCTCCACCATTGGAAAAGCTGGCGCCACCGTCGGCGTGACGTGGCATGAGGGATAACGTGGACACAGCGGCCGCGTCGGCTGCTTCGGAAGCGCCGAAGCGAGCTGAAAACGAAAGTTTAAAGTCCCACCTGCGCCGCGGTTCTGATTAAGTGGTGAGGATTTACCGCCTTAGGTGTCAACTTGACAACAGCTGAAACTACTATAATAGGTAGTGGCTGCTTTTGGAGGCGTGCAGCATGGTAGGCTACTGCTCGGTGCCGCAGTGCCGGACGTACACAACGGAGCCCGGTGTCAGCCTTATTCACACGTAGCCGCAGGGCAAGGAGCTGCGTGAAGCTTGGCTGGCGAAACTTAGAACCGGCAGATAGCCATCGGCTACAACTCGGCTATGCAGTAAGCACTCACGCGAGGAAGATTTCTGCTACGGCGCCGGGACTGCGCGATGTTCGGTGAGTAGCAGAAAACGCGCACCAAGACGCTCGCCCGCGCCCGCTGCCCGGCCAATATCAGGACGGTTTGGTCTATGAACTTGTTGATACTAGATACTGGCAAGTTCACTGGAACGGAAAGGGAGCGGTAAGAAGCACATTAAAGAAAGGCATGGCATATGGTCATGTTTGTGTTAAGAATTAATGCAATGGATTACAAAAAAGAAGCAGAGGGAAATCGCACGCTGAGGAGACCGATAAACATACAGTGCGACACAACTTGAGAAATAATATTGAAATGTCCAAGAATTTAGAAGACAAAAAAAGATTGAATCGTCGCGACGGCGCATCACAGTCGCCGTAAGCGTCGGTCTCTATAACGAAATTATTTTTGGACAGTTCTGATAGCGTCCACGCAACAACGGTTGCTAGTGCAGTGTCAAATGCTCATATGCTGCGGCCTAAAGCTCACGGCACGCACACACAGACACGGTGCGAAAATGCGCTCACAGCGAAAGCAAAACATTCTACGCGGGCATGCATGCAGACGCGCAGTCGGTCGCTGCGAACCCGTGCGATCGCTGCATTGAGGCTTTATTCTGTTATGCCCCATTTGTTTATACAGACAGCCTACTATAAGAACATATTTCACATAGTTTACTTTCAGCGTTTGCCTACCTTTCACGCAAGAAGCCGGTTCGGGAGACTCCTCCCCGGCGACCGCGCGTAGTGGCGTTCGCTGTACGTATTCGGTAAAGTGATAGCGTCTGTAAACTATTCAGTACTTTAAGTTCGCCCAAGATTATTATACCGACAGACAGAAGCGTCCCTCGTTTTGAGAGTACCTACATAAAGGGCCAGGGGGGCTGCCGCGTGGTGTTCTTATTGAGCGCCGTTAGCGAAACCTATTAGGAGCGCGCCGCGTGAGCCCTCATACTACGCAAGGGAGGCGCTTCCGACAGATTGCGACTCCGCAACTCCTCGTCCCCAACACTCGTGTAATGGTCGCAGATTTCCTTCCGAGATTTGGGGTGAAAATCGCGGCTGCGGCCATTACACGGAGAAAAAGAAATTTTTTGTTCGTAAATATTTTCGGTGGTACTTGCCTTTATTGAACTACAGTAGTACTCGCTTCTGGCTCTGGCTATTCTGGGCCGTTGCCGTAGCGAGTCACGTGCCGGATGGAATAAATGGTGACGCCCCAAAGACCAGCGACGGAGCAGCCCCACAATCTCGGAGGCAGCCGCTAAATCTTGGAGGCTGTGCATTTGCTATCTGGAGGCGCTGAAAACTCGGCATGGCTGCCTTGTTTTGCCACCGATAAAAAAAAAAGGAAGCTTCGGAATTCTCACACCACACAACGAATAACACTGTCAAGCTTTTCAGAAATCAAGGGTGTAACTTACAAACGGGTAAATTTCAAATACAGTTCTGGGGGATTTTTTTTTTTACAATGTTCTGGGTGCGGCTTTTACACGGGTGCGGCCATTACACGAGTATTTATGGTATATAGCCGCAGGGAAGTGCGTAAAGTACCATAAGAATGCTAACGCATTAAAAATCGAGCAGTATTCATCTACGATCACTATTCAATGTATGCAAATAGCCGAAACACGTCATGTATTAACGTGCTCGGCTCCTCTGGCGTGCGTCCCTCTGGACATCCGCGCCTACAGTCGTCGACATGGCGTCATGCTTATTAGCAACCTTGGTAACCGAGTGCCACAAGAACGTGGACCCATCCCGAAGACAGGGTGTGTCGCGTGTAGCCGAAGCAATTGAAGTCTCGGAATGATTACAAATGTCTTTAATTAGCTTCTGTTTTACAGCGCGCCTATTTATTTCTTGAATACGATCAGCATTACCACCGATAGTAACCGTGAGATTAGTTCTGGCCTAACTTTTTAATAAAATTATAACCAAAATAAGGTTTTCTCTGTTAGAGCTTTGGCGAGAAAAAGAAATGTAGAAATTACAAGAAGGCTGTAACACAATTCAATATAACGTAAATAAAATTAGTAAAAGAAATGAAAGGAATGAATAGACATAATTAAATATTAATGAGGTAATCGTCTTGTGTCCCCTTAAGAAGTTATAATTTGCGATAAACCATCCCTGTGATTGAATCCGAGCGCAGATGGTCCAAGGTAGAGATTGGCTCACGAAGTTAGTGACAGCCCATGTGGGCGAAATAGAACTTATGAAAGTTTTCTTTGTCTTGGAAGTCGGTGGCAGCATATAAACAAATAGTCAATAGACAGGTACATGGAAAGATAATAATACAGAGGGGATAAAGCTAAACCAGGCTTGCCTAGATAGCAGTTCAGAATCACTATTCGTTTTCTATTCCTATTGTTTTTATTTGTTCACCTCTCGAAACGCTATTCAAGTGACTATTTGCTGCAACATTTAGTTATATAGACTCTATGTTTGTGTCTTTTAACCTTTATATTCAATATTTCTAGTTGTTAATGTTGTTTTAATTTATTTTACTTCAAATCATCATTATTAATTTTAAACCTTGCACAGCCCAATTCATGGCCGATCTTTCAGCGCGGGTTGCGCCATTTCACTGAGAAACAACCAACCAACCAACGCTATTTCACCAATGCAGTTTTTGTTTGTGCCGACCGGTTCTTTGTCAACAAGCAGTTAATTCCGCCCGACGTCATTGCTCTGCAAGAGACCTGGGGCTTCACGCCAAAATTACAGGGGTATACATGCCAAGCAAACGAGGTCACTGGTCGAACAGCCATTCTGATCAGCAACACCCTTGCCACCATAGCACACGACAAGATTGCTGACACAGACATAGATCATGAGATTACCGAAATTATACCGAAAAAGAAGAACGGGGGAAGTACTTTTATTGTAAACGTATACAGTCCTCCAAAGCAGAAGAAGGGCAAATTCACGCACCTCTTCCACGGTGTGAGCAGGTTGGCTAAAAACAACACGCTCGTAATCGTTGGAGACTTCAACGCCAAGGATCCTAGCTGGAGATACAAGACCACCGATAAAAAGGGTACGACAGTCAAGGAGGCGGCTGACAACATAAACTGCCAACTCTTAACGGACCCATAGGTGCCCACCAGGATGGGAAACAGCGTCCAGGAGGACACCAGCCCTGACCTCACCTTCGTAAGAAGAGCGAGACAGGCGGTCTGGGAAAATATGCTGGAAAGCCTGGGTATAGTGATCATTACATCATCAAGACGTAAATCGGAATGGCTCACGTAAAGCGTCGGATATGTACAGCAAAAATAACGGATTGGGATGCCTTTAGACAAGCCTGTGATGGACATCCGCTGGGCGTGATACTGTCAATCGAGGAATGGGGGAATATGCTGAAGGAAAGGCAAAGCGAGTACACCAAGGAGATTGACCGCACAGAGCAAATACTGGAGGTTGCCTCTAGACTGCTTCGGCTATGGGAGGCAAGACAGAGCCTCACCAAAAGGTGGAGGAGACAGAAGTTTAATAGGAAGCTAAAGCTGAAGATTGCGGAAATTACGCAAAAGACAGAAGAGTATGCGGAACAATTGGCGAGAGCAAATTGGCAGCAATTTAGTAATTCCTTAAGCGGAACCCTGAGTACCGCCCGAACGTGGAGCATACTCAAAGCACTCCTGGACCCGACTAAAACCAAGTCGGAGAACGACAAGGCCATACAGAGGCTGGTTCACCAGTTTCAGGGCTCAGAGTATGAGCTCATAGAAAGAGTAAGGCACAAGTGCTTCGGGGATGGTGACCCAGCAGCCTACACGGAGTGCTACAAGGGGAAAGAAAATTCGGATCTGGACAGACCTATAACCAAAGAGGAAGTATACGCAGCAATAAGAAATACCACTAGGAATACGGCTGCAGGCGCAGACAAGATAAAAAAACGCGCTGATTCGCAACCTCAGTGATGAGCTGGTAGTCGAACTTACTGACTATCTCAACAAGCACTGGGCGGAGGAGACAGTACCCGAGGAGTGGAAGCATTCGGAGGTAGTGATGATTCCAAAACCTGGCAAAAAACTGCAAGTAGAAAATTTTAGACCAATCTCTCTCACGTCATGCTTAGGCAAGCTGTACGAGCGGGTGGTTACAATGAGGCTACAAAATTATATGGAGGACAACGAGCTGTACCCCCCCCCCCAGCATGCTTGGATTCCGCGCTAAATTATCGACGCAAGACGTGCTCCTCCAGCTCAAGGAGGAGGTGCTCAGCAACGTCCCACGAAACAGCGAACACGTCATCATGGCACTGGGCATTAAAGGAGCCTTCGACAATGTCAGCCACGAAGCCATACTCACAGGAATGGATAGCCTGAACTGTGGCAGAAGGATTCATGGCTACTTCAAGGCCTTCCTCTCTAACCGGACAGCAACAATCGGCCTGGGAGCAGTCAGATCAGAGAAGTTTCACACCCCAAACAAGGGAACTCCTCAAGGGTCGGTCATCTCCCCCATCCTCTTCAACGTCGCAATGATCGGGCTAGCAAGACAACTCGAACAACTTGAAGGCATACGGCACGCCATTTACGCTGACGACATCACGGTATGGGTGAACCGGGGATCGCTCAGCGAAAAAGAAGAGTGCCTGCAAAAAGCGGCCACCTGCGTAGAAACCTACGTTAGGGCCAGGGGCCTCACCTGCTCGACGGAAAAGTCCGAGCTCCTAAGGGTGTGGCGAGGCAAACAAAATCGAACGGTCCCTACAAGCGATGAGCTCAGCCTCAACGTATACCTCGCGGGACAACGCATTCCGGAGAAGACCACCATTCAGATCCTGGGGATGTGGCTTCAGTCCAATCAACGGTGCAATCATACTCTGACACTGCTGAAGACTGCCACCATGCAGGTAGCCCGTATGATCAACAGAGTATCTAGCAAGAGACACGGTATGAAGGAGAGCGACACACTTAGGCTAGTCACGAGCCTCGTGGTTAGCAGAGTGGTGTATAGCCTTCCCTACCACAAATGCATCAAGCAAGAAGAAGAACAAGCGGACGCCATACTGCGAAAGGCGTACAAAACTGCGCTTCACCTGCCGCAGCGCACATCGACCGAGAAACTGCTGGCCCTGGGACTGCACAATACGTTCAGTGAACTAAGAGAAGCACTAGCTACTATGCTCTCAGGCACGTAGGTTGATGCAGACCCCCACGGGAAGGGTGCTCCTGCGAAGATATGGCGGCGGCAACATGATCCAAGAGATCTAGCGTACCGAGGCCATTCCGAACAAGTATCGCAGTACACTGCGAGTCGCACCGATAGCCAAGAATATGGACCGGAACCTGCACAAGGCGCGTAGAGAAGCAAGAGCGGAGTACGTGCAGAGAACCTTGGCGAACAAGGACAACACAAGGTATACAGACGCGGCAACGTTCGTCAAAGACAGAAGATACAACAGCAGAGCAGTGGCGTCAGTGGTTAATTCGGACCTCAAGGAGATCACCAGCGCATCACTACAGGACTGCACGGTAGTCGAGGCCGAAGAGGCAGCTGTGGCTCTGGCAGCACTGGAGGGCTATCGATCTGGCAGGTCCCTAACAATAATAACAGACTCTCAAGCAGCATGCCGTAATTATACAAACGACAGAATTGGGCGCAGAGCACGCCACATACTCTGCTCATACGACCCGGGAAACAAAGTTCAGCATACCATAATCTGGGTACCAGGGCACACTGGCATAACAGGGAACCAAGAGGCGGATAGGATAGCTCGAGGGCATACCAACCGGGCGTCCAACACATCCAGCCTTGAGGAACCCGAGCCAGTACCCATGGGCTACTCAGATATCCTAAATTATTATAAAGGGGTCAGACTGAAGTACCCACCCCCGGATAAGGATCTAAGCAGAGAGGATGCTGTTGCATGGCGACAACTGCAGACGGGTACTTTCCCGAATCTAAACCTTCTGAATAAAATTTTCCCTACACAATATGAGGCTAAGTGCCCATGGTGCGGAGAGAAACCAGATCTGTACCACATATCATGGGCCTGTCAAAATATTGAGTCCCCAACTATCTATAAAATTAAAAACCCGAGCGCGGAACAGTGGGAGAGTATGCTTTCCAGCGTAAGCTTGAACGGCCAAAAGCGCCTAGTAGAGCGAGCTCGCGGGTTGGCCATACTCAGTGGAGCCTTGGACTAGGGCGCCAAACCTGTGATTGCAGACAGAAGAATCCATCAGAAGATGGAAGAGGCCGTCTGAAGCCGCGAAGATCTCTTTTCTAGAGCCCAATAAATGTTTTCCGATCCGATCCGATCCGATTGTCAATCTTCCTTAGCGGGCACGTGCCAGTATCTTGAAGGTTATCATCATTATCGTGACTCTGGCATTATTCGAGGACAGCAGCAGCAGCTCGCGAACGTCTCTGCGGGCTAGTCAGACTGAAGGACTCAGATTTCCTACACCACCGAAGGCGCGCAGTCAGAGTCCACTTACGAGGCTGTCAGTGAAGAGAAGGCTCGCGGCATGCCAGGCGAGAGAATACCGCCTTGGCGACGTCAAAACTCTGCCGCCCCGGAACAGCCGATCGAGTTGTTCCTGGATGGCGCCTTTGCGACACCCGAGGACACTTCCGAGCCCGGTTGTTGGCGGCGGTACTCCTGCTTCGTCCTGCTCACGGCCTTCGTCACGTCGGCCGTCTTGCTCGCCCCGCTGATGCTGCACCTCGAGCGGCAACGACAGCGGAACCGTACCTCGCTCTTGAGGGATCTTCAGCGCTCGCGCGATCACGGCGTGCACCCGTGCGACGACTTCTACCAGTAAGCGTGAATCCTCGTCAAGCCCCCTGCGCGTTATAGGATGCAAAGTGCTCTCTGGAAATGGTATATGGTCGTACGCTTGGCCCGTCCCTGTTCCAGAGAAAGAAAAATCGGCACTAATTCGATGTGTAGGCTATTTATTCACAAGCGTCGAGGACTTTATTTCCAGTAGGGCCATGTGACGTGAAAACGCGGGATGTATGAATTCGTCGACACGCCATCGCACCGCACCACCTTGTTGTCATTGCTTACGGAAGAAAAGGGAATTGTGAACGCTCAACAAACGTGAGCGGATCATTGCCTTATTCACGTACATGGAGGTGTTGCTTTCATCATCTTACAGCAGTTTACATAAAAACAAACTTTGTAAGTTCCCGTTTGTAACGTACCCGTCGGTAACAAGACCCGACTTCTATTCAAAAGCTGAGCTTTCTTCTGGTCTGAAAGAGACATTCTCTGCGTCCGTGCGCGCCTGCATGTTTGTGTGTGTGTACGTGCTTGCAAGTGCAAGTGTGATTCTATCGGGTATGCCTGAAGGGCCCGGGCATGCATTACTTGCGCGATGAATTGCAACCTTCACTTACCAGCTAAAAGAAAAGAGAGACTTCCAAAAGATAATTTTTTTGATTTTTTACGTTAAGACAAATGTTGGAACTGTCAAGTTCAAGTTTAGCATAGCGTTGTCATGTATATATGCTGAGCAGAAATCCTAAATTTGGCATGACACTCTCTGTCACCGGCTATATTTTAAAGCGCTGTTCGAGCTCAAAAACAAAACAAAAGACGTTATACCTACGGTGCTAATGTCAAGATTCTCGCTTAATGCGCGCTCCGCAATCGAGAATCTACGTCATTGAAGAGCATAAAGTATTGAAATCGCTGGGATCTGCATATCTTTCTTTTGTCTTTTTTTCCTTGTGGGCGCCACAGACACGTCTGCAGCGGCTGGGATGGGAACCTTAACCGCCGCTACAGGACGCCTTTGGCCACGTACAGCAGCGCTTTCGATGAGCGCGTCATCATGAGTGTCCTGCGTCGCCGGTTCACCTCGCGTTCAGCCAAGGCACAGGACAAGGCTTCCGCGTTTTTACTGACGTGCCTGAGCAGGGTAAGCCAACGCGCAGGTGACGCCAAACTAATCTATTCTATTCGCCTGCGCGTAATTAAGCCGTGAAAAAAAAAGAAAAACGTTTCAAGAATGCGGGAGTTAAAGGGCCCCTCACCAGGCCCCACAGCAAGTTTTGGTTATACGCTGCAAGTTGTTATGTCTCCTCTATGGAGCGTTCTGCCGCAATTTTTTTTTCAAATCGGCTCATTAATAGCAGAGATACAAATATTTCAGTGCCGCGAACCCATCCATGATTTAAGCAGGCGGGCTCTACTGCCAAGCAAGACGCTCTCTCCACTCGCCCCGTCTAGCCTCGGCAAGCGAAATTCCTTCCCTTGGTTCTCCCATACCGGACCTCGAGGATCACGTGAGGCGCACGTCACAGGCCCCGCCTTCATTTTCTTTCACCCCGCCTTTCTTGATTTCTGCGCTACGCACTTCCGCTGACAGCGACGCGCGCGAGCTCTTGTCTTGTTCGCGGGGCGCGCGATTTTGCGCGCTGTGCACAAGGAAACATGACTAGCGGTATAATTCAGTGCTACACGAATACTGAGGCAGAACAAGCTGATCGCAGAGCATGATCACGCGCTGGAACACGGTAGGAAATGGCACAGTTTCGGTACCTGCGCACGTGACCGCACGAGACCGCACGACCGTGGGAACAAGCAGACGAAGCGGAAGTACATCTCTCTTGCTCAAACAAGAAACACGTAGACATTCCGTTTGTGTGTTTTATTATTTTTCCAAACTTCAATTCGTTCATTCAAGCAACAGATCGCACACATAGCAGATGTCTTGAGTACTCGAAGTCACGTGTCACCCCGAGCGACGTCACACTGCGGGCACCAGTACGTAGGCGCAGGCACACGAGTACGTCATCCTCCGGCTTGGAGCGCGGCGGCCGCAAGGAGAACGAAACACGGCGTTCGGTTTGAAATTTCAGATCTTTCAGCGGCGCGCGTAGCGATGTAATATTTGGCAGACACGATCGTTATGGCGCAATGTGTGCTCTGCGCTTGTCAGCTCAAAATGGGCAGACTAGGGGAGGGGCCCTTTAAGGCCTAATTGCTTAAAATTACTATGTGTGACCGTGGTCCGACCATGTGCCAAATGAGCTCCGCGGTCATGTTTTCTTGATCGCGCCAATGTCTCAAACATCGACTTTTGTGGCAAGTCAAACACCTTCAGCTTTAATACATTTGTCTTGGTGCTAACGTCAGCCTGCCTGCACGTAGCCTATTGGCCGCGACATTGAGCAGTGTCGCTGCCTGGCGGTCACTGGCTGAACCGCGGATAGTGTGGATTGCGCCGCGCGTCGTGCGTTAGGTACTACATGTCTAAATGCCCATGTACGGCGCGAATATGTTTAAACCCCGCTTCTTCCCTGACTTTAGCACATGTCCTGAATGCTTTTCTGCATTTGTTGACGGTGTAGGAAAGCATTTCGCGTTGGCGCTGTCGTCCTAGTGACGTAGTAGATCAGTGAATGCCCGTGTCGAGCGCGCGATGTATTATTGTCGCACCTCCGCTTGCCGCAATCACGCCAATTTTATTATCGCTTCGTGGTTCGAGAACATCACAACAAGTATGCTTACCTTGATTTAAACAAATTAAGTGGTAGCAGCGAGACGTGAATACAGCGTTTTAGTGACAATTGTTACGATATGTCGATAACTCGATCCGCAATCTGTGCGATGCCGCGAAGCATGAATGGGTGGTGTGAACATTACTTAGCAGTAGGAAAGTAGAGTCGTAAGCGGCATATCGCTTCATAAGCTTTTAGTATACGCCAATTTTTACCTGTAATTATGGTGTATCCCTTGTACCCACCCATGTCCTTATGGGACCCTTGAGGTATAACAAATAAATAATACGATAACCGCATTAGGATAAGTGCGATAATTGCAACACTCTCGCGTATTGGTTACGCGACCAGAGGCGTTCCTTTAATATGTTGCTCTGATGCCACTTCGGTGAAATAATTTTTAATCTAGGCGTCCTGTAGCGGCGATTCAGGTTCCCGTCCCAGCACCTGCAGACGTGCCTGTGCATGTCATTTTTTTTTCTGTGCGTGAAAGTGTCTGTTTTAAGCACGCAGCTTCATCAATGTCATGGCTCACCAACTGGCCGGGCTACATCAGTATCTACTAAGTGAATTAATTTTGCCTCTCAATTAAATCGTGGGATTTTCTAGTTTGATTCGCTGCTGCAAAACTAGAACTGAAGTATAGATATTATACGAAGCTCATCTGTCATACGGCAGTCTCTAGACGGAGGACGCCATAACAGTGAACTGAAAGGCCACTATTGCAATTTTTTTTTCGCTCTTCATTGTGCCGTTGTTAGCTTGATGCAAGGCAGTGGTCAGTATTAGCTGAGATAAAACTACGTAAAGATTTTAGCTCCTCAAATATTGATAACTTTCTGCGCTGTCGTGTGCGTAACCGTGCAAGGGCGATAAAAATAATCTGGTCTGAAGCAACCTGGTGATCCTAAACATACTGTCACTCACAGTGGCCTAGTTTACTTAACTGAGCTCATTAACTGCTTGCATTTCACAGCAAATAAAAAAAAACTCGCCATCCCGAACCAGCGAAAGTGGATGTTCAGCAAAGTTGTTGAAAACCACCACTACAACTGCTGATGGCGGTATGCAATGCTTTATGGCTTTAGTGTAAACGTGATGGTGTTGCTTTACTGTATTGGTAGGAATGGGAATAATGGTAATTTTGACAGCACACCGCCGCCCCATAGCGGCACTTTATTTGTACTCTCGACGTTCAAGCCGTCTGCTTGGTGGTTATTTCAAGTCACTGGAATATATTACGATTTTCATGTTCTGCCGAAACTTGTGGTTATGGTTCAGTTTATTATCGTGTGTTCGTGTCTTTTCGTGATTGTTCCCATAATCTCATTGCAGCAGAAATAAAATAAGCGCGGTAAACCATTAAGTCACAGTCGGCACTATGTTTCATTTTCGTTGGTGCTAAAAGCATGCCGCTAATAT
This sequence comes from Dermacentor variabilis, assembly GCF_050947875.1. Taxonomy (NCBI): domain Eukaryota; kingdom Metazoa; phylum Arthropoda; class Arachnida; order Ixodida; family Ixodidae; genus Dermacentor; species Dermacentor variabilis. The sequence goes on along the minus strand of NC_134576.1, from coordinate 75,142,938 downwards.
ATCTTCGTGGTGGTTAGGGCACATATGGGAACTCAATTCGAGTTGCCAGTTATCCATTTTGACAATGACATAACCTAATAGACGCAAGAGACAGAGATTGCTTTTCTGTGAGCCTGTTGGTCTGGGGACTGTACGATGTGGCGAGCTCGTGCTGGGTAGAGCAGCAGCGCAGGACGTCGTTGATCCACCGACTGATCCACCAAAGCACTGCCCTAATGGGCCAGTGATAGACGTGGGACACCGTGGATTGCAATTATGTCGTGGAGGGGAAAGTCTACGACCTCCGTGGCACAGCTGGACCGAAGTTCCCGTGCCATTGCCTAGCGCGTCGCATAATCTGTAACGACGGCGAGCCGCTTGTTTCGGGAAGCAGATGTTGGAAAAAGACTTCGAACGTCCAAACCGATACGGAAGGGCTCAGTGGGGACGTCAACGGCCTGAAGATCATCATCAGGGCCCTTTGACGATTTCTTTCTGTGTTGTCAGAGCTACTAAGCGCTGCGAGCGATCATACGTGCGGGAGACACCATGGTGACCAGCGATTCGGGCGTCGTGAAGAGCGCGGAAAACTGTGGATCGCAAGTTGTGATGGCACAAATACGAGAACGTCAGATCCGTCAGGGATATAAAGTTCAAGGTCATTCAAGGTGAACATGCGAACGGAGGCGACGCTGGGTGATGACTTTAGGCGCTCCATCAATTTACTGATAGTGGCATCACGTGGCCGCTCGTCGCCGATGTGTAGGAGTTGAACGCGGAAAGGCGCACTCGATTGTTTCACCGCCCGAAGAGTCAGCTCGACCACAGGGTATCGAGACTGACGATTGGCACAACTGCGCAAGCGCCCTGTTTTGTAGACAATCGAGTGTTCTTGTATAGGCGCAGGGTATATAGTTCGCGAGTCGGTACGGGCTCCGGAGGACACAATGGCTTACATTTAGTGCGCGATTATCTGCACATCAATGCAAATGATATGCAGCATGGTCAGCAGCCTCGCAAGAATGCCAAGTCAACTCAAACCTCTTGCCGCCATTTCTTTAAAAAAGGAAGAACAAGTATCTACCTTGTTTAGCCAACGATTATATTGCGGATATATACACACTCGCTAAACCGAACAGACCTCCGTATTCTCTTCCACCTTCGACCCCTTCCGAGATGAACACCCCGAGGCCTTCACCATGAGGAAGTTGCTCACCGCTATCGACAGCCTTTATCGACGTTGAGCGGCAGGACCTGATGGTATTTCAAAGGAACTACTTGCGAACCTACCACTGGAGCGGAAAATTATCTGCTTGCCTTCTTCAATAACATACGGGAAACAGGGGACCCGCTATCCTCGTGGAAACTGGCTCGGATCGTTCCAGTACTAAATTTTGGCAAAGATCGGTCGCATATAACTTAATATCGACCTGTTTTGCTAATGTTTCGCGTGTCAAAATTATTGGAGAAGATTGCGTGCGTGAGACTAACATGGTTCCTGGAGCATCGCAAAGTCTTTGAGTTGCCTATAACATGTTTTCGACAGCGGCTTAGCGCGCAAGACGGCGCCCTAGACTTAATAAGCCACATAGAACACCAACATTTCTTCGAACTTTCTACTCTGGCTGTCTTTCTTGACGTATTCAAGGAATATGACTGTGTGCTCCAGGGCTCAATCATCCATAGACTACTCAACATGGGAGTAACAGGCTATCTTTGGCGTTTTGTACACGCGTTCCTCAGCGACAGGTAAATGCAAGTGAAATTAGAAATGACGCTAACTGACACAACGTCTATTTCAAGAGGTGTGCCACAGGGAAGTGTCCTGTCTCCCTCACTGTCCAACGTTGCCATGGCTGGCCTGCCTGAGGCGCTGAAGACAGCGTACAAGTAAAACCCCTAAATGAAATAAAATTAGAGCCATCTTCTCCGTCCTCCTCAAATGCCGGCGTTCGCTCTCTCTTCTGTCCTCCTACGTGGTGCTGAAATAGCAGACGCTCCCCGAATACGCTCACCGCACGTCTGTCTCCAACGCTAAGCGGCGAGAACACAAAGCGCGAAGCTACGTCCGCAATCGCCACTCAGTGTCGGCGTCGCAGATTGCCTCCAAGGTATGGTCCGCGCGGAGTTGCCGTCGCCCGAGTACATTTGGTCACGGTTCATAACGGTTCAACGTGAATGGATAAGGCGCTAAAGAGCAATAACGACTTGTAATGATCGGAACGCCGAAAGCGCATCTGTTTGCGTACGTACCTTCACCGCTTCGTAACGTACGGCGATACACTCAAAAGGAGCTGTTCGTATACATTCAGGCCAAACAAAGACAACGCCACGGAATGTATGACGAGTCGACAAAAAGCACGTGCGTTTGAACACGGTTTGATTGAAATCGGGCACGAATGTTGCAAATAAACGCTGCGCGAACATGCGGCACTTAGGAGAGCGAAAAACTGACAAAGCCGCATACAACAAGTGGCAGCATATGAGATTAATGAGCGAAGAATCTCTCGCTTACCTCACAGACCCGGAACCATTGCGTTGGGTTGAAATCAGCCCGGCTGACTCTTTGAAGCCAGACCTTCGTCAATGCCGCGTCTCGCTTGGCAGATGGAATACGGAATAGTCGCTTGCCGTTCCTTTCACTTGTGCTGCACCCGAAGGCACAGCAACACGCCATCGCGAACACGAAACTACGCTACGAAAGCACAAAGGAGCGGCGAAACATGGTGCCTGCGTATGCCGCTCACTATGTTTGGCGCCACGATGGCGGCGGAAGCGAAAAACAAGCAAGAAGAAAAGCACGCGAGAGCACGTGACGGTGTTCGGCCAATGGGAGGGCCGAACGTCGAGGGAAAGCGCAGGGGAGGACGACGGCCGCAGCCTTCAAAGGACGGCGCTACTTCTGATTTTTATTGACGGGTTTTATGTACAATTCAGTCCGCGTGTCCACATACGCCAATTGCGCTTATATTTTGTTACCAGAATAAACGTCTGACAACGCAGGCTTACCTGGCGACAGTCTCATTAGAAATATAAATGGAAATATCACGCTCTATTTTCCCTGGAATGCGTAGGGGGGTAAGAACCCTGTCAGTTAGCATCGGAGGCTTACCAATCAAGAAGACAAGGCAAGTGCGTTTTCTTTTTTTGTGCCACTCGACTACAGGATGCAACGGCGGCGAGCCGTGGATAACATCGTTTCATCACATATATGTTTCTCGTCTCAACTTGATTCGAAGAATCGCTGGTGCACATTGTGGAAGCCACCCGATGTCACTGACGAAGATGCATACAGTACTGGTGGTCAAGCGAGTACTTTATCAGCTACCTTTAGTCTCGCCATCTGAAACGCAGTACACCATCACGTCTCGGAAACACTGCACAGAAAAGGCATCCAAAGTGCGGAGCAATTGCAGGCGTGACATTGCAAGGCTAGATCCGCCCGTAGGTTGCACCATTCTCCTCCTTTTCCTCAGCCTGTGGCATCTTTTGGAGAAGCAAGCCAGCAAAGGGCTAGGTGGACAGTGACTACTGTAAACGGTCGGCCAAATAAGTGCGGGTGAAATTTTGCAACTACCGACACAGCTCTGAGGGGCTCACCTCAGTAATCGAGCAATTTCTTAGCGAAGTGGACATCAGCCGGCTGGCATAAGCTATAGAGTGGTCCTGCCCACGTTGACGATGGGCCGGGACAACACCTATGCCATAACCACCGGCGTGAGCGTGGACTTTGGTTGGGGCCGGTATATAGAAGTGTGCCAAGATGGGCGATGTAGGGAGGAGGGTGGTGAGCTGCGAGAAAGCGGCAACTTGTTGAGAACCAGTGGCGTAGCAACAGGGGGGGCCGGGGGGCCGTGGGCCCCGGGTGCAAGGGGCCATTGAGGGGGGGGGGGTGTCATATACGTCTGAAGACACCCCTCTTTCCGCTGGCTGCACCCGGGGAGGGGGTGACAGAAGACCTATGGGCCCCGGGTACCAGACGACCTAGCTACACCACTGTTGAGAACCGCAGGAAAAAGGGACGTTCCGTTTGAGGAGATTAGTGGGGGTTCTAGCTGTGACTGCAAATTTCTTTGCGAGCCGTCAAAACTGGGAACATAGCCCACAAAACTCGGAACGTCTTTGGCAAACCTTGGAATAGGGTAGTCGGTCATGGGTCGCATTTTGTCCAGGTCGGGCTTTACTTCTGTAGCGTCCATAAGATGCCCAAGGAGAGTGATTTGGCGGAGACCAAAATGACCCTCATAACAATTCAACTGCAGTCCATCCTGGCGAAACACATCAAAAACGGGCAGAAATGCGGTTAACGTGCGTTTCAAACCTAAGTAAAAGCACGTTGACGTCGTCTAAATAACCCAAGCATGAGGAGCATTTTAGCCTGTGGAGTAGAGAATCCATCATTCGTTCTAAGGGGGGCTGGGGCACTGTTCAGTCCAAACTACATGTCCTTGAACTGGTAGAGCCCTTCAGGAATTACAAACGCTGTCTTCTCCTGATCCATGGCATCCACGGTTATCTGCCTATAGACTGAGGGAAGGTAGATAGAAAAAGAAGTAGGTAGCACCAAACAGGCTGTGAAGGGCGTAAGCAATTTTTGGTAGAGTGTATGCGTCGTTCTTCGCAATGTTGTTTATGGGGCAATAGTCAACGTAAAAGCACCACGATCCATCCTTCTCTTCTAACTAACACGACAGGGGAGACAGGCGCTGGAGGAAGGCTCGACGATCATTTGGCAAGCATATTCGTGAATTCCTGCTGGAGGACGTTTCGCTCAGAGGTAGGCACTATATATGTTGGGGCGTCAGTGAACGGGGCTGACATCACCAGTGTGTATGCGATGCGCGAATAAAGTCGTCTTGGCCATAGGCTGATTACTGAAGTAAATTCATTTAAAAGTATATGGTCCCCTATATGTAGGCGACGCTGTGGTTTCAATGGAAAGAAATCAGGCCATGGGTGTTTAGTAATGCCTGTGATCAGATGATAACAATAAAGACGATAATGACTTCTGAGGTCAAACAATAAAATACTTAGGAATATGGAATAAAGAAAGGAATAATTGTATGGAAAAGCGCAAATATGTACTAAAAGCGAACGGCAAGCGAAACGAATGAAACATGATGTACATTCGGGACTCAACTACGAAGTGCTGCGAAACATGTGCAAAGGAGTTATGGTATGTGGACTTCATGGAAACTCGATGTTGTGTTCAAAATCTGCAGTGTACGACTCATTAGACAGCCTTTTATTGCTAGAAATTGCAGACCACTTTTGCTTTGAAGTTGGCCACTGAGAAACCATACTTGACTTAGCCAGTCAGTAACAATCTGCTCTTTTTGTTTAATTTGGTGCGTTTTCTTTCGGAGATGAGAACATGCGATCTCAATTATGCACTTATCCCACTGCCGCTTTCCTTACATATCTGATTGCAGACAGGAAGGCGGAACACGTGGAGCCTTTCTAAGGTGCTTCTCGAGATGGGTCTTCCGTGGCCGAGGAAGTCTTCGGCTACGAGGTACGACCTGCTCAACACTCTGGTCAAGGCTTCACTCCACTTCGGCACGTCCCTGTTCTGGGCTTTCTACGTGGGTCGTCACCCATCTCGCCCGCACGAACACACCATCTACATGACCCTGGAGATACGCTGCTTCCAGTGGATCGCCGACTTCGGACGTCTCATGGTGCGAGAGAGGCACGACGATTACCTACGACGCTGCGCGGAGATAGTGGGTGGCATTGGACAGTCGTACTCGACGATGATCCACGCCGTGACCACGATGCACCTGGACATCGCCGAAAAGGTACGCCGCTATTGGTACAAATCGACGGTCCCGTACCTGCAGCGAGTGGACGATTTCGAGCTCCGGCGGGCCGTCAACGGTTACCTTCCAGACGACTCGCAGCTGTGGCCAGACGACGAGATCGTGAACATGCAGCCCGAACTGTTCCACGAGCTGAACCAAACGCAGTTCACCGAGAACGCCGAGAGCTTTAGGCTTTACCTGGGAGCGTACGCGGTGTGGCGGTTGTCGCCGTTCGCCTCGCACTACCTAACGGCTGCATTGCTCGGCAATATGGGCTGGGCCGGTGCCTTGAAAAGTCACCGGCTCGCGAAGTGTCTGGAAGCGCTCGAGTCCACCATGCCGCTCGTCATGTGGAAGTTGTACGACGACACCCAGGGCGACCGAACCATTGGCTGGACGATGCAGCAGCTTACCGCAAAGTCTGTGAGTAAGCTGCAGAGCGTGATTGGCGACGCGTTCGGCAGAACGTTCCACACCGCGACGCGACAGGTTTCGAACAACGCCTACAACATGACTCTCACGTGGGGAGTTTTGGATCAGGCCTACGCCCACGTGCGTCCCCACAGCTACAGCGGGTTTTTCGACATGTACTTGCAAGCGTGTCGTCTGAGCGTCAACGTCTCCAAGCAGTCCATGCGCCGGCCACGCAACATCTTGCTGCACGCTCCGGGAATCGCCAACGTCATTCTCTACCGAAATCTCGTGGCACGAGAAGTAATCGTGGAGAGCTTTCGTATGGCGGCAGCGCCGGCGGATTCTCCGCACCTGCTTCCCGTGCTTGCGGCTTTCGTCGGCACGGAGATATGCAAGCAGTTGCTCTTCATCGCACATTTTCTGTTGCGATACGACGGCTCGTTTAGGGTGAGTATACTCAGCCTTCGGTCTCGGAACCACAAGGAAGCGCCACGCCCTTAAAACGACTGACTCCTTTGCTTCTCTCGCTCGCTTTCGTGATCGGTGGTCGGACTTTAACCATTATAGCGCACAAAGGCGCCGATGCAAAGGTCACGTGCCCTCGCGCAACCGAGTGGCTGGGCGTTGGCGTTGCCGAGCGCCAATCAACATAGCTCTTTGAGACGCACTTGCTATACACCTATAGCGTGTACGGTATAGTATAGCGCCGTTAACCAGCACATATGTGCTGCTCTCTCCGCAATTACGCAATGCCAAAGCCAAATAATTATGTTGCTTTAAAACGCTATCTGAATGTCCCTCACTACGACAAATATGCACCGTGAAGCGCATCATTCTAATAGAGGGAAGAGCTTTGCAGAAGCGCTCGTCCAATCCGCTGACATTGAAAATCAGTGTCTGTGATTTCTCCACATTGTTCTTCAAGTGTCGCTTTCATTAGCTGGACGTGTACTTAGGAACGTGGATCTTTAAACCCTTGAATGAAGCGTGATAGCTTTCCATTTGCTATCCACAGGTTTGCTTTTTTTTTTGTAATGTTTGACATCCTGGTGCTTGACTGCAGGGGAGGCGTCTAACGTGTAGTACTATGTATAGGCGCAACTCCGGACAGTTCAGCAAAGTAACTATAGTTGGGCTTGTTGGTTGAACATAGCGAAAGGCTACCGCGCGAGAACCGACGGAGACAAAGGAGGCGCACAAAGTATACACAGACACAGCGCTGACTTTCAACAAAAATGTTTATTTTGCCGGCGCACAGCTATAGCTTTAAAGAGAAAACTTGGTCGCGCTCTTCCTCCCAATTTTCCTATATTATATAGCTTGCAAACGACCTCTCATTTATAGGCTTAACGTACAGGCCTATAAAGCATATACGTCGTATAAGACCTACACGTTGTATAAGGCCTATACGCTATAGGCCACACTGCAGGCCTATAAGACCTGTGGAAAAGTATCACAGGGTCGTTCAGTATTTTTCTTCGGGTCAGGAAACTTTGTCAGAAGCTTCATATATGGACAGAAGGTGTCCCCATAGGCGCTGGCGTGTAAGTATATAGTACAGGGCATCGATCTTCCGCTTTCTCATGGCCGGTGCTACGCGATCACGCGATTTTTCACCGAGAAAGGCGCCTCTAGCTTCCGCATTTGTTTCAGCATGCTTGCAGACTGAACACGCAACTTTGGGCAAAATAATTTAGCGTGCGCGGTGCGTCTGTGCCTAAATTATGCACCACAGCGCTGTGTGATAAACCTGGCCGGCCAATTCCAATTGCTCACACAAAGTATTCCGAACAGTTCGCCGCGCTTCTTGGTCTTGGTCCAAAGCAGTTAACCTTGTACATTTCTTTATCGATGGTATATTTAACATCCTAAAATTAGGCAGTGAGAGATCGCCCTAGGGGAGAACTTCGGAACCCGCTACTTTGAGCTTATCAGCAGAACAACGTGGTCACTGAGGCACCATGGCGGATAAGAAAATAACATTTTAGTTAAATATGAAGAGAACAACTAGAAGAAGGAAAGAAACCTCATTGGACTTATTTACCGGAGTTAGGTCCTCGGGCGAGGAAGTAACAAATTATTTTCAAACCTGCTTGGGTGGGAATTCTTGCCTGTGTATAGGTATACGCATGCCCTTGCAGGACAGTCTCGTAGTGAACTCGCTGATTGTACCTTGGTCGAATATACCGTTACATGCACGATACGTAATTGTCGCATCAAATACTTCCATCAGAATCAACAGTACTCGAGTCGTTTTCGAAGCGGGGAATGTCTGCACAACCCAAATCAAAAGCCAATAGGTATCAGCGGATAAGACACAGTGGTGTCCGTGCACATAGTTTCTTCCAGTGAAACCATTGCACTTGCTTTAATTTATGAATTCATGGTAATAGCATCCTAAATTTGACATGTTCGCCGGAACCTCCTTACGCTATAAAGGTCACCAACGTATGGGGCGTAGTAATTAGCCGTCACCTGTCGTAGTGTGAATTTTCTCAAGCTCTGCGCGCCCTCCACATTTCTATCGTAAGCTCCCTGTCATGCCTAAGCGACCATTGTCGTCATTGATAGAGAAGTAGCAGAAACGAGCAAAATGTCCGTGACTCTTTTTGCGCGAAGCAGCTGTACACCAGCGGGTGTGCTATACATCTGAAAGCAAATAGCTTTCTTCGCCTTTTCTCGCTCGCTTTCGTGCTTGACGGCGGGTAGTGGTCGATGATCAAACTTCCGATGCAAAAAAAAAAAAAAAATGCCGAGGGAAAGGATGTACGCTCTCGCACAGTCGAATTGCGGGAAGGGGTGGGTAGGAAGTAGACGGAGTTAAGGGGGGGAGAGGGAGACTGTCGTGCATGAGCTTTTTGGAGCGCTTGCCAACGGAAACCGCATAAGCGTCGCCGATGGTTTCTGCACTTTTTTTTTGTTTTGTTTAACGCCTCTTGTCAAAGCGAGCGGGTGCGGACTGAAGTGACGATTGTCGTGATTTCTGCACTCGCAGAGAGTTCCTGCCCCAAACGACAGGGAGGACTACGGCGCGACACTGGAGTACTACGAGAAGCTGGTCAGGGGCGCCCGCTTCGCCGATCGATTCACTCGAGACGAGCTGCGCGAGGTGATTGGCAACAGCCTCGCCGCGTACTTCGCCAGCTACATTCCGAGCTTGCCAGAGGCACACGCCATCGCCGCGAAGAGGGCAGGCGCGCATGCGAGCGACGAGCGAAGCTCTTTGATTGGCGTCTCCGCCGATCAGCTGTTTTTTCTCGTCAACTGCTTCACCCACTGTGGCGAAGCTGGGACTGCGTACGAAATGCAGGTGCGTAAAAGGAAAGGTGTCGACAGGACGCTGATGAACCTAAACTAGCGCGTAAAAACGTGGATTGAATGCTGGCTAGTTGAAACATGTGTTATTGAGCGGAATAAGGGCGGAAGGAAACGAAGTGGACAGGACAGATGCGTAGGTCCTTCCGCCCTTATTCCGTCTCAACGACAAAGCGCGATGCACCAACAGGCCCAACACGCAACGCTAGTTGAAACGTGCCTCTCGGGTTTTGAAATTTTTTGCCTTTGCCGCAGTGGGAAGCCGGAGAAGCTATATGTAACATTTAGGTAACAGACGGTGTCGTTTAATCAGCTTTTTTTCTCTTCCGCCCATATTCGTATAGAAAATACGCATAGACGCACGTACACTCACACACACATACACGCATACACACACACACACACACACACACACACACACACACACACACACACACACACACACACACACACACACACACACATACATACATACATAATATTTGGGGTTTTACGTGCCAAAACCACTTTATGATTATGAGGCACGCCGTAGTGGAGGACTCCGGAAATTTTGACCACCTGGGGTTCTTTAACGTGCACCTAAATCTAAGCACACGGGTGTTTTCGCATTTCGCCCCCATCGAAATGCGGCCGCCGTGGCCGGGATTCGATCCCGCGACCTCGTGCTCAGCAGCCCAACACCATAGCCACTGAGCAACCACGGCGGGTATACATACATACATACATACATACATACATACATACATACATACATACATACATACATACATACATACATACATACATACATACATACATACATACATACATACATACATACATACATACATACATACATACATACATACATACATACATACATACATACATACATACATACATACATACATACATACATACATACATACATACATACATACATACATACATACATGAAAGGACAAGGAAAGACGGAGAAGCAACGTTTCAACGGGTGGTCAGCATCGTATCAAAGTATGCAAAGAATGTGGCTGCGTTTGGTTTGCGACCCCCAAAGTTGAATAGATTGTTGCAAGTTTTATTATTCAAATTTTAATACGCACTCGCGACCCGAACGGGCGCTATTACAGGAAGGGCCATACATAGCATAACAAGAAAAGCGAGTAGGTACAAAATGAATACGTCGTATATGTACTCTTATGTTAACCTCGTACGAAATAATTACGCACATAACAAACATATTATGAGAAAGGCCCCGAGTGGGTTAAAAAAAAATAAGTTGTCTACACTATTATTTGAACGTACTATACGAAGCGTACTATACGTACTATACGAGCGTACTATACGAAGCAAACTATACGTACTATAGTATACGTACTATACGAGCGTACTATACGAAGCAAACACTGCGCAGTCAGCGCAGTGTTTGCGTGTGCATGGCTGTTAAATATTGTGCGGACTGGTACAGCTTGGCAAGGCAGATATGATTTTCGGGGGCTCCGGCCAGGCAGAATGTGCGTTCAAGTGTGATGTGAATCTGTGCACTTATAGCACTTATAAAGGCGTGGTTGGCTGTGATAAACACCAGTTGTAAGTCAGCGTTTGTCCCTTACATGCACGGTGTGTTTTTTTTTTTTTTTTCGTGCCCGTCTATTTTGCACGGCGTTCTCCTCAGTTACCAAGTTTCGGGGCGGTGATGTAGCCACAAGACACCGGACCGATCGTTTGCTTGCTTGCTTGCTTGCTTGCTTAGTTACTAGTCGATTTATCCTATACAGCGCTCACAAGGTCCAGACGCGATGGACACTACGGAAGAAAATAATGCTGGAGTACACTGCAAGAGCAGTGTAAGCACAAAAATATCTTGCAGTCTATGTTCGGTGATCAAAAGGAAGCTTTAGCTCGGGCGCTCCTGTCTAAACACATGTAGAAGTAGAATTGGTTTTTCTCGGCAACCACTGCACCGAATTTGACGAGGTTTGTTACATTTAAAAGAAAAACAATCTAGTGACTGTTTGTTTTTAATTTTCGATTTATATCGTCAATGTCTTATTAAAAATTGGCAAATATCGAAAATTTTCGGGATATGAAACTATCAAGTTTACAACTCTAACTCAGCAATGAAAAATAATAACCCAATTCTGTAAATTGCAGCAAATAGTAAATCTAAAGCGGACAAATTTGATATGTTAAGCATGAATCTAAAAAAATTTAGTAATATGAAAATATAGCTTTTGCGGAACCCTTGTACGCAACATAACAAATTCAGGTAAGATATAAAGTGACGTATCTGATTTGTCCACTTTGAATGATCTGATGGATGCCGTTTACAGAACCGCGATATCTGTTTTTGATGCAGAACTATTAATTTATAAACTTCGTGCCCCTATGCTTTTCAAACTTTCATAATTTTCAAAATACTTTTCATAAAATTCGAGCCCTAAATCGAAATTTCGCTATCAACAGTCACTATAATTTAACTTTCTCTTTCAAATGCAACGAATTTCATTAAAATCGGTTCAGGGGTTATTTCAGAAAAGCGTTTTTGCATTTTACATGTGCCGCGTCGGAGTTGGGCCCGAGCTAAAGCTTCCTCTTAATGCTGATCACTTATCGTCGTTCCAAAAAAGAAAAACTAACCAATCCATGCATGCAAACTATGGCATTATGGTGCCGGTGTCGGACGGACCTGCTAGTAAGAGCCATAATTACGGTACTGGATATTAATGCGCTCGAAATGAAGTGCCAAAGTGGAAAAAAGCGTACGAAGTGAAGCCGGTTACGTGGTATATAAATATGTATTTATATATAGTCATATCATAAGAAGCCAACAAACACTGCACCAAGGACAACACAAGGGAAATTACTCGTGCCTAATAAATGAAATAAAGGAACGATAAATTAATGGAAGTGAAAGTGGATGAAAAAACAACTTGCCGCAGGTGGGGAACGATTCCACAACCTTTGCATGGGATCGTTCGCCACCTGCGGCCGGTTGTTTTTTCATCCACTTTCATTTGCGTTAATTTATCGTTTCTTTATTTCATTTTTTAAGCACGAGTAATTTCCCCTATGTTGTCCTTGGTGTCAGTCAGTGGTTGTTGGCTTCTTATGATATGACTGATATATGATACGATATGATAAAATCGGGCCCCTCGGTTACTTCTCTTTCTCCTCGTTTATATATATATATATATATATATATATATATATATATATATATATATATATATATATATATATATATATATATATATACGAGTGACTGAGTGAGTGAGTGAGTGCAACTGACGGTGGTCTGTGCAGGACTACGGTTAGTTGAACTGTTGTATTTCGCTCCTCGAAGAAGCGAGATGTGTGTCGAATGAGCGCCTGAACGCTTTGCAACGCGGGGAACGCGTTTTAGGTAATGTATCCGGGAACTCAAAGAGGTGCGACATAATGCCAACGCATATTTCTATCGCATTTACCGCTAGATCGCCACTGCGTTTTTTTTTTACACAGATATTTTCATTCCCTTTCTCCCCAGAAGATCAACTGCAACTTGGCCTTGCCGTCCATAAGAACATTCAGGCGAGCGTTCAAGTGCGAAGCGCATCATCGCCTGGTGACCAACTTTACATGGCCCGAACCGGACAATGTGAACCGTGCTGTGGCTGCGTAGGCGATCCCGCGCAGTTCCCGGCACATTCACAAAAAACTTGTAAACGTAGCCGTTTCGAGGTTTTATTTCTGCCTCGAAGTAAATCGAAGTAACGTCTAAATGTGCGTGATATGACTGCGACCTTATATTTCAAGGTGAAAAAGAAAATGTGTGCGGGGCTGAATTTGGTGTGACTACGCGTTCACACAAAAACACTTGTCAGGTTACCGGCAAGTCTTGAGCTTTAAAGCAACAATATGTTTCTGGACGGGCTGCAGTGTGGTCTGGTGCCTCGACGCCATGTTCAAGGGCCAACGTGACGAACTGAGAAGTCCCAACGCCTGCGAGATAATACTCAAATTTAATCAACAATGGTGTGATTGCCCATTTGCTTTTCGCTTCTGTGATATGTATGACAACCGATACTGAAAATTCTTAAACTTCCCGCGGTGGTCGTATGTCTACTGTGCGCTGTGGCCGAGCGCTATGTCGCTTGTTTGATTTCCGGTAGCACTTGCCGGCATTCTAAAAGTATCCACGCACAGTGATATACTATGGAAGACAACACCTGACTGGTAGTACATCAATGTAACTTCACTTTTTCTTCAACTGTCCCATATCACAATGAAGCGTCTGACATGAGGTTTATATGCACATACATGTATGTATGTACCAAAGAGTGTCTGCAAACATTCAGGTTTATGAGTGAGTGGTACCATAGGGCGAAATGGTGTATACCGTTGAAAAGGTGATGCTAATCTACCGAAATTTTAGTCACCTCAGAAAGGAAAAAAAAAATGCGCCAGTACCAGGATTTCATACGAATCGTTCTTAGGCGAAGCGTCCATCTGATGTTTGCAGAAGTGTTAAAGCCGACGTTACGCAATCGCAGCGCTAATTACGGCAATTTTCATACAAAAACGCGAGCGAAGAAAAGTGTAACTTTCGGAAAATATAGCGCTAATTACACGAATGAAATCCGCAAAATGTTCATGCAGCCGTAAATTCTACGCAATCGAATCCTGCGTGGTCGTCTTGAGGCCGCGGTGAATCGCTGCAAGTTGGCCGAAATAATGTAGCATTGTCATAAGTGTCGCTGCCATTATGTAAAGGAAACAACCATACACCCTGATAAGAAACAACCTGTTATAAGTTGATAAGGTGGAAGCTTGGGCGAGTTGGTGATTCAATATCGACATGTTTGCACAGCGCAAAAGACGAGGACTGAAGGAAGAACACAACACAGGCGCTATAAGGCCGCTTATAAGGCCGTAGAACATGGTTGTTTTCACGAGTCGCAACCCTATTGCAAAGAAAGCCTCAAAAGTACACGTAAGTCAAGGGCGTAGTGTACGATGCAAAGAGTGACACAATATGTTCAAATGCGGCTTCAAACCTTCTTTCTACGTTTCATTCAATCCGCAATAATGCTACTTAAGGAAATGGTAAGTCGCTTCAGAACTTTTGTTCAACCTTACTATATGAAACGACGCGACAAATTTCAGTGGGTTGAATAGGCTCTCGATGGCGCCGAGCAAGAACGGATGTGTAATCTGCTCTTTCCTTTACAGCGAAACTGTTAGCCTCTAGTTGGTCTGCAGTTTTCGCGGCGTGTCCTCACGAAAAAAAAAAAAAAAATCAGCGTCGCCGCCGCTGGGAGGCAGCTCTCAAAAGTTCAGAGATGGCAGACCAGCTCTGGGCCGTCCGGCAAGCCAAAGATGCCGCCCGAGTCCAAGGACTTCGAGCCGCCACCTGAGGCCACCACAGCGAAACTGCCGGACCATTCATTAATAAAGTTTCTTCTCTCTCTCTCTCTCTCTCTCTCTCTCTCTCTCTTAGAAAACTAGCTTCAGCGGTTGAAGCGAACAGTGCGTACATTCTTTGGTATCGCGTATGAATGAATGAATGAATTCTGAAATTGAAGTGCCAAAACAAAGGTTTTAATTATGAGTCCCGCCGGAGTGGGAGACTCTGGAACAATTTTGACCACCTGGGGTTATTTAGCGCGCCACCAATGCACGGGACACCGACGTTCTTTTTTGTATTTCGCCCCCATGGAAATGCGGCTGCTGCGGCCGGGATTCGATCACGCGACGTCGAGCTTAGCTGCACAATACCATAGGCGCTAAGCCACCGCGGCGGGTTAGTATCACGTATACAACACGCAGCACAGCATTGGCTTGAATAAAGAACAAGCACAAAACAAACATTCAAACTGCATCATTGACGATGAAGGCGCTCCGATAATGCGAAGTACCTGGCGCTCCCCCCATGCGTTTCCAGGTAAAGATTACTGTTGCGCAAGCTGCCGCAGCGACGGCAGCTTGCGACGTGTGGAGCGACGTCACTAGCCTTTCATATATAAAAGAACCAGCCTAGCAAATGGTTTCATTGTTGTTGCAGCGCCGCTGTGAGTATAGGCAAAGCATAGTTAAGACTTCTGAGGAGCAGCGTAAATATTAGGAGCGGAAAAGGGAAAAGAAACGCCAATACGACCAGCGGTGGCGTACTGCCATAAGTACCATTGCTCACATGACTCTAAATTACTATTACTACCGTTACTCTAAAGCAATAAAGCATTGAATAGCCCCCTCAGTAATTGTAGTGATGATTTTCAACAGCTTCGCTGGATATCCACTTTCGCGGGGCCGGGATAAGCGAGTCATTTTCTTTTTTTCCTTTAGGACCCTAAAAGCCTTTCTTTTTTCTGTGGTAAGCAAATAGTTAAAGGCCAACTGTAACGAAATTCCACGCCGCGTAGAAAGCCCCGTTTCATATAATTTAAACATACAGTAGCCTCTGCGGAAGGTTTTACGCTTGAAATGCTAGTGGGTGCGAGTGGGACATCCTGATGGCCGAAGGCGCCGCCAGAAAGCAAAGACTGCCCGTCGTCTGAGGAAGGGGGGGGGGGGGGGGTGCGGGAGACTGGAGGTTAGTCTTCCAACCCCCGCAACCCCTGGACCCCATCAAGGACACAATAAAGTTCTCTCTCACTAAATGCTCGCAAAAATTGCAAAAAACGCTGTCGTTGCCACTCGTCCTAAGTGACCTACTATCCCAGACAACACTCGACGCCCTCAAAAGCTGCAAACGTCCTCGTCCGTTCTGCATCGTTCTGAAGATGTCCTCAGGACACCAGTTACAGGATACGAACGTTTGGATGGTAACAAATCTGGCAATGACTTGGAAGCTGGAGTTATGTAATAAATGCTATTTAGGTGCTGATTTATTACGATTTATAATTAAAAATATCTAGTTACCATATACATGGTGTCCCACTTAACTTGAGCCAAACTTTTAAAATATGCAAACGCCACGTTGCTGGACCGAACCAAGGTAATTTTGTTCGCTGTCGCTTGGAGATACTCATTATTTTTTCTATTCCGTCTAACCAGATAATTAATGTCAGTTAATCAACTTCTTAATTAGTATAATTATATGAAAACTGTAAACGAGGAAATTGTAAAACAACATGAAAAACTCCAGATACAGCTCTTTGTTGCTCAGTACGTGCTACATAAGTGTTTTTCCGAGCATGAAATATTAGCTAGCACGTATTGAGCAACAAAAAGCTGTATCTGGAGTTTTCATTCCTGAACAATTTTCTCATTGACATTTTCCACCTAATTACAATAACTGATAAGTTGATTATTTAATTTAGAATAACTATCTAATTGGGCGGAAGACGAACGAAACTTTATTTTCAGAAAATACTTTCTTGCCCTTAAAAGGGGGCGACGCCGTGTGGTCGGGCCCCTATCCCTAGGCAGCGCTGGCCCTCGCCCTCCTTTCTGCTCTCCGGACTAGGCTGAGCTGGTCTCCGAGGGCAGAGCTGGATAGCAAAGAATGCAAAAAATAATCCGGGCATCTCCAAGCGACTCCATAGAGTACTTTACATAACTAATTATTGAGCTGTAGAAGAGCGGTGACGTTCCTGGTGGATGGAAGACGGCCCACACCATTTTAATTCATAAACCGGGCGAGCCCCCTGGTCTCGAGAACCTACGACCGATATCATTCACACCGTGCGTGGGAAAGGTTGCTGAACATGCAATACTGGACCAATTATCTCGGTACCTGCAGTGGCGTAGCCAGAAATTTCGTTCGGGGGAGGGTGTTAAGGTTGGGCATCTAGCACGCCGTGCAAAAAGGATTTTCGCCCACCATGCCTCGTCGAAACGAAGCGTGACTTCCTAATTCGCCATGGTCATCTCGAGTGTCTGCCGGTCTGGCGGAAGCCCCGCAGTGTTTACAAGCCTCTTTTGTGTGTGTGTGTGCGACTTTAGAGGGACCGTTTCCTCGAACTGTCAAACTCTACAGAACTTCCACGAACCAGCAACGCGCAAAAGAGAAGGACAAGCATCTACAATTCCCGGAGGCTTGGTATAACCAGAAGATTGGTATAACCAGAGGCTTAGTATAACCGGAGGCTTGGTATAATCGGAGGCGGGGCCCTCTTTCCGCGAATCACACTCTGTGCCTGTCACGTGACGTCGACGGAAGCAAGATCCCTCCCACGATTGTAGAGAGCCTACTTAAGGGGCTCTGAAATGTACCTTTTTTACGCTTCATTCTCTTCTCTTCATCTTTCACCAACCATTGAATAAACCGTGCAGGTATCGCACTAGAAATCGTCTCGTCCTTGCCTGGTCGCCATGGTCTACCGGATGCCTGCAGCCCGCCGACAACGCCACGCTAACTAATAGTAACGTCGGTCGAGCTTCGATAGGCAGGCGTCGCTATAACTCGGCAGCAGTACGATACGCTACCCTGGAGTACGCAACAAGGGGGGGGGGGGGGGAGAGGCTCACATTGCAGCTCGGCCTTCTCCTCGTAGAATTTGTCGAGGGATCAAATACATGAATAATAATTGCATTGTAATTGCCAAAGATGCTGCAAACGAATTTTTGAACGCTAGGCACTGTCAACACAAGTAAAACATGCATTTTCCTTCATGAAAGAATATACTTGTATGTCCCCAAAATTGTGCCTGACATAACTGGTATCAATGATTCCATGTTTTGAAAATATCAAGCGAACTTTAGAACTATATCAGTTCGAAACCAGCAAAGCAGTGCATGCCGCTGATATGAAAAAGTTAAAGGCGGTGAAAAGAAGTTGAGGACAAATGTTTTAATGAAACTTTGTCAGTCAAGAGCCTTGTTTATATTTTCGTACATATGCAACGGCCAGGACAAAATCTCAATGACGCTGTCCTTCGTTGCAATGTATTGCGCAGGAGGAGCCGTCACCGGTTGTGTATTGTGAGTAATTGCATTGAAATTATAGTCGCTACAGAGAGCACATATAAAAAGCAGGAGTTATGCAAAATATACGACGGCGAGTCAAATGAAAGTGAGCCAATGCGAATATATGACAAACGGGGCACTTTATTTAAAAGTAGTCTCCATGAGCATTGAGGCATTTGTCCCAATGACTAACGAGTCGCGTGATTCCCGTCTCATATAGCTCCTTGGATTGCTGCTTCAAAAAGTCTGTAACTGACATTTTCACGTCATCGTCCGACACGAATCTGGTTCCCTTGAGCTGTTTCTTCAATTGTCCCGAATTGCGGAAGTCGCAAGTTTTTGTTGCAGTTCAAAGGGCACGTTTACGAAAACGCAAGTACGGGCAGGTAAGACATTTGCGTCGCAAACGTTACGCGGTGCGTGCTCTTGTCTAAAATAATTCGGTGAAACAAAGAGTGATTGAGCACACGCGATACGGAATGAGAAGCACGGATATATTTGCAGATTTGTGCCCGTAGGCCTTCAAACAATGTTTCAAGCCACAAACACTTCCTGCTGCCACTCGCAAGACTTTGCATTCGCGTGAAGAGGAAAGACGGTACGCTATGAATAAAGGAAAAATACATGGCGAGCGTGTAACTGTCTCGTCTCTTATTAGAAGAAACGTCGACCAAGAAGCAAATGCTACTAAATCACAGAGCTTGCTGTGATTCTTAAAAGTTGTGAAAAAAGAAAAACGGTAATTTATCATGGCTTCACCGCAATGCACCTATGTAATGCGGTGAAACATACTGTATTTCAGTGAGGCGAAGTGAAAATTTTCTGCGCAAACGATCGCGGGCCTGAGCGCGAAGACGGAGTACATGCTCAGACTCGTTTCGCGAGTGACGAGCAGGAGGGGTGGCATCAGCGAAGCCAACCCCCTAAGGATCTACCACGCCTTCCTCATGAGCCACATCAACTACGTGGCTTCCGCTAAACTGGTCGCGGTTGGAGGAGAATAAGACCGACGCACTCATCAGGAAGAGCCTTAAACGAGTACTCAGCATCCCCGTTACGACCAGCACCGAGAAGCTGATGTAACTCGGGGTCCACAACACCCTGAGCGAAGTCGTAGAAGCACAGAAAACGGCACAGACCGTTCGCCTCTCTACCACCAAGGCCGGCCGCCGAATACTCGAGATGGCGGGTCTGGTAGCCACGGCCGAGGAGTCGTGCGCCATCCCGCTATGCCAGGGTGAAAGGGAAACCTTTCGAGTCTCCTCCTTCCCGAGCAATGTTCACCCACAGCACAATGAGGCCCGGCGCGCAGCCAGAGCCCGAGCACTCATCATGACTGCCCTGCAAACCCCAGAGCTCGCGTCCTTTGTCGACGCGACGCGGTATCCCGGATCAAACTCGTACGCGGCCACGGTGGTTGATCCCCAGGGCAAGATCCTGAATGCAGCGTCTATCCAACACTCGACGGCGTCCGTCACAGAGCAAATCGCAGCGGCGCGGGCTCTGTGCGAACCCGGGCGCACGCAAATCTTCACGGACTCCAGGTCGGCGGCGATGGCCTTTCTCGCCGGCTCGGTGTTGGCCGAGGCTGTGGCGGTTCTGAGTACCCAAGCCAGGCACGGCCCGTCATGTCATCACTTGGTACCCGGCTGACATGGGCCGGTGCGTCTCCCCCGGATCGATCTACCCCACGACCCGCCCACGACCAGGCGTGAGGTCTCGTCAACCGCGCCGGTCCGAGGGGCCCGGCTTCGCAGGGGATCGACTGAACCACGGACCCGCTGCTTACTTTCCACGACATCACTGCTCACTACCAGCTGGGACGCAGGCAGTTTCCGGCTCCTCACCCGAAGCTAGGCAGACCCCAGGCCTCGGTGCTGAGAATGCTGCAGACGGGCTCCTTTTCGTCTCGATCCAGGTTGAAACAATACACTCCGGGTGTGAATCCCCGCTACCCCGACTGCGGCGAGGAACGGTCCACCTCGAACCACATGCTGTGGCAATGTTCTGCGTTGCACCACTCGCCTTTCAACAGGCAAGAAGACTGGGAAGAAACCGTCAAGAGCGACGACCTTCAAGTCCAGCTTCGGGCTGTCCAAAGGGCCTGCGACAGGGCTGAAGATCAGTCTTCCGCCCCCGGCGCAGGTGCGGCCCGCGACTACGACAACGTAATCCCTTAGGACCAAATAAAGCTTCTTGTCTGTCTGTCAGCGCATACTAAGACTAACGCACATGTTATTATTATTATTATTATTATTATTATTATTATTATTATTATTATTATCTGAGATGCCCACTTGACGCCCCCACCAGAGGCCAACAGTGTATTGCAGTGAAGCGAAATGAGGATTTGCGCGCGTACCAAGTGTAAGCAACACATTGTAATCATCTCAGGTGTCCACCCCAGGCCTCGGCGGTGAAGCATACGATGTATTTCAGTGATGCGAAGTGAGAATTTGTGCACGTGCTAAGCGCAAACAACATTCTATTATCTCAGATACCCATCCGAAACCTCCACGGGGAAACAGTGTTTTGCAGTGAAGTGAACTGAGAATTTGCACGCGTACTAAGTGTCAGCAACATATTGTAATCATCTCAGGTGCCCACCCGAGGCGTCGGCGGTGAAGCATAGGGTGTATTTCAGTGAAGCGAAGTGCGAATTTGCGCACGTACTAAGCGTGAGCAACATTTTATTATCTCAGATACCTACCCGAGACCTCCGCGGTGAAACATAGTGTTTGCAGTGAAGCGAAGTGAGAATTTACGCGCGTACTAAGTGTAAGCAACTTACTATGATCATCTCAGCTGCCCACTCGAAGTTTTGGCGGTGAAGCATACGGTGTATTTTAGTAAAGCGAAGTGAGACTTTGCGCGCGTACTAAGTGTAAGCCACATATTATCATCTCAGGTGCTCACCCGAGGCCTCGGCGGTGAAGCATATGGTATATTTCAGTGAAGCGAAGTGAGAATGCGCGCGTACTAAGGGTACGCAACATAGTATTTCAGGTACCCACCCGGGAGCGCCGCGGTGAAGCGTGCAGTATTGCAGTGAAGCGACGTGAGAATTTGCGCGCGTATTTGAGATATCTTGCTTACACCTCGTACACACGCAAATTCTCCCTTCGCTTCACCGCAACACACTGCATGCTTCACTGTGGAGGCCTCGGGTGGACACCTGAGATGATAATAATGCGTTGCTTACACTTGGTGCGTGCGCAAATTATCACTTCACCTCACTGCAATAAACTGTATGCTTCACAGCATTACACAATGTGTTGCGTTGAAGCTACGAGAAATTGCCGTTTTTATATAAGTTACAAGAATCACAGAAAGCTCTGTGTTTTAGTAGAGTTTCGCCTTGGTCTAGGTTTATTCTAATAAGAGACGAGACAATTGCCTGTTGTGCAGGTGTTTTTCCTTTGGTGATAAGTACCGTCTTTCCTTTGCCTTTGCGAGTGGCAGCAGGGAGTATCTATGGTTTGAAGTACGGTTTGAAGGCTTATGGACACACATCTGCAAATATATACGTGCTTCTCATTCCGCACCGCATGTGCTCAGTCACTCTGTGTGTCACCGAATTTTTTTAGACTAGTGCGTTCACCGCGTAACGTTTGCGGCGCAAAATCCTTAGCCGCCGTACTTACGTTTTCGTAAATATATGCACTCTGAACTGCAACAAACACTTACCGTGTCGTCGTAATTGTTGTGGCCTCACCACATGGCTCCACCATTCCGCCGTCTTCTTCCTTTTCGCTGTGGCAGTGTCCACTTTCCGCATAAATGCTTCAGCGTCGTTGAAAACGGAGTGACGCGGCTTCCGGCATCGAAGGTAACGTTGTCGAAAGTCTGCGCACGAGCCTTTGCACAGCGTTGCGCAGCGTTTCTTGAAGTACTATGTAAAGTACTATGTAATGACAGAAACTTGTTAACTTTAATAGTATACTGGGATGTGAACATTGATTTATATTATTTGTGTTAACAGCTGTTTATTATTCCAAAACTATTGATTCGAAAAGTATTCGATATTTGGTATGTACTCGCTTCTACCACTATTCGATTCGTACTCGATTCCTATTCGCACACCCCCTACTCTATGGAGATCTTGAACATTTTTTTTACAAGCGCTCCACTTTATGCACACACATCTAACGTCGCATGATTGTAGGCACTCTAATTATAAACTCTTTAATTAACTACTCACTTGAACCTTTCGGTATACATTGACTATATAACATTTGGGCCCCATTTCCTGCATGCTACCATATTTCGGTTTCCCGCGGAAGCGGGGAACCTTTGTAAGCGTTTCTTACAATGCCTCTAAAGACGTAAAAAGAAAACTGAAGAAACAAGACGCGAGGTTTAGCAGTTTTCGTTGAGTTCCTAATTAATTTAGCCCATTTCAAACATTTCATAGACATCATCCTTGACATGCTCCAGATGCCCCCTAAATAATGACACCTGTCTCAGATACAAGGCTATTGACAAGATGCATTCATGCTCTACCTTATTCCAAACGCGACGAAGATGGCGATCGGCTAGCAATCGGCGTCACGCCGTCTGTTTTCATCGTCATCATTGCAATCATGCTGAGGCGGCCCTTATATGCGCCCTCCCCCCTGTTTCTGTACCGACATGAAACTTCCGAATTATTCGTTGCCCCAGGATGCCATGAAAAGAGAAGTATAATGTTTCCAATCACTTCCGCACTAACAGCTTCCCTGTTAAAGGAAAAAGCGATGCAACACAATAAGACAGCCGCGCTTCGTGGACCCCCATTGGCCGACTGCTTTTCAATTGGCAATAGAGTCAAAACACCTAGGCCAGTCAGCAAAACTGCTAATTGCAGCACCGCGCTGCCATTTTGTACCACTTTGACAGTTATCTGCCATCGTTTCGTGCAGTGCTCATGACGGGAACCAACGAGACGGTATCAAAACTGGAATTTATACGAACAGCAGGTCAATGTCTAGTATAATGCAAGAGGAAGCAGCATGCTCCGCAGTGATAAAGGACGGCATCATCAAACACTTTATGTGGATACCGTTGTCTATTGACGAAGGAGATCGCGATAAAATCGCGTGTTGACGGAACACCAGCGTCCACGGAGGCTTTCACTCTCGAGAAAGCTTTTGCACCCTTTGGGTCATATCTAGACCCACAACAATTATCATCTGTCTTGCCCTCATTTCCTTCCTTTAACGCCGCGAGCCCAGTACTTCCAAGTCACCAACGGCTTGCGCGTTATCAGCGTGACACAGCATTCTCGACAGGAAAGTAGCCAGCGCAGAGTTTTCAAGAAAGAAAACGCCAGCAAAGCAGATGATGATGATAGTTGCGGGTAGATAAGCTCCAAAGGGTGCAGACGTTTTCTGAGGAGTGTTGCAGGCCTTTCCTGAGGCAAATTTGGTGGGTTCGGTGAGAAACCAACATGGAAAACTACGACGCCACATTTCAGGTTGGTTTCTGTACAGCCAAAAGCTCTGGCTACGGCTGCGACTACAGCCCATCCCCCAGCAACCGCTCCCTCGCTTCCCCTCTACCCCTTCTCTCGAACTGAACAATACTAGGCCATTGTGTTAGTCTTTCCTTTCTTTAGATCACTATCATCATCATTGTGTTCGCGCGTAAGCACGACGAATTCCTAAGCCAAGACGCCGTTTCAAAGGGCAAAGGCGGAAACTGCGCTTTGTATTCAAGATGACGTCTTCGAACCGGAGCGAGAAATGGCAACTGAGCGCTTACGAACGCCAGCGACTCCCGCACACAGTGGTCACAGATGAAACGGAGGTCATCGCTCACGAAGAAAGCTTTCGCTCGAATTTAACGTGCCCCATCTGCTTCGGCTTGTTCAGGAACGCTGTGGCGACGACGGAGTGTCTTCACCGCTTTTGCGAGGAGTGCATCACTACGGCGCTTCGCAGATGCAACAAGGAATGCCCGACGTGCCGCCGCAAGCTCGTCTCGAAGCGGTCGCTGCGGCGGGACTACCGCATGGACGCGTTCGTCGCCGCACTTCTCCCCAGCCACGCCGAAGAGCCCGCATCGCTCGCCGAGCTCGTGACTGCTTCGCCAGGCGTGCAACGCGGTGCTCCAAAACAAGCACGTGAGAAGAGCACCGTCAAAGACAGTGACGTTGGCCAGAAGCGCTGCGGTAAGAACACTCGCGTTGAGCCAAACTCGACGGTGATTGGGGGCGATCTAGCTCCGACGACGGATAGTGTGGGTTGCGCTGAAGAGAACGCAGACGTTCAGCAAATCTCGGCGCTGACTTTGCCGACGGAAGAGCGAAGGAGTTGGAACGAACAGCAGCCCCGGCAGAAAGGCCGTGCATCACCAGCGTTGGCGGCGGGTAGCGGCGACGTCGCCCGTAAAGGATCGGACCGCGAGTTGACCTTGCGACGCGACGAGGTGCCTCAAGGAACGAGCGCTGGCGCTCGCTGCGCTGATGCCGAGGTGCCCGTAGAAGGAGCCCGTGCGACGCCACCTCCAAGCGTCACATTGGCCGTGGTAGCACGGTCCGCGTCTGCTGCTGCTGCGACGCCGCAGGTTGACCCCGACGAAACGTATATGGGCGAAGAGACTAGACGCACGGCCGGCGCGGCATCTGCACAATGCAGCGAGCCGACTCGGTCGGAAGATTTCTGCGCAGACACCGTCGAAACGCCTGGAGTTGAGATGGGCCAATCAGCAGCAGGTGCTGACGCCACGCCTGCTGCTGCCGCAGACCGCGAATCCAGCGCGGCCTTTGCCGTCTCGCCACGATGGGCCCGCAGCAACCTGATAGCGATAACGCTGAAGCCGCACCTTGACATGTTCTTGGAGAACCCCGAGTCCCCGACGCTGCATATAAGCGTGTCAGCTCGAGTCACGATCCTGTATATCAGCTCGTACCTCAAGAAACGTCTTTCTCAGAGCAGCGTGAATCGTAACGCTCGGCGATTCCCGATGTACCGCATATACGCGGCCAGCGAGACGGGCGAATTGGTCGCGCTCCCTTTTGCGATGACAGCGGAGGATGCCGTCAAGAGGATCCAGAAAGCCGGTGCGCCGCTGGAAATGTACTACGCGCTGCACCAAGCTTGAGTCTGGGCTTGTCTCCTCTTTACTCCGCCAAAGACATGGTGTACATGCAACTGAGGTTTTGAATATTTTTTTTTGAAACCTGAATATGTGTTTGGTTGGTGCATAAACCGACAGTCTAAATTACGTACTCCACCTGAGCATTATTTTTTTAGATGTAGCAGCGCGGGAGCTGCTACATCTAAACACACATGGACGCACAGAAATCGCTTTTCTTGGCAACCACTGCACTGACCTTGATTGGGATTCTTGCATTAAAAACAACAATATTAAATCTATAAACTCTAGGTAATGCAGTTTCAATTTAGGCTGCCAAAAATTTAAAAATTCTTAAAAATTGCAAACAGTACTAACAAGTTCTCAAGAGCACAAGTAATAATGATGCCGCAGTTCTGTAAATTGCACATATAATGAGCCTCCTGAAGTGGCCAGAACTGATGTATTATACACCGCTCTTAAGTATGCCACTAGTTTGTGAGCGGACTTCACCCCCGCCTCCTAAATATTTTAATTTTCCATAAGGTGTGCATTCGTGCATCATATCTGTCCGCTAGGGATGCTCTAAATATGCAGTTGACAGAATTGTGATCTGTTTTTCATGCAGAGAGACTGATTTGTAAACCTTTCCATTCTTCTATTGCGATAGCAATTAAATGGACACTCCAGGCGCATTTCTGCCGTCGGCGTCGCCGTGAGGTTCAGCATGAAGTCCAAGGGCGGTAAAACCGTCGCCGCGCGCCGAATGCTGTATGTGCGAGGGTGAGCCGGCGAACGCGTTTCAATAGAGAATTTTAGCGCGTCCGGTATTCCGGCAAGCGCGGGCGGTTTGCCGGTTTAGCGGGGGCGTAAACATGAACGGCTAGATTGGCGGTGCCATCCGGTAGCGCAAAGCTCAACCACACAAACACAAAGCTAATTACTATATTCTGATTAGCTGCTGGTGTAAATTTTCGACAGTGGCGTCATCGTGTTCAGAATTACGCCGCTGCCAAAAATTTGCGCTAGCAGCGAAGCATGATATAGTGGGTTACTGCAGTTTTAGCTCTGTGTTTGTCTAGTTGAACTCTACGCCACCAGGTGGCTGCACCGCTCCGGCCGCTCACGTTTAGGCCCCCGCAAATCAGGCAATCCGCCCAAACCACCCCCGTTTACCGGAATAGCGGACAGGCTAAGAGTCTCTAATCTCGCGACCGGGGAACGCGGCTCGGATGCGTACCCTCTCCTGATGCGCGCGAGGCAAGGAGGTTCAGGCGAGGGAGGAGGGGTGTTCTTCTCCGGCGGCTTCTAGGGTGCCTTGATGTCCTCCTCGCCCAGCGCTCTGTACAGAGTGGAGACAACTGCGGCGTCTACTATGGCATTGGGCACGCGATTGGCGGACGCCGTAGTCAGAGCGCCGTAGTTGTAGCCAGAAAGAAATGCATTTTGTATCACATGAAGCATAACAACGGTAAGTACATAGCTATTTAGTGCACCTTCTTATTACTGCGCTGTCAGGAAATGCTGATCTATTCATTAGAGAAATACTCGAGGCCAACAGTCAGAAAGTAGCAGCGAATTACGCTCGTCTTCACACGAGGAGAATGTATGGTATGTTGCAGACCGATATTTCTTTATAGAAAAAAGAAGCTGTACACCACAACATTATTCCTTCCAGACTAACGCGATTCAAGCTATTGTGCCAGGCGTAATGCAGACAAAAAAATTAGAACTGCGCTACAATATTGCGTCGTCAGGCATAAAACAGAAAGTGACCGCAACTGCCTTAGCCACAGTAATGATAGTTTAGCTTTACCATACCTCACTGCAGTATATTAAATGTGTATTCAGGGAAAATATTTCATTATTGGTAACGACCAACACTGCACATACAGTTTCGGCAAGCGACAGTTGTCGAAACGTAATTCGAAACCAGAAAAACTTACCCAATCAGAAAACCTGCTACCTAACCAGAAAAACGTTTTTTTTTCCCTTGCGAATGAGAAATTTCGGTTTCTCATTACCCTACGAGCACGGCGCACTGACTTAATATGGCTAACGGATCGTCGTGTTCCGTATTTATTTACAATTATTAGACGCGCGAATAATTGTACGCGTACATGGCGCATAGCAGCAACGTGGACGCGCGCAAATAATTATTCAACACCTACTAGCACGTGTATCGCTACCCTGCAGACGTTATACTATCAGCCGAGGCCAATTGAGGCCAAAAACGTGCCGTTGCCGTGTAAGCGTGCGAAAACAGTTAACTTTGGTGCAAGTGGGCACTTAGTCAGCGCAGCAGTGTGCGGACACGTAGATTTGTAGGAAAATGGAGCAAATAGCTCATTTGGACCCCCATGCACTGCAATGTGATGTATGTGCGTATTGCCTGTGACATAGCGTACGCCATATGTGTACCAACATTCCGTGACTCCTGGTTTGAGTAACATAGCCGATAGCTCGCGGCTTGGACGGGACATCGATGCTTGGGCTGACCCGATAGACCCAGCAGGCTAGGAATAGTCCTTGCATCCGCCGTGGTTACTTAGCGGCTATATGGTGTTGAGCGGCTGCGCACGAGGTCGCGGGATCGAATCCAGGCCACGGCAGCCGCATTTAGATGGGGGCGAAATGCTTAAACGCGCGTGTACTGGCGCACGTTAAAGACCAAATCGTTATAGACCATGTGGTCCAAATTTCCGGAGCCTTCCAGTATACGGCGTGCCTCATAATCAGATCATGGTTTTGGCACGCAAAACCTCATAACTTAGCTTGTGAATAATCGTTTCGCTTAGCGACGTACTGACAAAGTTGCTTAATTGCTTCAAGACCGGCTTGGATCTATAGGCGCCCCGTGACGGTTCCACGGTGGGTTGCATTTATCTTAGCGCTTTTAAAGGGGCACCATAGGCAAATATAAAGTCAACGTGGACTGTTAAAATGCAATTCTATAAACCTCGTAGTGCGTGTTTCGTGACAAGAAAATACTTAGCTTAATGGTACCTTCGATAGGTCGCCTCCATCCTCCGAATCAGAGTTGGGCAGATCCGGCGCTCTTCGAGCTCAAAGGCAGATGACAAGCACACAAGTCTAACAAGCACGTGACTCGTTTTCGGAGGTGGAAATGGCAAAGGCGAAACCACATGACTGCAGCAAACGTTCGATTTCCCCTAGCAACAGCTCCCGACGCTGCCAGGAAAAATGGCGGAAGCGCCGGTGCGACGGGGGTTCGTTGATGCGCCCGCATGCAGGGGCATAGGTTGCGGCGGACCTAGCCAACAGCCGCGGCGCTGGGTTGTGATGACGAGGCGGAAACTTTCTCAATCTTGACGACTGCTCCGACGTCAGGGCTCGATGCGGGAGGAGAGCGATCGAAGAGAACCAGCCTAACGCAAGGCGCGCACTCTCGTTCGACCATTCGAAATTCGGCCATTCGACCCACCGAAGATTCCATAAGAGAAAAAAGTGTCGGAAGGGTGGGCATACCTTCAGCACGATTCCCTGGAGAGGCGTCTGCGTCAGCAGGTGTTTAATGTGTTGTGACACCACGTACCCGAGCACACGAGGGTTGGACCCCCCGGCGTCTAACCGTGCGCGGCTTAGCTGCGTCTCGGGAAAAATGAGTCCTGAGGTTTGAGCCGATGCCGGGTGTTTGGACCTTTAAAGACGCCCTGAGTCACCCCTCGGGCTTGGCGTAATAACATAGTCCGCGGGTAGCATACGCTGCTGTGAACATCTCAGGCAAGTTTTGCTGTCGTACGCGGTTCGTGGACCTCTGAAGCGGATGACGAATTCACCTGTCTCTCAAACGTTCTCTTTTCAACTGTAGGTCCTCTCCTCACTCTCTTCTAGACGCACTTCGTCATCGGACGCACTTCTCCGTCATTCCCTTGGACCGCTGCTATTGGACGATAGCTGACATCAAGCTGCGGTCGCCTAGGTGGCGTAGATACCGCGGCCGCCGCGGAGTGCCGCCACGAGTCCACTCGCTAAGAGCACTGCGGCTCGCTGAGGACAAGCGGGTTTGGCTTATGTTTAGCGCGTCGTATGCACCACATGCGGAAGGCGTGTCGTCTACGTTAACATCCAAAATGAAATCTGAACTGCGCGCCTCGGTGGCATTTAGAAGGAGGAGCGTTGTGGGCACGCCCCACTTCGCCGTAGCCATCGCAGGGCGAGGCATTGAAGGAACGAGAGCACAGCGGATGCCCCGTTTGATTGCGAAGAACTTCGCTTTTGCTAAACGCATTGAAGTACTTTTTCGGCAAAGTGCTTCTGAAATAGCCTATTTTCACTTCAAATGCCTTTCTCCACTTCGTCAAAAAGTGGTTCCTTTACGGAGTTACTTGGCGGAGGCAACACACCCCTTTGGCGTCGGATTCACGCAGACGGCACCTCTGTACTGACTCACCTGGGGGAAACCGGTAGTAGCGTTTTCATAACCTCCGCTCTAATTTTCGTCTTTCTCTCTCACTTTCAATCCTTCTTGTATCCTCTTCTCTTCTATTCCGATCTGCTGGGTATCGAGGATTAACCTTGCGTGCGATAACCAACCTTGGTTGTACATATTGGGTTATAGTGGATGTGTACAGCTGGCAATGACAGGCTTTGTCTAAGCACAAATCTCGTCATGTCCCCTTTTTGGGCTCCTTCGTGGGCGGCTGGCATCGCTGCCGAAATTAGTAAACACTTGATCAATTCGTCATTCCCCCGACTCAGTGATCGTCCTCTTACAAAAGAGGGCGGAACGAAGATAACCTTAAATTTTTTTGTCAGACGAAGGGAATGTTTCCCATGTTATCACGTCGTCCATAGTCTTAACCCTAAAACCACCGTTAGGACACTTTCACCTTTCTGTGTTTACAAACATCTCAACGACAGACTGGGCTCAGGTTACAAAGCGACCAAAATGACCAGCGGCGACCTCCTCATTGAGGTTCGCGACAAGGACCAACATGATAAGCTTTCAAATTCAGTGGTAATCGGCAATATCCAAATCTCTGTTACACAACAACGGTCAATGAACACAAACAAAGAAGTTATCTCTGATAACTTACTGAACCTGAGCGAAGAAGAGCTCCTAGAGGGCAGGAAAGAACAGAACGTGACTGTAGTACGAAGTACAAAGATTAAGCGCAACAATAAAGAAATCCCTACTAAGTATGTGATCCTAAACTTTGCGGCGAGCTAACTGCCAGATTCTCTTGAAACAGGATACACAAAGACAAGAGTAAGACAGTACTTCCCGAATGCAGGCAGATGCTTCAAGTGTCAATCATTCGGTCATGGCTCTCAAAGCTGTCGTGGCCGACTGACATGCGCAGAATGCGCTAACAGTAAACTCTCTTTTGATAACTGCGGGAATGCGCTCTATTGTCCCTACTGCGACGGTGACCGTGCGGCATATTCACGATCATACCCTACGTGGAAGAAAGACAAAGATATTATTACTATGAAGGTGAAATAAAATATCCTTTTTCAAGAATCGCAAAAGCGCGTATCTTTTCTCCATGCCGCAGGGCATGCAGATGCGGTGCGTAAGGGGGTAACGCCGCAGCAGACTTCGACATCCCCCCGGCCCACAAGGAGTGTGGCCGCAAGCGTGCCATCAGTCCAACAGGCGACAGCAGCCAGTGCTGCTGTGCCATCTTTGAAGGAGGGTCCATCGACCTCTGGGTTGGTGGCGGCCAAAGCCCTGCTTTTCGAGGGAAGGCCTACCCCGAAACCACCCCGCTCGAGTGAGCGGAAGTCCAGTGGCTCCCAGGAGTTGATGGACACAACTCCAAGCCAGACTGCGCAGACAGTGCCTCGGGAGCGATGTGACCCTCGTGACCGCTATAATACAAACAACCCACGGATTGCGGGACCTGGACAAGCTCCGTAAGCCAACTCAAAAGCTCTTGACACACAGCACGAAAACACGAACAATATGGACACACAAATATTACACTGGAACGTGAGAGGTCTCATGCACAACCTCGATGACATTAAAGAACATCTACACAAATACAACGCAAAGGTGCTGTTTGTTCAGGAGACACACCTAAAGCCAAGACAAAGTAACTTCCTCAGATATTTTCCGAAAAGATGGAGATGACGTACTCGCCTCGTCGGGCGGCGTCGCAATCATAGTGGACAAAGATTATTGCTTGTCAGCAATTACTTCTTTGAACTTTCCTTGAGGCAGTCACAGTCCGAGCTCTAAGCTTTCCAGAAGTTGGTGACTATAAGTTCCCTAAACACCGCTCCGGTTTATCAACTTTCCAGGCCGAAGTCTATAAGCTTTATCGCTGAACTTACTCAACCATATATTGTTGCTGGAGATCCGAATGCCCATAGGAACCTCTGCGGCGACTTTCGTTGTGGTTCAAGATGACGCTTAAGTGAAAAACTTTCTTTTCTCCACAGGTGCGTGCTTGCTAAATAAAAAAGAGCCCACATTCTAAGTCGTGGCACACAAAACATACTCATCTGTAGATTTAAGCGTCTCATCAAGTACACTCATGCCATATCTGGAGGGGAACGTCATCAAAAACCCTTACGGGAGTGACCACTTCCCTGTTGTTTTAGCTTTAACAAAAAGTGATGAAAACTCTCCCCATGTTACCCAGTGGAAAATTGACTCTGCCGGCTGGAATCAATACAGAGAGCACACGCACCTAACATGCGATGACAGCCGTACACTTAACATCGACGATGCAATGGCATATTTCACAGCATTCATTGGCATTAACAGCATATATGACTGCAGACTGCAGCTGCAGTGCGAAATGTTTTTGCAGCACGTGCCTCTGAGCCATTGACTTTTATTATGTTTTATTATGTATTACGTTTTATTATGTCATCATTTCTTAACGGAACCTTTATGCTCATAGCCCAAATCAATTAGTCATTGTCATTATTTTAATACTTGGTTACTTTACGCAATTTAGAGCGAATTGCTTTAGGCCTTTATACAGCCACGGTACATCTACTATTTGCAATTATTGTCTACTCCATCCATAATACAGTGAGAAACAATTACCATATGTCATTGCGCTCTTCGCTCACATGTGGCCCTTGCGCCAATAAAGAGAACACATACTATATATACCTGTAACGCAATTCGAGTAGCCCGCCCCTTAGTTTGGAGTGATGACGTTCCGTACGCCATCACCGCCCTCTTGCTACTTTCTCTCGTCCGGAAAATAAATAAATAAATGGTAAAAAATCAGCCTTCGCTTCGTCTCATCTAACACCAAGTACAAAGCATCGCGTGCGCACGCCATAGTCTTGGAGGCCATGTAGTCACGGAAGTGTTTTGATTTCTAACTGTCAGATGGCGCCCATTGTTTACAGCTGGCGACATAAAGCGTATTCTTTACTAACGATTACGGCACATATAGGCTAGATCTGGTTAAAACGTCGGCGGCATGTTGATTTTATTTTTTTCACGGACGCATAATTGTATTGATCCAGACAACCATGGACATAT
Organism: Dermacentor variabilis; assembly: GCF_050947875.1. Lineage (NCBI taxonomy): Eukaryota > Metazoa > Arthropoda > Arachnida > Ixodida > Ixodidae > Dermacentor > Dermacentor variabilis. The sequence continues at coordinate 75,110,022 of NC_134576.1, read as the reverse complement.
ATCGCTACTTTTTTTCTCGATGCCGCGACAGTGCGACAGGGTCCGTCGCTTGAATAGCGCGTGCATGTGGTTGCCTCGATATTATGAGACAGGGAAACAAGTGCAGCACTATGCAATGTAGAAACTACCAAATCTCGAGCGCGTGGAGTCGAGCCAAAGGACTCTTTGACCACCCGCAGCATCGTTGTCAAGGGCAGTCGAGGGTAACGCCAATAAGTGTGCAAGTGGCATTTCTTCCGTGTTATAATGCAATCTTTTTCTTATAAGTGAGTGAGTACTAGTGAGATTCTTAAAATAAGAGCTCTCATTAGGCTAGTACTTGAATGTCCCGGCGGAGGCTCAAATCGTCTCCTGCATTTACTTGAATCTCTCGATTTCTACAGCTCTGTTCTGCATAGTATTGACGCCTTATAGACGTTCCGTAGCATTAATCTATCACTTTGGCCGTATCCCTTTAAATGCCTGCGCCCCCCCCCCTCTATGGAAGTAAGTCATTGTGCCTAAACGAGCAGTTGTGCGCACTTCGACTTATATCGCCATTTTCGGCAACTGAAATAAAACCTGTTGGAATACGCATTGCCTCCGAGATCCGAAACGACACGCTCAGGCGATCTCGGTGGCCATAGATAACGGTAGCAACAAAGCGCATTTGCAATGCTGAGGTTGGCGTGAAAATTCCGTTCTGTATCTTCGGACTTCACCGAGATCATGAAACGGTTTTTGGCGTTATTCATACATAAGACACAAAGTGCCCTTGTGGATTCGCGACCTCCGACACCTGGAAAAAAAAAAAAAAAGAGGAGGCTGGAGCAGAGGAAGGCAAGTTGCGTTTCCACTTCAAAAACACCTCCACACTGTCTCGCGAACAAAAGTCGGGACCCTGCAAATATCCGGATTCTCACTCGATCTGCAATGGCTTGTGGTCGGGCCCAATGGCCTACCCTGCGAGCTAGTTGGCGTGCATTCATGATGCACCCAGCACGGGAGGTGAAGTGCCCGGACAAAAAGCATCAAATACCAATCAACGAACAGGTTCTGGAACCAAACTACTTCGTACAATAAAGTTTTTTCTCTGTTTCTCTTCCATGCCACAATCAGTACGCCCCTGTAATACGTGTCTCACGAAGTGATACACGTGACCGGTTCCCTGATCTGTATATGCCACATACTGGCGTACATGCCTGGGAGGTCGGGGGAAGCAAGGGCAAGTTGCGTCTCTCTACCCCAAAAAGACCTCCACTCTGGCCCATGAGCAAACGTGGCGACCCTGCACATTTCGGGAACCTCAGTCTATCCCCAATGTCCCGTCGGATGGCCTGGCCGGCCCATTAGCTGGCATACGTACTCACGACTTCAGTATATCGCGCTAACCGTAGGTATTGTAAACACCATAAATATACCAAATAGTACATCTCTACTTTTCTTCCCAGCCTGTACAAGTTCTAATAATCTGTTCCCTTTTTATTGAACCGATACCTATGCTGGTGACCGTTGTTCAGATGCGAACCATCGGCTGTGTGCCCCCAAAAGGATACCCCTCTTCATTTCTTGCAGCAACCACAGATGATAGTCGTTTTTTTCCGCAGTCAGACGCGACCTACTTAAAGCCCCTTCATTCTAGAGGGGCTTTGGACCTACTTCCTACTCCTCGCCTCGCTGTATGCCCCTCTCTTTTCGGGGAGGAGGGCATCCCGGCCCGACAAGGTTTTGGGGGATGGCGTAGGGGCGGTGGGGTGAAGCCCGGTCGGCCCCCCGCCCTGGTGAACGTCACTGGTCGGGAACGCTGCGGGAACTTTACGTAAAAAGTGCGGATGCAGACGTTTCACTCCGCGCGTTTCTCAGCGCAGTTGATATTCGACATCGCACGCTTGTTACGAAATAACTTTCTGCTACAATTCAACCACAATTTGCGGACGTAAGGTTACGTCAAATCACGCATTCATTCTGTGCAACTGCGCTCATTTGCGCACTCGAGATTTCAATCTGGATAGGGAGGATAGTATAGAAGTGCACAAGGAAGGCGAATCGGGTGAGTTGAAACTTATCCTTGATAGCAGAGCACAGTAAACGGCGACACACTGATAGAAAAAGACTGGACAAGCCAGACAGCGCTTATCCTGCCTTCTTGTGTCGTCGTAAGGTTCCGCCCTACGATGACACAAGAAGACGGGATAACTATGCTACCAGCGGTCCGTCGTAAGGTTCCACCTTACGATGGACCGCTGGTAGCATAGTTTGCTGTAGGTTGCACCTAGCTACTTAGCTACAATGTCCCACAAGTGTGGCTATATGAGAAAACTTCAGTTTCCCTACAATTTTGGCAATGGGCCACCAGGAAGACTAGTCCCCAGTCGAAGCATTCGGGAAAATTAAGGTGCCATGGACATATAACCGTGCAGGCGGAACCTTCCTCTTTTCTACTCTTTTTCTCTATCCCTCTTTTACACACACAAACACATACGCGCACGCGCGCGCGCTATCACATGCACACTTACCGCACACGCGCAAACACACACACACACATGTACAATCACGCACGCACGCATTCATACGCACACTTGTTCTTGCGCACGCAGATGCGCACGAACGAGCACACGCATACATCAGCGCGAGCGCCTACGCAACGTGCTCTGCAATGCTCCGCCATAAAAAAACAGTGTAAGAGAACTATGCAGACGAGTTCATTCGCTTCACCGGAAGGTACGCGCAGGTGGCAGATATACACCCTTTGTTTATTTAACTGCAGTGATTATAGAAATATTAATGTGCCCTCTATACACGCATGTTGCAGCAACGGCAAGCACTCGGCTTAAAAGCAGGCATCTTTCAGTACAGCTGCTGTACATGCTCGACGGATAAACGACATTTCCTGCCCGCGCAGCTGGCTGCACGTGGAATGGAAGCACTTAATAAGTTCGCGTCGTCGGCGGAATCCACTGTTCCAACTGCTTACCTAAACGAATGCTAAAGAGAAAAAAAATTATTTCAGTGGTTTTAGGAAGCTGCCCTTCTACAGTACCAGAAAGTACCATTAGCTTGAGCATAGTCTTGATTAGCCAGAAAAGAGTCCGAAAAAGGCAGCTTGCTTTCCACTGGGAGGCTTTCTGATGGTAAATTGCCATTCCGTGAGCAAAGGTGCGTCAGTCACGTGCTATGTTTCGTATTTCGCGGGCTTTCTCTATTTGCACGAAACAGTAAACATGCATCACGGCGGCGCCACGTCATCCTCGCTCTCGAAACGAGATTTCTCGCCTGCGGTACAACTTCACCTCGGTAATCGCTATAAAGAAATTAATGTATAGAAAACCAACTGCAAGGGAAAACCATTGGCAGTAGAGACTTTCGAACCTACGACCCTGCACTCAGAGGCCGAGTGACCCACTGGGCTGGATTGGCCAAACGTCCCAACACGCTCACTTGGCCGCGAGGAGTTCATAACTCAAAGGACCGCTCAATGGCGTTTAACTGGTCATTAATTTGCCAAGGTTGACGACTGGGCGTGTTGGTATAGCATATTAGAGGTTGGATCGCGCAACATTTTGACGAGACACACAGAAGAGAAACACACAATGCAAACAAAGCACACAAACACACAATGCAAATTAATGCTTTCGCATTCACAACTCATAAGAAATGTTTCCTAGGGTATTTTAAAATGTTTTTCTTGATTAACGCTCGAGAAGGAAAAATATCTCGTTGTTGCGTTAAACCTTTGTGCCAAACATTAAAGTATGCTTATACCTGTACCTTAGGAGGAGGAGGAACAAACTTTATTTGTAGAAATCAGCTGACGATAATCAGCTGACGATGAAATCGTCCGATGTGCGTGGCGTCCCTAGTTCAGTATGACCAGACAATGCTGGTCTTCAGGGCTTGGCCTTCTCTGCTGGGCCTCCCACTGCTGGCGGTCTGTCCGGTGATGCGTGGTACCGACAGGTTTTGCCCACATTCCCTTACCACGTGGTAGAGGGCATTGGGCGCAGAGCAGCAGGCGCACTTGTAACTGTAGCTCGTAGGATACGTGGCGTGCAGCAGGGTGTCGTGATGTTCCGGAAACTACGAACCTGATCATTCCCGCGCTGTACCTAAACCGTAGAAGCCGAAATATAGGTCCGCCCGGAATATAGGTCGACCCCTGCGATTCGCTTAGCCAGATGTCAACTTCCAATGTGCTAAAAAATTTAATTATGGGATTTTACGTGCCAACACCACTTTCTGATCATGAGGCACGCCGTAGTGGGGGACTCCGGAAATTTCGACCACCGGGGATTCTTTAACGTGCACCTTAATCTAAGTACAGCCGCCCTGATTTTTAATAATATAGCGCGAGCGTCGACTGAACTGCTGGTGAGCGCCTTATAACGGCGATAAGCGGGCAACAAGGCGAGAGTTCGCGCACGAGCCTTGTTGCCTTGTTGCACTCGCCTTGTTGCACGCTTATCGCCGTTATAAGGCGCTCACCAGCAGTTCAGTCGACGCTCGCGCTATATTATTAAAAATCAGGGCGGCTGTACATGGGTGTTTTCGCCCCCATCGAAATGCGGCCGCCGTGGCCAAGATTTGATCCCGCGACCTCGTGCTCAGTAGCCCAACACCATAGCCACTGAGCAACCGCGGCGGGTAACTTCCAAAGTGCTAAAGAACACTATATAAGACGAGGGGCGACTTTAGCTGCTTTTTTCTTTTACGGGGAGAGGGGGTAGGAATTCCGACCTTTATTCCGGTTTATACAGTGCTTGCTTGTCGCAGCACAGGGGAGAGGAAAGGAACTACCTCGTAAAGCAACGTCAAAGTTCGCGTCTACGATGAAAATGGTGTGGTACTGACGGTTAGACAGCGGTCCGCGAAACAATGTGGCGTGGTGGTTGTTGTGAGGTGGTTATGCAGTGGTTAGAGCGCATCTTACCGACGGCCATCATTTCCATAATTCGCGCCACTCACAGCTAGCACCTACGTGACTTCTCACTAGTCTTTCTTTCTTCCATTGTATCTCGCTTTCTTCACCCAAAACGCGTTCGTTAGAGCGGCTTTCTCCTCAGTGATAGTCACCATAAGGAGAAGCCCACTTCTGTGATTGCCTTTTGTTCAATGCGACAGCTGTTGAACACTCAAAACCGGGTTCGCTTTGTCCGTCCCTTCTATGCACACCCCGCGGTAGCTCAGTGGCTCCGTCCGGCATTCTGTTGCCGAGCACGAGATCGAGGGCTTGAATCCCGACTGCTGCGGCGACATTCCGATGCGGGCAAAGTACGAAAAAATGTGCTACTGTACTTACATTTATGTGCGCGTCATAGAATGCTTTGCTCAGGTTCTTAAGTACTTGTCAATTGTGCGAGCGACCTTAAAAGTGGAAGCGCGTTGCATCCCGTTATTGTGTGCCTTTCTTTCTCACTTCATTTTTTCTCATTCCTTCTATCACCTTTTTATTCCCTCTATCCCTTTTCCCGGCACGGGGTAGCCACCCAGTACTTACACTGGCTGACCTGCCTGTCTTCCCTCCCCTCCCATTTTTATCCTCCTCGGAGAACCCCAGGTCCGGTCAAGATTAATCCGGAGTCGTCCACAATGGCGTCTTTTGTAACCCATTGCGCATCTTTGAGACGAGCTATAGCGTGAGGTCAACCCCAATGCCATCTATTCAAACGCATGCAAAGCGCAGAAATACCTGTATTAGACAGCCCCAGGGCCGATTTAACAGAAATCAGTTGCGCTCCAGAGAGAAAGGTAGTTTCTAGTGACTGTATAAGAAACAATTTTTAGTCACCGACTTTTTTCACGAGAGCTTAAAAAAATTTGCAAGTTTAAAAAAATATACATGCACGAAGTTTACAAATCCGTAACTGTGTACTAAAGACAGATATCGCAATAATGTCAACTGCATTCGTTAGACCATCCTTTTAAGACCGTTAAGACCATCTTTAGTCTTGTATTGAGGAGCATGTTGTTCTTATCTTGTATTTGGCAAATTTAGATATTTCTTGTATTTTTTTTTTAATAAACCGTGCGACAGCTCCACGTTGCCATGTCTTCTAACCGTGGGGGCTTTCCCTGCCTCCTCCAACCTGTTGCGCTTGAATAAAATAAACTTCAAACTTGAAGCAGACAAATTTGATGTATTAATTTTTATCTTACTGGGCCCTTTGCGCCGTAAAACGCCACGCATCATCAATTTATAACTTACTTGAATATGTTACAAGGTTTACAAAAGTTTTGCAAAGCTCTTACTAACATAATGATCGCGTACTTGAAAGTGGTGTATAATATATAAATTTAGTACGCTTTAGATGCAGTTTACAGAATTTTGATGTCATTTTTTATTGCTGAGTTACAGAGTTGCGAACTTGAAAGTTTTGTTTTTCGAAATTGTGTTTTCTTCAACAACCTTTATGAAAAGTTTGGCGGCTTATATGAAATTTTCTTTTAAATGAAATATATGCTTCATCAATTTCGGTGCAGGAGTTGCCTAGAAAAGAAACGATTTCTCCGTTACCATGTATTTAGACAGGAGTCCCCGATCTAACGCCGTCCTCTTAAACCTCATGATGCAAGCGATGAACCAGCCAATTAGTCCGTCCGGTCTGTTACGCTGTCGTCGACACGTAGCCACGGACGTTGTCGTGTCGTCATTATTGCGTCGTCATCATGGCGCCGCCTCCTCACCCTTTCGCTTCGTCATCACCTATCGCATCCTTTTGCCCCTCCCCCAGTACAGGGTAGCCAACCGGAGATAATCTCTGGTTAACCTCCCTCTCTTTCCTTTGCATTTCTCTCTCTTTTTCTCTCTCGCCATAGAACAAAGAAAAAAATATCTGAGGATACCTAAGCACTTCTTGTGAGTTAGGCGAAAGCATTAATGTCCAATCGAACGGTGCTGAGTGGTCCTTCGAGTCTGGCGCTGCGAGTAATGTACCATTGCGGTACGCGCTGCACGAGCCAGCAAGCAGCAGCAGCCTGGGGTGCCTTCCGGTGAAAAGTCCGGTGACTCATCGGCTTTTGTGAGGACCCGATTCGAGAAATATAGACGATTCTACAGGTCCCTATCTTTCAAGCATCGGTGCAAGTTAAGCTGTTACAGGTGAAAGGCCGATTCACTTAGAATCTTCCAAACTGATGACTTGGAAATTGGTGCCTGGGCGGCCACGTCCCGCACGCTAGCATGAGGGTTTGAGGCCATAAATGAAAGAACATCCGTGCGTCGGCTAGGACTCAAAGATGGAGTCCTCCGGCGCTGTTTCTGGAAGCTGCCAGTTTGTCTCAGGTTTTCATAATTTCAGATGATAGTCGATGCGTTTGGTCTAACGCTATACACTTTCATGACTGATATATATTTGTGGCCTTCCTCTTGCTGCAATTTGCAGCTCCCAAGGCAAGGATCATTTTTACCTTCTCAGAGAAAGACAGGGCGACTGGGACGAAACAAAACGCAACCTTAAACATTTGCACTAACGTGTTCAATTCGCTTTTCTGGTGATAAGTCCTGTGGCAAAAAAAAAAAAAAGAAGAAAGGACCATCCGTGCACTTTATCTACACTAAGACAACAGCTGTCAGAGCTTGTTTCCAACAAACACCAAACACGACGCGTTACTTCGGCCGAGGCGCGGCAGACAAGGCACCATCTCGATCACGATGTTTTACAGCGAAGCTGCATACGTCTAGCCAATTCGTCCGTGCCTCCGTCTGTCGCCTGCACGTCGAAAACTCTTCCGGCGCAACCCCATGCGAATGCACGAAAAAAAAAAGCGTAGGAGAGGCGCGCGATTGGCTGCGCCACTAGTGACGTAGTTGCTGTCCGTCGCAGCCGAGCGGGCATGCGGCAGTTTCTCTCCGGCTCCGAAATGGGTAGGCCACACGTCGTACGTACTCCGATCGTTTCTACATCTCGTCGTCACTGGCTCCTAGTATGCATTCTTCTTGGTTAACTCCTTCTGCTCTTAGCGACCACAGCTTCCTAATTCTGCGGTTCGCCGATTCTAGCATAGTCCCGCAAGGGAAGAGACCGTGGCGTCTGAATCCACGTCTTCTAAAAGACAGGCAGGCAACCGCAGAGGTATCATCCATTCTTTTTCGATCGCTGCACAATAGAGCGAATCTAAGTGGTACAGAATGGGATGACGTGAAGGTCAGAGTGCGTGAGTGCTTCAGGTCTTGGGGCAAGCGTCGAGCGCGCGAGGAGCGTGAGGAGATTAAAATCGTCTCCGACGCGATCCTCCTGCTCTCGAGGCCACTGTCCGGCGGTCCTGGAGTTGCTTCGGCGCTGGCCTCACTCCGAAAGGAACTTCGGATTCTCCTGCAGCGACGCTGGGATGGCTTGAGGGCCACAACCCGAGCAGAGCTGTGGGAAATGGAAGCGTGGTGCAGCAGAAACGTCCTACGTAAACATCTCTCAAGGAAGAGCACAACTCTCTCTTCCCTAATAGATCCAAGCGATGGTAGCATAGTCGATTCACCAGATGGAGTTCTTGCACTGGCGAGGCAGTTTTACATGACCTTGTATGCCGAACCAGCTGCCACTCCAACTGCGTTTCCTTTTGCTTCGCCAGCTGAGCCGCCGCAAGTGTGCGACTCAGCCATAGATGAGGACGAGCTTTTTTCGGCATTGAAGTCTATGAAGCGTAATCGCAGTCCGGGATCCGATGGTCTGACAGTCGAATTTTATGTTAAATTTTGGACACTGTTAGGGAAGCCATTCACATCACTGGTGAACCGGCTACTCAGTGAAGGGACTTTGTCAGCGTCTCAACGAGAGGGGTTAATCACTCTCCTTTGTAAGGACGAGTCGAGGAGCTCCGATCTGAGAGAATGGCGTCCAATCACACTTCTGAACTGCGATTATAAGCTCATAGCAAAGTGCCTGTGTATGCGACTCACGCCAGTGCTCAGCACTGTTTTGGGTCCATACCAGGCATGTTGTGTCCAGGGGCGCTCTACTCAGCTTCACGGTATAGCACTAAGGGACCTTCTCCTGTGGGCAAATACCAGGAAACTTCCAGGTATTCTTTGCTCCTTCGATCAGGAGAAGGCTTTCGATATCATTAGCCATAGGTACCTTTTCCGTGTTTTGGAAGAGGCTGGTTTTAGTGTGGGTTTTAGACAGATGATCCAAGCTTTGTATTCTCGACCGACTTCTGCTGTTCTCATACGAGACCGCCTCTCGGAGGCGTTCATTGTGGGACGTGGTGTGCGACAGGGGGACCCGCTCTCACCTGCCCTCTACGTACTCGCTTTTGAACCGCTTCTGCAGAGATTGTCTTGTGACAGCAGAATTGGCAGGTTCCTACTTCCACCAGGTTCCCCCCCGGTTGCACTCTTTGCCTATGCAGACGACTTGTCCATTGTCGTCCCGGACGAAGCATCAGCTTGCGGCGTCCTGGAGGTCATGGACAGTTACTGCGGGGCGAGCGGTGCAAGGTTGAATAGGTCGAAAAGTGCAGCAATGTACTTGAACTCCACTCCTTCCAGTCCGCAGCCCGTTCATGGTCTCCCCGTGAAAACGCGGCTGCGGATTCTAGGCTTCCAGTTCGAACCAGATGGTCTCTCTCCCGAAAACTGGCAACAGGCTAAGGAGAAGCTTGAAGCCAGGGTTCAGGAATTCAGCGCGTTGTCATGCCCTTTGACTGCTCGAGCGACAATCCTTCGCTCACTTCTGTTTTCCTTTCTGACGTATGTGGCGTGTGTGTCTCCTATTCCAACCCGAACCAAGCTTATCTTGGAGAGGGTCTTGTTTCGCTTCCTCTGGAAGGGTACAACTGGTTGTGTAGCTAGGCGGGTGCTCAAGTTGCCCAGGGACAAGGGAGGACTCGCAATTCCCGACCTGGGCATCGTGGCTACTGCACTACACGTCAGGTGGACCCAGGTCGCTCTTAACTCGGATATGCTCCTAACTCGAAGCTTAACTTCCTTCTTTCTTAGCACCCGACTCCGCTTGTTCTCGCAGAGCACATTTTCCCACTGTGTTCCTCGTTCAGGTACCCCGTCCACCATTTATGCGGCGGCTGCCAACTCTTTGGTAAGCCTCCGCAAGGTTCACCCAGGCATCGACGTAGTTTCAGCTCCACTCCAAGAGTTAGTGGATATCCTCACCCCAGGACTCCCCCCACATTGCCAAAGGTACGACCTGTCGATTCACAGGCCAAACTGGAAGCTCATTACGGCCGGTTTCCTCGACGCCAGGCGAGCCACCTTTATGTACCGCCTGGCGCGAGGGTGCCTGCCGTTGAGCTACAGGCCCTTCACAGCCATCCCGGCTCGTGGAGTGTGTCCTTTCTGTGGCGCTCGTGAGGACTCAGTTCATATCTTTACGCAGTGTTTGCTTCCTGCAGCTCTTCTCCAAAGAGTTGCTAGTCTATTTAGGCTCCCAGGCGTTCCTTATGAGACAGTCCGATTTTTGCACCCTTTGCCCAATCAGGCGATCAACCAGTTCGTGCTTCTCCTCGCCGAGTGCTCATACCAAGTTTGGCTGGCACGCTGCGATGCAATTTTCGGGGGTCGGGCACCGGGCCTTCACGAAGTGCTTGCGAAAGCACGGAAGGAGGTCTGGTTCCACCTCACCCGGGAGCGGCACCGCTTGGGCGAGAAGAAGTTTCTCGAAGTGTGGGCTCGTCCTGCCGTGATTTTTGACGAGTCAGGTGGAAAGCTATCCATTAAGTTATGATGCATGCTCCAAAGGTCGCACGACTCGGCCGTGTGCGCCAGTCGATCTACGGGGTTTTGTTTGGCTCAGTGGAACCCAGAGCTGGAACCGGTGGTGGTGCACCCTCAAGTGGTCGCGCTGCTCCGCGGACGGCTTTGGTGGTCTCCATGGTTGTATGCCTTGACCTCTTTTGCGTCAGGGCAGTCCGAGGGTCAGTCAGGCTTGTGCCCTGCAAGACCGACATGGCTGTTTGTGTGTTGAGTGCAGTCCCTCAGTTGGACTGCACCACAACAGCCCCCTTGTCCGGGAAGGACCGTTGGCCCGAACCAAGTCCCCCCACCCAGTCAGCCCGGGTTGTGGGGGAGTACCGGGGTCAATGTATCGAATGATGCTGGGTTGATGAGTACATGAAAGCTCTGGGACGCGGCGCCTCTGGTTGCCAAGTCCTCTTCCCATCTGACAACGGTACTCCTGAGGAGCAGGCAGCTTTCGATCAGCAACACCGCGAGCAGAACCGGGAGCGAGCTCGTCTGCGCCGTCCCGATGCGGCTGCCCGGGCACAAGAACAGGCTCGTGTAGCCGAGCGAAAGCAGCAACTGCGCACCGAAGATCCGGCAGCCTATCAAGCAGTCGTTTAATGAACCGTCGGGATTAACCCACTGATAAGCACCGGGGCCGCACGTTCCAGCTTCGCTGGTTAATCATCGGCACGGAGTGCTTGGGTGGTGATTTTTTTGTTTATTTCCTTCATTGGGTTCTGGCTCACTCAGGAGGATCCTGTTCGAGGGCGCTGGTTTATGATGCGGGTGGAAGCACAGTCACATGTTATTCGCCATATTTCGCAGACTTTAATTATCTGTCGAAAAAAAACTAGTGCGCAATTAGTACGTCCCTGAAAATACCGCAGTTAGATGTCCCTTGGCTGTGCCTACAAATGCATCATTGGCATTTTGGTAATTATGATAGTATGTCTCGCGTTAGATAATTAATTTCAATTACCTAATTAAATCTCGGTAACAAAAAAAATACTGGCAGCTACTCCACTGTACTGGAAACAATGTGCACTAGGTTTCCTTCGAGTAACAGATTGCTTTCTTTTTTTAAATCTTGTGGCATGTTAGTTAATTGGGACACCCTGTACATATTTATGACCTCTGCATGCAAGTGACGATGTTTCCATCCCTAATTTTATCCCCCTCCTCCCGTAGTGGGCGCCCCTGCCTCTGCCTCTCCACGAATAAAATTGCGCCTCCTATATGGAAATGAAATTTCACTAGCGAATTTGGGGGGAAATTATAAATTCGATTATTCAGGTACTAGAAAATGAATGACAGTTTACGGACGGGATGCCGCGCTCCTGACATCCCTCTCCTACCCATTTTAGTTCCGTTTCAGACGCTTTAAACTTTATTTCCTAAATACGCTTCACCGACTTGCCTAAAAATATTATTCGAAGCCAAGAACACATCAGGTGCAGCCGTTTTACACGCAGACATAACTATATATGTGGCCACTGCACGGGTTTATGTGCTGATAAATTTACAGTTCCGTTCACGTTTATGTTGTGGCACACAGCGGATGCTGCGCTGCTGAGCCAGGGGGACGCGGTATGAAATCTCGGCCGCGGCGTCCTTGTTTCGTTGAGGGCGAAACGCAAAAAAAAAAAAAAAAAGAAAGAACGCCCGTTTACCGTGCATTGGCTGCAAGTCAAAGAACTCCAGGTGATCGAAATTATTCCGGAGTCCTCCCATCACTACGGCGTGCCTCCTAAACAAACCGTTGTTTTGGTACGTAAAGCCCCAGAATGTAATTTTAAATATGAAACAATGGCGCATGCCCTCAAGGGTAGGGACTGGGCAAGTTCCGACGTAAGAATGCAAACGACCACCGTTGAAACATTTTTTTATTTGGTTTTTAATGTATAAAAAAGAAGGAAGAGTATGAGCTTCTTTTAGAGCCGGCTATTCCAAACACCCTAATCAGGCAAGAATAAAATAAGAAGAAAGTATGGCAAACATATAAAAATAGGAAGGTCGACCAAACTTCATATTTTTCTGTGTATATTTACATAGCGAGAAACAACTGAAATCATCTCTCAATGAAACTTATTTGCATTTTTTTTCGTGTGTATTGTAGCTACTACACACTATTGTGTCTATTATTGTGTCTACACTATTGTGTCTGACAATAAAAAACATGCGTGCTTCTCACGCAGCGACGCAGTCCGACCCGTTGTGATTGGGCATGCAGCCTTGACTTTCTATTTACCCATAATCTTAAAAAAAAATCGAAGGCTAGGAAGAACCAGAGGAAAACCTGAGATCGCGTATACCTCTGTGTTGTCGGGAATCCCTAGTAGTCGATAAAGTTCCCTTAATTTAGGAACGAGCAAACAACGTCCGCGAAGCGGGCGTGTATGTAGGATAAAACGTGAGCCGAATGTCAAACTCAGCGGATAGTGCAATATAGGCAGTGCATAAGTCGCAGCGTTCGCCGGCTTTACACGCGTGGACGATGACGCCAGCATCGTCGCGCTGACAAGGCGGCCATGAGAGTGCGTGAAATCCAGTCCTTTTTCTGTTTTATTTTTAATCTTTCCTTCTTACTTTGTCGCCATTTCTCGTCTTGCACAAATATATATCCGTTGTCTCTGCATTGGTTAAATTTGCCAGTTCCCGTTATTCTTTCTCTTGGACACTGTCCGTATAGGGACGTTTGACCAGCCGTTGAGGAATTCCTGTTTGTTTCAAGGCGATCACGATCCTTGCTAAATGCGGTACACACTGCTATTTACCTCTCATTTTCCCCCATGTGTTTCATTAGCAAAGAAATATAGAGGCTAATTGTCTCCGGTTCTGGGCCAATCTCGCATAGTCGTTATCCACCACATTTACAGGCAAACCAAGGCATGGGCCGGTTTGCCCATAACTGCATGACCTGCAGTCGGGATAGCGCGTCGGCAGCAAAAAAAGGTTGCCCTTGGAGTTTATGCAACGAATGTCGCACTTTGAATTCGGCACTAATTGCGACGTCGGCATTCACCGCATCGCGACGCAGCGCCTTATTCGTCACGTGAGCTGGCCTACATTACAAAGGAATATGATAGTGGGTTGCAGTGGCGTAGCCAGAAATTTTGTTCCGGGGGGGGGGGGGGAGGCGTTGTAGCTCGGCCTCCTCCTTATAGTATTTGTCGAGGGATCACATACATGAGTAATAACTGCATTGCCATTGCAAAAAGGTGCTGCAAACGAATTTTTGAACACTGCGCTCTGTCAAGACAAGTAAAATATGTATTTTTTCATAAAAGAATATGCTCATATGTCCCAAAAACTGCGCCCGAAATAACTAATATCAATGCTTCCATGGTTTTTGTCTATTTAATAAGTAAAGAAAACATCACAACTTTAGAACTATATCAGTTTGAAACCAGCAAAGCAGTGCATGGCGCTGATAGGAAAAATGTAAGGTCATGAAAGGACCTTACATTTAATTTACACGTCTATAAGTTGAGGACAAATATTTTAATGAAACTTTCGTAATCGAGAACTTTTTTAGATGTTTGTACATATGCTACGGCCAGGGAAAATCTCAATGACGCTGTCCTTTGTTACAATGTATTACGCAGGAGCAGCTGTCACCGGTAGTGTATTGTGGGTAATTTGCAGCTAAAGTATAGTCGCAACGGAGAGCACGTATAAAAAGCTGAGGTTCTGAAAAATATACGAGGGCGAGTCAAATGAAAGTAAGCCAATGCGAATATATGACAAACGTGGCACTCTATTTAAAAGTAGTCTTCATGAAAATTGAGACATTTGTCCCACTGGCTAACGAGTCGCGTGATTCCTGTCTCATAAGTGTCATTGAGTTGCTGCTTCAAGAAGTCCGTAATTGACTCTTTAACGTCATCGTCCGACACAAATCTGGTTCCCTTGAGCTGTTCTTTTTTTTTAAATTTTCCCAAATTGTACAAGGAAGTCACAAGGCGACAGGTCTGGGCTATATGGCGGATGTTGCAGAGTTTCCCATCTGAACTTTGCCAGTTTTGTGTTAACTACATCAACGACGCGGGGACGGGCATTGTTGTGGAGCAAGATGACCGAATTTTTTAATTTTCCACGTCGTTTGTTCTTGATTGCGACACGCACCCGATCTGGTGCTTCACAATATCGGAAACGATTGATATTGTCGCTCAAGGTTTAGCAAATTCGATCAGTAATGACCCCTGACGATCGAAAAAAAGGTCAACAACACCTCCCGGCGGAAATGACGGCCTTTGCTTTCTTTAGGGGTGGTGAATTCGAATGTTTCCTCGGTAAGCATTGTCGTCGTGTTTCAGGCTCGTAGTAGCGGCACCATTATTCGTCCCCCGTGACAATTGCACACAAGAAGTCGTCACCCTCATTGTGATACCGGATCAGGTGAGTCAAGGCAGCGCCGAACCTCTCCGCCTTCTGGCGGTGGTTTAAAATCTTGGGCACCCATTGCGCACGCAAGAGCCGATGACCGAGATGTTCATGAATTACGGTGTGAACCGAACCGCGACTGATGTTCATACGCTCTGCCAGTTCATCGATGTTTATCCTCCGTTCTTGTCTCATCAGCTCATCAACCTTTGCAATTGTGTTGGGGACGATTGTACGGTGGCTTTTGCCCCGTCTTGGATCGTCCTTGAAAATTTTTCGTCCTTCTTTTAACCGCTTCCTCCAACGCTTCACAGTGGTCAATGACATGCAATGTTCAAAGTACACGGCTGCCATATACGGCGACAAAAAAAATTTGGGGGTGGGTGGGGGGGTGGGGGGGGAACACCTTCAGCTGTCAAAAACCCCACGACACCACGCTGTTTTTTTTTTTTTTTGAGCGGTCCTTATGTCACGCAACCATGTGCAACCCTATGTATTAGAGCATTAAAGAACATTTATCCTCATACTTGCGTGTCACTTTTCTAAATGAGAGATGCCAGTGTACTACGCGCATGCCTCGCAGATAATGAACCGAACCATTATTGCGCGGTCTGAGTTGGCTCACTTTCATTTGACTCGCCATCGTACATTATAATTGCAAGGATACAATGGAATATACAAATGCGAAGATGCAGCTTAACATGCAACTTGATAAAGGGCAAAAAAGTGTCTCTGGAAACGAAGTTCACTGCACGTATACACAAAACCTGGCAACAAAATATTTAAATATGCATATAAATCTCCACTAAATCTACATAACTATGAAAAGTCCCTGTATATAATGCGTCTAACAATGCGAATAAATATGTTGGGCAATCACATATTCACAGATCGCATAATCCTAAGGCCCGCCCCCCTCCTTTCCTCCATTCCTCCCGGCGTATCGCGCGCGACGGAAGGCTGCCCGCTTCGTCCCTGCTTTTCTCCCTTGCACACACAAGACTGAGCCACCGTCGTCGGCTCCCCCCCCCCCCCCCCCCCCCCCACGGTTTCACCCGCACGTGCAGCATGCGGCGCGGTCACGATGTTATCGCCCATGGACTTTACGGAACATGAGTTCGACGGCGACGGCGGGAATGCGCCTGGAGTGCCCAGATGATTACTATCGCAATAATATAAGAGTCTCGGGCAACGGTAGCGTCCAGTCGCCCATTACTTTCCGCGAAAGAAGTAACAAAATAGAACTTTCACCATGCGACAATTCGCTGCGCCGTAACAATGTCTTCTTTTTTTTTTTTTTCTTTCGTGGGGCGGGGCACCGTAATGAAAGAAAAGCATGTTGGCCACAGTCGAATGCCTAATTTGGGTACCTAATGTGGCTACCGAAGGAATATTGAAGAAAACGTGAGACGCTTGGTCCACCGAGAACCATACTCATAGATCTCGGTATTCTGCACCGGCGAGACAAGATTTTCCCGAGAGGTTGCACTCAAGCGAACGCGTTGCAATCGGTCGAGTCCTCGCAGTGATGGAGGCGAGCGGCCATTATTTCTTTTTCTCGTTAGCCAGAAAGCTTCCAAAACTCGGCCAGAGAAAAACGAATGCGCATCGAAGTGCGCCGCGCGAGGGTCGGGGCAACACGAGAAAAACGCAAGCTGGCTCTGCCAGCCCCCTGGCAGCGAGAAGAAAAAAATTGAAAAGGCTGAATGTGTGCTCGCGAATAAAAGTCAAAGTAGGAAAAAAAGTAAGAACGTAGTTATGTTTTCTGACTTTTGTGTCTTGACATGGATGCTTTGGCGCAGGTGAAAAAAATGTTGATATTCTTTTCTGTGACATGACGGCAGAAATGGACCACCACAACGCTTCGTCTCATCGGACCTCGCTGCGTGTTTTGTCAACTTGCCTGATAGTGTGTTAATTTGGCTTGTCTCTTTGTATGGTCCGATGGCGAATTTAGAGATGGCAAATTTGGCGTCAAATGTTTATCTCAACATTAAACCCACAATGTTCCGGAATTGAAAATCAAAAGCACGACTTTGGAAGTGACAATGCACCAATGAGAACTTTATAGCCACAAAGTTCTGAAATTCAAATCCATGCGCTACGTAGATTCCGCGGCCTCCGCGAGATACCGCGACGAGCCCGCTCGCCGTCAAAACGCCCTTGAAACCTTGTGTTCGGATGGGGCTCCTTGCGTCATGTGACTCCCGGTGCATGGGCGTTGTCGCGAAATCGAGCCCGAGTTTGCAATGTTCGCGCTGAAATGTGTTTTCGAGCGTGAAAAAGACATTCTAGACAAAATATAGAATGATTTCCGACGCTGGGAGTTGTTTGGCCGGCGGTGCATGACAGCCCGAAAAACATTTTTTTTTGGGGGGGGGGGGGGAGGGGGCTGAACGTAAGTCACGTCCCTGGCTACGCCGCTGGCGGGTTGTGACCCCGAGAAACCGCGCAGTGAGCTGCTGTAAAGCGTACCGCGGGCGTGGAAGACTCCAAGTTAATTTCGACCACATGGGGTTCTTAAATGTGTACCTAAATCTAAGTACGCGAGTGTTTAAGGGAACGTCCGTTGAAATACGGCTGGGAATCTTTACCTCCGAATTTATGCGTCACGACCTGTGCGCCACTTCTACGGGGGCTAAAAAGGAATTAACGTAAGGCGATATTTTTCAAATCCGCTCTGTGCGCAAAATAAAGTGACACCAAGCTCGAACAAATTATGTTGATTCGTCCTCGTCCTTGCACTGAAATATTCTAACTAAAATTACCCACACGGCACCGCAGAGTCAGAATAACGCGGCGGAATATCACTAGGAGCTCGCTGATCATATTTATTTTGTTTTCTCATGCTAACAAAGGCCAGTCAGCGTTAATGTCACATGTTTCCTGTTTCCAGCAGAATCGGGACACAGCGCGAGGAAGCGATGAAACGCTGTATAGCGCACCCCTCTTGACGCATCCCAAGCAGCCAGCTGCGTGCTTATGTGTCGTCGAAAGCTTTTCCATCAGCAGCTGCGCAACCACCTGCTGAATGTCGAACACCGGCGCCGGACACGAGCGTATACGTAAGCCGCAAGGAGTTCTGTAATGAAAACAAGCAGCCGAAAAAAGAAACACGCGCCTCCTCGCGAGGCAATGAGTTATTGTTTCCCGCCGAGCAGATTCCCTTAGCCGCTACCGCCGTTGCCCCAGGGTGCGGCTGCAGAGAAACATCACGCCGTACACGGCCGTTTCGTGCCATTTGTATCGAAACTTTTCCCTGCCCGGCAGATTGAATTTGGAGCCAATTTTAGCAGCGCGAGCGGACGCTCGCGCACACCGGCGCGGTGAGCCCTTCTCTTTTTCCAATTCGCCGACAGGCTTGGCCAATCACCTGGTGGCGCCATCGACAGCAGCGGCGGCAGCGGCTGCATCGGCACCGCGGTAGCAGACGGCGCGTGGCTCGGTCGGTCCCTTCATTAGCGGGCGCGAGGGGGAAAAGAAAGCAAAAGGCCGCAGAAGCAGCAGCGAGCGGATCGTGTGTGGCTGCGCGCCGCTGTTTGGGGGCGAAAGTGCGTGTCCTCCGAGCGCGACCTCCTCCCGTCCTCTGCTTGTTTGTGGTGGTGGTGGTGCCCCGCGTGCAGTGGTGCTCCGGTGCGGATGTACTGCTAGAAAGCCGGCGGCAGCATGAACCGTCCGCGGTACGACGTCCCGCCGGAGCTGACGAACCTGCTGCTCGAGTTCACGGTGAACGTGATGATCGAGCGGCCCAGCGACCTGGTGGAGTACGCGGCGCGCTACTTCTCCGGGCTGCGCGACGAGCGCCAGCGCAGCGCGTCATCGGGCCGCCCGCCGGCGATCGCCGAGAACGACGAGGCCATCTACAGCGACGACGAGGAGCCCATGCCCAGTGAGTGATTCGGGCCCCCCTCTCGGTTCCCGGCCCTAGGCCTAACCGGCCGCCGGCTTCCCCGGAAGCAGCGGCCGGGGCCGACCCCGAAAGTAGCGCGGCGCGCCCACCTCCCTCGGGTTTGGCCTCCGCCCGGCCTCCCGCTGGTTTCGCCGCCGCATCGTGCAGCCTCTTCCGCGAGCGCCTAGTTTCGGAAATGTTTTTCTCGTAATCTCTTCTCTCGCGCGCTCGCAGCGAGGAGCCGGCAGTTGAGAGCCACTTGTAGCTGGCGCCCGCCAGCTCCGCGCACACGGGCCGAGTCACCGGCGCGTGTAAAAAAGCAGCCGCTGGGGCCTGTGTACCGCGTCGCACCAATGCACGCTGACAAACTTTGCGTCGGTGCTTGCGTAAGATCCGCGCGAGCTCGGGGCCGCGGTGTTGGGATCGTAACGCGCCGCCTGCGCTCCGCCGGAGCAGCACGCGCTGAGTACTTGCACGCGACTGCGACCGGAAGTATGGGTTATGCGATGACTGCAATGCCGGTCTCGCGGTCGTGTTTTCGCTTTGGACAAACCTGCCGTCATCATTCGCCGCCGGCGCAGTGCGTGTGATCTTGCACAACACCTGTTAAAGCTCTCTGCTAGAGATTCGAGGGCATAATGGTTGGAATCCATCATCCGTGTTACTGCGCTCGTGAGACGTCGAGCACAGCTGTCGTGTAGGTTTCGCGTAGCATCGTTTGTTCTCTTCAACCAGACGGCGTATCACGTTTTACGTCATATATATGTTCCATTTGGTTTGCCTTCCTTCACTGGATAGTGGGACTGGGCTAGAGGGCATGAAATGGTGCACCACTTTCAAAATATGTGAAATCTCAGCTTTGTGCGACACCCCTAAGACCTACGGCTGCTGTCACCAAGTCAGCAGTGGTCTAGTTCTTTAGCCAAGCCAGCATCTTCAGCTAACCAACTGCTTCTTATATTCGTCAGCACGGTTGGAGCTTTGCACTAGTCGAGAAGGCACCGCTGCTTAGGCTTGTTTTTCTGTTTTCGGTTAAGCACCTAAGGAAATTAAGACCCATATTTATGCTTCTTCTATGTAAAAGGATGAAATTTAGCGTATATGAGGACTGGGAAATCAATATTTTAAGTAGATGCTAAAGTTGGTCCTGAAATGCCAGACCCGGCATCATTGACCTTATCAGGATGTCATGACATAGAACAAAATTTGCTTATGTCGTGTAGCAGTAGAGCTATCGATGATGATTTTCTAAAGAAAAGAAGTCTTGTGCATGTTTCCTCTTGCTGCACCTGTGTGTAGAAGCCACCGTGATTGCAGAAATGATTGAGGTGTTTCATGACATCACAATGCATACACATACTCTGTATCCTGGCAAAACATATTTGGAGTTGTGACGCTTGCCATGATTTTCCAAGGTTTACAGGGTTTTAGACCATCATATAACCCCTTCAGCCCCCCCCCCCTCAAGAAAAAAAAAATATTACAAGTGGAAAATCTCATGTCAGTGCTTCTATGTGACTAGCTGGCATAAAGGTACGAAAAACATACGTAATGTGAATTAGTAATTTACGTAACCATTCTTCAGTGTGCCTGTGTGAATAGGTTCCTCTCTTGATTCGCTGGTATAGGTGCACATACTTTAGATATTCCTTGCGGTTGAAGTTAGGAAAATGCTCAAATTATAACTGTTCTTTTTGGCTTGTAAGTACCGTCAGCCCTGTTTGGACTATTACATATTTTACTAGTGAACAAGATAAGAGAAATTTATACAGATAAGGGTGGATAGTGACATGAACAAATTCTACAAGCGGTGAACAAGAGAAAAGAAACCTCTACAGATAAGAAAAGACAACAATGTGAATAACTCTCTCAAGAATATGGCACTGAAATGGGCCACAATATCAAAGAATTCTTTACCCCTTTTCATTACAGCCAAAAATAAAACGACGAAAGTGAGTTGCCTACATATCGGCCCTTGTGCTGTGCGCGGCCATGAAAGCACCAAAATTACTTGCTCATTTATGCAGAGCACCCGAAGGGCACAATTTTGAGTTGCAGAAATATGAAAACCATATTAAAATATTTCCGGCAGCATTGCGAGGCTAAACCAGGCTGCAGCCAGCAACAGCCATCCTCCTCATATTTCAGAGCATAACAGTGGCAGAAAAAAAAGCTTTAAAAGGAAGTGTTGGTCACAGCACAACTACAAATGATTCACCTGCTTCTGTGACAACTGGTGGAGGCAATCTACCTCAGAAGATGTTTGCGAAAGTGCTTGTTAAACACAATGGCACAAACAGTATGCTTATGTGACACATCTGTGTAACATCTGTCGATGTTGCACAGTAGACATGTTTGCACTTCATCACTTTCCGGTAGTTGCAATAATGTCATACAATTTCTGTCCATGAGTAATGGCACAGTTTATGAAAGTTTGTCCTACACTTTGTTTTGCTATCGCATCCTGATGCAGTCAATCTCAGTAACAATGCATCAGCACTTTATCACTTCCGGTAGTTGGGGTGATGTCACAATTTCTCTCCATGAAGTATTGAACACGATTTCTATGAAAGTCTGCTTTGTTGTTCCTTTTGCTGTTACATCCTGCTGCGGTCACTCTTGCTCTGTCGGCTTCCATTGTTGGTAATGGTGAGCAACTTGAAGTGGAATTCGAAGTTGATTGTTCTGAAGACGTACCTATGAAAAGCGGAGAAAAAAAGAAGTCTCTTCACTGCAGCATAATGCTCCTCCTCCAATTTCTTACGCTACAGCACTGCAACACAATAATGGTTGTGATCAAACCAAACACGGTGCCTGTGGTCGAAGGGGCTCATGGAGGCACCAACGTATGACAAATTAAACACTGTCAAATTAGCGGTATTTATTAAACCAATTTTTCGTGTGTCTGCACTACCGTGCAGTCTTGTAGCTCCTTTGACCGTGGGCACTGTGTTTCAGCTCATATTAAATGTGACTGTTCATTAATTATTTCATATCGTATACATAGATACGCACACCACTGTTATGCTTATCAAACAAGAATTATGTAAATGCTTATGACGAACAATGTGACGATAACAATTGATTAGAGGACGAAGAAAATAAACATTTCACTTTTTGACAAACACCAAGTGCTTTGCAGTGTGACATTTTCTGGCTTGTTTCCTTTGCTCAAGTCTGATCTTGCTTGCCCACAATATTGCGAGTGATGCAGTTCTCGTAAATGCCGGCCTTGGAGCTCATTTACCGTGCTTGGTAATTTAGCCATGTTTCATGGGGATACATGAAGTGTAGGCACGAAACTGCAATTTAGAACAAATACATATTACATGTGGTTACATGAACGTGCAATGTGAGATCATAGTGTGGTTAGACATGCTGTAAGCGCGGAGATTAGTTGCACCTTCAAGCACCAAAGTGCTAAAACGAAATCTCTAGCCACTGACAACCAACGTCGTAGTTTTCTTGCAATATCTTTTTAACATGGAACAAAACAAATGAAAAGGGATGGCACAACTGATTGTATGAAATTACAAACTACCAACTGATTTTATTTGAGTGAAGCAAATGTTTATATATGATGAAAAGGGGGTGACATGAACTGCTGTGTCACTGAAAAATGAACAAAGGAATGAGAAAGGATGTGAGCAGTAAAAAAGAAAGTGAAGTCATTTGTCAGTGTAATGTAAAATCATTTGTGAAAGTAACATGTGCACTTCACATGTTACAAGACTTATCTCGACATCTGTGAGCAGAATTGAAGGAGCGCTTATGCTCACGTCTTTTTGTTTTGATATTGTGAGCGCTTCTGAAATACCTATTTCTAGCCGTCCTTTCGCACTCGCGACAACCTCAATTGCAGGTGCAGTCCTAGTTTATGGTGCAGATCAGGCTGTGTTGTCACGAAATCTAATTACAGAAGTTCTATTTACGATTGGCCTCTACTGCGACTATAATCTTGATATCGTATTGCTTGCTGTGCTTCATGCTTTGAATTCAATCATAGAGTTATGTAAGACAGCTGTTTGGGGGACTATGGGCCCTGAAATATAGCTCATAAAGTACCTAGACAGTGACTGAGTGGTTGCCACACGAGCCCACAGCCCGGAGGACTTAATGTGGATATGAGAGACGTCATAACAATGACTAAGCATTGCATTTTTAACATCATGAAAGGTAGAAATGTACTGCACATTGCCTTTGTAGTGTAAAACATGACTGCAGTATGTGATAGTTATTTCAAATGTGCCCAGGCAGTAGTTTAACCGACATTTCTGTGGTCAGAGTGCCGCGCTGTTAACCACGTTGAGGCATGGTAGCTGGACATGAAAACCAGATCACATCAACAGGTGGCTGAGATTGGCGAGATGAAGGATATGGGTCACACCATAAGCGTTCACAGTACTAGTGCAGAAAGCAATTATCCCAACTTTGTGCACAAGAAATATCCGTACTGTTTCCCCTCAAACATGAACTGAGATGCATGGCACAGCTTATAAGGTGCTACTAGCACCAAAGCTTCAGTTCAATGGACAACAAGAAGAATGCTAGCCGTGTAGACTGGTAGCATTGCTTTCTTTCGAAACTATGCGGTATTTATGTTTCTTTAGCACAAAAAAAAGGGCTTAATGTTGCAGAGAAAATGAAGTGGAGTTCCCACAGTTAATATGCCAGTATTGGGCTGTAGATTTCTTTATATTTTTCGCACATCTCGGCTATGCGGAAGATAACTTCCCAATATTTGTGACCTTGAGTCTTTTCTTACCCTTGAACACAGCGCAGTTCTTTAATCATTAGGCACTAAAGCAGCTGTGAGCCGGTTGCCGTCAAAACCTAGGATGTGACAGAGAAACTGTGCTGGAGTGTCAAGTTGCCGTTGGCACCCGTATTTCGTTCCTGCATCCCTTGCTGCTCACAGAGCCTCCTCTCATGGCAAGACTTACATTTACGGTGTTTCTGAAGTGTAATTTACCAATTGAAATGAAAGTAGCACTCAAGAGAAATCTTAAACAACACAAATTGACAGCTTCTGGAAATACAAATAGTCCAGTCTTGCAGTGAGCAGAGGTGCTGTCAGGCAGAAAGGAAGCAAAAGCAATAAGATGGATGGTGATGCCACCCTGTGGAATAACCACACTTTTTCTCCCTGTAACAGTAGAGATGTGAATGAAAAAAAAAAAAAAACTTTTTCTTTTCAGTTTTGTTTTTCTTAGCACCTGAAATATTTGCCAAGGTTTTCAAGGCACAGAAAGATTTTCAAATCTAAACAATATTTTGTGCAGAAAGGGGACCAAAAGGTCAAACCTAAACTTTACATTTAAACCAGGAAGTCCCCAAATGAAAGCAGTTAGTACCAATACAGAATAGGTAGTGTGCTAGCGTTCTTGTATTATGTCTCTCTGTTCTTAAATAAACTGTCTTTGTAGAATATTTACTTTGATGTCAAGTCGACTGTGAAAGATCTGCTTAATGTTGTATGTCTAGTCAAGCAAATAAAATATATTGACAGTCCGTTCATATATTTTACCTGTATAGCGGGATGAATTGCCCAGCTACAGATGTTTATAGTGGGAAGTGTGAAACCGAAGTTATTTCCAATTATTCCCGGAAAAATGTATGAAAGCAACCAATTTCTTCCAGGCCATTAAAAATTTCAAAAAATTGTGTATTTTAATGTCACATACAGAACTTGATACATGCACATTCTGTGTGCTAGTTAATTGCTTACCAATAACAAAGGACTACATATAATTCACAGTGATGAAGCATGCTGGTCAAATATTTTTGTTCACTGCAACAGTGCCACCTCCTGATTAAGTACTCAGACCGCAAGGCATTTCTTTATTTTAAAAAAAATTTCTACGCATTTCTGTCAAAACCACATTTTCAAACATATTGTATTATTAGAACTAGTATGAGATTTTTGAATTCTTTCATTACTTTAAACCACCCAATATTTCTTCAATAGAGTAACACAACTGCAGCAGGCCTTTCCTTTGACTGGTTTCCCTTGTCAGCTTGACAAACTTGTGTTCTCTTCAAATTATTGATGTACATTGCATTGTTTTTGAAAAAAGAATGATGTCCAAGACATCCTTGCATGCTGCTGGGGTTTTTGGGCTCCTGTTAACTGGGTTATATGTATGTTAATGCTGTTGATGCAGTGACAGCTAGAATTGCAATGTTGACACCACATTGTTGAACATGTAGAACTGTTGCTTGGATGATTTATTGATGGACAGTGAAGAAATGATCAATGATCAATTGACCAAACTTATAAGTTAGAGTCGCCTGTGATATACAGGGTGTCTCAACTATCGTGCGCCAAGATTTATAAATATATGCAAATGCCACATAGCTAGACAGAACCAAGGTAATGTTGTTTGCTGTCGCTTGGAGATACTCATAATCTTTTGTTCTGCCTACATTACATTATTTGTCCTAATTACTTAATCAACTTCTCACATATTATAGTTACAAAAGAAGTGTCAATGGGAAATTGTAGAGCAACATAAGCAACTCCTAATTCAGCAATTCAGCTTTCTGTTGCTCGGTACGTGCTGCATAAAAGTGTTTTTTCATGCATGAAAGAAGTCCGTGAATACATGCAAAGTGCCTCGAGCGGCCAGTCATGCCCGAATTTTGCATGTATTCGCGGGCTTCTTTCAAGTTCGGAAAAACGCTTTTATGTAGCACATATTGAGCAACAGGAGGCTGTATCGGGAGTTTCTCGTGTTACTCTTCAATTTTCTCGTAGACGCTTTTCATCTAGTTATAATGTTCGAGAAGTTGATTAATTATGACTAATGATGTATTTAGGCAGAATGCAAAAAATCTGGTTATCTCCAAGCGACGGCAAACAATATTACCATGATTCTGTCCAGCTATGTGGCATTTGCATACTTCTAAATCTGGGTGTACGATAGTTGGGACACCCTGTATAAGGATTATCTGTGCCTTAGTATTGAATGGGCTGCTGTGATTGTCCAATGCAGAACTCTTGCGGCGAAGGGGCAGAGGTCCATTATAAAAACTCACCATGCATAGCAGTTGTTTGTGATTGTCCAGCATGTAATTCTTGCTACAAAAGCACAGATCTCATGCAAAAAAAAAAAAGGACTTCACATGTAAATTTTGTGTGGGATGTACCTATGCATTACCTCTTGTTGCGTTAATCATGATCGGCGGGTAGTCCGGCTGCTCATCTGCTGTCCATTTATGAACTATTCTTATGTAGGGAATGCAACAAGAACTTTGCTACAGTTCAGTATGTGCAAGAATGCTCAGAGAAGGTTAAGATATAGTGTGTTATGATCAAAGCCAGCTGTTATTTGTAAATAATATGGTGCGCACTTGCTCTTGAAGACTTTATATCATATGTCATTTGAAAGAGATTTTTGGCATTTTAAAGAAACACGCATAAGAAACATGGACACAAGAGAGGTGAAAAGGACAGTACAAATGGTAGTTTATGTTGCTTTCCTTGCACTGTCGTCTGCATTTTCCACATTTGCTTTCCCCAAATCTGAATCCTTACCAACTTGCCTCAATACTTGTTAGGAGTGAGGTAACTCAAATTCATCAACGCTTACTTTTTGTGCTACATTTGTGCTTCTTTTTTTGGATGTTCAGGGTGTGCTCTGGAAGCGATTCTTTTATTTAACCGCAGTCAGGGAAGTCGCATGTGTTGACATACAATATTACAACAATGCTTCATTATGGCTCTAACCGAGCCATAAAGGAAGCCACAAGCAATCTTTCTGTATGCTCATTCACTTCCTCTCTTACACACAGTAGCCAACTTGTGTTTCAGCCAAGCAGGACAATGCTCAATCAACATTAATTTTATTCCGTATGGGAGAAATGCTCACAACTTTCTGCTGTGTCTAAAGCATCAGGCCAGTTGCAAAAGTGACATTCTGTTAGATTGAGTCCCATTGTTCCTGTTGTTGCTTGGATGCAATTAATCATGTGAACTTTGCAGGTGTGCTTACATGCATTTTTATTGCTATATATGGGAGCCATGCTTGTGTAGAAATTGCTCTAATTCAGTGTTTCTTGTGGGTCTCTTGTCACTGTTGGGCCTGTTGGTAGGCTTTCTGTTGTTAATGGTGGGAGCTTGAACTGTACAGTGACCTGGTGCTTCTATTCTAACAAGACTGAAAGATTTCGGACTTGCTGATGATTTTTCAATCAGACTTATCAGCAAGGTTACATTTCTTTGTCCACAATGTTTCCTAAAGCACTTCGCATGTTTGTTTATGTGTTTTCTCAGGGAAAAAAATGAAAGACAAATGTCAGATGTGTACACTGCATTTTTGCATTTCCGTAAAAGTGCAAATAACTATATATATGACACTGTCTCTACAGGAGCTCTCTGCTCTGATAACACAGACTTGCTTTACTCATTTTAATGCCAGTCAATTAGTATTCCTGGTTAGTAACTAATAGACATAGTAACTAAAGTAACTAAGTTCATATAAATATTGAAGGCAACTAGTAGCACGGACGAACCAGGCAGACAGAAAAAGATGTGCTTTTGAATAATTGGGACCAAAGACATGCAATCTGGTTGAGAATTTTCAGTGATGACAAAGCTGCTGTAAGTGCTGAATCTTTTTTTAAAAGGTATTGGAACAGAAACACAGATCACTGTGCTTTTCTCGAGTTTTTAATGTGGACAGCTACGGTGGAGTTTTTCTTCAGCAATAAAACAGAAAAAAATGCTTCTGTGCAGTTCACTTTAGGCTGTTCTGAGTTTCTGAGACTGCAGTACCATGTTGTGCGACATTTGCCTTGAACACAGTCTCGTAGTGAGATGAAGTACCTGTAAATAAGTAGGTAGTGAATGTATTTTCACCAAAGAACATAAGTGTTATTCAGTATAAGATTGCCGCCCTTGACTACAGTTTATACCTGTTAAAGTAAATGTCGAGGCACATTACAAACCTGTAATAGGTATTTAAAAGGTCTTAATGTGTTCATCTTGAAGAGAGCTGAAATTTTTTTTCGCAGCTGGAATTTAAGTGCCTTAAGATGTAGGCCATGGCAAATTTACCAAATGGTTGATAATGTTTTTTTTATCTTCCATGGCATTCGTATACTTCAGCTTTCCTGCCCACTGATCTTTGTATTGTACATGTATACGGAACCTGGTATGTCTCTCTTTTTTTTATCCTATGTTTGTAACAAAAATACTTGTTCTCTAAGAGCAACTTTGCACATTAAAAATATTGCCGTGTGTCATTAAACGAGATTGTTGGTGTCATCAAAACTGTTTGCATTCGTTCAAATTGCAAGAATTTATTGAAGCTCTGGTGGAAATGAGCGGGAATGTCAGCAATAGCGCACTGCTCTAGAGCTGCCTTTTGCCCTGTGGTTTTAACTATAGTTTGCATTGAGAGAGACCACCGGAGAATGTTTACCTGGCTTTACTATATAACCTTGCTTTTCCAAACATGGCAGCAGAGTGAACCCTAGAGGGGGGACACGAGAAAAATGTTAAGCTGCAACCCACCTTGATAGCTCAGTGGCCATACCATTGCTGTGCTCGAGGTCATGGGTTTGATCCCAGCCACTGTGGTGGCGCTTTGATGGGGACGAAATGCAAAGAATGCTTGTGTGCACAGATTTAGGTGCATGCTGAAGAAACCAAGGGGGCCAAATTAATCCAGTGTGTAGAGGTTGGTTGGCGAGCGTCTTAATTGAAACATAGTTTTGGCACGTAATATCCCAGATTTTAGTTAATATTTTCAGTTTAAATTGCACTGGACTTTGTTTAGTAATGCTTTTAGAATACAAAAAGCATTCAATCTTGCTGTGAAAGCAGTTTTGGTAAGCAGGTAAGGATGCAGGAAGGGACATGTGGCAACAATGCCTTGTGGTTTTAATAAAGTGGTGATGCTGAGGACATTGACAGCATCTGCTTCATACTAATTAATAAAGAAGGTCTATATGGCATTCTAAAGGAGCCAAAGTCTTGGTTTAGCAAGTTTGTAGACCTTCATATGCACTAAGATGACCTAAATGTACACAAATAGTACTTAAAAGCTCTAGCATCCCACTTTCCACTCTGCGCTGCTGTTCAGGAACTAATTTAAGAGCGTAGTTTGCCGTATAGTTTCTTTGCTAGTAATTAATGTTTTTCTGCAAAAGAAATGCAATTAAAATTTTTGAGATGGTGCTTTACCAGTATAGACTGATTTAGCATCCCCCTCTTGTGATGCTATACAGGAGTTTTAAATCACATACATTAACCATTGCTAGATAACGAATGTACCTGGAACACTTGTGTGCATAGAAAACATTTCTGGATCATCTGTGAAACCATAAGAATGTTCGTTATTGGTAATTAATTTGATGTTTGATGCGCTAAGTGAAATATAACAAGCTTTATTCTCCATAGAAAAGTACAGGCACATATTGGGGCTTTCATGCATGGCTAACTAACCATAATCAATGAAGCCAGTTCGCTAATAATGCCTAAAGCGGAAGAAGCTGACTGCACTCCCCACACTATGATGCAATATGTGTCTACATTGTTTAGCTGATACACCTATCTTGAATATTCAAATTAAAGAACAAAGATGTTATGCAAACACTGTTGACATAATGTTTAGCCATTTGAACTAACCTTCTGAATCACTGCAACTGTAGAAAAAATCCTGAATTCTCAAGGACAAATGAGGCAACATTTGTCGCTTAGTTGGGAGCCTGCCATCAGTGAAAACCATTCACAAAGGAAATTAAAATATGATAATTATGCCTTGTTGACATACTTATGCAAACATTCTGAACTGCCGATCTTTTGCACATGACTTGGAGATAAGTAAACTGTATTTGACAGGTGAAGTGCAAGCAGGTAGAGTGTCAATCCAGATGAAGACTGCTGTCGAGTGCTGTGAAGCTCATCTTTCTTTTTTACCATGTTTTTCTTTCAATTATTGTTGTAATCATAATGCACTTTCTTAGCCGGTCCATTGTGACCCCGATTCGTTGGTTAATTTAATGTCTGTGTGCCAGTCGTGTTAATCACAGTACCCACAGCATACATTTCTGTATAGCATGAAAAATGTATCTTTTGCAGCTTAGATGCAAGTATATATGCTAACAGGAAAACCAAGCATTTATCTCAACTCTTTCCTTATCGTAACCCCCCCTCCCCCACCCCCCCAAAAAAAGGAATCAGTTCGATTGACAGCTTTTCAACATGCTGTCAAATATTGGTTTTGGAAGTCTTCTATAAGTCTTGTGTATATAAACTGCAAACTCCGTATCTGGTTTTGGCCAGCTTTGTCAGTATTTAGTGCATTGGTGTGAGTATCAAAAAATGAAGATCCACCTGCTCAGTCAAACGATGTAACAAGCATGTTTTGGCCAATTTAGATGTACAATTTTTAAATGACCGTATTTTTGGTTGTATTAGAATTGTAGTTGTTTCATGTGGACGTTTCTGTGACCAAGAGTGTGCAGATGGTTTCAGCCTGAGCTTTTGTGGAATTACACAAGCATTTGGATATCTTATTGCTTTAACAAGTTTTTGTGAATGCCCTTTTACTAGGAACACTAGACAGGGCACATTGAGGTACCTATGTACCTCAAATTCCATTACGAAGTCAGCTTGCTTTGAGGTGTACTGAGCAGATTCGATCAAGTTTGAGGAAGGTAATGGATTCTCTTCATCCTGAAATTAATTCCTTGAAAACCCAATAGTATGCAGAAAAAATTGTATGCTTACTAAAGTGACTCAAAACAAAAGCTTCCTGTACAATAAGTGATGTACTGCTGTTCTCCACATTTAAGAAGCAGTGTCTTCCTTGCATAGTATGGGAATCATAGGCTGACGTTCATCTTGAAAATGCACATGAATTTGTCTTAGTCTGCTCTTATTTAAAGAAAATTGAGAACCGAGGTACATGTTTATGTTCGACTTTATTTTTACTGCTAGTTTTGGTAAAATCGCAAACTGTGCTGCTTGATCAGGCTTTTTTGGCTGCATTAAGATTTCACGTAATAATTTTGAAAATCTTCTTGAGCAATTTCGTCTGCTTTACGTCCCTTCAAAGTGCTGGCAGCGAAGCAACAATTTGATGTAATACTACTGATTTTTTTAGAACAGGGCAATAAAAACATAAAACCACCAAAAATGAAATGTTCTGCGGTAAGGACAGAGGGGAGCGATAAGCTATTCTGTGTGCTTTCTTTTCGGACAACTTACTCATGGTGTTAACCGAAAATAATGACATTTGGGAGACTTGTCCAGAATCACAATGTGCTCTGCTTACATTCGTGTTGGTGGCTCAGTCGTGGTCATATTTTACTAGCAACTGTGCTGATGGAAAATGGCAACTGAGTGGTGTTTTAAAAGAGACTGAATGAGAGCTTGTTGGTAGGCTTTATGGTGAAGAAACATGTGAGAAAAATAGAACAAGAAAGACCAGACAGGACATTTGTTGACTACCAACAGGGACAGTATATTGTGTACCCAAATATTTGTAACCTAGAGGAAATAGGGTGCTCAAACACTTTCAAATCACGTGGGTCCTAACAGTACACCGTTTGTACTCAGTGCTTGTCCTGTATGGTTTTTCTTGCCACACTTTTCTTGTCTGTTTTCTTTTTTTTTTTTTGCTGCAACTGGCGTTGTTTTGCTTACATAGCCTACCATAGTTCAAGTTATGCCAAAATGTTGAGTGGACACAGTCAGTGAAGCTTGTATCTCAGTTTGTAAACCTCAAAGGGACAACTGCTAAGCAGAGTTCAAGGCGCAATGTGATGGTACAGCTGTTTGTTTCACTGTTCCTAGGCTGCCACAGCCCCCTGGTTTCCCATCAAAGATGTGCGCATGCGCACCTATTTATTCTTTTTTTTTCCTTTTTTTTTTTTCTGTAGTCCTTTGTGTGCTAGCGAGCCTCGTGGGAGCCTCAGCCAGTGAAGTTGCAATGATTGAGATGCAGTGCATGGCTGCCATATTGTTTGCAGAAGGAAAGAAGGCGCAAGGGCCGCGCACACAGTCCAAACCCAGGCCACCGAGCAGCCGCAGCGACCCATTAGTCCGCTCCAATGACGACTCAACACCACGACCTTGAGCACTAAGGACTCGGACGTGAATGTGACCAGTCTCCGCTCCCACTAAAGCCACCATTCACCTGTGTGCCTGTAGTCACTGGTGTGGCGTTGCTCCGAACTTGCTTATGGCAGTTTCAACCTGGGAACAACATGAATGCCCTAGTTGCCTGGCTTGTTTTATATTCAGCTGCAAAAAGGTTCTTTTTGATGTTGGCCATGTGGCTGAGATATGCATGACTGACGAATGACATTATAGTGTGTTTCATTCCACTTTGTGGAGCATCCCATTTGCTACAGATGATTAAAGTATTGTTCAACTATGTGCTTATATGTGCTGTTACATTCTGTGTATGAGTATATTTAGGCTCACTGTAATCGGGAGGTAGTATTAGTGGAAGTTGCGATGTGCTAGCAATCTCTGTCAATTACTGATATTGTCAACATTGCTATGAGCTTGTTTACAGCAGTTTCACTCTGGGAATGACATGAATGCCCTGGCTGTCTAGCTTGTTTCATGTTTTGCTTGAAAAAAGTCCCCTTTGCTGTGTGCGTTACCTTGGATACACATTAGATGGAGGACATTCTGTAGTGTTTTCTTTTGTTTTCTCATTACGTAGCACCCTGTTCACTGAAAATGATTAAAGTATTTAGTTGTTGAGTTGCATAGACATGTTGTTGCGTGCTTAGACATGTTGATGCTCTCCCTTTATTTGAAAGCATTTAGGCTCAATACATTTGTAAGCTCGTGTTAGTGGGAATTGTGATGTGGTAACAGTGTCTGTCTATTTGTCTGTTATTGATATTGTGAGCCCACTTCCTTCCAAACTTTTTATTCGTAACTCGTAACTTTATTCGTAGCTTAAAAAGACTGAAGGGGAACATGAAGTTAAGTAATGCCAGACTGGTAAATTGCACTTTTGAATAATCATAAATGCCATTCATACTATGAGCAGGGGTCTTTGTAAGCCAGAAAAGATTAAAGAAATAAGGATGTACTTGAACCTTTCATACCAGATCCTTGTGACATCATGAAATTCGGACAGTGGCTCTTTGCTTGGGATTTGTTAATAGTCTATCAGTAAACAAGGTTCACAGTGTATCCCAAAAAAACGAGGCTTTTCTGTTTAATATGTAGAAAAATAGTAAAGTAGGCTTTATTATAGTTAGTTGGGGTGTGGGTCCCAAAACACCAAGTATACATTACTTGGACAAGAACAGGAAACAAAACATGGATTTCAATATATATTTGGCTATCCCAAATCCTAAATACATTACTCAAACAAGAATAAAAGAAATAGAGAGCATGGATTCCAAGATGATTTCATATGTTGTGGTCACGTTTCTTAAAGGAGGCTCAGAAAACCCACTAAACTCTTTTGTCGCAATCTGTGGAGCCAAAGACTCAGCTTTGTGAGTTTTGAGAGCTTTTTAACAAAAATGGTCCTGACATACGGAAATAATTTGAGAGCCATGACATCGTACTAACATAACAGCACTGCAGCCGGCTTAAAATTCAAAAAGAAACATTGCTCTTCATAATAAGTATTCAATTTTTGCCAAACAAATTCAAATAAAGTCAGGAAAAGATACTTAGCTAACCAAATTAGTGTGGGCTCTAGTGGGCCGTAAACACAGTTGCCATGACAAAAGATGTCAGTGTGTTGATAGCTGTTGGGACCAATTGCATAATATGCTTGTACTGTAAAGACAGTGTAAAGTTTTGCAACAGGGCTCGTGCCGGTCATCATAGCACTAGCATCACAGGCTAGTGAGGACAACTGGAAGTGTTGCTTGCATAATTATATAGTTGACTCGCTAAGTGCATAATAAAGTGGAACATTTTGTCTCAAACTTCAGCCTTTACGAACAAATGAAGGCTAGATAACTAAATATTGCAAACAACTTTCAGGTGTATACTTTTGTCATAGAGCAATGATCATAATCCGTCTTGAGTTCATGTCCTTCCTGTGCCCCACTACTCTGTTGCCAGGAATGCTATAGGATGCTTAGTTACAACCACAGGAAGCCAACAGACATTAAAGCCAAGAAAATCATAAGGCAGGTAAAAAAAAGTGTTTATTGGTAAATTTTAACACAGGAATGAGAAATAATAAGGAAAGGAAAAAATGCCAAGTAGCAGGGAGCTAGGGTGGGATTGAGATTTCCTTCAGGGGTAGTTCGACCTTCCTTGAAATCGCCTCGATGGCTACCTGAACAGTTTGATGAGGTGTTTTGGTGAAAGAAAAAAGGTAGGAAAGAAACAAAGAAAAAGAAAGAATGGATACCATGACAATGCTGATAATCTTTGAAGAGACACTGCAACACTTTTTGAACAGGGTAATTAAGAAACATATGTAATCTGTAGACAATGCTGCCATGAACATTAGAGCCACATGTAGCAGGAAGCTGACAATTTTGCATAAAACCTTGCTTACTGTCTTGAAACTTTCAAGGCTTTCTCTTATTTTGCTGCCATTAGTGGTCTCGTAGACTGCATAAAAGCCCACAAACACCAGCCATCGGGTAGTTGTTGTTTATGAGCATTTTAGTTTCTCCCTAGTGGAAGCTCGTGTATGCAAGCCTACCTCTCCAATTTCTAGCAAACGAGGAAGTGAGAAAGTGGTGGTTGTTAATGTGCCCTGCTTACTTGCCCTGTCGCTGTTCCCTTGTCACTTCCTAGCACCTTTTCCAGACGCCAGCCTTGAAGGATTACCGCTTATGTGTGCATTGTATTAACTCGCGTTTGCTCCCTCACCCAATCTGCTCTTTTCTTATCCCTCAACGTTACACATGTCATTCTTCTTTCCATAGCTCAAATTGAGTACGACGCAACGAGCTATGGAAAGAAGAATGATGGGTGTAACGTTAAGGGATAAGAAAAGAGCAGATTGGGTGAGGGAGCAAACGTGAGTTAATGACGTCTTAGTTGAAATCAAGAAAAAGAAATGGGGGGGCATGGGCAGGACGTGTAATGAGGAGGGAAGATAACCGATGGTCATTAAGGGTTACGGACTGGATTCCAAGGGAAGGGACGCGTAGCAGGGGGTGGCAGAAAGTTAGGTGGGCGGATGAGATTAAGAAGTTTGCAGGGATGACATGGCCACAATTAGTACATGACCGGGGTTGTTGGAGACGTATGGGAGAGGCCTTTGCCCTGCAGTGGGCGTAACCAGGCTGATGATGATGATGATGATGATGATGATGATGATGATGGTGCATTGTAGAAAGGAGAAAAAGTAAGGAAGAAGCATTAGGTTGGGTGTTGACATCGGCATTGTCCGAGAGGAAACGTTGAGGAGGAATGGGGAAATAAAAATATTGTGCATTTGCCATCTCCTTAATTATTTGTTTCTTTTCAAAAAGCTTTTTCGTAATATAACCACTGAAAGCCATCGCACTCCTATGTGTTGTCAGCTTTGAAGAAGAGTTGTTGGCAGTGCCCCTTTAACGAGTACAGCTGTGATGGAGGCTAGTTGGGTAAACGTCATGGCTAGACTTGCTGCTTGAGGCGTAGCAAAGGGTTGGTTAGGGATGACAAGAAGGTAGACAAGGTGAAGATCAAACTTTATTTGACTTCTTATTGTCCTTAAGCAATCTGTTGTTACTCATTAGGCAGCTCTTCTAGCCGTGACCCTTTAAAGAGGCCCTCAGCCATCTCACAGGCTTAATGCACAAATTACCCAGGTAGAGCCTAAGGCTGTGAACATTTTGGCCAAGTTTCGTAGTTGTCCTTGGTGCATGGAGCTAACAGACTGCACCCTAAAGACAGCTCCCCCCCCCTCACCCCTTTCTTTAAGACAGGGCTCCTCCTCATAATGTTCATTAAACTCGTGGAGGTGGAGGGCTGGGCTAGTTTGTATATACTTGCGGTATTGAAGCACTTGTTTCTCGGTTTGCTGTGCATGTCTGCACTTGAATACCACAAATCATAGACTGTCATCTGGCTTTCCACTTGACTTCAGGTGGCAGCAGTACATACGTAGTCACTTGTCATTAGTGATAATTTTCACCACGCACACAAGCAAGCTTGTGCGCATATCCGGCCAGATCTGTTGGGGATAATCGCGAAACAAGAAAGCGAAGATCCACAGTTGATGTGTCTTGCTCATCCAGTTGCCACTCCTTTCTTTGCTCTTAGGCTGCTTTGTCCCAGGCCCATCCCAAATGGTTACCATAAATACCGAGAACGGAAAATGAAAAAAAAAAAAAAAAAGCCAGACAGGTTTGGCACAATAGGCCTGGCATCGTTATCGGCAGTTCCTGTGTTGAGAACAGATGAGTAGTGAGGAAACTGGGAAAGTAATTGTGCAGTCCTAAATTCTCTATTCATAGCAGGTCCTTTTCAAGTGTTTCTTTGGTACTACATTCAATTTTTTATAGAACTGTGAATTAAATTTAAGAATGTTATATAATTAGATTTTTTCATACAATTCAGTATTTGATATGATTTATTAATAATTAGATAAAATTCCAAAATATTTTTTGGGTATTGTGTGTGAAATGTGTTTTTCAAAGATGTTTCAGGGCCCGTTGAACTAGATCTGGTAATTCTCATTTGGCAGCATGCTGCAATGCTTGTGGCTGTGCACGAAATTTTGAGACCACCATCATTTTGTCTCTGAAACACTAAAAGATCATGAATTTGCTTTTTTTTTTTATGATCACATGTTGGGTTCCTTGAGCAGTGATGACATGTTGGCTTTCTGTTTTAGTGAACAATCTCGATTTTTTTATAGTTGTCCAGTGCCTGTGGTTGTATACACTTCACAAAAAAAGATGAAAAATACTGCAGATGTCCTTCATATCTTGATAATGTCCTTTGTGTCTTTATCTATAGCACTCACAGTTTTCTTCCTTTCTTTTTTTTGCCACGGTGCAAAATTGATTTAAGGTAGCTACCATATTTGGAAAATATTGCATTGCCTTTTAAATCCCGAACAGATTGCACTGTGCAAATCCACAATCTGTATCTGTTATATACTATGGAAGCACCGAGTTTCGTACAAGTGGCCAGTATTAATATTTCCAAAACTTCAGAATCCTGAAAATTATATGTTAAGCACCCACCGCTTTGCGGTCGCTACGACACCACTAGGGGCGATGACGAAGATATTCGCTTCATTGCAGTGGAAAGTGAAAGGCCGGTTTGGGGGAGGATAATGCAGATTGACAATGAACAGTCTTTGGAAGAAGACCCAGTGGTCACAGGGATTTTGTGAGATACAGAGCTTCCATGCAGCCGTTCTCACACTTCTCAAATCTGCTATCCGCACGATGCACTCCTACATCGTTGCTAGGAAGATTGAAGTAGTTGAGCTGCACCATGCGTCGGCAAAGACTCTGTGAGTGGGACTCCAAGTATGACGCCCTAAAGCACCTCAACTGCGGCAAGCACAGCTGAAGCGCGTCATGGATGGCGGGCCCGTCTTCAATAAAGAGTTGGATGATGCCCTCTTTGATTACCTTCAAACGGAACAAGATGCTGGCTGCACCATCAGTAACTCAGTGATAGGCTCCTAACAGGGGAAGTGCTGAGAATGGTTGGATGGCAACCAACAAATGCCTGGAGTAGTTCAGCCGCACTTGGGGTCCTAACACGGACGATGTTCGCCACTTACTCGTTATCAATGAAGTCCCCATCCACAAAATGAAGTCTGTTGTCGATGCAGCAGAAGCCGCCAGTACCGACATTGTGTATTTCCAGGAAGGTGTACAGGAATGCTGCAGCCTGCGGACATCTACTGGAATAAGCCATTCAAGGACTTCCTCCACATGTCATGGGCTGAATTCATGAGGAAGGGAGACCGGAAGCTTTTGCGCTAAAACGTGCTGAACTTTGTGTTGATAGTTTCGTCTGCTGTGTCTGAAAAAATGGTTGCGCGATCCTTCAAGGGCTGTGGGATCAGTGTCGTTTTGAACGACAGTGAGGACGGGCACTTGCATAACCGACTTGCAGGCACCGGACAACCCGTGGTCTATTCAAGTGGCGCGAGCGTCAGCGACAGATGCATTGACATCCTATTCTGCACTGACTAGGAAAAGTCATTCGCTGGGTCCAGTGATGATGAGTAGGCACTAGTGTACCCATCATTTACTATTTGAACACAAGCATGCTTTCTTCGATTCCATAGCCACCGTAGCCCTTCCTCAAAGTTTTTCGTTAGCCACAATCTTGGTTGTTACGGCTTCGACTGGACAAGTGCCCATATCTAGATTAAACAAATTTATGGTGAATGTGGGGTGGGCGCTTCGACGGTATTTTGTGGTAGTTATGTTGTGCTCTGTGGACCTTGCAAGCTAACTGTTTACGGGGTTATACACATTGCCCAGGAATTGAATGAATTTGACGTAAAATAGGGCCCATTGCTCACTGTGTAGACAAATTCATGACTCTTCGTAGTTGCTCTTCTTGTGTTTGACTTACGCAGCTTCTCTTTCCATTTTTTAATCTCATCGTTGATTGTAGCCTGATAGCAATACTTGTACTGATTGGGTGCTCAGCCTTTTTTAAAGCGAAGCTTTCCTTGCTTACCATCCTATGGTTCAGCCTTGGTCGGTTGGCGGTCTGTCACTCGGTTGGTTGGGTGGGTTCTCGTCATGTAGATTAAACCTCGCTTTAAAGAAGAAAAGTGCGTCTGGCCCCAGGATTTGAACCTAAATATACTTCTCTCGTGCTAGTACCCGCTCTGTTTTTAAGATAGTTGCCACATGTTGTTTATGATGATGACTTCCATACTATGGGCACAAGCCCACAATGGGGGATTACCGAAGAAGTGTTTCGCACATACTGTGACTATCTCTTTGACATGATCGTCACATGTTAATGATGATGATGATCGTTTTTATACTGTAGCACATACCCACATTGGATCATTGGCCAAGAAGCGGGTGGTACAAATTGTGCCACCTAGTAACTCTGAGATGATCACCGTGTGTTGATGATGACTGTGATTTCCTATTATGGCGCATAACCACAACGAAGGATCCGGTCGAGGAAAGTGTACCATACTATGGTACACACCTAACAACAGGGGATCAGCCAAGGAGCCTGTCTGTGCATTCATTATGATGATGTTTTCCATTTTATATGCCACATCCCCACAACGGTGGATCAGGCATGAAAGGCATTCACATGCTGACAATGATTGGGATGCTTTTCTTTACACCGAAGACGGAGGATCGAAATAGGCAGATGTATAGCATTTTATTCGCTGTGTCATGAAAGCTTTGCTTCACATAGATTCCAAGATGTGCGTTTAATCTGCATAATTTTGTGAAGCTGCTTTGTGTGGCAAATATAAAGTACAGTCCACCCTTAAAGGGACCCTGAAGCACTTTTCTAACTAATCATGCCTGACTATTGAAGGACGTTGTCTCGTGAATCTCCTGCCGCAGAACTTTTCTGATTCCTTCAGGTATAGGTTGAGTTATTGCACCAATACTAGGCCTTCTCCCTCTTTTCGTCTCCACTAGCATGCTGGAAGCTACAGAGAGGAGTAGCCAGGAGGGTAAAGCCTTACCCAAAACTTGAGTGTAAGAAGCTACACAGAGAAGTAGCCAGGAGGGTAAAGCCCACCCAGAAGTTGAGTGTCAGCATTGAGAGGGTAGACTAAGCTATGCAGCACACCGCTGCTGTCTCAGAGACCATGCACAGTAGACACATCTATACACAACTGTTGTGTGTAGACCAGCACTGCAAACATGAAATGACGTTTCTGTCATTTTGAGATTGCAGGCACATATATGTTCAAATGTACATTACTGAAAATGTTATTATCATGAAGTCAGCCAATAGCTGTTGGTAAATCCCACTGATTGCGAGGACGCCGCATGGTGACATTAAGGAAGCGATTTTTTGCTGCTTTCAACACGAAATTGCTAGTTTCTTGCTGTGTGCATTGCATTAATATTTGGCCCACATGTTCACAGGAGCTGTTTGTACAGATCAGCAATGCTTTCTTACTATGTTCAAAAAGTGTTCGAGGGCCCCTCTAAAGGGAAAGCCTAATTATTGTTTGACTATCAATCGCAGCTGAGATAAGAAACATTTTATTGTTCGATTTATAACGCAGCTGGAGAATAAGATTGATCGACCACAGAAAAATGTATACATAGGAATGGCTGGGCTCGTTCACGAGAGCCTTAACAAGCTGCTTCCTTATCACATAGGTTTTGCATAATTCAATACTGCGAATAGCCTTCAGGTAGACCAAGGGGCAAGAGTGTAGTATTTGACTTACATAAAGGTCACATAATTTTATTGCCATGTTAACACGCTTCCTTGTGTGTCCTGCAGAATTTTGCCCTGGTTTCAATAGCGCCGAGAACTAGAAAATGTTCAGGAATAAACTTGGATCATGTGCCTTTGCATGCTAGAAAAATATTATTGCTTTTGTTCTTTTTAATTGTGCAGCATTTGGAAGCTCATAGCCTGAGGGCGAACTCCGAATTTGAGCTTATCATGCATTGTTTTTATCAACGGACTACAATTATCAACCTTCAAGTGCCTCGTCCATTTAATAAGGCTTTCTTGGAGCATTGTTCTGTTCGCTTGCATTGACAATCATTGTCGATAGTTTCTGCAAAATTTTCGTTTACTAAAAAAACGAGACTTCAATGTCATGTATTTCATGTCGAACTACTTACTATAATGCACTTGGCAAAATCTGGAAAGTTTTTACCTAACCTTATAACCCCATCTTCTGAGGAGGCTGGCATGGCTACGCTGGATGCCACACGGCATCCGAAATGTCATATCTCGTTAAGCCCTTAAGGCAATTGTGGCGACCTTCCCATCATTCCCAGTTCTCCTTCAGCATCGCTGAGAGAAGAGTTGACTTATCTGGTCCAGCGTCTGAGGAAGTCTCCGCAAGGCCTGAAGAGCAGGCGTTTTCCAGTTGTCGAGCTTAACAGCTCTGGAGAAGCTTATGCGTGCAGGTGCAGCATCATCCTTCTGGTATTTACTTACTCGCTGAACGAAAATAGTATTTTCATACTAAAAAAGAAAAAAAAAGAACAAAAACTTGCTGACATTTACTTTCATTTAGACTAGCAGTTGCAGCGCGGTATACAACGCTGACCTTTGCTCAGGTTGCTTTGTGCATGCTAGCTGCCCTTCATAATATTTTAAGCCCCTGCGTACGGTGTAAATCATGCTTGTCTTGAGTAGTCAAGGGGCTGGCTGCGAACGTACTGCTCAAGCATCATGTGCAGTTATTTAGCTATAATATATGTACTGCTGTTACTGTTCTTGTTAAAAATAACACCAAACTACATTGTGTTATGTTTATGTCAAAATTACGCGGTTAGTGCAACCTTTGTTACCATGAGATAACTCGTCATCAGCAGTTGAGTGGTTAATTATGGAGCAAATGAAGACCAAACTGATATATTTTTTTAAATTTTGCACGCTGCAATGACTTCACTGTCCATTTTTTATCTTTTTTTCTTCGTATATTTGTAACTAGCAGAAGTTTGAGTCCTTCTCGGATCCCCTTATATTCTTGTTGCTCATCCCCTAGAGCTCGACATGGATGGCATCGATGTTGACTTCACGGATTTCACAGGATTTAATTGCATGTCTCCTTCTTGGGCTGAAAGACATAAGTAGGTTGCCGGGTTAGTTTTAACATGCAATATTTATACATGCAAATTAGATTTGTGTTTCTCTGGTTTAGCTCTGCGCCACTAGCTGGCTGCACCGTGCAGGACGTTCACGTTAACCATAGCCTCCTCTACTCTCATTAGTAGGTTAACGTCACCGCATATCCAGTAAGACGCCCAGTCTGCTTGCGTTTACCAGAATAACGTATTAACTCTGCCTGCCCGGTAGTTCCACGTCACGAACAGCACGCGCGTTATCAGCGTGGCATAGCAGTGTTGACAGGGAAGTGGCGAGCGCAGAGTTTTCACGAAAGGGAACGCGAGCAAGACGGGTGACGAGTGATTATTGTTTGGGGACAAGATGTTCCCTAAAGCGCGTAAACTGTCTTTAGAGTGCAGGTGCATTACCTGTGGCAGTGTTTGCACCGGACCACC
This sequence comes from Dermacentor variabilis, assembly GCF_050947875.1. Lineage (NCBI taxonomy): Eukaryota > Metazoa > Arthropoda > Arachnida > Ixodida > Ixodidae > Dermacentor > Dermacentor variabilis. Next base: position 75,067,993 of record NC_134576.1, on the reverse strand, counting down.
AACCCGTTTCGAATTCCTCGAAAGGCTGACGTGGTCACCCGAAACGCGCGCTTCCTGCAGCTGAGGCGGCGTGAGCTCGGCGAGACACTCGAGACCGCGCCACTGACGTCGCTGCGCCTGTCCCCGTTTATTCCTCCGAGGACCCTCTAACGACAACGAAACCTGACCGTAATGAGGCAACTTAATCCCGGAAGCGAGCGCTTTCATTGCAACCGGTTCGTTCGGGTGGCTGCATGGGCTAGTGAGTTATGGCTTTGGAAAAAGAGAACACAGTTAAGCGGGCTCGAGATACGGTACGTGGCTCGCGCTGACGTCATCTTGGCCGTCAGGTTAAATGACTATTAGCGAGGGGAAAAGTAAAAGCTGAGCTTTTGTCCTAGCCGTTAAATAATTAGCGGAGTTTCACGACCAAGACCAGAGCGGCTAATTGGTTCTTCTAAAGTGGACTCGGCTCTAATGAGGGACATTCTAGATTGAGTTATTGATTGATTGATTGATTGATTGATTGATTGATTGATTGATTCATGCGTTGTTACGGCTTAACGTGCCGACGTAATACAGGGAGTATGAGAGGACACCATTGTTTCTTTCTATTCCGCCCCTATACAGAATGTGCACACGACCGTCCTCGTCATTATTATTTATATTTTTTTTACCATCCGTGCTCGTCGGAATGCGGCTGGGTACAAAAGTCACGACTTCGTGCTTAGAGCATGTCATGTACGTTGAGCCACCACGTCCAGGCCGGTATTATGTCCGCTTATTGAAGCCTGCTGCGCTTGCGTGGTGGTGGTGCTGCTACTGCTGGAGCTTATTTCTGTTGGTATCCTCTCTGAAACGAGGAGGCCGCAGGTAGTCATCTAGCCTGCTTCAGTTGATCAGGTTTTACCACATCTATCGCTGTCTAGCACTTTGCCTATCTCTCCTTGATCTTCTCTGTTTTCACGAAAACTTAAATCTACGCCTGTAACGAACTTGGATCTGTACATCTCTCCCCTGCTTTCATTCTGCCGATAGGATAAACGTTTCTTGCTTATCTCGAACGCTGACTGGCGAATGCTCCCATCAGCTTTTAATCCCAGCGCACCTGTGAGGTGTATGCGCACCTTTCCTGCGGGCCTTGTTGGGATAATATCTTGACATTCCATTACGATGTGCCTTGTCGTTTCCGGAATTTTGCTGCTGGATGGATGGATGGATGGATATAATGAGCGTCCCCTTTGGAACGGGGTGGTGGGTTGCGCCATCAAGCTCTTGTTACTATACTGCCTAATATCCTACCTAGGTTAAACAATGAAAAAAGAAAAAAAAAACAATATGAACTACCACCCCGAAATTTTCTGATCCCCTATTGCGAACTGTGCTTTTGTAAGTCTCCGTCTTTTGTCGTTTCCCTACTTCCACCAATTTTCCAGTCGCCTCTTACTAATGTCTAGTGCGGACATGTTTGCTTTACCACTGCTCCCTCTGAACCCAAGGGCTTCAAGGAGGCCAGTGGTGCCTAAATCGGCCGCTGGGTAGACGTCTTCACATTCTAATAAAACATGCTCCGTAGTTTCCCTAGCTTTACCACAGCAAGCACATGCTTCTTCTTCCTTCTTATATCTCGCTTTTTAGATGCGTGTTCTAAGGCATCCCGATCTCGCTTCGAAAAGTAATTAGCTTCCCTTTGAGTTATCATAAATGGTTTCTTGCCTTGACGGAAAAAGAAATCACACTTTTGGAAGAAAGATTAAAATGTTGTTGATTTGCAAATGTTTTTACGACTGATGTGCGCATGCCTATGCTGAAAAAGGTATAAATGTCCGGTGAATTTCAGATAAACTTCCAATTGGCAGTCAGCGCTTGTCTGTGGTATTTGTTTCCTTGTGTCCTCGTCTTTTTTCGCGCTGTTTCACCTCAGTTCTAGGTTTCTTTCCGCTGCAACAGACGCACCAAGCGCCACCTAGACGCCACGCATAATTCTGCCGTAAGCTTCTGCGCCGCTAGCGCTTCAAGGCCTGGCGGGGACGTGGCATTGCGCGCGCCCGAAGCTAAGCAGAGCTTGTGGTTCTGACCGCGGGGAATCCAGCACATTGCGAAGTGCTTAAAAACCTTGCAGCGTACGGTCTTCCACTGGGTCATAAACGTTGCCACGTCGTGTCTAGCTGTGTAGAAAGGCCACGTCGTGGCCTTTCTTTCCTTTTGGTTAAAAGAGAACGTCCATAGACATCATTTATTTCCTAGTGGTGAAGTAGAGGAACGCAGCGGCTATATACGTGCCTGGAGAGCACATTTATGACACCACGTGTGGATTCCGGTACGCACAGCAATAATCGCTGCATGTCGCGGTAAGTATATATATATATATATATATATATATATATATATATATATATATATATATATATATATATAAATATATACACACACACACACACGCAGTGAAGTAGACGCGCGTATGAAGCGGTTTATTGACGTTTCAGCCGGGGTCCGGCCTTCATCAGAATACATTGCATGGTGTCAGTACAGTTAATAACTGTACGAACCTATTTACCCGAACCCAGAACTGCTTTTTTTCATATATATATATATATATATATATATATATATATATATATATATATATATATATATATATATATATATATATATATATATATATATATATATATATATATATATATATTGCAGACTACGTACCACTACTGCTTCTACTACTTACAGTATCGACAATCGTCGCCCAACGTCGTGGGTTGGATTTCTTGCTGTGGTGGCAGGAATGCTGAAGTGCTCGCGTAATACCGACCGGCGTCCGTCATAGTAACCTTCTAGCCTCTATAGTCTCTGGGTCACCGTTTATAAAGCTGTGCTCTTGGCTTCACACGCCATCAACCATTATTATTATTATTATTATTATTATTATTATTATTATTATTATTATTATTATTATTATTAAAACTGAAAACTTGAATTCAGCTCAAGCAAAAAAAAAAAAAAAGAAATTGTGACGAAACAGGGTGGGTAGTCGGTGATTCGAGCGCAAATTCAGCGGGCACACAAATTCGAGCCGCCATAGATGTGGGAAAAATCTGTACACGGATGACAAAGTGCCTTTAGGTAGTCCTATTTTAAACACATATGTGCGCTTCAACCACGGTGTAAGAACCTATTCTTACACCGTGGGTTCAACGGAGCGCGGGCAGCTACGACACGGGTTCCGGTACATGCCCTGTGTACGGGAAGTCGTCGGGAGACCTCGGCAACAACAGGCGACAGCGAAGGAAGAAAACTCTTTTGCGTTACAAGTCCGTACGCGGAGAGGCATTCCGCCCCTGCGCTCTGCGTGGGATCATTCCGTGCAGCAGCGGCAGCCGCAATCGGAGTTGCTGTCGCTGACAGGTAGGTGCTTAGTCGGTGACGCAAGGAGCCGCCGCTCTTGGAAGCGGCGGTGTAGCAGCGGTGCCGTCTTGGCAGTCCGACGCAGTAAATGCGTGCAGCGGAGCGAAAGCCTTCGCTGTGCCTTCGGCCACCGAAAAGAGCGAGGAAGGAACACGGAGGATGCATGGCGCTGTAGCTGCTGGCGGATTCTATAGGCTTGCAAATGCATGCCCCGGCAGTTGCACCGACCAGCGTCTCCTTCCTCCCCGCCCGTTTGCTCTTCTCGAGTGTGGTACGACTGGCGATGCAGCGCAGCTGCTGCGCATGAGCCGCAAATGGCGCGGGATTAAGGTTAGCGGCGAACGTGCCGCGTTCAAACGCGCAGGGAAACGAAGCAAACAAATGCAAACAGACGTTCTGCTGATTGCCGCTCTCGAGAGTGATCAGCGGTGGGCGAACGAGGGAAGCCTTTGCCCGGCGCCCGTTGGTATCGACGAGGAGACTCGTCTTCGACTCCCCGACGAAGACGACCCGACAAGAAGTCTTGGCTGACGCAAGTCCTTGGCCAAGAGGATTGAAGAAAACTTTTCTGACCGACTCGCCGAAGACGGAACTCGACGAGGGATCTCGTGTGAGAAAGCCAGACGGTAAAGTGTTTTGTCTGAAGAAGTTCTTTGGCGTAGCCAAGTGAGAAAAGAAAAAGAAGAATGTTTTCCGAAAGTTCCTGCAAACAAGTCGACAAGGGAATCTTGCCTGACGAGGCCAGTTAAAATAAGTCTAGCGAAGTCCCCGAAGAGTCGACAATGAGTCGTGTCTGACGAATTCCGTTGATAAAAAGTATCGTCCGACGAAGTTCCTCGACGAAGGAAGGTCGACCTTGGATCACGAAGTCCCCGACGAGGGCAAGTCAACAAGTATCTTCTGACGAGGTCTCTGAAAAGTTGACAAGGGTTCTCGTCAGACAAAGACAGCCGGTTGATAAGGAGCGGTTTGACGAAGTCGCTTGGCTGTTGCGGTTATTTACTACTAGAGAGCGTCGATTTATACCTTTCGAGTGCCAATATGCACGTTACAAAAGTTGCCGTGTACACAGTGTTAGGAAGCACTGTGCGGCTTTTGTGATAGAAGCCGTGCAACATGCACACGCGAACGAAGAAAACGACGCTCAGTTCGCCTCTCGTCGTCGAGAACAAAAGAAACGGCAACTTGTTCGCGGAAAGACCGATTGCTCCTCACGCGCGGCGAGCTCTTCGGTTTCTCTTGGCAACGGCTTCACGCGCAGTGCGAAATGCATGTTCCGAAACCAGCCGAGTGCGCTCCGGTGCATTGTGCAAGGGAAGGCGATTGGCGTTAATTGCAGGCGCTGGATCTGTCAATCCTTGCAAAGGCACGCGGGCAATCGCTTCACCAGTGCGTTTCCTTTCTACTTTTGTGGGGCCGAGCGAGCCACAAAATTGAATGTGTCGCAATCACGTCACTTGTCATAAAGGGGACGCTAACGAGAAACACTAAATCAGTTTAGACTCATAAAGTGTTATTGAAAATTTTTTTTTCTCTCGTTAATTTCGCAATAACAGGCTCATTATTAGAAGAGTAAATGAAGGTCAGAGTTCCAGTTTCCGAATTTTGAGCAGGAATCCTGAAGGCGGTATATACGTCAGTGAGGCGTCACGGATATCAAAGTACGTTTTTTTTTTTTGCGTGTTGGGCCATTTTGGGCGGCGCTACAAGTTCTCTTGAAACTTACGAAGTTCAGTCATTACATTTTTTTGCAATACAATGCAGTCAGTCTTCAATGATAACGAATAAACTAGGCCCAAGCAGACGCTGTCGAAATCTGTGACGTCATGGCGAGCTTTCGCGGGGACTAGGAAAGTGGCGTCGCCACCCGCCTTTCGTTTCTCGTGCCTTTTCTGGCTCACTGAGCCTCTTTGTGCATTAAGAGTGACTTTTTTTTTTTTAGCATTGTAGAAGGCTAATTTACTAAGACCAATAAAGCGACGAGACGGTGCGAAGGTACAGGATGCTTGTGCTCCATCAGCTCCGCACCAAACCCATTGAGAGGTTGTCCTAATCCATGAAGCGATTGACTGTGTGATCAACAAGTACACTGCTCGCTCATCGAATCCGCATCTCTGAAAAAACTTCCCAGAGGCGAAGCATCCAGCTCCGGTAAGTCCAGTGCCTCTTCTGCGGGAAGGCTCATGGCCCACTCGACTGGTCGCTTTCTCAAGCGCTCTGTAGCGTTCTGACGGCGCACGTCGGGTGGTCGCCATCTAGCGCCCGGAACCCACTCGCCGTAGGTTCGTTCGTAGCGCTGCCCCCTGCAGCTGAGAGCTCTCGGAATCGCTCTGACCTTCGAGCATGGGAGCGCGCGACCGAGGGTCGGCGAAGTCCCGGTCACGTGACTCGTGCGATTGCTCCGGCCGAGAGCAGCCGAACGTTTGACCCGAGTATAGGCGATCTCTTCGCTCCGTCCTCGAGAAAGCTCCACATCGCTGCAAACTGTCGGCAGCGCTGTATAGGAACCAGTCGAGCGAAGCTTAATGTCTCGCGCAGAATCGCTCTGTACCTTTGAACCGGTCGAGGAGAAAAACCTGGGCTTGTTGTTGTGTTCATTGGAGTGTCATGGGTGCCAGTAACTGAGCATGTGTTGGCGGGCTAGTTGGTTAAGCATGATTACAAAGACGGCGCCGAATAAAACAACACACGAAGAAGGGGGACACGAGACAGCACGTAGTGCGCCTACGTGCTGTCTCGTGTCCCCCTTCTTCGTGTGTTGTTTTATTCGGCGCCGTCTTTGTAATCATTGGTGCCAGACAGAGCACAACAGAACGGGACGGGCAGCGGCGCTGTATGTGCTCGTATCTGAAAGACTGTGAAAACGACGCCACTTGGCTGGTCACTGTACGAGCTTGACATTTTCAGACAATGCGTATGTATTGTTCCGGCACAAAAGAAAGTGTCATCGTCATCGTCATCATAATCACTAATTTTTCCTTAAGGGCGTTTGTCGGAGTATTACGTACTCGGGCGGGGTTGGGGGTAACGGTACACAACGAATAGAAGCAAGACGTGGTTACGACTTTCCGTCAAAATTCAGGCTGTGACTACCTTTGAAAACAACAAGGAAGCACGGCGAATAAAACGCAAACGCGTATGAACAATAAGGCACAATATGGATCACTAATCACAAAGATGCTTCGAGATTTTCGGTAAGCAGATATTTAAAACGTAATGGGGTTGCGCCCGTTGTCAACTCTGTCTGACAAACTGTTCCACCGGGGAGTCGCGGAAGCTTACCACATCAAAAGCACGGTTGCAACTGTGACAGTTGCTCGTCAGTTGCCTTGTCGTCCAAACAGTTAAAACTGTCGGAATGCACGTGATTTTATACCGTCAATTTCTTTCTGCTCCAGATTCGTCACTTCTTGCCTGGGTTTTCGAGCACGCGCGAATGGGTTGTTTCGGACTGCCCATTTACGTCATTTCGACAAAACCCTTCAGCTCAGAAAGCGACAGTGTCTGTCGGCTTCTCTCGCTGCGTTGTGTTTGGTGCCCACGACACCACCGTCGCGGAGAGGGAGAGAGCCCCCTCGCTCTGTGGCAAACTCGGGGGCCCGTGGTCCAAATAACATATCCCATAGGTCACCGCGATCGTGACACTACGTACGCACTGCTAATTAGACAGTTTCAGTTTAGCGTTTGCAACCGAACGTAAAAGCAATACGTGCGTAAAGAAATGGCGTCGCCCTCACTGCGCATGCTCGGAACGTTATTGGGTTTCTGCAGTTTACGTGCGCTATGATAAGGTACGTTATTTGGCGAGTTTAACGTCCGTAATGTTTACGGACGCTAAGAAATAGCGTTGTCGAACATGGCGGCACCCATGGCTCCCGCTTCAGCGTGAATTCTCGTGATGGCTACGCTCTCACTGGCGCTGATTGCCGCTAAACAGCACGTCCATTTTGTGAGATCGTTCGGCGATTCTGGCGCCCGTACGCCTAACGAGACGTGGCCACATGGCAACAGCGCGATGGTTGCTAATTGATCGTCTTGGCTTGGATACGTTTGGCACGAGGCACCAGACGGCGCCCTGTTTTATGACGTTTTCTTCACGTTTATGGCTCCGTAAGGTAAACTAAAAGACTTGAAAGGACACGCGCCGTAACGTCCCGCAAGGGTACTTACGTCTACCGCACGTAAGGCGACAAACGCTATTCCGAAACTGTCTATTGACGGTCCCATATCTCGCGTCGCCAGGCCGCCGGCGTTTGGCGCTAACACGCGTTACTAATGCGCATTGTGTGGAAAGAGTGGTGCCGCGGATCGGCGAGCATTGATCGGGTTTCCCGCGTGTTTGCGTTAGCGACGCGACGACGATCGTGCCGTGCGGTTATCCTGACAAATGAATCGGGCGTGTATGTACGTGTGCGCACGTGGCTGACATTACGCTTGCCTGGGCGGGTCCGGCCCGCGTAGCGTAACCGCATATCGTCGGTCCCTTCTCGTTCGCTTCGTGTATCGCCTTACGTGCAGTATTGTGGATACGTTCCTGGCTTTCGTTTCGGTTTTGTACTTTTTTCCCCCCTTCTTTTGCTTGTTCTCTCCCTTGTCCCGTTCTCCGACTGACGCTTGCGCGCAGCTTCTTGACATATATAAACGCGGTGAAGCACAGATCGTGGCGTATCGTTATATTCACTGCGCGAGAGAACGCTCCGCTTTGACGCTACCTATTGTCCGTGAGGTTTAAGCAGAGACATACAGTTGCTGCCGTGAAAAGAGAATGATAATAACGAAAAAGCTTACCCCTGATCTGCTGTTGCTCAAATTTCTCAGCAGGATCGCATTTGATGGTCCGAGTCGTTTAGTACAAACACTTCGCAATTTTGCGCGCCTGATTTGTCAGGAGAAAAAAAGAAATGCGAATTTTCCTTCGTCGAAGTGAGCGATGTCCGAAACATGGCGGCTATATGACGCTACCTTGGATGCATCTGGCGTCTGCAGTGGGAGAAAGCATGACCTTCGAGATTAGTTTTCGTATTAATAAAACTTCTTGGGCAAGTTGGCGCGATTTGGAAAACATGATTTTAGGGCGCTAAGGTCACACAGGCAAGGGAGAAACGCACATTTCCGCCAACCGATTTATTGAAATAAAACAAGGGGGCAAGGTGCAATTCCTGCGCACGCGCAACACAGGCGATATGACGTGGCTAGGGTGGCTAGAAGGCCCTTCTAGTCACCCTAACGTGGCACTGAAGGATCTCTGCCGATACGTCAGTGTTTCAAACAAGTGCATCTCGATAGCATACAACGTGACTGAGACATCGCTCACACACGTGTGTCTCCGTTTCTCCCTTGCGTGTCTCTTTAGCGCCGTATACTTAGTTTGAATTCATATATCGTTGCTGTGCGTGTGGGGGAGGGAAGGTGAATAAGGGAGAGGGTGGGTTACGTGCGCGATATGGAAACGGAGAGTTGCGTCGACGAAGGCAGATGCGCATTTTCTTGACAATTCAGCCAAACAAGTAACAGTGCCCAGGTATTGAACGACCCTCATCATAAAATGAGATAGTGCTGCGAAATCTGAGTAAAACCGATGTGCGCGGTCAGGCGTTCAGCGATCGTATAGCGGCCGATGTGCTGTCGGCACGCCAGCTCAGATAGTCTGGTGCCGACTGTTTGTGCTCGCTATACCGTGTGTCACAGCTAACGTTAGCCAAGCTCTTGAACGAAAACAAATGTTTAAAAGAACGCGGTGCGAGACACGATTGTAAAACCTGCGGTGTACGGCCGTCAGAGATCTGACGACCAAACACATTCAAGTTTTGAAGTCGTATCTTGCACGGTGTTTTTTAAATCTTTGTTTTCGTTGAACAGCTTGGCTAACTTTAGCTGGGACACCCTAGACACCGCCATTTTCGAACACATTCGGCGACGTTCTGCAGGCATGACGAGAGTTTTGCGTGTCGCACGAGCACGATTCTTTTTACAGCGAAGCTGTAAATGGCTAGCCGATTCGTCCGTCCGTCTGTCGCCTGTACGCCGGAAACTCCTGCGGCGCAACCCCATGCGCGAAAAAAAAGAAAAGAGGCGCACGATTGGCTGCGCCAGTAGTGACGTCGTTGCTGTCCGTCGTAGCCGAGCGCGCGCAGCAGTTTCTGTCCGGCTCCAAAATGGATAGGCCATGCGTCATACGTACTCCTGAGGAGCAGGCAGGTTTCGATCAGCAAAGCCGCTAGCAAAACCGGGAACGAGTTCGCCTACGCCGCGCCGGAGCCCGGGCACAAAAACAGGCTCGTGCAGCCGAGTGAAAGCAGCAACTGCGCACCGAGAATCCGGCAGCCTACGAAGCCGTCGTTTAATGAACCGTCGGGATTAACCCAGGGATAAACACCGGGGCCGCACGTTTCAACTTCGCTGGTTAACCATCTGTAGGGGTGCTTGGGCGGCGATTTTTTTCTTTATTTCTTTTTGACGAAGAATATGTACTGACACCGTATCATGCGGGCCTACCTGCACGCACAAATTTGTAACGAGAGCGAGAGATGATGATGATGTGTGAAACTGTAAAATTTTATATCCTTGTAATTCTTTCACGGTACATGTACGTAGTATAAGGTCTTGCGCGCAGGCGTCGGCACCTTCAGTAGGCATCGGCTAAGACGCAGCGATTGCGCTTGGGAATCTGTACCGAAAAGGACTGCGTATACTTTCTTTAAATGCGCGTGTTCGTTTACCTCGAGGGCTTTTACCCTACAGGCTATTTACCGGTCGTGGTGGCCTAGTGACTATGACGTTGTTCTGCGGCTGCTGCTGTTTAGACATATTGCGACGGAGGCGGAATGTAAAAACGCTCGTATACCGTGTTTTTAATTCACATTTAAAATGCCCGATAGATTGTCAAGATTATTATGAAATACTGTAAAATGCCGTTTTGTCTCGTACTACATTTCATTTTCTTTTTCTGGTACTCTGCGGCCATAAAGATGATCAAATTTCTTCTTTCCGTTCTTTCCTCTTTGTTTCTTTTTTTTCTTTAACGTGGAGCACCACACGACTGATGAATCAGTCAACCAACAACTCATTGTGGGATACATGGCAACCCTGGTGCAAAGCTCTCTGTCGTTACGAATTGGGGACACACCGGGAAACGCCTCGCAGGAGAGGCGCAGGAACTTCCGATCGCTTTGCGCCCGCGTGTTTACAAGCAGTCGCGTCGCTTCCTGTTCCGTCTTATTTTCTCTCTTTCTCTTTCCTTCTTAAGAAGATATACCACTTACCCGCCGGAAGCCTCCGGGCGTTAAAAAGAAAAAAAAGGGCGATGTCTCTGTATAAGCGGAGGACCTCGGGGGGCCACGCCGCGTCGGATCGACTTGGCGTGACGGCGGCGACCATCCCCTCCCGCGGCGTATACTAACTGACCTACATGTTTCGAAGGAGGGCACCGGTGACGCAGAGGAGGTGTCGTCTCGTCTCCGATGACGTCATTCGGCGGCGCCCGCGTGGCCGCCCTCGCAGGTATAACACTCCACGGAACACGGGCGACCGACCGTCGCCGTACCGCGGCGCGGTTTTTTTGCTGCGGGTCGACGAGACTGGACTTAGGAGCGTAGCCGTCGAGGGCGGTCATTTGGTCAACGCGTGTGTATATATATATCGGGGTCACTTGTAGAGGTTGTACCCCCCTCCCAACACCCGCCTCGCGGCGGCAACGTAGCGGGCGCGGCCTGCCTGTACGCGCCATGCCGTAGCACCTCGAGCGATTGAAGCCGGCGGGTCGTGACTCTCCGCGGCGCGGACCATCCCCGCCCGGAGGGGTTTGCGAGGGCGATCCTTTCGGGAATCGTGCCGTTAACGCGCGCCCATGCACTGTACAGGTACCTGCGCGCACGCACACGCACCTGGCTTGTGCTACGTCGTCGTGATTGCGGGGAAAGAACGCGTCGGGCGATGCGTGCGAACCGGGTGTCACGCGAGGCGCAGAATGGAATGCAAATGAATTGGACAGCGAGGAAATACATAGACGACAGATGTCTCGTTGCAGAGGCTTAATTAACCTAGTTGAGGCTTATGCGAGACGAGAGACCTTAGCGTACATTTCCGCCTGCACGAATTCCTTTCCCGCGCAAGACGAGCATACCGATGAATGCTCCGATATTATCGCCCCATTGTCCTAAAGATGTGCTATAGGCGTGTGCATATGTTATACCCCTTGCGATGGCGTCACTGCCTATGTACGGCGTTCCGCAGCTAAACAAACACGAGGACGAGGGTACAAAATCGAACCGCAGTGGAGTACAACCATGTTGCATGAGGCCAAATGAAACTGAATGAATGAATGAATGAATGAATAAAAAACGCCCCTGCGTCGTTGTTCGTGTGGTCAAAAATTTATCCGGAGCCTGACCTTTTCGCAAGGTGCCTCTCAGTGTTTTGTTTTGCGACGTCACAATCAATCAATCAATCAATCAAATCATGCTGGTTGAACGTGTCACGAGATGTCGCCACCGATGCCCCGGGTCTCCGGGTCGCCGTGCTGCTGTCGGCATAGCGCAGTACGGTACCATTGTAACACGTGCGTCTTTGCCGAAAGTTTCGAAGCCACTTTGCGATAATCTGTTCGCCAAGCCTCGTTTCAAAGGAATTTCCGAGACTTCGCCGCAACGAAAGTTCTTCGGGAGCCCCGTAGCACCCGGCCCTGTGATCTGAGTGGAGTCAGATGTTCTCGGAAAAAAAAAAGAAAGAAAAGGGGCGGGGGGGGGGGGGGGTTAGTCGTAAACAGCCCCCGGTCGTCCACATGTTAACATATTCGAAGCGGTGCTTATTTGTCAAGAACATCCGCATTTGCCAGTTTGTTTTCTTCCTCTCTTGTTAACCGAGGCGAAACGTACTTTGTAAATTACCGGAACAGAAATATTGGAATTACGTATTTTGCCAGCCACTGTATACACTCGTAGTTGCACGTATGATCGGCGTGTGGCATCGTAGAGTGCGGTAATCATAAAATCTTGCGGTAGCAAGGACCGCGCTTGTACTTTTGCGACTAGAAGTCGGCACGCTGTGACAAAATTTACGGCGCATGGAGTTTTCGACCACCATGGGCGTTTTGGCAGGCCTGCTGAAGTTGTGTATCCAGCGTCGATTATTCGTTTATGTCCTATTCGAGTTGTCAGGTCGGCGTTTTAAAAAGGTTTGGCGTTAGAAATACTTGTCAGATGTAATCAAGCGTGGCAGGAGCGAGAAATGTGGAGCTGGAGGCATCTATGTGTATATAGCAGTCTTGTTTATTTTAAAGGGAGGAAGTTCCCTTTCCTGTGTACCTTACGCCACCTTGTGGGCTTCCGCATATTTTATTGGTAGTTTGCGCGCCGGAATGATGATGATGATGATGATGATCCTCACTTATGGCACGTAGCTACAATGAGGGGACAGTCTAAGAATCGGGCGGCAGGCGGTAGAGTAAATAATAGAATTTTTGTAATTAGGTAAAGTAAAAATGCGGAATACGCCTGAAAGCAATAGTATGCTCAAGTGCATCAACGGTTCGCCTAACAACCAAAATTATAAGAGGCGCTATAATGCTAGTTTTTCCATCTTCTGCGTCTTCATATCTTTATTGTAGTACTGAAACAAGCGGCTCGCAATTGGTGTGCCGAGATAACTTTGTTTTACGCGCGTCATCAATGCAAGGCACCTCGCAGTCTACCCCTTCCCCTTGTTCGCGCTTTCCTCTTTTTGACGCACCGGTATATCCGGAGTTTTGAGTAAGCGCGGTTTCTACTCACCGCGATATGAGCTGTTTTACTGAGACCTGCGCTGACGCCAGCTTGTGAGAGCGCATACGTGTATGTGAAAGTTTATTTAGATTGCGTTAGCTCGTTCGACGCGTGAGTCACCTCCTTCCCTCTTTCTTTCTTCTGCTATTTAGCTGTTGTGGACTCTTGCCTGGTTGAAGTTAGCGCTGCATTGAATGGCGCCAGAGCTGGGGAAAGCACGCGCTCTTCACTTCTTTCTTTTGCAGGAAGAGTTGTTATGGGCTTAACCTATGGCAGTCTGCTGCATTAGCACGAGGTCTTGGGTTTGACTCCCGGCAACGGTGACTTTATTCCCTTAGGGGCGGGGTGCAAGCAAAAACACCTGCTTACCGAAATTTTGGTGTGAAAATCAAGCGGTGCAAGAACGCCAAGCTTGGTCGACATTAGTCATCAGCCCTGTTCGGCGTTTCGTGAAGCCGAGTTTGTTACTTTGGCACTTTCAAATGAATGAATGAATGAATGAATGAATGAATGAATGAATGAATGAATAAGATGGCACATCACATGCGCCTCATGTTTATAGTTCTGTACGAGTACAACTTTCAGACGCCTTTGTACCCTGAAACTTGTTGAATTTGATCTTTCTTGTGGTCTCCGTCAACCGTGTTCCAGTGGTGATCATCTCTTTCGTGAAAAGCTTGCGGACCGAGGACAGAAATAAGACAAATGCTCTTGCAGAACGATTAACGGGTGAACGTGGGAGCCTCACGTGCCACTAGTAAGGACTATAGCTGTCAATTGACTGATAAGAAGTATTGACAGAGTGGTAGTCGGAGATCTCTGGGAGAATCCTTCGTTAGGTGCTGGACGTGGTTTAGGCTGCTTCTGCCGATGATGATGATGATGCACGACGACTCAAAAGCCCGTATGGACAGAAACAAAGCGAGAGTAACCAAGAAAAATGCAGGTTTGTTGGACCGATTTTCGGGTTCGCATAGCTGTCGCCGCATTTGTTTCGCATTGTTTCGATTGCCGTCTGTTTCGTTTGCCGCGAAGAATTCGGCGCTATCGGTCATCGGGGTGCTCGCTGACAGACGCGCATGCGCACTCGGAGCCTGTCTTCTGGCGTTGCACCGACTTTGCTCCCTGCATGCCGCGGAGCCGTGCTTGTTTTGCGAGCGAGCCTTCCCGTGCGCCCTACACACCGCAGGGTCTCGCTTTCTAAATTGAGGTCGCGAACTTGGCGCGTGCTCGCTGACTCAAACCAGCGTTGTTATCAGGCGACCAGACAAAGGTCGGCTGACGCACCGTCCAGGATAGCCGCTGGGTGTTATAGGTGTGTTGTGTGTGTGTTTTCTGTACGGGCTCCCGCTGACATTGGTTATTTCTGTCGGTCAGAGACGGCCAGGCACACTTGCTGGCGTTCTTCGTCCGGAACTGATGTGGGTGCTCGATATGCTCGCATTCCCCGGAGTTGTTGATGTGACAGACAGGCCGCTTACGAATAGAGCTGTTGTTGTGTGTCGCAGTTTGTCTTTTGTTCCCGGTGCCGCGTCAGCCAATCATGAATCAATCAGTCAGTCAATCAACATGAACGGAAAACTTTTTCTTTCTTCCATTTTCTCCGTTGGTAAAACGTTTTCGAACCGAAGGAATGAAGTTCAGCAAGGGTGATTCTTGGGCTAGTTGGTTTCGGTTTGCTCATAATTGCAAAGCCTTTAGCGCAATTCAAAAACACAGGGACGTAACAGAGACACAGGACAGCGCTAACTTTCAACTGAGGCAGATACAGAGGCAGATATGATTGTCCCAGCAAAACGTGCAAGCCAGTGTTCGGCGCATGTACAATGGAGGCCAGAAGCAAAGGCCGCTGCTTGCGTGAAATAATCGAAGCCCGGCTGATTCGCAAAAAGGGAGCAAACTGTGTTACTACACCTTCAGCTAATCTTTCGGACAAGGAAATCGCGTTCCTGGACGGTAATGGCGTGCGCATGCGTAGAGTGATTTATCTTTTGTATTTTTGTATCTTTCCATACCTGCTTCGCTGTATATCTACCTCTGTGTTTCAATAAACGTCAGTTGAAAGTTAGCGCTGTCCTGTGTCTCTGTCACGTCCCTGTCTTTTTGAATTGCGCTAAAGGCTTCGCCATATAGGAGAAGAAATGAAGTACACAGTCACGAAGAAATATATCACGAGCCTAATGTGAGTTTGTGTATCTCATTCGTGTTCATCTAAATAAGGCCCTCGCATGTAAATTACTGAGAGTTTCCAACGCCTTGGTTTGTATAGAGTACCCAAGGTGCGCTATGGGAAAACTGGATGGTGGGTTTTCAAGTAACGAGTGTATGTCTGACGCGCCACGCCGCAGCAGCGCTCTAGTAACAGAACAACAGCCGCTTTCCGGCGGCTATACGAAACGACCCGGCGTAGCAGCCTAGACGGCGTTGTATATCATTCTCGAAAGCGCCATCGATTTCATTTCGGCAAGAAAAAAAAAAAAGAACTTGTTATATACAACGAGATGGCATGACACACATATAGAGCTCCGCTTGTAAAATTGATCGCCGTCTAGTACAAGCGTTGCGTTATAACTACGATATCAATCAATGTTTTGTGTGGTTGGTGTATTCCTTGCACCTCACAAATTGCGGGTATACTTTATCGGACGTGAACAGTAGACGTCGTGCGTCTTCAATTTTTCTGCCGTAAGAACGGAAAGTGAGATCAACTTGTGTAACCTGTTTTGCGACTACCTTCCTGTAATTGAATGCGAAACCATTATGTGTCCCATGAGGCTGAAAAGCCGGCGTTGTCCGCAGCGAATGGTAAAAAAAATCGCCATCAGTGACGTCATCAGCGTCTTGTATGACATCAGTAGTAATACAGAATTAAAGTTAGAACAAGTTAGAGTAAGGTGATTTAATGTGGAGTAAAGACAATTAAGGGGAAGTAAAGTGATGGAGGTGGAATAAAGTGGATTAAGTTGTATTAAGGTTGTTACAAATAACAGCATGCAAGGTGGATTAGGGGGATTAAGGTTGGTACAAATGAGAGCAAGGTGGATTAAGACAGATTAAGGTTGGTACAAATTATATAACAAGGTGGATGACGTCACGTATCATGGACGTAAACAATTAGAGAAGTCATGCTTTCGCATTCAAATTGTGTATTAGGATACTTCAGTTACTGTGAATCCTTGTTACGGTACGACTGGACGCTTGTGTTCGCATATTAAATATTGTGCACCCTTTAGGATGTGACCTCCTTACTTAACGGTAATCGTCGCCATTCAATCACTCGCCTATGCATTTATTTCCTTCGAAAGGAAGCGCATACAACATTGTTAAAAGGGAAGCCCACACAAGATTGGTGACAATGCTCACAGTCATAGATCTAGTATAACTTAATCACCGTCGTGTAACAGAAGCGTACACCGTAAAGGGCGAAGAGTGCACAAAATCGGATTCATACCATAAATTTTCTCATTAAGATTCTTCGTAAGAGCCTCCGGGTCTCTTTGTTGCCTGCTTGAGGATCGAAGCGGGGGAGGGCAATGACGGGGCTGCGCGCAACGTTGGTTTACGTTCACTTCACTGCCTGTGGGCAGGTAGGGCCCTCTCGTGTGCGCAACGTGCATTAGCGGTGCTCGCAACGCGGGCCCCCGAGATCGGCCCCATTTCGCAGCTTCGCCGATCTTGAAAGCCACGTCCTCGCCGCCGCTTACGTTTTCTCGATGTCGTCCGGGAATCGCGCTAGGCCGCGCCCAGCGTCTAGCCAGAATCATTGACGATGCAGGGTCTTTAGACGGTTGCTCCGGTGTTCCACGCGCTTTGAAAGACTACTTTCGCCGCTTTTCAAGTCACCCTCGTGTGAGCGTTCTTTTCGGTGGCGCTTAATTTCACCCTTCCTTACGGTTTAGTGCAAATGCGAAAAAGCCTGTGACCCTTATCATCACCGGAAGTTTACCCCAACCGCTCAAGAGCCGTCGAAGCAAGAATGGTGATGCTTTTTTTGTGTTGCTTTTAACGCTACAGAAGCAACGTGACGCGGAAAGATGGAGAAAAAACTACTACAGTACTACTACTAGGGGCGTCTGCGTAAGCGGGCGTTTGGTGTGTTGCGACACCACGTGGCCGAGCGCATGATGGTTGGACCCTCCCGCGTGTAGGCGTGTCCGGGGAAAGGCGGATCCTGGGGGTTTAGCCGATGCCGGGTCATGGGACCTTTAAGGCACCCCGGTGGAGGCGGCACACCTCTTTGGCCTCTGCTTCACATAGATGGCAGCTCGAGACGCCCACCTGGAGGAAATCGGCAGTAGCCTTTTCCTGTCCCCTTCTTCAATCATTCTTTCTTTCTCCCTCACTTTTGCATCTTTCCTGTCTCATAGTCACTTCCCGCTTCCGAATTTCTGGGCGGCGAGGGGTAACATTGTCTGGGTGATCAAGCTATATTACAGCATATTCGGTCATAGCAGTTACGTACTGCTGACGTGTACACAGCTTACCCTTGTTATGCCGTCACGTCCCCTTGTTGGGCTCGGTGAGGGGTGGCAGGCATCGCCACCGAATTTACCAAGGCTTACATGGCAAGCGCTCGAATATCGAATTCGATATTCGAGCGCTTCGATATTCGATATTCAGTGTGCCCTAAATAGAGGGCACACTGAAGCAACTTTACAGTTGTTTTTGAAAACAAACGAATACCCATTTCCAAAGTAAAGGCAACACAACTGTAAGAATAGTGTCACCTTTCCTAGTATCCAAATGCTTAGCAAACACGATTGGACCTGGCTATAATGCCTCAAAGATGGCAAGCAGGGACCTTAATTCTCTTCGATCTGACAAAGAAATATGAAGTTGAAAAGATAGCTGAACTCGCCAGTGTCGGTGAGATTAACATGGCAATCTCTCCACATCGCTCGGTCAACACAAGCAGGGGAGTAATTTCAGATTTCCTGAACCTTGGTGACGAAGAACTCCTCAGAGCATTCCAAGATCAAAACGTAATTGAGTTACAAAGAATAACACTCCGACGAAAAGAGCAACAGAAACTTCCACGAAACACTCAAATTTGGTACCATTACTGTGCCCAGTTCACTTGACGCTGGATATTTGAGAATCAGCGCCCGACCATACATACTGAACCCGAGGCGGTGCTTCCAAGTGCTAGAGGTTCGGGCATGTGTCACAATCATGTGGAGGGAAAGAAACATGCGCGAAGTATAGTGCCAGTGACCGTGCTTCTGACAGCTGCAATGCTCCTGCACCATGCGTCAATTGCAAGGGAGCTTGCTCCAGCCTGCTCGCGGAGCTGCCCTTGCTGGGAAAGAGAAAAAAGAAATAATCTCAATCACCGCAAACAAACAAAAAATATTCGTTTTGTGAAGCGAGGAAAAGGCTTGGGCGCTTACCTCAAGTAAGCCATGCCAGTGTGACGCGGCAGGGGCCAGCGCCAGACCGGTTTCCGGTCCGCGCGCGGTATCCCTGTAGAAGCTCCATCCGCCCCTTTGGTGGCTGCAGCCAGTGCTGCTCCATCATCATCGAAGACGGGCCCGGCAGACCGCAGTGCCGCAGGGCCCGAAGTCGAACCGAACTCCACGGCCCGAGTCGCACGTCTCAGCGCCCGGCTCTCGATCATCCAGCGCCTCGGAGATTGCGATGAAGGTCGACCCGAAAACCCCGGCGTCATTGACGCCAAAAGATCCGCGCTCCTTGGAGCGCGCCAAGAAGGGCAAACTACTCTTGTAACTCTGCGAAAAAGGGACAGGTAACCTGATTGGTTACCTCTCCAGCAAGTACCACAACTCCCTTAACACATGTTACCTGTACCTTTGAATCCATACACATCAGTTAACATTCTCACTCATTGGAATTGCGGAGACCTGATTAAGAATTTAGGTGACATTAAAGACGTACTAAAAAACTCTCACCTGCAGCATTTTGCCTACTGGAAACAAGTCTAGACCCTAAAAATTTACAATTTCTTAAAGGTTTTGCTGTCGTATGAAAGGACCACGAACACTCCGGCCGTCTATCTGGAGGAGTCGCTGTTGTTGTGCAAGGCGGCATCTCCACAGGGAACGTTTTACTGAACACCGCGTACGAAGCTGTAGCCGTCGCCGTTTTATCACATCAAACCGTCTCCGTCTCTTCCCTGTACGTTCTTCCCCATGCCGATTTCACAACCCGAGACCTGGAATATTTAACAGACCAGTTGCCGGTGCCTTTTGTTTTAGTAGGAGATTTTAATACTCCTTAATGTACCCTTTGGGGCAGCGATTAAACTGAACAAAGATGGCAAGTTATCGAAGAGATCATTTTAACAACTAATATTTGTCTTTTGAACTCGGGTGCGCCAACATAATTTTCACCCAGCTTCCGTGATTTTGAGTCGCCTTAATTTAGCCTTTTGCTCACCTTCTGTCATTACCGATTTTAAATGGCAAGTATACTGGACACCTCATATGGCAGCAAAAATTTACCTGCTATATTAAAACACATCAACGCTGCCCATAATACCTCGTAAACCGAGCCGTTGGAAACTGCAAATGGCAGACTGATCTGTGTTCACGGAAAGTGCCAGGTAACTCATTTCAACGGAACTAAGCATTGATGAAATGAGAAGTTTACTCAGTGTATAATCGCCGCAGCTGAAAAGGCTATTCCTTAATCTTTTGGCGTTTTTCGGAAAAAGCTGAAACCCTGGTGGACAAACTGTTGCACGGAGGCAAAAAAGCAACATAATAAGGCCTGGGTCATCGTGCGTAGATACCCAACACATAGCAACTTCCTGAACTTCAAACAAGCTAAAGCGAAAGCCCAATACATCCGGAGACCAGCTGAAAGATTGTCATCCCTTATGAAAATGGATTTAGAGTTCCTTTAGAACTCCTAATGAGTTCCTATGGAGTCAAAAGGGACTCTATAGGAACTCGCGATCTATAGAGTAGTCTGCATAGAATCTCTATAAGAAGTCTATAGAAACCTTTCTATAGAAACAAGTTATTTCACACACAATAGATGTGCAATAGAGGGTGTATTGACGTCCTATGTACTGAATTCTATAAAGTAATTTTTATAGAATGTCTTTAAAACTTCTAACGCGACCTGTCTATAGAATGGCTCTCCATTCGTTCTCTATAAATGTTCTATAGAGAGTGTATTGATATCATATGTACTAAATTCTATAAAATAATGTCTATAGAAAGTTTTTAACACTTCTAATGCGGCTTTTCTATAGACTGACTCTCCATTCACGCTCTATAAGCAGTCTATAGAGGGTTTATTGTCATCATATGTACAATATTCTATAAAATAATGTCTATAGAAAGTTTTTAACACTTCTAATGCGGCTTTTCTATAGACTGACTCTCCATTCACGCTCTATAAGCAGTCTATAGAGGGTTTATTGTCATCATATGTACAATATTCTATAAAATAATGTCTATAGAAAGTTTTTAACACTTCTAATGCGGCTTGTCTATAGACCGACTCTCCATTCACCCTCCATAAATGTTCTATAGAGGTCGTATTGACATTTTATGTACCAAATTCTATAGAAAAATTTTTATTGAACGTTTTCAGAAACGTTCTATAGAGGTCGAATTATAGGTAGAAATAGGTCGAAATATAGGTAGAATTTGGCACATCTTATGTGCCAAATTCTACAGAAAAAATGTTTATAGAACCTTTTAAGAACTTCTAATGCGGCCTGTCTATAGAATGGCTCTACATCCACCATAATAATTCTATAGAGGTCGTGTTGACATCTTATGCACCAAATTCTATAGAAAAATTTATAGAACGTTTTCGGAACTTCTAATGCGGCCTGTCTCTAGACTGGCTCTCCATTGCCGTTCTAAAAATGTGCCATCATATGGCATATGTACTGAGTTCTATAAATGAACGTTTATAGGACATTAAAGAAGCTAAAGTGCGGCCTGTCTAAGAACGGCTCTATATTTTCATTCTATAAACAGTACCCAGTATCCAGTGCATCGCCGGATTATGGGTCCAGTGCCGCGCGCTGGATGCATGGGGCGCCGGGCAAGCGCGGCGTACTGGGAGGCGCTGGTTACTGGTGCGAAAAACAGCTTTAGCGCGTTAAATACGCGGTGCCTAGACACCGTATGTATTTTTTGAATAGAGAAAGCAACAGAGAGCGTTTTAGTGCAATGAAAAACGAAAAAAAGAACATGTAAAAACAGAAGTGCTCTGACCAGGATTCGATCGTCGCACCTGCAGATCCCCAGCCCGGATCACTACCGCTACGCCACGCCAGCATACGAACACAGGCGGATAATTTAGCATACCAAAATCGAGAAGCACTTTTAGTTTCACAGAGAGCTAGAAGTCTTGCACAGACGTGGTAGACGCGTTATCGCCCAGCAACTAAAACTCACGCCTGTACCACAAAGAAAAATTTGCTTTCCGTATTCAATAGTGTGCTCGGAAGTGCCATAACATCGACTTTCACTTGCGATTGGTATTTTAACTTCGAAAAAAGTCCTAAATGAACCACCGACCCTGGACGCTGCATGAATGGGCTGTTACTGCCGATTTCGATAGCCGTTTCTTGTTCTTCACGCGAGGGGTATGCTATGTTTTCTTAGTTCAGTGATGTCTTTCAGTCTACACGTCTGTCTAGTCATATATATTCGTAAGCGCAGGCTAGTGCTGGGAGCCTTCGGCGACAGCACATATACCTGCGTTTATGACGCGTCACATCGGCGCTCCTCACTTCTTGTGCTGGCACTGTAGACATGAAAAATTTGTTTATTTAAAAGCACCGATGCGAAATCTGAAATATAAAGTAATTTATCCTTGTTAGACTCCTTGATTCTTGAGGTTAGACGCGCCGATAGCGTGCAGACGGACTCGGCGGATACGCTATGCCTAAGCTTCGATGGGGACTGATCTCGGCGCGGGTAGCTGGCGAAAGCTAAAATGTGTGTATTTGAGCCTCAGAACTCTTTTTAGTACAATGGGGAAAGTGGAAGCGCACGAATCGCCTCAGCCTTGTTATCGGTGCGATAATATCAAGCAGCGGTAGGCTTCGAACTCGGGGTCTGTTCGAGCGCGTCTGAACGACTTCTGGATTTCATGTCCACTCCACAACACTGCGACAATGGCGATAACTCCCAATCATATGTTACGTGCGAACTACTAAAAAAGCGGCGTCCTCTGCGTTTGCATGGTTTCGTTCAAGAATTTAGCTATCTGCCTTGTCAAAAGGCAAAATGCAAAAAACGAAAGTGATTTTCATTGTCACATGTGCAGGAATAAACAAGGCAGCTCACGCACCTTTATTCCATGCTGCGACACGAAATAGTTCTATGACCCTAAGATATAGCGTTATTTAGGACAAGAGACTAGTATGAAGTGATGAAATTGTATAAAGCATTTAATATTCAGCAGCGCTCGTCCTTGCGTACTGGAGCCAGCGCGACACAAACACAACCAGCGCAGTTTCCAATGCGACCGTCTCTTCCAGTGTGACCCAGCATTGCCCAGCTCTTATCCAGCGTTCTCACTTGTCTCGAGTGAGTCCCAGCGAGCGCCAGCGTACCCAGTGCGATCCAGTGCTTAAAAAAAAAAAATAACAACGCGCTGATTTCACACTGGAAGGCACTGGAAGACGCTGGTTCTTGCAATCGGCATTTCCGAGGTTTTTTACTATGAAGTAAGAGCATCGTTAAAAAGACACTCATTGACGAAGGCAAACATCACACTAATCGAAATTAGGAAAACCAAAGAAATATAACGGAAGCGCGCATTGTGGTTTATATCGCATATGCAGGTAAATCACAAAGATGTATACCAAGAAACACTAAGCAAAACTGCGCCTTAGCAATCGCGTCATATCTATTTGCTGGCATGCAGTGACTGCAGCACTTGGGGCGGAAACACATCGAACGCCGCCGCACATTTCTGGCACACACCACTCAAATGCGACAAATGCACGCTGCAGAAACGATTTTTTTTTTTTTTTTTCAAGGAATCTTGAAAAGTCACGGACCACATGAGCGCGATCCGCGCATGATAAGCACATCGCCACGAAAGCAAGATAGGGAACACATAAGCGTAACCTGTGCCTCACGGGTAAAATTAAAAATCATCGTAAATAAATTATGTTGCTGTGCGACGGACACAAGCGCACGGAAACATCACACACTGCACATGTGTGCCTCCGAGGTTGTGTGGACAATTTCTGGGCTACATTTAAACGACAGCAGGAAGTTCCTTCAATGAGAAACGAAGTGAGGGCGCATGTAGTGCAGGTAACGGCTGCGCATAAAGTCAGTTAGGGTTTTAAGGCCAGTGACCGAGGTTGAAATCGTTAAAATCACACACCAGCAATAGCTTACGCAGGGTAAATTGTCCGGATCTTGAAGGCCATGCTTTTTGCTGACTACATGTGGCATAAGCGATTCAAAAGCAAGAATACTGCATGTAATTTATTTCTGCCCTAAACTATAGCACACAATATGAGCATGTAAATGTTTCTTCTTGTCTAGCAACATATGTATGCAGTTCGGCCCAAAACGGCACAAAACCTGCTGTAGTGGGTATTATTGTAGGAATCACGGAGGCCACAACAGCCGCACTATTATACAGACGGCGCTGGCAGCGCCGGTATTTTCGTATTCAACGCGACAGGTAGAATACGAAGATACGGCGTGTTGTAATTGCTCCGTCTTCAACGGTTGTTGTGCGAGCTGCATCGATGTGTTTGTTTGATCGTGTGTTATTAGGTTTGCTGTAATGAAATGAGACGTAGTTCGCGAGCACGAAAGTGCCAGAAGATGGCTTGAGTCTCGCTGTAAGCACGCCGTATGCGTGGCGCGCCAGCTAAATGTGGACCAACGATTTTCATGCCGTGGAGTGCGTTCCCTTTGTCTCCGCTGGTTGTCGTGGAAAGCTTGGTGGACGGCGCAAAGAAGTAATGCGTATTATTAGCGTGCCTCAGCTCGTCCACTACCCAGCGGCTTGTTTGCTGCAAGTAACATCGCAGACGCATCACTGGAAACTTGGAGAGCGCCTTTCGACCTCGCCGTACTGTTGAAACGGTAAGCAATCGTGCTCGCACACTACACGTGCGTTCATCCGTGTTGTGTGTGCTTCCCGTGTGTGTATAGAGTGCCTTGCGAACGTAGCAAGTGGAACACCCACGTCAACAGTGAACCCTGTGCTGATACTTGCTACGCGCTGGTTGTAAAAATTGTGTACGCAACTCTATTGCCACAGTGCGGAATTGATAATCCTGATAAGCGTTTGCTTCCGCTGAGAAAAGTTTCGGAAATCGTGTTCACCTTGTGCAGCTGTGCGTGAGCTCCCGCCTGTCTGCTAAAGTTGCATAGTAACGACCCGTCTACCTCTTAATCGATTCTTTCTTCAATGACGTTTCCTCACTTATAAATGCTTCGACGTTGTGCACAATCTCTGCTTACGAGGTTTTTGGCTAACGAACAGTTCTAGGGAAAAAAATGTAAGCCAATCACAGCTTGCTGCTAATACAGCTTTATTTCCAAGACGTGTTGACATAACTGACTTAACTAAACATGACAGGGGAACGTTGCCTATACTAAGTAATGGAAAAAACATTAAGATTAGATTGTAATCTGCTGCTGCGGCGCGTCCAAAACTATTTGATGTAGAGGTCCCTATTGTCATGACATTCGATAATTTGAAGCATTTGCTCTCTTTCTATATTAGTGCAGACATTGTTTTCATGACCTTTTTAGGTGCTGATTGCATGTTTTCACGATATCACAGCTTTATTGTGCCACTGCTATAAGCTAACATAGACCTCATTTTGTAGTGGCGAGACCGTGACCCACAACATAAACTACAAGATCGAGGAGCCCCCAGAAATGCAGACCCTGTGGATATATGGCTGCAGCAGCATGGCGTGTGATCTGGATGGTCACGTCAGGTGTGTATGAAATGTATGTGTTCCAAAAAGGGGGCTTGGTGTCATTCATGGTGAATTTTGTCAACACATTCCATACTGCAGCTTACTAAAGAGACTAAATATTTATGCAACCTTATTGAACTTGCTACCTATTTGTGTGCATAGCCATTATGCCCACATTATTGTGTTCTGTATAAAACTATACCTAACCTTTCCTGATGTTTAATATTTCTTTTGCGTAAGTTGCTTACCTGCAAGTTAAATATAATTTTTGCTTTGTACGTAGTGTATTTATGACTTTTTATTGTGGTTTTACTCTTTGAAAACTATTTCCTATGCTGTACCCCTTATTTGCATAATTTTTTTTCTGTTTGTGCTACAATCTCGTGCAGTTTTCTGTGCATGTAAGAATTCGAAGTGTAGTGGACTAAATATGTCACAGGTCTAAGCACGTAGTGTGCACACCTTTGTTTATCATTGATATCTTTACAGTTACTTCTCTGTTCCCTTAGTAACAGCCACTGCGAAATACACATTTAGTGAGCTTTAATTTCTTGAAAATTAATATGATGGTCAGTATTTCCTATGCTGCATTTACTTCAGTAGTACATAGGCACAGACTGATATGGATACCTTGTGACCTACACAGGATGCCTTTTTGGTTTGTTGCATTAAAAATGGCGGCTCACCCACATGTCTTACTATATATGTGGTATGCCTCATCGATTGCACTTGTCAATTTTTACAGTGGATGAAAACAGATGAATGTTTGTAATCCAACATGAAGCCCCGTTGTGGAAATGTACGGCCAAGTTGGATGACCATACTGGTCTTCCAACTTGGTCTCTTATACACATACGATACCGGCCAGTTTGCCCTATGTACACTTGACCACATGTGAAAGGGATACAGTATGCTGCCTGTGACACACACGCCAATTTTGATGGTATCTTTCACCGAGCAAGCCTCCCTTGCCTGCTTGCCTTTCTCAATTCTCTTGCACACTGCTGTGCATATAGGTACCCCGACAAGAAAGGCTTGCTTAGATACCACTAAATTTGTCTTGTGTCTGTCAGAGGTAGTGTAGTCTATTCTTGTGATCATGTGTATATTTGGTCAAATGTACATGCAGCAGATTGGCCGGTGCCTCAACACGTGCCTAAGACAGCACCATAATTCACTCCCCGGATCAGTATGTTCGTCCCACTTGACCATGCACCGATGGGACTGGGGCTGCACGCCAGATTTAGAGACCAACAAATTCGCTGAGGAATGCCACATAAAAAGACTGGGTCACAATCTGTTTACTGAATTGTCTGCAACCTTCGTAGGAACAAATTTGTTTGTTGCAACTAGTTTTAGGCACGTTATTTCTTGTTAAATTTTCTGCTTGACCTACAGAGCAGTTATTCAATCAATTTTCAAAGAGACATGATTAGTATAATTTTTGTTTTCTGTTTTTCACATGCCATGTTGCAAGAAGGACCCTTTTTAATTAAAACTGAATTAACTTTTCAATTGCAATTGGGAAGTCTTATCATTGCGTTTAGGATACATATATCAGTGTACATACCTGTACTAGATTAGAAACTAATTGTTTCAATAACTCAAAAAGCACGAATATACTGTGTCCATTGTATCTGACAGTGACACTGTGACTGTGTTCCAAATACCACTAATTGGCAGTTATCCATCATAATTTGCGAAAACAACTTAAAACATTATTGTTCCCCTTACAATGGATACTTACATGCATCATCATGATTGCTCAAGCTCCATGTGAGAAATTTATTATTGGCATATTAAGCATAGTACATACCAACTATGGCTAACAGTGGATGGAATATTAATTTTGTCTACCGCTCAGCAATAGAAGCCAGTAGGTCATTCCCTTCTTTTCAAAAAATTTGTTTCCTATGCACTGTGTGACGTCTGTATAGGACTCTTAGCTCATGGGTGTTCCTGCTTGCTTATCTTATAAATGGGGAATGTGTTGTCATTGCAAGATGAGATTAAGGTGTGACTAGGCTGTTGTCGTTTGGAAATGCTTTTTGTCATCAGCAATGATATTCTACTGCCAGGCACATTGGCCCAGTGCTGATGTCACAGTATCTTGGGAAAGTAAAGGTATTGTCAAAAATGATTCTCAAAAGAACTGCCGCTGTTTGGCAGAGTGGTGGGGAGGTGGGGTGTTCTGCCACTTTTCTGTTATAATTTTTTTCTGAAATACTGAAATGAAACTTAGCATAATGCTACAACTATATAGATATTTGTGGCATGTTTGTGCCTACTAATACATTATGGCTGAATGTTCATTACACCTTTTGAAAATTAATTTCAATTGTATTTTCCAGGCTCCAGCGTCGCCGTTACTAGATGGACCAAATGAGGCCAAAAACTAGCCTTTCCTCGCTCCTTTCCTGGGAAGTGAAATAGCAGGTGATCATGTAAGAATGAACTTGCAACATGTGAGCAGTAGCCAAAGCTCCATACAGGTCATGCTGGTGGTGGAATGATAAGACAAACCGCAATATTTATTTGTTTACTTGTTCACTTAATATTTATTTATTCATATCTCGTGAATACTGTGCAGTTTTTCAGCAAGGAAACAGATAAAATAAAGAAATATCATTGCATCAAAGTAAACATGTTATTTCAAAAAGCATAATTCACGTAGCACAGTACCATGATAAAACATTTTCAGACAACTAGTCTGCTTTTGATACGAATTCATGAAAACTGCAAATTTTGAAGAAACAGAGCAGTAAGGTTAACAAATCTTACTCATAACTAAAAAATTAGATCACATTTTTGTTGGACCTAATACCATAATTTAATCTGGCAAATTAGAGATACCATATGCTGCTCTAATATACAATCACTAATTTATGAGTAGATGTGCGAAACTCTCAAACATTGCAACAATTTCATGTAAGCTGTAAATTCATATATAAAGTTTGTTGACTTTAGACATAGCAGATGGAGTCTGCAGAACTGTGATATCTCTTTCTGGCACACAGACGGGGATTAGTAAGCTTCGTGGTGTTATTTTTCTTAAACCTGCCAAATAGTTCTTCCTGCAACAAGTTGAATTCTCAAGTGCCACAAACTTCAAATTAGTGCTGTGGTTGTCTCAAAAGTATTTCTGTATTTTGGATGTATTTGAGTAGGAAAATTTACAGAATTAACGAACTTGTGCTAGTTCTTTATTTTTTTACAGTTGCAAACTAAGTCCTTTTCCTTCAAGTTTTGCTATTTTCAGCAAATTTTAATAAATATTGATGGTTTTAATGTAAAACTATGATTTAAACATTTTTAAATGTATCAAACCTCATCAAATTTGATTCCATAGTTGCCGAGAAAAACTATTTTACTGTTTATGTGCATTACATAGGAGCTCCTGAGCTAAATCTCTTTTTTAGTCATTGCGTGTGTCGGTCTGGTTTGTATTTCTCACCCTAATTAGAATATTGGCTCTGATCTCAAAATTGTTTCCCTTACAATGAAATACAAGCTTTTAAACTTTGTACGATATATGCTGTACTGCTCTATGAAAACCACTGTTTGCCACATTTTTGCAGGGCCTGCCAGTGCTAATTTTACACATAAACATAGACTAATATGCTGTGTGGTTTCGGTATATGGTGTACTTATCTGTGAAAGCCATTATTTGCCACATTTTCGCAGCGACTGCCAGTGTTATTTTTGCACTTAAACAAACTAAAATGCTGTGTCGTTTCGTCAGGCTGACACAACATTGCAGTGCACATTCATATCAGTCTATTTTCTGGCTTTAGTATCCAACCGTTCAATGTGCACTGCTGGAACAGGCACTCCTTTTGCAGTTTTAATGGTATGGTTTCTTGTCCTAGTCAAGCCTGTTATTGCCAGGTGTCAACTGTAATCAAGTCTGCCACTGATTCTTTTACCTCATGTTTCGCGTGTTTGCACCACCAGCTTGACCTGAGAAGCATGTTGGCAGCTACAGTTTGCGTGTTGCAAGTTCTAGTCTGAAGCGTGTATGTCACATATATGAAGTATGTATCTAGTCTGAAGTGCAATAAACATTTCAAACTGAATACTTTGTGGTTGTAGCACCAATTATTTTGCCACTGCATTTACTGTAGTCCTTATTGCCTACAGTAGAACTTTGGTAAATTGCAAGTTCTTTACACATATCGGCCTAGCTTTTATGGGCATTTGCTTGTAGGTACTCGAAAGCAACTGCATAGAAATAGTCTATAGAATTTTGTCTTTAGCGTCTCTAAAGCAACTCGATAGAAATATTCTATAGAAATTTGCCTTTAGCATCTCTAAAGCAACTCGATAGAAATATTCTATAGAAATTTGCCTTTAGCATCTCTAAAAAAACTCGATAGAAATATTCTATAGAAATTTGTCTTTAGCATCTCTAAAGAAACTCGATAGAAATATTCTATAGAAATTTGTCTTTAGCATCTCTAAAGAAACTCGATAGAAATATTCTATAGAAATTTGTCTTTAACATCTTTAAAGCAACTCGATAGAAATGTTCTATAGAAATGCGTCTTTAGAGTTCCTATAAGAATGCGGTGGCCAAATAACTTTTGAAACTCTATAGGAAAATTCTATAGGCAATCAATATAAACACAATAGAGTTCTATAGAGAACATTCAAAAGACTTTCTAAAAAAACACATTAAAATTTTTGTAAGGGATGGCAGAAATACGTATCCACAATCAATAGCACCATGACATCCAAAAGGATATGGGAAGACCGGTCAAAAGGTTTTGGGGGGAGGGGGGAGGGTCTACTCATCATACAAAATACCCTTACACACACCTTCAGGCATCCAGACAACACCACAGGAACAAGCGAATATACTTGGGTAACACTTCTATAACGTCTCTAGCTCGGCGTACTATTCAAACACGTTCCTAAAATACAAACAGTAAGCATAAAAGGAGAAATTACCAGTTAGTGCATCAAAGGAAGAATATAATGATTCACTTTGCAGGAACTAAACACGGTACTATGTGTTGGTAAAAAAAAAAAAACCGCAGTAGGTTCTGACCGCGTTCACTATTCCATGCTCGCACACCTGTCCGAAGCATCGGTAGAGGCTCTCCTTGAATATTTCAGTGAGACGTGGGAATGTCGAAAAATGCGAAAAAATAATCGGTAGAACGCGATAGTAGTGCCGTTTCTAAAAACAGGTACATCCTCTACATCCCCGAGCAACAACAGACCCATCGCCCTGACAAGCTTCCTGGCTTTTCACGTACGGAAAGGGCGCAAACGCTGCACTCATCTCGATGGTGTGCCACAGGGAAAACATTGGCAGTGGCTTAGCTCGGCTATGCTCGGATATACGTAGCGAAAGCTAAGGCATAGCATGGTTAATCTTGATTGTAAGTCCAGGTTAGTCTGGTTGTCTAGCTATGTTGCGGCGTTTAGCCAGTCGTTCGGCGCGCTGTTCGTCTGTTTCCTGAGCGATTCGTTTCCTCTTCATCTCGTTCCGATGTCGATTCCAGGCCTCCTCCTGCTTATCAGAATTGCCGCCGTCCATGCTGCCTCCTCAACTGTGGTTGCGGCGCACGCGAGCTCCCCTTTTCAATCCTTCGACATGTTATCAGGCATGCGACGCAGCTGGCGAGCGAGCGGAGGCGAACGCAACGACGAGGAACGCGGTGTGACGGGGAACGCGGCGTGACGTCATGTGCCTCCTCAGAGCACGGCCACGGCGAAATCACAAGTTCGCGGCCAGTAAAGCTATCGCTTTAAAAGCATATTGCTACACATGCAAAGAAGAGACGCCGCGAACATGCACAACGAGCACTGCGGCGTCGGAAGCACAAACGGAAAGAACACGAACGCGGTGATTCTCTACCCCTCCAGGCGCTTTCCTCCTCCGGCGGTTGCTTCCCTCTTAGCGACAGACAATTATGCTGATTTCATAGACGGGGCATCCACGCTTTGGCGTAATGAAAATGGCAGCACCTGATATTCAATATCTGTCTGATAAAAACGTACCTATGCACATTTTCTCCACAGAGCTTCGTCTGACTCCTTTTGTTCCTTTAAACATACATAATTTTTGGAAGCTGTTTCAGTAAGCGCTTTGACGTCGACGTAGGTATATGCTACGCCATCATATATACACGTCTTGGATGTACGCTCGGCCACAAAAATCTGAGAAAAAGCTGAATGTTTGCGCCGCTTCACAATGCAGCCGAGTATTCGCATTTAGGGCCTCTACTAGTATACGTGAACAACATTGTGATGTTAGGTTTTACTGACTATTGTTACAAGCTGTTCGGAAAAGGAACGTTATCTATGATCCCATGGTCCGTAAACTTTTGTGGCCGAGTGTACTTTGTAGCGTCCTATGTTTTCTGGAGTCGCGATCAAGTAATCTCACCTGTTCTTACTTGCGTAGCCTAATGAAATTGCTCGCTTGCTGTGGTTGGTTTGTAGGACGTTGCATGTTTCCTAGCAGATTCTAAGCTGATTAACATTCGGCGTATTCCTGCGCGCTTGGAATGTTACGTTAGTAGTGTCATTCCTAGAAAAAAAAAAAAAAAACTGGAAAAGTGTTTGTCGGTAGGATGCCACTGGCTGCTCACAGCGTCGTGGAAGCGCACTTCTCCTTAAACACGGGAGCGTGCAGCGAAGGCGACTTCTTGTACCACTGGTGCTCATTGCCTGCTTGCTCGCATACGCCCGCAGCATTCCAGGCCTACCGAATTTTGCTGCTAAACCCGTGTGAGGAGTTTCCGGTGGTGCGAGTTATCTGTTGGTTCTTCTCGCTTTTTTATATTGAAATGTACTTTTAAAATATGTCACGTTATCGGTCGAAAGGCGAAACACCGACAGCGATAGCAAAATGCTGGAAAATTACAAAAAGCGCGGTTAGGAGTTGTTTACGCCGTATATATTGTAGAAAACATTCCTTGACTTAACTAAACTGGCATGGTGTCACGGGCGCATGGACATCTTTATTAATTTACTTTTGAGAAAGAATACGAGATTGCCATCTTGCTTGGGGCGAAAGGTTGACATTAGATAGTCACCTGGCTTGGCTTTCAGCACTATATTAGCATCAATTGCAGAAGGTATTGACCTAAAGGACTGACATTAAGGTGCGAGACGTACATGCCCAATTGCAAAAATAAGCGGATGTTGCCCACTACAGTGGGCACTGACACGTAACAGTAACAGAATATACAACCAGTATGCAACTACAATAAACAATTGGTAATGCTACTACAAAAATTCATACACAATGTCAGAGTCAAGCTAACATACATTCCATTACTTGCTAAATGGTGCTGTTGAAGAAGTGTAATTGAAGACAGTAATTGTGGGTTGGTATTTATGAGATTCGGAACTTGCCAATTCATTATACCTACAGCTACAGTCCACAATTAGTTCTTGCTTTCTTTAACTGATGCCATTCCTCGACCGCGCACACTGGCTGGTTCAAGGCTGGCGTCACAAGGTGCGCCGGTATATCGCGAAGCGCTCGGGCTCGTCCCAAAGCGAACCTTTCGTGCTGCCATTTGCTTCACCATTCCAACTCCGAAACTCGGGTGTACGCCACCCGCAACACTGCGCGCGGCAACAGTGCGCGCATCAATCCACCAGCCAGCCATCCGGGCTCGCCTCGAACCGTAGCACCCGCGGCCGGCGCGCTGGGCACGTAGGCACTCGGCCGCACTGGCAGCCACGGCTGTTTTATTAGCCACGGCTATTTATTAGGTAATGAAAGGGAACGGAGAACAGAGTGAGCGCTCACTCGGTTCTCCGTTCCCTTTTCATTACCCCTTCCACCTTCCTTTTTGCTCTTTCTGAGCTGCGCTACAAGCCTAATAAAAGTAATGACATATCAACTCGCCCAAACTGCCACGCTTTTGAGCCGCGGCTGGATTACAGGAGACGCTCTCATTCCCTATAGCCAGGCCGTGGGACCGCGCGTGTTCCGTCTTTTGGAATAACAAGTTTGACGACTCGTAGTCAACGCGGCCATTACGCAAGACTCGTTCACGATTATTTTCCACGGGACCACAAGATTTCGGAGCAGGAAGCGCGTGTCGCCCGTTTAGAACGACGTCTGGCTATCACGGTGAGCTGGCCTATGGGGGAAACTACCTCTCAGAGGCCGTGGCATGCCTTAATCTATACAACTAATCCGCGTACCTTCCCTTTTCCCGGCTTTAGTCATTGTGTCGGTTGGACGTCTTCAAGCGGGCTATGCGATTATCTTTACTGTTCCGCGTCGGCGCCGCCCATTTATTATGCGCTCGCACGAGTTGTGCGAGCGCATAATAAATGCCGACTGCAACGAAATTTAGTTCGGCGTTAAAATACCAGTTTCGGTTACCTCCGGCATTGAGCAACCGCCGTGCAAAATTTTACGTTTGAAATACATGTGGATGTGTCACGAAAAGCTCGCAAAAATAGACGTTCTTAGTACCGAAGGCGCAAAAAAAAAAAAAAGAAAGTGTCATTACCGTTCGAGGGAAGTGACGCATGACTCGGAACGTTGATAACTCGCGCGGGTCCTCGGCATGACCCTATACGAGATTAGGCGGAGCATGCGCGGCTGCGCACGGCACAATGAAAAATACATGGGAGGTGACGTGCTGGTTCGTATCTACTAACCACCTGCTGCTTGCTTCGTCTGCTTAGATGGTGATTAAAGGGTACTGATAAGAACATGATGCAATTACCAGTCCTGCAGCTTTGCGAAGATTTTGTTCAGTATAGTGTATGTACAACCGATCCATAAGCAGTTTAGCAAAAGTGAAATTTCGTCGCCTGTAGGCGGCCTTCAAGCAGAAGTGCGTATTGGCCCGTGCCTATAGTTATTTCGACAAGTCCAATCAATCAATCAATCAATCAATCAATCAATCAATCAATCAATCAATCAATCAATCAATCAATCAAAGGCGCAGTACGTTCACGTGTGTACAACTTCTACGTACGCGTAAGTATAGAAGTGCCCTCGCCATTTTGCGTGAGGCGTAAGCAGCGTTCTCCACGTCCCCTAATCGCCTGCATGCATCAAAGCACGTGCAATAAATGCACATTTTGGCGTTCGGCTTTTGCGGTATTCACGTGGGCACCAAGTTTTTCGCTCTGGCGCACCCTCTTCTACGGAAGACATCACGCGCGGTTCGTCCGGCGATCCTCGCTTTTCCGTGCCAACTGTTGCCCCCTGGCAACACTCACCGGACAGTCGGAGGAATGCACGCCTTGAGCAGAACGCTCTTCCGAGGCGGTTGCGGAGAGACACGCCATGGAACTCTGCAGCGCGATAAAGTATACGTGTTCGCAGCGGATTACGCGTGCATTCTCTGCGATCGCCAACAGTGTGACCTCAGTAAGATGTGTTGGGGCAATCTAGCGAAAAATGTGCTCACTTTTTTCGTCAGATATATAGTACGAATATTGTGTGAGGTCACACAGCCGAGCTCTGTTATAACGAGGTACGTGCTTGGGGCCTCCGAAATCATTAGCTATAGGCGTCGCTTCGTTGTGGAGGGGTTCAACTGCAGCGCAGCGCATGCGAAAGTATGTGGAACTTTCGCTATGAAACACGCACAAACTATCTATATACTTTAAGTTAATGTATACGAAGGTGTGCAGAAGTGGGGCCACATTCTGTTCTTCACCGCCTCCTCCCGCCGCGCGCGCGTCGACCTTTGTAAAAAGCCGACGCGGGAAAAATAATTTTTCGTTATCGAAACGCGAGGCGCGCGCGTGTGCGCTCTTAAATAATGAATGGATTAAGTGTGTGGTAATTTGTTACAGTAGACCGGCGTGACGCAAAGGTGTGAGTTTGCGGCTGGCCAGGCGAGGGGGCGCTGTGCATGGTGATACGTTACTCCGTGCGATCATATAATTAATTTGCCACGCGGAAGGTTGAAACCGGATAAGCCCGCGTGTGCTAGCAGAGGTGTCTTAAGTATGAAACGCCTTAGGAGCCGAGACCCTTATCGACTGTTGTGTAAGAGGCAGAGCATTCGTTACAGTTGAAAGTTTACTCCCTGCATATTTCTAACTCATTTAGCTAATGACCGCCACGTTCCAGAAAGAGCGCGCGGGCAAAAGTGATAACTCCCATGGCTCGAGTTTCGACTTGTCGCTTTTAATTGGCTGCATCGCGCGTTGCGCTGCCGGGCTAGAGGTCGTAGTTTCGACTCCCGACGGCAGCGTCGGCCGCACCTTACCGGCGGCAGGATCGAAGTATGCTCATGTAAAGTAATTAGGGGTGCAGTTAGGTTATAAAGAAACCGATCGAGGTAGTAAAAATTAATCTGGAGCCCTTCTCTACGGCGCCGCTCGTAGTCCCGCTGTTGCCTTCACAATTGTTGGACAATCAATCAATCAATCAATCAATCAATCAATCAATCAATCAATCAATCAATCAATCAATCATGTAGTCTTCCAACAGACTGGCAGAGCGTATATACGGTAATGATTCAGTTGTGGCTTAAAGTGCGATAGTTTATCTGCGATGGTCCACAATGGACTTACCAAAAACACTGAAGAATCACGGGACGAATTCACAAAGCTTTTCGCTCGCAAGTCATCTTTGCCACTGGCCGGTCACTTTCGCTAATATTACGTCCGGCATCACCATTGGCTGGCACCCCATCTTAACGAACAATTTGGATCAGATTGTGGGGCTCTACACGCCAAAAACCACTATTTGATTATGAGGCGCATGCCGTAGTGGGGGACTCCGGATTAATTTTGACCACCAGATCTTTAACGAACAGTTCTGATGTAAAGTTTTTTTTTTTTTTTGTGAATAGCTATGGCCCCTTGTTCTTAGCCGAGTGCTTTGTTTTCGAGACTCAAACCAACGCTCGCCTTCCGGGGGTCGACACCAGCGTAAAGAAATACTTTCTGTTGTTTCTTTGAGTTAAGCTGTAGCTGCATTACAATCACGAAATGTCACGTATTGACAGAATCAAATGAATAAATAAAAGAAAGTCGCATTTTCGCCCGAAAGGCGAAGCATCGATAGCGATAGCAAGTTAGTAGACAGCTATATATGAAGTAATGATAGTAGTTTTGTATTAACTTGCAGACGTTCGCTTACTAACTAAATTTACAAGCACAGTGTCACGCGCGCACAGGTAAACATGAACACGGCTCACTCGATGACTCCGGAAACCCGCTGTCAAAATGCTGGAGTAAGGAGGTGCGGCAGCAGCAGCGCGAGCGAATTGACCTTCGTGCTGCCTCTCGCATCGACGAGAACTAAGCATCGAAAGCACAGCGCGTACAAAGCTGCCAGCACTCGGGTACACTTTATCCACATCGCAGATAGCTTTCAAGATGAGGCGCCCGCGCTTCCCCGCCGTACGCAGCAGCCGCCGGAGTACAGTGCCCCCGCCCCCTTCTCTCCCCTAGCCCGGTCTTCCGCCGCGCGCGCGACGGAAGACGGTGTATTTTCGTCCCGCATTCCTCCCCTGCGCGCGCGAGGTTGAGCCGCGATCGCCGGGCGACCCTCGCTAGTTTCACTCGCACATGCAGCGTGCGGCGACGATGTTATCGTGCTTGGGCTTTATACGGGACATCACGGCGACGGCGACAGAAATGCGCCTGGAGTCTTCTTATCATTTCTATCGCAATAAAATAGTAAAATAAGCGCCAACATATGTGACGAGCACGCTCACGAAACCTGTTTCGCTGCTGCTTGTGCGCCGTGCTAGCGGTACTTGACGGAGAAAGCAGCCATCTTGCTGACGAAGGCTGATGGACTTTTGCACCGGTTATCCAGTGTAACCCAGCGGTTACACCCCCGCCTTTCTTGGCAGTCAATGTGGGCCGCGAGCAGGGGTAGTATATAGTTATAACGAAGTAAGTGCGGCTCCACCTTCACCATCGTTGTGGCGAGGTTTTACCTTGTCACTGCGTTGCAGTCCGCGAGCATCCCTTTATTTTGTTCTTTTATAAACCCACTACCATAAGTTTTTCGCTCTTACTGCGCAAGCATTATATGTGTGCGCCATATGGAAGCTCCAGCGAACGGGCCTGTATTAGTCCTGTATGGAACACAGGACTCGAACACAGGACTCGATATTAGTCCTGTATGGAACACAGGACTCGATAAAATCGAGGTACGCTCGATTTTATTTGGTAATTGGGTACACGTGCCAGTTGGGTTAATGCGCCCGTTTTAGCCAACGCACCTGAATGGGTGTGTGTAACCGTGGCACGAGGTGTATAGAATCCTTAAATGTTGCTTGATATACGTGTAATATGCTGTGCATACTGTCATCATCATTCTGTCCTCGACTATAGATGGTATCGTGCATCGCCGTCTTCCTCCTGACATATCTCGCTGCGTAGGCGACTATAGCACTGTGCGTTCACGTGATTTGGTGTTTGCACTTTGGCGCAGATTATGGGCGCGGTGTAGCGCATAAATATGAAAAATAGCGCGAAATCAAAGTTAATTGTGACCTTTCTGGTGCAAAACAAACATTACTCGAGGGGATGCACGCTCCGTGTAATTTGAAAATATAAACACGTTTCTACGCGTCGCGGTTAGATGCATATGATAATTGTATTTCTTAATCGCTTCTCAGACACCACCAACATGTGCGCTGGATCCGTTCATATTTCCTTTTTTCGTACTTTTTTTTTTTCGTGTGCCATGTCATTACCATTTTCTTCTGCGGCGAATATGTTTCTCGGACTTTTGGTTTCTTGTCTTCATCCCCTGAAGTAAACAACGTCGAATCAAGCGCCGAGTCGTTCGGTCGATTACGGAATGGGCGGAGGTAAGCGGGTCACACTTTCCTCGTTTTCAGCGCCGCAAGAGACAAGGTGAATGAACGAGCTACACAAACAGTCGCTACACAGTGCCGCAAAAGCGATGAGCAGTTAAAAAACACACACACACACACACACACACACACACACACACACACACACACACACACACACACACACACACACACACACACACACACACACACACACACACACACACACACACACACACACACACACACACACACACGTGTTAGTGGTTCAAACTATACAGTGTACCGCTGTTAGGGACTTCTTTTGGCCCCTTCGCTTAACGAGACTCATGCGGCCAGTCTTATCATTATTATCTCTTTTCTACTGTCTCTTTCAGTTAATCGTGAAACTAGCGTCGCGGCTTTATTTAACGGAGACGACAGCTATATCGCGCGCGGCTTTCTGACAACTTTAACCGGAAACTAGCGGTGCTCATTCTGGTTTAATGCGAATGGATGTTTCGTTAGCTGTTGAGGGCTATTTCGGCGAGCGCCGCTTTTTAAGTTTCATCTGTCCTTTGTCTGGTATACCGCCCAACGGCGTTGTCTTAAAGACCGGCTCTTCACGTAGCATAATATTTCCGCGTGTAATATTTTTTTTTTCTGCGAAGTTTGCCTTGTAACATAAACGTTCTGTTAAATAAAAGTGTGGATGTCATTCTCGTGCAATTGCAGTGGCGGCTTAGCGGACTTATCGTCTGTGAGTCAACGTCTGTAACAGTCAGTCTTTATCTCCGTTCGCGTATCTTGGCAGCCCCTCCCCCCCCCCCCCCATGTTGGTATATCTTTTCTCGAATAGAGACCTCGTTCCTGAGCGTAGCTACAGCAGGCGATGAATGTCCGTTGTAGAAGCTGTAGAGCAGCACACTTTGGACATGCTCACTGGGTACTCGGTCTCTCTCGTTTAAGTAAAGGTGTAAGGGGCCGGCCGGTCCGGCCGGTATTCTCTGAAAAGAAGGTTCCTCCACTTGAGAGACTGCAGAAAAGAATTTCGGTGCACGTTAAAGAGTCCATAGTAAGTCGACAATAATCCGATCTAAGACAACATTCTCTTCGGCATCGACAGCCCTCCCCCCCCCCCTCACTTTTGGTGAGTTAAGGTGATAGCTAGATAGCCGAAGAGGAAACTCCATGGTCTGACAACGCGGCGAATGCTATTCGCATTAACGCAACCTTTCGGGCTTCTCTCTAAACGATGACAATCTATCTTGCTTGCATTGGCTTTCTTTGACAGCTCCAGCGCATGCTACTTTCGGGTGTATGTCAACCCGATGTACACTCGTTTCATTCGTAACCTAAAAGTGGCGGGCGCACAACGTTGAAGATGGGGAAGGCACGCAAGGTAGATTACAGCTTTTTGGTGACGAGATAAGTCCCCGAGCGCGCTAATTTCTGCATTTCATTGTTTCAGTTATTTCAGTGTCGAGTTAACTATCGCTATAAAAGTGCTCATCCGACTATAGCCAGGTGATTTTCGTAACTAATATCTGAGCTTGTCGATTTATCGCTATCGCCGGGCTAAATATGTGGCTCCGCAATTGGCTTTCCCGCGGTCGAAAAGCCAGCCACCCGTCGAGAGTTGAGGAACCGGCGAAGACGACGCGGTGCCCAAGGCAGCAGCATCGAATGGGCAGCTCCTTCCCATTAATTGTGCGCTGCCTCTGCGTACATGCCGTGAAACCAAGCAGTTCATAATGACATGCCGTCGGGCCCTCTCTGGCAGGCGGTTTTGTGTGACCCTCTACTCTTGGAAGCGCAGTATTGATGGCATGTCCTGTATCCGACCTTCTGGGCAGTGTTCCTTGGAGCCTTATGTCCCCGAGCGAAGGAACTTCCTCGATTACCCGCGCGCCGCTCGGCTCCTGTACTCCGTGCCTCTCGCTTTCAGTCGGAACTGGTCTCTGAAAAATAGTACTCCTCTCCAATTGTTCGAGCGTGGCCGCCGCTACAACGCACAAGTACTCGCTGTTCGTTACAAAGACAAGAAATCTACGCAATGCTTGAATGATGTCACTGCGTTCACATCTGGATGACATCTAGATGCCACTACGTTGACATCTACGTTGCCGTCTACGTAAATTCCCATTACGTAGATGTCACTACGTTCTTGTTTGTAGTTGTTGGGATACCTAGTGACCAAAGCTGTCTTGTAGAAGAGGTTCATTGGGGAGCAGCACTTACCCAGTGGTACTCAATCAGTGGAACGTGCCCAAGTACACGTACACCCATGGGGACACATTCCCAGGGACACGTACCAAGTGACCTCATAGGTACATCGGCCGGCGTTTCTTAGACTGCACTATCTTCGGTATCGGCCCATGAAAGCGGCCAGATACCGGCCGTGTACCCGATATAGAGAACTGGGTTGAACTCGTCAATAATAGTTCGCGTCAAAAATAATTTATGGAAAAGTCGACATGGTGATACCTGCAAAGGCGCTTCTCCCTGCCACTGCTGCTGTCCGTTCGCGGCCGCCTTGGTTGGTGCAAGTTAGATGTGTGCTATCAGCTGCTTACAGAGTGTCCATTGTGTCGTTATTGGAGATTTCCGTGTGCTCGGAAGTTGCACTGTACAGTAATCGGCAGTAGTTTAAGATGGTAATGTAAGAGAGAGAGAGAAAGGAACAAGGTGGGGAGGCTAATTAGAAACCAGAGCAGGAAATTCTGTATGAATTCTAGACCGGCAGGGCAGTCGGGACAGTCGTCAGGGAAGTCCGCGGCAACCGCCTGATGTGATTATGCGTTTTCTGGTTCGCTCGTGTAACGACCACGGGCGAGTCATGGAGCGCCTATAACGAAGCGCCCTTCGCCGTCTCACCCCTGAAGCTGCAGGACCGGCCCCGGAACGTCCGGTTTCGATAAACTTTCAGTTCCCTCTCCCTTTGAATGCGGATTTCTACCCGCCGCGCCGCAGGCGCAGTGGCCGTGGCATTCTGGCGCGGGTTCGATCCCATGGCAAGGATGTGCCGTGTTCCCTATGGGGACGGAGTCCAAAACGCTCGCGTACCGCGTGCTCCGCGGATTTCACGGTGAAGGAGACCCGAGGTTGGAGTCAGAATTACCCTCGTATTCGCAAACGGTCCTCTACTCGAAGCTCTTCCTCCCTCCTCTCAACCCAGCTGACCGCAGTGCCGCCCCTCGACTGAATAAGAAACTACACTTCTTCGTAATTGCCATGAGCTGTCAATGAAGAGTAGTGACCACTTCTGTCGAGGGAATGCTCTGCCATCCACTTTCTCGAGTCGATGTATATATAGTGCGTGAGTATATATAGTGCGTATAGTATATATAGTTTCGGGAATCTCTCTCTCTCTCTCTTGTTGCTCGCGAGTGCCAGCTGTCCGCCCGCTGCAGACAAATCCCCCGTCAGTTGGGAGTACACGCATGCCGTGGGCTCGGCGCCGTCTCGCTTCGCCTGGCTTCGCGTCCATCCGAGCGAGACGTACCGCGCTGCCGTCGCCGCCGCCGCCGAAACGGCAAACGCACCCTTTCGTGGCATCGGGGCGACGGGTATCCCGTGGTGAGCAGCGGCATAATGCGGCCGTCATCCGGAAGGAAGCACGACCACATCACGGAGCAAGCACGTCGGCGCGTATGTGAGCGGCGTAGAGCGTACGGGAGGCACTGCGCCGCATTCATACCTTTCAGGCAGTTTCGCCTCTATGGTTACTCCCCCGTCGCCAGTTCCGTGCAGTGCAGCGAATGATACGGGGCTCGTGTCAGCCAATCGGTGAGGAGAACCGGCTGCGTGTCCCCTTCTGCGAAGCATGTGTCGCCCGGGTGGCGAAGAGAGGCGGAAAACGAACGGAGCTATATTCTACTGCATGGTTCTTGGTCCTGTTCCTTGACGCGACTCGTAGGCGCTGCTGCGCAGCACGCATGTTGGTGAGCTGGAGCACGGGCGTCAATTCACGCCCAGCGTTGCGGAAACGGCATTGGCCGCGTTTTCTGTGTAATGTTCATTCTGTAGAAAACGTCTCAATTGAATGTTTAACTGTGGCCGGGAGGCATAGACCTCCCCCCCGTTCTCGGCATGAATATGACCGGGGTAGCTTCGTTCTGGAACACAGCATGCCTTGTACATATATTTATCGTCCCTGCTTCCTTTTCTACGCTGTTTATGTCAACGCTTCTTTGTATGCGCACTTCAGAACTGTACCCGCCAAGCTCGGGTAATCCTTCTGAATCATCTCTCGTTCCGCAAAATAGGGGCTGTTTGGATCGCACCGCTGGTACGATCTGTTGGGAACTCGGCGCTGACGCCCGTGGTTGTACCTGGGTCGCAAGCCCCAAGGGTAGCGTTGGCCTGGCGGCCTGGGGTACAACTGGAAGCATCCGAAGGTCCCGGCAAAGCATGAGTCGACTGGTAACAACAAAACAACTTGTTTATTTTAACATCGCAAAGAGTTGGCGGTCAGGTTGACCGAAGTAGAGAGACGGAGAGCACTTTACTCAACAGAAGAAATCGGAGCCCTCCATTTGGCGTCCGGGGGCAGCTGTTTTTATAC
Organism: Dermacentor variabilis; assembly: GCF_050947875.1. Taxonomy (NCBI): domain Eukaryota; kingdom Metazoa; phylum Arthropoda; class Arachnida; order Ixodida; family Ixodidae; genus Dermacentor; species Dermacentor variabilis. The sequence goes on along the minus strand of NC_134576.1, from coordinate 75,025,648 downwards.
TCTCGCAGTTGAGGGCAAGAAGGAACCCCTCAATAGACGAGCACGTGAATGTACAATGGGCTAATGGTGACGCACACTGTCGTAGCGCTGCCGGTCGGGCACAATGACTGTAATGAGAGGGTGATCCCTGCTTTCGCATCGCCTGGTTCGGGCACAATGACTGGAAGGAGAGGGTGATCCTTTGCGGTCGCATCGCCGCAGTCGCGCCTGGAAACACCTGGCGGGGAGCGTTGCGGCGACGACGATCGGGCCAAAATGTCTGCCGCCCCGCCGCAGTCGCGCCGGCAAAACCACGTGTCGCAGGCGAAACGCAACAGACCGCCCCGCCGGGGAAAGGAGATCCCGATGGACAGGGGACTGCATCCGCTGTCCGGAGGGATGTCGCTCGATGATGCTCATAACCGAAGTCGGGCGTCCCTCGACGTTTCTTGAGCGCAGCGCACAGAGAAGGCCTCGTTCTCTCGTTCAGGTTCGCACGGGACACTGCAAAGTGACTTCGGGAGAGTTCACATTTTTGTTCTCGTTCCCGGCAAGCGTTAGAACTACGCTGAAACTCAACCGCTCAGTCAGCAAGCACGGCACAACCCTCACTAAGCCCTGCCAGGCTCTTTCCCCTTTTTATACCACTGCCTAGTTCCTTACAGTAGTCTAGCATCACTAAGAACGCGTCCACAAATTGGAAAATTGCACTAGAAAGCATATCATCACTTTGAAACACTAAACAAAAGCAATATGTTAAAAAAAATCCTGCCTCAGGAAGAAAAACATCAGTAACAAACAATTTTGAGGCTGATTCCTACGTTAGGGGCTTCGACTTAAGCCATCGGCGTTACCGTTGAGACTCCCCTTTTTGTAACGCACCTCAAAGGAATATTGTTGTAAAGCGAGGCTCCAGCGCAGGAGGCGGCCATTTTTGGGAGAGATGGTCTGCAGCCATTGGAGAGGGCAGTGATCCGTCTCAATGATAAACCTCGAGCCGGCTAGATAGCATGACAATTTCTGAACGGCCCACACGAGACACGCACACTCTTTCTCGGTGGCGCTATACGCCTGCTCACGACTGGTCAGCTTACGACTAGCATACAGGACGGGGTGTTCTATTTCTCCATTTTCCCGTTGGCACAGTACAACGCCCATGCCTCGCTCACTAGCATCGCACTGAACAATGAACCCTTTTGTGTAGTCGGGCGATCGTAGCACAGGCTGGTTTGTTAGGGCAGCACGGCACGACTCAGGCAGAGACGCACGGAAATATCGAGCGCAGACTTCCAACTGGTTAATTGTAATGTATGGGCGTTACAAAAGACAGCATTACAAGAGACAGCATTACAAGACAGCCCAAATGCGCAGGCGCTTACAAACCCGCAACTTCACAGAACTTTCTAATGCATCCGATTAATACGAGGAAGACAAAATAATTTAAAAAATGGATTTCATTAATCAGAAGATACTTGTCCCAATGCTTCTTATTCTCGTGAGGGGGCGAGAAAAACAAACTGATTTATCATACAGTAAAAAGCCAACAAACACTGACACCAAGGACAACAGGGGGGAAATTAGTTGTGCTTAATAAATGAAATAAAGAAACGATAAATTAATGGAGATTAAAGTAGATGACGAAACAACTTGCCGCAGGTGGGGAACGATCCCACAACTTTCGAAGGTTGTGGGATCGTTCCCTCCCCCTGCGGCAAGTTGTTAGTTCATCCACTTTCATTTCCATTAATTTATCGTTTCTTTATTGCATTTATTCAGCAGAATTAATTTCCGTCGTGTTGTCCTTGATGTCAGTGTTTGTTGGCTTCTTATTATGTGGCTAATAAAAATCGGGCTCCTCGGTTAACCCCCTTTCTTCTCGTTCAGACTGGTTTATGTGGCACTTGATTTAGGCTATCCAACACACTGTCACTTTCTTGGCGACGAAAGCTGCCTTATTATCCGCAAGAAACTATTAGGACGAACGCCTTGCACGCAGCCGATTATCTGCAAATCTGTCGCAGAAATCCGTGGACGAATTTCTTTTTTTGAACACAGAACTGAAGAGTGAGAGACATTGCTGAACTACCGCTCATTTTCTTAAATGAAGCTCATGATTCATTTTGTTTATCCTACAAGCGTCGGCGTTGTGAGTTCAGTGGCGTGCTCGTTTTTTCAATTCTGTATTGTCAAAAATAAGCACATGTCGACGGAATTCTCGGAGAGTATGAAGTGACGGTAATTTTACCTGAGGACCTCCGTACGCCTTACTATACTGGCAACTTTACCCCAGAGCTGATCTTGTGTGTGTGTGCGTGTTTTTTTTCTCTCGCTTCTTTCGCGTCCATAACGGTGCAGACAAGTCGGCCGGTTTCGCACCTCGAAAAAGCGCGCCTCCTGCGTCGTGCCGCGAGCGCTGACGGCGCGCGTCACCAGGTGGCGTATTGCTGACGTCGCCGCTGACGTCGTCGGCGCAGCCTCTCCGTCCACCGCGGCCGCGTGTCCGCGTGCATCGGCTCCAGACTCCCGTAGGAAGGAGTTGCGATCGCTCGTGCGTGCGTGTGTGTGCGCGTGTGTGTGTGTGCGCGCGCGCTCGCTCTCTCTCGGCGATAGCATGCGCCTGTTCGGCCGCAAGAGCCGCTCGTTCACGCTGCGCCCGGAGCCCGTCGGGCGCGGCCCGGAGCTCGGCACGGTGCCGGAGATACGCGTCGAAGCACCGCCCGCCGACGACGACGACCACCACCACCACAGCCAGCAACAACAACAACAGCGGCGGCAGCAGCAGCAGCAGCAGCCGGAATCGCAGCACCGCGCGTGCAACAGCAACGGCGACCAGCGCATCGTCGAGGACGAGCGGTCGGCCCAGTACGACGACGACGACGGCGAAGGTATGGGAAGGAAGAGAAAGCGGAACGCCACGCGTGTGACCCCGTCTCTCTTCGGCGAGGCCGGCAAACCGGCTCTGTCCGAGGAGAGTTTTGCGCCGGGCGCTCGCTGGCGCGTACCGTGTATGCTGGTTTGAAGCCTCCCCTCCCCCACCTCTCTCCTTCCCCTCAACCCAGCGTCGCTGTCTGGGGCCACCCTTTGACGCGTCACATTTCTGTGTCGTTTTGGTGCGATCGTGGTGGTGGTGTGGTGGCGACGTGCTCGGTTTTCTCGATGGAGGAGCTGGCGTGCAGCTGTCTTGGGCAGCGGTGTGACGTGACGATTCCCTTCGTCCGATTCCGTGCCTTATCGTGCACCGCTCAAGATAGGCCGAACAGGGCGATAAGGTGGGCGGGGCGCTGTCCGGGGCCAGTGACGAAGCGCGGGAAGGAAAAAAAGAGAATTGGGACACAATCGCTACGTTATATCCCTGCCCGGATGGCACGTACGCCACTCCAGCTGTTTGACGTTGGTCCGCGTAGTCGCCTCCTGCGCTTAATGCGAGAATCGCCAGTTTGCTGTGGAGAACCGCAGGTGGAGACCAAGCATCTAATACGTAGGGAGACATCTCCGGCGGAGGGTCCCTTTGGCACGTCTTCGGTCAACGTGTGTCCTTGGGTCTCAGGACACGAACCGTCTATAGAGGCGAACGGTTCCTCGGTTATAACCACATGTCTTGGGTGATCAGAAAGGGGTTTGAGTTTGTCGCGACTCGTCGCATTTGGTCGTCCCGGGTTTTAGCCCTCCGAATTCTTTCCCAAGTTTTCTTTCCTGCTGTTGTGATTGCGCCGCCCGTTTTATAGTTTTACGACCCGAGACGCAGAGGGAAAACGTTCGCTCCACGTGTGGTGAATCATTTCGTTGCGCAATAAAACATGCACGGCCCGACGACTTCGAGAAAAAAGAAAAAAAAAAAAACGATGAAGAGACGTCGCGGTTGCGGCGACCACCCCCCTCCCTCATTGACGTTCGCGATAAACCAAGGCGCGATCGGCTAGTTAGCGTACAGCCGTCGGCGAGATCGACATTCCGAGAAAGACGTACGCGTACAGCTCTCAGGTCTGGTGGTTGCGGTACGTTACGGGTCGCCTGCTTTGCCTGCTGGATAATGCAAGCGAGTGAGAGACGCGGGGAGAAAAAGAAAGAAGTCAACCGCCTGGCTCCTCTGGCGTCAGTCGATCATCTGCATATATATGTCGCGTTTTGAAAGCTTCCCAATCGTCAGTCGCATATGGAGGCATGTAGCTGCGACAGCTGGGGGGGTCTCTCCTTTCCTAAATCCCGTCTCGCAAGTTTTCTCTTATTTTTTTTTGTTTTCAGACCCAACTAAGTTTCCTTTCACCCGCACCTTTCTCTCGAATTTCGTCGCTGCGGTGAGTTTTTTTTTCTTCTTCTGAGGTACACGCGAGAAAGAGAGAGAGAGGGGGGGATGAGACTTAGCTAAGGGGGCTGCGGGCGTCCCACTTTTTCTTCCCCAGTGAGCGCGCGCGCGGCGCGTGCGATCACGCGCGTCTAAACCCGCCCGCTTATCCGGCGTGCGTCGACTTAAATGCCGGAATCCTTCCCTTTTCGCAGCTGGCATGCAGCGGCGCGCGCGCGACTCCCTCGCTATGTGTCGGTCGGGTCGCCTTGCCTTCGGCGGGCGAGAAGGCGCCAGCAGCTCTGCAGATTATTAATCTCCGTGCGCGCTCTCTCTCTCTGTCGCCCCCTGCCCATTGTTGAGGCGGCGTAGTTTATCTTACCCCCTTCCTTCCATTTTTTTTTTGTATTTCTTTCAGCTTCGTCTTTGAGGTAAATGCACAGTGGCGGCAGCAGCAAGCTTTGGAATGCGCCTGCCTTTCCCAACTCCGCTCGCGTACGTGCGCGCGATGTCTATCTGAGCGAGATATACACGCTCGTCTCTCGTGTGCCGCCGGCACCGCCCGTGCAGTCCGCAAAAAGAAAAAAGGCTCCAGCGTTGTGCGTCTCCCAAAGGCATCCCGCGCAACAGGTCCGCGCTTTTTTTTTTTTTTTTCCCCGCTGCGAACTCTCGGTTCGTCGCTCCAACGGAAAGCAGCGCGTGCGTTCGTGGGTGAATTTAAGTGTCGGATGTAAATGCGGCATATATTATACAGCCTCTATAGCTGGGTGTTGGGGTCTTGCGAAAATATGTCGCGTTTTATTTCGTGCTAGGCACCTGGCTTACAGAGCCTCTTAAGCGCGGCGCGTTTACGTGAACCCGACAAAAGCGGGTCTACGGTCCGCTTGTCGGATCGAGATTTGGCTGCCGCGCTCGTGCAAACGCTGTATAGCCGGTCGAGCTGAACGAGCGTGGAGTCGGGAGGAGCCAACCAGAGGAGACCCATTTGAAACGCATGCGCAGACGGGTCAGGTCAGTGGTCCGCGGCCAGCTGGGAGCGATTAACCGGACGTATTGTCTTAGCTCTGGCCTCGGCGCAGGCTCGTCGTAACCCGTCAGTAACGAGTTCACGCAAACGCTGTTGATTCGGGCTGTCTCTGAGCCCGACCTCCGACTCGACCCGCTCTCGTCGAGTTGACGTAAACGGGTATCCATTATCGCTGACAACATAAGAATACATTGTCAATTCAAGTTTTTGTTTTCTTTCGTAGGCACGCCAACCTTCTCTCAGTTTCCGTGACGTCTTGGTGGAGGCAAATTTCTTTCAACACATGGCGTTCCTCGGCAACGTGTGTTTCGGAGCGCGGAGCCACCGACGAAAGGTGCATTGCGGTTTTTTGCGGGCGGGGCTCATTCCGAGTTCTCACCCGAACTCGGTATAACATTCGAAGACGCGTCCGTATGAAACTGAGCTTTCGAGCTCTCGCAAGTTACGAGTCCACGTCGTCATCTCACCGCTGTGTATACGCTCGTGGCGCACACGCTCTGATCGCGCGCTCTCCGGCGACCGACCCCCGGGGGTTCACACGGGGTGCCGCGTATTCGCCAGCTCCGGCCGGCGCTCCGTGTTCCGAGGCCCCGCTGCGCGCGTGCGCCCACCCGGTCCCAGCTGTAGGGGGAGGGCGATCGAGGAAGAGAGAGGAGAGACCCTTCCCCCAGTGAAGGGTAGCAAACCGGACGTGCTTCTGGTTAACGTTGCTGCCTTTCCTGTCTTCTAGCTTTCTCTCCCTCTCTATCTTTTGTAAGGGGTGGCCGTTGGCGAAGCTCTCCGGAAGGAAGAGAGAACATCTATTAAGCTGGGCTTCGATACGACGTAAGTTTAAGCATTAACACGACAGAATCTGAACCTAATTGTTATACGACAAGGACGACCAAACGGTCGCCGGTGGCCACTAACGGTGCACCGCGGCAGAGGGAACAAGGAACCCCAGTTCTCGGGAAGCCGCGTATCCTTCGGCCAGCGCCTGCCGCCGTGCCAACTCCAACCCCCCCGCACACACACACACACAGTAGAGAAAATAGGAAGAGAAACAGAGGAATTAGCTAGACTGAGTCGCTATCGGAAGGCGCTGCCTCAGGACATCGATACGACGGAAGAGTGCGCTCGCCCGAAGAGCCGAAGTGACCGTGGTCCGGCAACGGACAAAGCGGGGCCGCCGCAGGCAGAATGAGGAACACTTACGGCGGCTGGGGATGTGGTCTCCTCAGGGGTCCCGTCTTGCGCACTCGTAACGCATACTGGCAAGACCCGTATCCCGCCAGAAAGTGAGCGGGACTGGGACGAGAGGCCGAGTGACAGGGTTTTGTGACCCGCTGCCATCCCCCGTCCGGACAGCGAGGCGAGGGACGTGGGGCATTGGGAAACGCGACGCAGCGGAATGGCGTCGCACAACTAATGCGAGCGCTCGAAAAAAAAAAAAATACCGCACAACGTGTATCGTGTACGCTGTCGGCACTGTGGCGCGTTAAGAGGAACAAGAAACGGGGCCGACGTGGAGGAATGTTCGTACATTTCTTTTTTAAATTCTTTTATATCTATCCTTGCTTATGCAAAGCTGAACCACCGTACTGTACATACATCACCTTGTCTATAATGCGTTCTTTCACATTTTTTTATTTACATTTTTTTTGTTATAACATACCACCAGGTTCTTGGCGTGTGCCCTCCCCCCCCCCAAAACACACACACACACACACACACACACACACACACACACACACACACACACACACACACACACACACACACACACACACACACACACACACACACACACACACACACACACACACACACAGTGGATTTGTGCCATTGTTAAAGAAATCGTCGTCATAATTTCATTTGAAGCATCTTAGGGAGACGCGTTCAAATTTCTCGGTCACTGCGTGTCATTGGGGACCGGGAAATCTGTCGGCGCTCGGCGAGGGGCTCCATACGAGATCAGAATCGCCGCCTACGGACGGCATTGTTTTTCGCAGAGGAAAGAACACCTTTGGTGCGCACTCCTTTCTTTCCTAAGAAAAAAGAAAAGCAGCGTGTACTGAACTCCACGACTTCTTCTTTCATTAACTTAATTTTGTGCTATTGTGCTGGCTAACACTCCCGGGGTTAGGATTCACGTACTAATATCCAGTAATCTCTAAAAGGTGTGGGCGTAGCCTCCGCCGTATGTATGATGCGATGATGTTTTCTAACGGCGTCACCTTTGGATCTGGGTGGGGGACGAATAGTGGCCTTCGTAAGCTACTTTCGTTCTACCAATGTGTCGTAATCTAGCGCTCCGCGTATCTGTTTTATCTCTCGTAAGGCCATCTATTCCTGTGACCTTCTTTGCCCCATCCCATCGGGCCTTTTCTTTCTTTCTTTTTTTTTTCTTCCACCACTACAACCGTCTCTTGCTTATCTCGACAGCTGCCCAGTTAACCTAACGCTCCCATAAGCTTTGAACGCCAGCGCTTCTGGGTGCTTCACGTTCCGTACGGTCCTGCCTCCATGGGTGCAATATATCCTGTCATCCCATTACGATGTGCCTGATGCGACGTCCATTGCGGATGGAGGCAGCTGGTTCAGTTTGTTGTTGCTGTTGTTGTTGTTGCCTTTCACATGTGGCTCATTCCACGGGCCACAAGTAGTCTTTTTGTTCACTTTTACTTATCATTTCCGTTCTTTGATGGCACGAGTATAATCACGAATTCAGGGCCCCCTCCACCCCCCCTCCCAAAAAATAAACAAAAAATAAACGGAAAGCTTTAGCTTATTGACAAATAAAAAGCTTGAGAGTATTGAGTGGTTGTGGCCATGCACTTCTCTTGTATGTGTCCCTTTCGTGAGTGTGCGCTCTACAGTCTAGTGATTGAATATGTCCGGTCGATTCCACAGAGCCACAGCTGCCGCGACATGGGGGCTCGTGGTTTTATCAAGCCAATATGTGAGGCTGCTTGCGTGCGCCACGTTAAGTCGTAGCCCGACAGGTACTTGTCCTTAGCTGTACAGTGCTTCTTGGCCTCTTATTACACGTGCGGAAAACCTTCTGTGGCACAGTACCCGCCGCAGTGGCTTAGTGAACGGCTATATGGCGTTTCACGACGTCGCGGGTTCGATCCCCGACCGCGGTTGCCACACTTCGATGGGAGCGAAATACAAAGAGCGCTCGCAATTGCTTAAATTTTGGTGCACGTTAAAGAACCCCAGTTGGTAAAAATTAAACTGGAGTAGTACCTCCACTTACGTCCTGCCTCATATAATCGTATTGTGGTTCTTGCACGCTAAACCTCATGATTTTAAGTATTTTTTTTTTCGTCTTTGCTGTCCAGCGCTTTTGGCAATTGTGAAGCCCCGTCTCATGTAGGAAGCTGCGCGCTAACTGCTTCGAGAAACCCAAACGAAGACAGCTGTCGAACTCTTGCACTGAGAAAAGGGAGGGCGAGTAAGGGCGTTCATTAGTGGTCCCAAATGATCCGCCGGGGACTAGTATTCCCGACTAGTGTTTCAGCACCTCGCCGGGGAGCTAGCGATACACTCTTCTGAGGAGGAGTTAGTGGTTGGTGGACTGCGGGTGTCTTGTTTGTACATTGACACGCGCATATTGTTTATAATTTTACAGCGACCGCCTTTTTATTTATTTACTTATTTTCTTTATCTTTATTTTTCACCGGCTAACCACTGTTAAAATTTTATCGCTATGTACGTACTATCACGCCCAGTATGAGCTACTACGCGCGACCGCTTTGTGCTTTAATGTCGTGATAACGGTGGTGTGGAACACGTCACCTGGTTGTGCTCGCAGTTTGTCGACAAAAGAAAGGCGTTGTTTCGCAGTCTGCAAAAAAAATAATGGTGTTACACACACGCGCGCTATCGAGATGTCCGTAGTGCGCCCTGAAGGACCCGCAGTAATGAAGAGGACAGTGCTACGAATGTTGCTTGCTTTTCTTCGAATCACGGAGTTGAGCAGAATCTGGTGACACATCCTTAATTTGCTTAAATATGCACGAGACGCAGGGCGGAACAATTGCCGGCTAAGCATGTCAGGCTATAACCCCGCCTGCTACTACGCCACCACCACCACCACCACCACCTCCACCGCCACCACCAACGAGTACATTATAGCATTAATGAACTCTGCCGGACTACTTGGCGCCGTAACACACATGCAGAAACACAAGGACAGAGAATGAAACGTCACATAGATCACGTGCCGTCATGTCACAAAATTCACGTTTAGCAACGATGCGGATGGACAACTCACGGTCAGTTTAATTGTCACAGTTTTTGATAAAAAAGACATATGCTTCAGCAATCTCCCCGCTTCTCGCGTTACTGCTGTGGTACGTATACAGAACTGATATCTGCTTCGTCTATCGCCTGATGTCGAACGAGCGCAGCGCCGATACCGATGTCGTTTGCGTCGGTATGCACCTCTGTGTCAACGTCCTCGTCGAAGTGAGCAAGGACGCGTACGGGTTCGGGGTTTCTGCGGCCGCTGCCGTAACTCGACGACAGCTGCGTTTTGCTCGTCAGTCCAAGCGAACGGTCTGTCACCTCTCGTGAGGCGAATGAGTGGTTCGGTGATGCTGGACAATACTATGTTCCTCGTTCGATTGAATAGGCCTTAGTTAGCTGTAGCGCTCAATTCTGTCTAGGTTTTGTGTGCGTGTCTGTTCTGGCTTCATTAGCATGAATCCATAATAATTGTCCCAGCTCGTCACTGCCCCGTACGAGACACGGCCTCGTGACATGCCGGTCGGACACAAAAGACATAAATCAAAAACAAAATCATAAAAACAAAAAATCATAATATCCACAGAGAAGCACGCTACGCACCGCTCATGGAGCCAAGCCTACGTCAAGCCTCACGTATATGTCGCAGGCGCCGTTTAAGATAACGGCCCGTACGTTCTCTACCCGAGGGAACCCTCTTTCCCTTTGCTTCCAGAGTGTCGGCCTCCGCGTGTTTCGTCAAGTATAGATGTCGCCGAATGTTCTCACACGGCGGGCAGGCGCGTTGGTGATGACTGACAGACCGAGCGGAACGGGCAGTCCTCTCGCGTTGACGAGATCGTGCTTCGCACTCAATGTCCTGTCTAGTTTCCGTCTCCTTAATATTCTTTTTTCTTCCTTTCGATTCGTACCGTCTGTCAATGTTTTTTTTTTTGTGCGCGTGATGGCGTTTTACCGGCAGCGTAGAGTTAGCGCGGTTGTGATACAAAGAGGGAGTTTTTTCGCATGCCCGGAAATGTTCGGAGAGTACGAATGATCGTGGCTTAAAAGGAAAATAATGGCTCCGTGAGCGGTGCGTAGCGTGCTTCTCTGTGGATATTATGATTTTTTTTTTTTTCGCGTTCGACAACAATAACTGCACTTCAGCCAACCTTCGTGGCGTTCGCCACAGCTATCATTATCATAATAATCATTCATCATCACAAAGATTTCTCGGCAAGAAAATAAAGCTATGACCTGAAGACGAAGCTCTGTGTTCTTCATAGATTTGGACCGGCCCCCATCACTTTTATGTCGTTTCTGCAGTGATAGCGAGTATAAATATTTTCTTTTATCATGCAACTGTTTTACTGTTCAGAGAGAGAGAGAGGATAGGAGAGGAGAGAATGAAAAAGGGCATTTTTTGGAATGAATCCTTCCGAAAGCTGGACTTGAACTTGCCTCTCCGGGTAGTCCTTTCCTGCTAACCGTCAGGGCTTTACCTTCGGAGACCTCTGTGCTCTCTGCAATTTCCTATGTGAGACATGCTAATGCTTTTCTTTGTTTGCTCATTTTAAATAAATTTTCATGTTTAATTACTGTAATATTTAGGGACTATTAACTTTATATCTCTACCAGTTAAGAGTTAATTTCACAATTCTCAGTTAGTATAATTACGTTTTAATTTATCTCCAAATTTGTATTTTCTCGTGCTGTCGTGCGGCTGGATTCATGGCCGATCCCTATTGCAGAGGAGGGTTGCGCATTTCACTCAGAAACAGCCAACCAATCAACCTCCAGAGCATAATTCACCCCCCCCCTCCAAAAAAGAAAAAAAGAAAAAGAAGGTTAACGCGTGGGTCTCGTCTTGTTTTTGGGTGATAAAAAAAAAGTTAGAAGAAAATTTTGAGGAAAACTAGATGTGTTGCCCTGATGTCATTTTAGCCGCCATGTTGAAGCACCCACTGTAAGGGAGCTGCGTCAATTGGCATCTCGTACGTGTTCGTTCAGTCGCGGTTTCCTGCGCGTACACCGGCAGTGTTGTTCCGACCGCGTCTCAATGACAGTGAAGCTGGTTACGCCGCGGAAGTGAACACGATTCACTGCCGCCATCCTGGCCGCCTTATTGGTGGACTGCAGCGCGTTGAGAAGCCGCGTCCGTGACGTCACGTGCAGGCTATCTATATCGTCCGCCTTAGGAAAGAGCTTGCTATACCTGCTCAGAATAATGGGTAGGGGGGTGACACTGAGAGCTGTTATCTTCGGCCGTTTGCTTGCTCGCTTGTCCTCAAAATGGTCTAACTTTACCATATTCGCGCACTACTTCCTGTGGGGATACAAAGTAAAGTTAACTTGCAAGTAAGAGAGCTTCAGAGTTTAGACTGCGGGGAAGAGAAGGCATAGCACCTTATTTACAGGAAATTAGGGTAACATTACACCTCTGACTGTCAAACCTGTCGCATTTTCCCGTCTTTCTCTTCCGCCTGTGGGCAAATGCGAAACTGTCGCGCGTGGGAGCTGGGCCGATTGCCCCTCAGTGTCTGTTCTAAGCATAGAGTTCCATACAGCAATTGCTAGAGGGAACTCTGGCGCTTGTGTCTACGGGAGCTGCATTGGGAGTGGTTGTAGTACCATCATGGGAATTATGGGAAGTACAATGATTTGCCTAAACTTCGTCCTTCTCTCTCCGAACGACTTTCTAACTTTCTAAACTGATGACTTTCAGTAAAGTACTATCTAATAAATAATTTAATACACATTAAAATGGCGCCCAACGGCAGGATTTGAACACTGGACTTTTAGCAGAGAAGCCCGGCAGTGAAACCATTACGCCACAGACGCATGCATCGACAAGCGTCATATAGAACGCTCTACAAGTTTCTCGCGGGCAAGCCAGCGCTTTTGTAGACTCTTTGCGCGTTTCGATTCGGCTACCTCGACAGACTGAACCACTGAAATTAGTAGCAATTTTGCGTGTTCGTGGAGTCTCCTACACTAAAAAAAAAAAAAAAAAAAAAAAAAGAAGAAAAGCATAGATTGTTTAGAAATTTAGGACACTGAAGGCGGGTGAAGCGTAATAAACAAAGCCGCAAGAACGTCTGAATCCACAAGCACGAAGATAAAGACAAATACATGTATACTACCTGTCGTTCCCTCGACGGCAGAACGATTGCAGCACCAGAGTTCCTTCTTGTGATTATTGTACTAAACTCTATGGTTCCAAGAAATCAAAAGCGCTGCCAAGCGCTGCCGGACTACTTGGCGCATTAACACAGGTGCGGAAACTCATTCTCCCCTGTAGCTTTCTCTTCGTTGCCACATATATCTGTAGGCGAGTATAGCCACTACGGGGTTTTAGCCAGGAACCGAGCTGTCCGAACCGAGCATAGAAAGCGGGCGGGATGTAGACAAAAGCTAGAGATGAATTATGTAGAAAGAAAAAAAGGGAAACGTGAACGTAAGCGCAGTGTTTCGTGTGACCTTGAGCGCTTTGCACTTCTGAACCTGCGGCCTCGCATGGGTGAACCGGCGGGTGATCTTACACTGTGCGCGGTTCCTAATTACCAATTTCGCCTCGCCGTTGGGTCACGTGGGGCTCAAGTGTAATCCGGCTGCTACCCGCGCTGTCAAGAGTCCCTCCGGAAAGATCAGCCTGGCTGTCCCGACACTGCCAGAAGTTATATTCGCTCGCAAAACAGACCGGAACAGAGGTTTACTTCTGAAAGAGAAAAATACCGTCCTATTTGCATAACGATATAGCGGTTGCGACTTCGGCATTGAAAAGCTTTAGAGTAGCGGAGGCAAGCGACGCTTCCCCTAGTATAAACCGAAACTCGGGCTGGGTATTAGGGAGCTTTCGAAATTGCGTATATATATCCGAGCAGCTTAGCGTACGCAGGGATTATAGTATCGGCGACAGTGCGCAAAAATCTAACTAGGATTCTTTTGCAGGGAGTGAGGTTAGCGTGTGCTAACTTTGGGTTGAAGGAGTGTACTGACATGACTTTCTCGACTTGCCACATTTTTGCGTTATGCAGACAAAGGTTCAAACCCCCCTAAGTCCGAGGAAGAATGCTTGTATATATAAAGCCTGAATAATCTACCACGATACTCCTCTCTACGCACTTGGGCCTGTAATGTATTCACAAAGCTTTCCGTTCGCAAGGGCTCTCTGCCATTGACCGGCCGCCTTCGCTAATGATATGTCAAGCATCAGGATTGGCTGGAGGTTGCTCTTACGAACAATTTCAGCGCAAGAGCTTGGCACCCAGGCGCTTTATGTGCCGTGACGTCATGATACGCTGGCGAGCTTCGTTCCTGCTATCGCTGTGACTGTGCACACGCGAGCACGAATGGATGTTCACCTTTCTCTTCTTTTTTTTTTTTTTTTTTGCGGGCAACATCGTCGTTGCTAGGCGACGCCAGAAAATCTTGCAATGTGTCGTGACGTCGCTATAACGTCGATGACGCCAAGTCCGGCATTTAAAAACAAAAACAGCCTTAGTGTCAAAGTAAAATATTTTGCGCGTGCTTCCCGTCCTTCACACTTGCCGAGCGTCATCCTGTTATGCTGGATTCACATGACTGACGTGATCGCAGACGAACCAGTCACCCGACATGTGACGTGCATGCATCGAATCGCTCCGCAGATATAGCGTTCACATGACGGGCTCAACACCCCCCCCCCCCCCAGCGCGGACAAAGCACATCTATATTCTCGCTCCGACGGCGCCAACGCGACGGAGCCAAAGTCCTGATTTAGCCTTGTAGGAGTTGGCGGTCGTAGTTGTAGGGAGGACCTTGACTCTTCGTCGGGACTTAGGCGTGCAGGATTTATTTACAGTATTTACATTTAAACAAGAGATACATTCGACAGTCTAGCGTGGCTCTCAAATGGAGCCCGCAATACGAAGCATACAGCATACGAGCACGAAGCTCCAAACACACTCAGCACACTGCTGGTCGAGCACGATGACGAGCACGCAGCTCACGAGTACGATCACAGAGCTCACCTAGCAGCCGACAAACAGCCGCTTATAAACACTCCGTGTTCCCTAGATCCCTAGGTGAGGGAAACGTTCGAGGCATCGTAGCCGGCCCGCCTTTGAGGGAAGGGGGGAGGTGGTTTACACGCACACATTCCGCACAGGTGTCAGTGCCCCCTCCGAGGTGAGGCGGGCCCCTCAGAACTCGGGGCTTACGCCTTGAAAGGCGTGTCTTATTCCCCGAGCTGACCACCGCAGCGTGGCCGCCGGTTGTCCATTGTCTTGCGTCCTATAGTCGCCACGAGTATCAGCAGACTGTGACGAATCCTGGGGCCCACGTACCGCGAAGCACCCTTTTGTTAGGGAAGCTCTTCTTGCTGCAGAGAGACCATATCGGCGGTGGCGGGTTCAGTAACAATAGTTGGTCCGCCGATCGCGTTTAGTCACAACGGCGCCGAGGGGGTGTTGAAGCGGCACCTCGAGGTCCCTACGAAATGAGTCACCGCAGCAATTGTGATAGGCTTCCATGGTTCTCTTCGGGGAAGCTCGCAACGCTCGCAGCTGCAGCTGGCTGAGAAAACTTGCATGTTGCCACCTCGGCAGGCCATTCCTAACAGCCTTCCGTCATTATCGCGAAGCGGTTCGCGCGGACCCAGTGAGCAACGCGGGAACGGCTGACGTAACGATCGTGTGAAGCGCAATCCGTGAGTTCGAACGGCGACTTACTCCGTCGTGTGCGTACAGCTTCACGCGGGAGAAGCTTGTGGCAGTCTTTCTGCAACTGTGAACACGTATGCACCAGCACACTCCATTTAAGTATACGATAGCGTACTTATAGAATGCGATGATTGGGACGGGACTCGACAGTTGCGCACTCTTGTCAAAGTGACGTTTCTGTACCTCGCATCTCTTTTTTGAGATGATGCGCGCAACCTGACGCTCTCGCGTACGTTCTACGCACCACGTGTTCTGTGTTAGATGCATCTCCAAAGGGGGAGGGAAGTACGCCTATACTGTTATAGAAAAACTCGCTACCGATGGTAGGATCGAGCCCTCTTGTTTTCCAGCACGGCAGCACAATGCTCTTATATACCAACGTTCGCACTTATGCTACAGTGAACTACACTGTATACACTGTATACGCGAGCTTGGCACGAGAGAAGCATCAGTATGCTGATGCTTCTAATAATAATAATATTTGGGGTTTTACGTGCCAAAACCACTTTCTGATTATGAGGCACGCCGTAGTGGAGGACTCCGGAAATTTTGACCACCTGGGGTTCTTTAACGTGCACCTAAATCTAAGCACACGGGTGTTTTCGCATTTCGCCCCCACCGAAATGCCGCCGCCGTGGCCGGGATTCGATCCCGCGACCTCGTGCTCAGCAGCCCAACACCATAGCCACTGAGCAACCACGGCGGGTATGCTGATGCTTCTCTCGTGCCAAGGTCGCGTCTGTCGCGTTTGTCACGTGCCACTTTCTCGCATTCTTCCTTCGTGACAGCTATATATGCAACGCTTTGAGAGGTTCTGTTGAAGCGCGTTGCCTTCGGCATCGGCCCGTATGTTCTTCCCTTAAATACCTCCAAAGTATGTGAAGTTGGCCAAATTTTTTTTGTATTGCATAAAAACGGGCAACTATAGTCCGAGGCTCGGGCTAGCAGGATCGAATCCCGGCCACGGCGGCGGCATTTCAATGGGAAGGGGGAGGGGGAGGGAGTGCGAAAGCACCCGTGTATACTCAAGATTTAGATGCACGTTAAAGAACCCCTGGTGGTACAATATATTCCGGAGTCTCCCTCCCACTACGATGTGCCTCATAATCAAATCGTGGTATTGGCACGTAAAACCGCATAATTAAAAAAGAAAAGTCTAGAAAGGTAGTCGGGGATCAAAGAAAAGTGCTTTCAAGGACAATAATGAAAGTGGGCATTCGTTGTGCGGTCTTTCAATAATAACAGCAACAATAATAAAAAAAATCGCATCCGCTTTTCGCAGGAACGACTCGCTCGCCTCGTCGGCTATGCGCGACCGCCGAGAAGGCGCCTCGGCGCTTCATCTTGGCGGCGCCGCCGCATGCCGTACATCCTTCATATACGAAAAAAAAAAGTAAATACACAAAGAACGCCGGTGAAAAAAGGAGGCGGTGGATCATTGGTCATGCGGACCGCGTCGCGAGATTCGACTGCGCGTGGACGAGGAAAAGAAAGAGAGAGAGACAGAGAACAAAAAAATAGCGGACGGAACTGCGTAAAACTCGCGCGAGCCCGAACATGTTGAGTGTAGTACCCGCCGCTGTGAGCTCACCGTCTGCCCCGTCTACACAGGGGCTCGCGTCGTAACGCCCCGCGGGCGACAGACGCGTGATTCCGCAGCTGCACACTCTAAGAACAGTTTGCACCCTTTTGGCGTGCCCCTTCTGCCAACCAACGATAATCGTCATCTGCCTTGATGCATTTCCTTTCCTTATCGCTGCGAGCCCGGAACTTTCCAGTAACGAACGCCACGCGCGTTATCAGCATTGAAGAATTTACACCCTTTGGAGTGCCCCTTCTGATAACGCGCGTGCCGTTCGTTACTGGAAAGTTCCGGGCTCGCAGCGTTAACGAAAGGAAACGCATCAAGGCAGATGACGATTATCGTTGGTTGGCAGAAGGGGCACGCCAAAGGGTGTAAACTGTTCTTAGATTGCAATGCCTGCGCCAAGGCGAACTCTCGATTCGCGCCTGCACCCGGGGGCGAATGTGCCTCCTCTGGCCGGCGGCGTTGCCTGCTTCCAGTGAATCTCGCAGTTGTGTGTGTGTACGTGCTGGGCGGCGCGATAACCCCGGTGCTGTATTTAGTGTTGTAGCATGCAGCTGCGAATACATCCCAAAGGGTGCAACTGTTTTGGCACTCTATAAGAAAAGTTTACACCCTTTGAGTTACACCCTACTTGCCACACGACAATAAACGTCGTCTGTCTTGTCCGCATTTCCTTTCTTTAACGCTGTGAGGTATTTCCAAGTCACGAACGGCATGCGCGTTACCAGCATGACAGGGCATTGCTGACAGGAAAGTAGCGGACGCGGCGTTTTCAAGAAAGGAAACGCAAGCAAGGCAGATGTCGATTGTTGTGCGACAAATATACATCTCAAAGGGCGTAAACTTTTTTTAGAGTCTAGAACAGTCGCATCCTTTGGGGTGTATATTTGTCCCACAACAATAATCGTCATCTGCCTTGCTTGCGTTCCCTTTCTTGAAAACTCGGTGCTCCCTGGGGGCTTTTTCCTCTCACGAATAATCTGTCACGCTGATAACGCGCAAGCCGTTCGTGACCTGATAGTGCCGGTCACGCAGCGTTAAAGAAAGGTAATGCGGACAAGATAGACGACTATTACCGTTGTGGGACAAGATAAGCCCCGAAGGGTGCAAACTTTTTTTAAGAGTAGATTTCCGCATTTACATTTACTCGCGGGACGCTGTGGAGCGATAGGCGTGTAAGCGTAGCGTTAAAATACTTGTTAGTTGGGAGCAGCGCATACGTGTTTGCCTTTCGCTCCTACTCGCAGTCCT
Organism: Dermacentor variabilis; assembly: GCF_050947875.1. Taxonomy (NCBI): domain Eukaryota; kingdom Metazoa; phylum Arthropoda; class Arachnida; order Ixodida; family Ixodidae; genus Dermacentor; species Dermacentor variabilis. The sequence goes on along the minus strand of NC_134576.1, from coordinate 75,007,607 downwards.
CGTCTATACTATCACAGCGCTGGCAAAGGAACTCCGCGTGGCTGCAGAGACTACTTTTGCGCAACTAACGTTCCTGAAGTCTATGGGCCTTCGTGATAGACTTGTAGGACGCCGCCTGCTATGGCTGTATACTCTGCGCGGCCACGTTGTCTCGTCTCTCTCTCTCTCTCTCTAGAAGAGGCGTGTCCTACTAAGATTTCTACATGAAACCTTAACATTTCATGTCTCAAATATCTTGAAAGCACGTCGACTTCTTAATGGAATATGGTGAATTATATTTCACGGATTCTTTGATTTACTTTTTCTTTTATGCCATTCGGTATGGGCCACTGGGAATGCGACCATTCTTAATTGGCCAATTTTCCAGAATGGGCATATACGTCCCAACGTTACACACGAGGTACAGAATCAAATAAGTGTTGCTTTATGCGTGTCGTATACCTTTCTGTGCAGGCAGCTCTCATCACAATTCTTCCTTCAACAAGCATCGTACACCGCCGTCGTCCTTGTAGAGATGTTCGACATTTTTCATTCGTTTTCATCGATTCATTGATTAAGCGAAATTTTTGCTGGGAACCTCAAAAAGGTTGAAACACCGTTATCTACTTTTGTAGGACCCCATTTTAATGTTTCAGAGGTGGGACCAAGTTAGAAATACAAGTGTATAAGCTTTGATAAAGAATAATCGTTGATTTGTTAAATTCTAAAGAGAATTGGCACTAGTGATATTTAAAAAAGATCAACGATATATATTGTAAAATGGCACTTAGAGCAGAATTAAACAAGATGCATGACACTGGTGAATCCCTGTACGGTATAGTTAAACAAGAAATAAGAAAAAACGGCAAAAGTGAAACGCGAAGTCCAACTAAATATATGCAAGAAACTGCAGTACGCACAGGGGAAAAAGAAAATTACTATTTTAATATTTTAAACCACATGCCCTTTTCTACAGAGCGAAGGAATGTCGATTGGCTGGGGCGTTTGGGTGAAACCGACACCTTCCCTGAACGGCCACACAATCAGCATGCGAGAATAGATTATAGAAGCTGTAGCTGAAGATTTGCTTGAATCTTCGTGAACTCCATCGCTGCGTCAAATACTGCTCCAATGCTGTGCCACGTCCTTAGTGGTCTGAGAGTGACACGACGATCGACGAATGGGTCACGTGTCTTAAATTGCGAGGGCATTTCAAGCTTCCGGCTTCGGGCTGCGCGGTGGTGTGCGCGGTGGGGTGAGGGGGGGGGGACGCTGAGGGGGAGATGGGAGGCGCTCGGCTTGGCATCACTCGGGACTGGGAAGAACAGTCGACAGACGTCGCTCTACCATAGCCGTGTAACAACAGTCACTGCTCGCGCGCCGCCATTACAGTACAATTCCAAAATGTTTGCGCCACTCCTTTCAAACCCTGGAAAGCGATTAGTCGAACAGGTCTACTCGATTAAGTCGGTTGAATGAAAAGTGGACATAGCTGAAGATTGGTCGTTTCGCGGGACACCTTTAATCGGTTAATCGTTCATCGATATTACCAACCCTACGTCCTCGTAAAGTCGCCACGTGTACCTCTCGCACTCTGCATACGCCTTAATAGAGAGCTTTAGTTTAGGGGACACAAGCGGCTTGCGTACGCATGAACCAGGGCGACGATGCTGCGCATGCGCAGACGCTGACGTAGGGGTCTGCTCATGCGCAGTACCGTCGCCCCTAGTTCTTGCGTACGCAAGCCGCTTGCGTCCCCTAAACTAAAGCTCTCTCATGGCAAGGAGTTTGCGTTTCGGAATAGCTTGCGAACGCCATGCAGTGCGTAAACACAAACCATTGCGCGACAACAAAGTTGTAACGTTTGTGGGTGTGTAAACATTGCACATGATAAAAGTACACACATCCCTGCGCATCGCCATTAGTCGTTCGATGAACCGCCTTTATTAAAGCCTCGCTTCACGCGAATTTCAGCGTGTGAGCTGCATTTGCTTGTTGTTTTTCACGGGTGCCTCGACTCTTGGGCGCAGCGACGGAAATGTTTACGCAGCCATCCATCGTTTTCTTGCAGGGTCAGTGCGATTCGAACTGTAAATTCAGGTCCGAGTTCCCTTTCCTTTCCACCAAATTGAGTTAAATTTATTTTATTTTATGTCTTAGGTTTTATTTCTATTCCTCATTTCCGCGAGTTCATTCTCTCCTAGTCCATCTCCATTTATTGCAACCTACCTGTTCTCACATATTCTTTGAATTCTTTCACGTTTCTCCTTTCTTTGCTTCATTTCGAACTATGCCCGGTTCTTGGTCCATCCCCCCCCCCCCCCCCCCCCCCGCAGAGCCGGTATACGTATACCGCCAACTGCGCGACTGTGCATCTACGGCCTGGCGCAAAGCGGACGCGCGGCGTTAGGCAACGCGTACGAAGCCACGTTGTATTATCGCCAGCACCTGTTGCGAGCGCATACTTTTGCAACGGCCGGACGCCCCCGTGCAAATGCCGTTGTTTTCGTCCAGGAGACCGTCGAGAGCGCGGGCTATAGCTTGAGCTTGGCGACGTGCCGAACTTCCTACGCGCGCCTTATGTCGCGTCGCGGTGGTTGGTGGGAGGTTGGGGGGGGAGGGGGGAAAGGGAAAGGGGGCGGAGAAAACGAGCGCGACATTAGCGCGAAACAGCCGGTCTCTCCACGACCGCGAGGTCATCATCATCATCGATAGCTGAATGAGAAAGAAAAGACGCGTCGTTTTCGGGCATGTAGTGTTTCCTGCGAAAATTACTGGATGCAACTGCATGTCGTTGTTGTCTACGGGATCGAGCTGCAAGTACGAGGAGATACGTATTTCGCTTAATATCTTCGAAAAAAAAAAACTATGAATTTTGCTCTTGCCGCTCCACGGTCCTTGCTCATATTTCGCAGAAACATCGCATTTGAGGGTGTACGTCGCTCAATGCGCGTAACACTTGCCAGAGTTGTCAGGTTTTTTCAAAAGACAAGGAAAACAAACAACAAATTGCTATAGAAATTGAAAAAAAAGAAAGAAAAATAAAGAACAAGAATTGAAAAGGAAGCTCGGCATACATTTTTATCCGGTAATAATTAACCTTTTCTTCCACACACAAAAAAAAAACAGACAAAAAGAAAAAGGGAGTTCGACATAATGTTTCACCAGTCTACCTGATTTAACCCTGACTGGACGCTACCTTCAAGCGCAGTCGCTTCGCCAGGCATACAATCGGACAGCGGTGATTGTTGTTTGTAGCGTTGAACTCGGAACGCGATCGCGTGCATCTGTTCTTTTGTTGCAAACTTATATCCTCTCGTTTATTACGGTGAGCTTTGCGGTCGAGTTAGGCGAGCACACCTGTTGCGCCGCCGAATTCCCTGAAAACGGTTTGAGCTCGCGCTCTGTAGCGCTGTTGCACGAATGAATGCACTGCTGCGCAATTGTATTAAAAAAAAAAGTCGGGTGTCCAGCTGTACAAGTGGCTCTTCGATCACTGCTGCATTTTCTTTTTCTAATTAAAACTGCAGGCACAATCGTTCTTCTGTTTTCGTTTAATTCGTCATAGCTTCATTCTTTTCGGGAGGTATCGTATTGCTCTGGTGGGGCTAATGTATTCTTTATTTCATACTTACTTTAGCTTTCTTTTTAACGCTGCGTGGGCGAGATGTCAAACTGCTCGAGGATGCTGACTTCCGCCCCAGGATTCATTCGTGCATTTTGTAGATGCGGCAATATTGATAAAGCAGCACACCATATTCTAATTTTAAAAAAATATTTAAGCGGCATTAGTACTTCTGTGCTTCAGTGCATAAAATAGCGGTTTTCATCAAAAAAAAAGACCTGGAACGCCAGTGCATTTCGTGTGACACTTTGAAAATTACTATCTCTGAACTGGTGCTGCCCAGGTAATTCGTTCCAAGTGGATGCGCCGTGCGAACTCGGCGGCTATAACTCGTAGCTTGAACTACGTGGCGTAAAGTAATCAATTAAAAAGCTAACTAGCGTAATTACGTTAATTATTCAATCGGACATTTTGATTTCTCGTAGAAGTAATCGCCGCCTCATCGAGTTTTTTAGATCAAGCGTCAGAATTGTGCTATCTGCTATAGGCAATCCTCTAAAAATTTGGCGCAGCTAAAAAAAAAAAAAGAAAAAAAAAGCGCGCGCACACACGCACACACACACGCACACACTATGTATGGGTGCGGTCTAGTGTGCAAGGTATTAGGCGAGACAGCAGCAGAAGCCAGCAGCATCCACGTTCAGCCAATTCAGGGAGGTTCCGTGAAGAAAGCTTCGCTTTAAAAAAAAGACAGGCGCGAAAAAAAAGGAGTTAATGATCAAACCCCTGGTGACGCTTCAAGTGGGATGGCGCAACAGGACGCGTCCGCGCCCAGGTCGCTGCACCTGTGGAAAGGCGTGCTTTTTTTTTTCCATTATGGAAGATATACGAGACGTCCGAGCGGCGTCGCCCTTGGTCTCGCAAATCCTCCGGACACACCTTTATATCTGATTTTTTTTTTTTTTGGGGTATGACGGGTGGGCCCACGCTTATATGGCAGCCAGATCCTCGTTGCGTGGAATTCGGAGCGCGTCAGGGCAACGTCACGGGGCTGCCGTCGTCTTGGTAACGTTGTCCAGAAGTTGCGTCACACGGGGGCTCGCTTGCGAGGCTTGAGGTGTGTGCCACGTCTGGCTAGCAGTGAAGACGAAGTCTACTTGGACTGCTTAAGAGGTCAGTGGTTCGAGTCCATAAAAGTGGAGTGATGCATTTAATGGGAGTAACGGACGACGTCCTTGCGACATGACCCGCCACCTCATTCGACAAGAACATCGCCGAGAGAAGCACACAGTGGCGCTTTATTTGAACACATTGCGTGCATGAGCCCATGAGAAAAAAACAACAACGAACAAACAAACAAAGAAACCTTACGCTATTAAGCGCATCAGAAAGCTTGACTAAGTTTTTCTTGGGTGCAGAGGAACTTCCTGTCGAATATCCAAACATTGTGCAAAATGTCCCCTTAGGTTTTGGCTTCCATGCCGCCTTTCTTGCCGGCTTCGTCTGAATTGCAACACAATACTTAAGATGGCCGCTGTGCGCTCTGCTGCCTATATTTATTCGTCTACGGCGACTATATTGCAAAACAGCGTTGGTCGTGCCCGAAATGCTCAAGAACGTTGCTATCAGCTTACCGGTTTATTGACATTTATTTCTCTTTCGTGTGTTTCATTTCGCCGTTCGTGCGGTGTGTTTTCGAAGGAGACAGTTGGCTTCTTGCGCAGAATGACTTTCAGGACTTGCGAAGTAGGCTCATTCCGCCACGAGTTTTCTGCAAAATTGTTTTACTAAACGAAATTTTGGTGTTGCGATGATTCAGCTCCCTCGTAAAAAATTAATCGCGGCATTCAGTTGTATTTTAACAGATTGAGTATTGTATTGAGATTGTATTGAGTGATGAAAAATATCAACCGAAACTAAACGGAATTTCTGTGACGGTTTCTGTAAGGGCTAGCTACTATGACAGTGATGGGTACGTGGATTCGTTTAATCTTCGCGCCTGTGGCTTCAGACGTTCTTGTGGATTTCTTTATTGTGCCTAATATTTATAAGTTTACGAGACATCATACTTTTCTGAGCAAGACAAGGCAGGAAATACTTGCGCACACGAATGATCGTTGGGAATTGTTACATTTATAAGGTAGTGCTTTGTTGAAAAACGTAATTACCAAAGTCTCAAAGCCGTTCGAAGTCCGCCCCCCCCCACACACACACCTATACAAAAAAAAGGGGGGGGGGAGTTTAGGCAAATCTACCTTCTGTCCACCATTCTCGAACTGAATTGACCCTAATACTTGCAGCTGCTGTAGGCTGTAGACATTAGCGCCATTAGCGCCTCTAGCGGAATTTGCAGTAAACTCGTATTTCGCAACGCAACCGGCTACGTAGTACCTCCCTTCTATAAGGAGAAGTTTAGGCTTTGTATATTAGACGACTTTGACTTTGTTCTTACGAATGCTGAAGACTGTTTATAAACGCAAGTAGAGAAAGAAAGTTGTTAACAAGCCTATTTATTTTGATCCGTTTATAGCCTACAGTTTTTAAAAAAGCGGTTGTTCATGCATAACACCCACATAAAAGAAAAGTCAGGGTGTAAGACCGATATATTTACATGCTGCTTCTGAATTTCATGAAAATCATCCATGTACTTTCCCAGACAGCTTAAACATATATCTCTGTAGAAGCTACATGTCCTGGCCTTGGAAGTCCATAAATTGAAATTTAATAGGATGCCTAAAAATATAGTCAATTGAAGTCTATGGGAACTCAGTCCAAAATCTACAGGATGTTAACGAGGATTATTGTAAAACGAGCAATACAGACGGTATATGTTAGTACCGCTGGGCGCACTTATAACATGTGGGTACAAGCCGGTGAGACGCATTGCGAAAAGTGGAGGGGAGGGGAGAGGGGGAAGCTGAAGAATGTTGTCTATTTTGCGTGCGTTTGATCCTCGAATCCCACGCCACTAAATGGCACAGCGAACGTGTATGCATCGATGCACGCATGTCTGAGAGTCAGTGTGCCAGGTACGTTGGGCGTTCCGCTTTTCTCGAACTTCGCTTTATACGAGCGCCGCTAGCTGCGTTCAAGGTCGAGCGCGTGGTGAGCGCACCGCGTCGCTCTCGGGCGGCTGACCTTGATCTCGAGGCGTGTGTGTATACGTGGAAGGCGGGCGCGGACTCGAAGAGCTTACAGCTTACTCGCAAGCCTCGTCCGCGTACATGCGGCCCGGACGAAGGTGTGTACAGATGTGCCGCCACGCCTGTACGTGTGTACTCGTTCTGTGATCGAGCGCTTTGCGATGGTGCGCTGAGGCGTGTTGGCATGTTTTCTCGGCGCATGTCGCACGCATTGGCGCACGCAGGCGCTGCTCCGTCGTGACGTCAGTCAAGGCTCTATATCGCTTTTCTTTTTAATGTGTTGCGCATTACGGGTGTATATATATATATATATATATATATATATATATATATATATATATATAGACAGGACGTGTGTCCAGTGAGCTCCTGAAGAACTCCTTGCAATGCGTTGAACGCAGTTAAAATCGTGGATCTGGCACCTAGCTCCAAGAGGTGCGACGTAACGCTAACGAATTTCCCTCGCGTTGTCCGCTAAATGTTGTTGTTCTTCTTTCGTTTTTTTTTTTTAAGCGAAGCCCTCTTAATTGAGAAACATGCTGGTTTTTGTTGACACTGGCCGTGCCTGTTGCTACTGCTGTCTGGCCGCGTAATTCACACGTATAGAAAATAATTACAGGTCCGCAGTGTGTGCGACAGCGCCTCGCTTCTTCCCGGCACAAGAAACAGCCGTGCATGCTCCAGTCGCGAGCCGTCGGTCGCTCAGATACTTCTCTCGCGCCAACTGGGTGGCAGGCAGACCCCTGGACATTTTAGTGAGTGCCCCACTAAACTACAGTTGTAACACTTCGAAACGACTGCTGTGTGTGTGTGCGGCACGTTGGACAGCGCGCGCATCAGGTTCCGTTATTCCCCGGACGTGTACACAAATCAGACCGGCGAGTAAATAGGCAACTATAGCCGACCTTACCAGAGTTGCCACTGTCTCTCGCGCGTCGTACTACTACTCTCTGCACGCATCTGTCCTCGTCATTCTTCGACGAACCAATTGAGTTCGGCTGTCTTCGCTGCATCACTGCATGGGCGTTTCACAGTGAGAGCCTTCGCATGAACTGCTGTCGAGGTTTCGGCCATAGTTTTTTTTTTTTTTGAACGCGGTACAGTACGTAAACGTAAACATTGTGTGTCATTGAAGGTCTGATATGCGCGGTGTCGAGGGGGGAGGCACTCTTCTTAGCTCTGTGTGTGAAGCTTAGCGTATAAATATATTTGAGAATTTAAATGCACCATCAAGTTTTTTTAATGGACATTTATGTGCTACTGCCCCGTTTCTAGGGGGATACTCACATCACCATCATCGTCGTCGTCACCATCATCATCATCATATCATCATCATCATCATCATCAATGTAAGGTTAAGGGCTTCGACTTGTAAGTTACATCTCTAATGTTTACTACACAGCGTGGAACCAGGCAGAGGACGCAAGAAAGGTGCCGTAGACGATCTTCGACTAGCCTTGACGTCCTTTCTATGGTTCCACACTGTTTAACAAGACGGAAAATAAGTTAGCCCGCGGTTTCGAGTTTCGCCATGTTGACGAATACGATAGTGGCGGCATTTCGAACCAATCGGAGAGGTCCACAGCAGCCACCTGATTGGCTCAAATTGCCGCCATTACTGGATTCGACAGCACGGCGGAAATAGACCGGAATACCCCCCCCCCCCCCATCCTCCCCCGGGCTCATATCCTGTAGCACTTTACATCAATACGTTAAGAAAAAAAAAATGCGCATAGTGCAGACCGAACAAATCAGGTACTTATTAGTTGCTTATTAAACTCTATGCTTCGAGCGTTGCCTCCGGTGCACGCCGCTCTCTGAGGCCATGCTGCGTGCTCGTCTGCGCGCGCTGATTCGGAGGCCCGTTATTCGGAAACTCGCGTGTCGTGGGTACACGAGGGAAGGTGCGCAAATGCGCTCGAAGGAGATAAAGCGAGGGAATGTTGCGAGGAAGTATTTATATATAAGCGCGCGTTTGAGGGGAAGATGTTATAGGGCGATAGGGGGCGCGTTGTTCTGGAAGGCTCGCATCCTGCAAACTGATACAGCAGCCGAGGCCACCCGGAGGGGACCCGCTCGAGCGTTTAAGAAGTAGGGCAGAACCGGAGCTGCTTTCGGCGACGTCGTGTTTCTGTAGCGTTTTGTGTATACAGATCGTATATCTCGGCGCTGCTGCTTATCTTTTTTCTTTTTCCTCCCCGCGGCTACCGAAAGGGCAGCACGCCGGCAACATGAGGAAACGGAAAGAAGAGCACTTAGTGCGGCGAGTCCGAAGACGCTTGGCCGCGTATCTGGAGTGCTTGTCTCTTTTCTTGTCTGTCCCGCATCGGACGCGTCCGGTGCCGCGTGGCATGCACTCTTGTGGGAGTCGGGCTGCCGTTCAACTGTTGGGTCTCTGCGTTCGATCGTGTTGACGTGTCACGGCGATTCGACAGGTTGTTCCGTGGTTTCGATCGATGCCGGCCATGGCCCGGACGTCGCGGCGTTGTGACAGTGCGACGAGCCGTCGGTGTTAAAGGAGTGAACTACTGGCACACGTGTAGAGGTTCTGTCGCGCGCATCTTGCTCGTAGAAAGAACAAGAGGAAAGAAAAACGTGCCACCTATAGCTAGTGCGAATGCGGGGAAAACGTAGGATACGTCCATATCCAAGATGAGGCGACTGCTCTCTCTGGGCAACCGAAACGCATCGCGAAGGCCGTGCTTTTGCTGATTGCATGCGCTGGAAGCAATGACACCGTGTTTTGAACACCATCTAGTCGATGCTAATTTAAGTTCACTTCGAAATGCGGAGCCTGACCTTATGACACAGAGCAATGCTTACTGACATTGTGTAGCAATAAGGCTAGCTTAAATAATAATAATAATAATAATAATGATGATAATAATAATAATAATAATAATAATAATAATAATAATAATAATAATAATAATAATAATAATAATAATAATAATAATGATGATAATAATAATAATAATAATAATAATAATAATAATCAAGAGCGTTGCGCACGCGTTTTCTTCTGACCACGTTTGCCTGATGCAGAAACTGAGCGAGCCGGTGTTTCGTGCCGTCGTGACATTCGCACCTCATAGATGCCGAAACGGAAACCGATTCGTAGTAACAGGCATTACTGCACGTTATGTAGGTCGTTCTGACGTTTGTCGGTACTGTTTTCTTCTATGGCTTCAGGCTTGGATCATCGTTAAAAGAAAAAGAAAATTATTGAAAATGTACCGTTGGTACTCCTTTAAATGGATACTAAAGAGCAGCGCCACATTAGTTACGACTGGTAAAGCGTTCTTTACCAGTGTTTACTACTTTTGTAAGGAGCGATTAGCTGGTTAGAGCCATACCGAGTCTCACCGGAAGAGATACTCGGCTGCTCCGCGAGCGTTACTGGTGTCATTCTAGGAGGCCGCGTCGCATAGTTTAAAATCAAATTTGGTGTCGAAGCTACAATCTGATTACGACGCACGCCGTATAGACAGGGTTGTGTGGCTCCGGATTAATTTCGTCCACCCGGGGTTCTTTGAGGTGTATCCAAAAATGCAAGTTCACGGGTGTTTTTTTTTTTTTTCATTTCGCCTCAGTCGAAATGCAAGAGGGTCGCCGGGATCGAACCCGATACCTCGAGCTCAGCAGCGTATAACGCCGTAGCCGCTAAGCTACCGCCGTGAATGCATATTTCGGCTCGTAATCCCACGTCTCGCTACAGGCGCCCAACGTTGTGCGGCTTCTGCGCCTGGATAGCGGCATCCGTAAGTCTAGTCCGGCTGGCCGTGGTGAAATTCACGCCTGTGTGAGGGAGGGAAGGTGTAGTATCCTTTTCTTTTCTTTTTGCCACGTACGAAACTCGGTCACAGCCAACTGGCGCAACGCAAGGCACGCCGCAGCGTTCCTCTCGTCTTCGCTTCGCGTACGATGGAGGGGGGTGTGGGGGGGGGGGGGACGTGCATGCTCGTTCTCAGTTCGTGTGTACGTACGTGTACGCTTGCACGAGGGTGAAGGAAAACAGCGGCAGGCCACGTGTAGCAGCTCATCAGCTGCCGCGAAGCGTAGCCGCCTCGTGTGTGCCCCCCCCCCTCTCTCTCTCTCTCTTTCTCTCTCTCTCTCCCTTCTGTGTACTTTGCACAGCGCCGAGCTTTGCTAGCTCCCTCAAGGGCCGCAGGAGGTAGCCTTTCCCTTTTCACGTCGAACCACTTTTCGCTCTCCCACAGAAGAAGGGCTGCGCGCGTTCCGATGGGGGTACGCCCGCGGCGTTCCTCGTCAGCAGCTCGGGAGGAAGGGACAAATATTTGCGCCGAAAGGGAACACCGCCCTCCGGAACGGCGGCGACGAAGAACGGCGTCGTGCTTGTACAACGCGAGCGGGTGCGTCCAGCCGTGACCCGTCGGAGGCGCGCGTGGGTGTGCGTGCGTGCGTGCGTGCGTGCGTGTGTGTGTGTGTGTGTGTGTGTGTGCGCGCGCGTGTGTGCGTGTGTGTGTGTGTCGGACTTCCCTGTATGCATGCCGGCCGATGCACGAGCATGCGAGTTGCGGCAACGGCGCGAACGGCTTTAATCCGCGGGATGGCTCTCTGCCTGCTTCCGGAAAAAAAGAAAAGAAAGAAGATTGGTTGCGAGAAAAGGAGGCGGGCTTAATACTCAGATTACAGCTGTGCTGTATGTATCTATGCGCGGCCATATCTTGCCGAGATTTGCAATGCCGACGTCTTAGTGGGGGTTGTAGCGAGCGTCGACAAAACACTCTACTTCGACCTTTCGTTGTTTGAGCCGTACATTTCGGAAGTGCACGAGGCGGAAGTGCTACCCCGCGTTAAAAAAAAAAAAAAATGACTGACGTGATCCGTTGTGACGTCAGCACGCGGGAATCCCGGGAGTTCCGGGTTCTTCAATTTCCTAATCGATGGTGATGAATTTGACACTGAAAATCCCCATATACGTGCTTCTCGCAGGTCAAGGAGATCCTTCTGCTCCTTCTGGTATTGACGGTGTATGTAGCAGTCGCTCCGACCCTAGTCTCTCAAATATACCCGCTTCTGGACGTCGCGTTAGATGACATCAAGGTGTCACGTGCCGTGACGTCAGCCTCCCAGGAACCCTGACAGGCGATAAATGTGTGACGCCGGCGTCGCTTCGCGCATTGATTTTATGCGAGGAGGTTTTCTGTGCTATAGGCGCGGGCCGTCTCACAGATGACGTCGTGTCACGCGACGCGTGGACTGCGGGAGGTGTCGCTCAGTCTCGTGCCCGTTTGTGTCCCGAGATATTTCACCCCTGTCGCGTTGTCAAACTCGCGACAGGATCGAATGTCGGCCTAATCGGTAGTTTTCAGTGGTTTATTAGTGCTACACGGCCCACACGCTCAGAGTAGTGACAAGCTCTGTTACCCTTGAAAGTGGTGTTACAAAGGCACCTTCGAGTTTCTGTGTGTTCGTGATTTTGAGGCCTTTTTTGTTTTCGCCTTTGTATATTCGTCGTGACATGTGCAGCACACGCGGATTGGCACGCGCAAGGAAAGCAGCGAGAACCGTATACGAAGAAAGCGGACAATGAAGTCAACGAAAACCAGAGGGAGATGAACCGTCATGTTTTAACTGAAACGTAGAGTTAATGAGGAGAGGTGAAATGAAAGTGGACGCAAGGGCAACTTGTACCACGTGCGAACCGAACCCAGACCTTCCGTCTTTTGCGTGCAGGTGCTTTATCAATTTCGCTACTGTGCTGTGCGGTGGCAGTATGCGGCGACAGTGACCGATTGTGATTGTATGTCTGTGCTCCTTTCTTTCTTCATCTCTTTACTTTATTATCACTTTACCTCCCCCTCCCATCTCTCCCCAGCGTAGGGTAGCAAACCGGATCTTCCCCTCTGGTTAACTTCCTTGCCTTTCCCCTTTCCTCTGTCTGTCTCTCGCTACCGCGGCGGCCGCCCTCTTGGGTGTTTACATACGTATACTATATGTATGCACCTGGGGGGAAAGGAAGGCCAGCGCTGCCGTGACGTGACGAAAATGTGCGGCGCTTTCGCGACGTATGTCTGCTCGCGGCTATCGCGCGCACACTGATGTTTGGGGGGACCCGCCGTGGTTGCTCAGTGGCTATGGTGTTAGGCTGCTGAGCACGAGGTCGCGGGATCGAATCCCGGCCACGGCGGCCGCATTTCGTTGTGGGCGAAATGCGAAAACACCCGTGTACTTACATTTAGGTGCACGTTAAAGAACCCGAGGTGGTCGAAATTTCCGGAGTCCTCCACTACGGCGTGCCTCATAATCAGAAAGTGGTTTTGGCACGTAAAACCCCATAATTTAATTTTTTTTTTTGATGTTTGACCTACTGTGTATCACAGCAAGAAGGAAAAGAAACTTGTATTCGTCGTTTGCTCTATACTGCGCGAACCGTCATACTATATGTCGTTAACCACGAAAACGGAGTTCGATGTGTATACATATTTTACTTCAAAATAAATTTAGCTCCCCGAACGGCAGGATCGAGAACATCGGGTCCGTGCGCGTTCTACAGCTTTGACAACTTTCCGCGGGAGCTCGTTCTCGGCACTCTCTGCGTTTTTTTTTTTCTGGTGCTTGTGATTGCCGCTGTAATCTCGGCAGTCGATCGCCAAATTCCGCGAAGTCTGGCGTAGTACATGACAGCACTCGCGGATGTTCATCACTGGGGATCATGTCGAGCGTGCACACTTTTCATGTCGCTTGGCTTGCCAGTGAACGATGGAACTAATGGCTTTCAGCGCCGCATTCGCAGCCTTCGGGTTCGCTCAGTTACATTTCTCTCCTTGGCGTCCATACGAGCTAGGGACTGGGGAAAAAAAGAGCATCTGCACAACGTGCTGGCTAAGAACGGAAATTTACGCTAGCCGATCGACACACGCGCCACCTATGTCACGTATTGAAACGCAACTATAGTACATAGATAGTACAGTGGAGGTCGAGGGCGCGTCTAATTTATCGTCGTGCGAAGCCTGCAGGCGGCGCAGAGAGGTGTTCGCTGTCCAAAAAGAGAAACCCGTGTGCGGTGTTTTCCGTATTGGCCCCCTTTCTGTCTCGGCTGATTTACTGCGCAGTTCGTTCCGAAAACGCTCTGTTGCTCGGGATGTATTTTGCGAGTTTAGTCAACAAGCCGTGTATGGCGGCATTTGCGTAAGCGTCCAATCAGCCGAGTTCCGGCAGCGAAGCCGGGCCTGGCAACAACGAAATTTGGCCCTTTTGTCGCAGGGAAAGAAATACGGGACGGCGGTAACAATGAAACATAATTAGCACGCAAGTTTAGCCTTCTCGCTCGCTCGCTCGCTCGCTCGCTCGCTCACTCACTCACTCACTCACTCACTCACTCACTCACTCACTCACTCACTCACTCACTCACTCACTCACTCACTCACTCACTCACTCACTCACTCACTCACTCACTCACTCACTCGTCTTGTTCCACTCGTCTCCTTACTTAAAGGGGCATAAAAGAGAAACATTAACCCAACTGAGGCTAACAAAGTGCCCTTTCAAAACTATATTATCGTTAATTTCACGGTAATAGGTTGGCTGTTAGGAGATAGAATGAAAGTCAAACTTTAATTTTGCAATTTTGCGCCAAGTCACAGCGCCGGCACGTCGGCGTGTCGTCATGGATTTCGAAGTACTTTCTTGTATTGGGACCATTCTGGCTCAGTAAAAGCTTTTGAAGCTTGCCGAGCTCTCTCGGCTATTTCTTTAGGGACACTATGCTAGCTCAGTGCAACTGCAGTCCATCTTTGCCGGTAAAACGGTAACTATACAGACGCGGGCACGCGCCGTCAAAATCCGTGACGTCACGTCGAGCTGCCACGGGAAATTCGAGGTGGTGTCGCCACCTGTCTTTAGCTTCTGCGTATTTTCTGGTTTACGAAGCCTCTTGCGCTGTGTTCAAAATGGGCTTTTTATTTTATTGCGATAGTAATTATATGCACATTCCAGGTAAATTTTCCCCGTCGCGGTGGATTCACCTTAAATATTTGCTATATGTTCACCGATACCACGTATCCGCTAAGTAGATACCATGCTATTCAACCGCCAACGTTGCAGATACCACGTCTGTGGTTCTTGACTAAATTATCCCTCGGAATTTTCGGCAACTGCAGCGCGCAAACAAAAGTCGCGAAACATTCCGTTCACAGCGCCAGGCCTTTTAGCTTAAATCTTCTCAGACTGTAAAAAATAAAGAAATCCTTTGGCGCTCACAACCTGAAAAGTGATGTAATTTCGTTAGCGCCGCTCTTTACGGGCAGCGCAGTGTGCACCTGCGCGCGCTGCTGTTACAGGTCCTACACGGCCTTTAAGGGTGCGAGAAATTTTGGCGCACCCGCGTATATGTCGCGTCACGTGCATGGGTGTATATGCACAAACGGCGTTGCCCGGGCAACGCGCCATGTTGGTGCACTCCCCAGCGGGGAGTGCACCAACATGGCGCGTACCACTTAATGGCGCGTACCAACATGGCGGTACGCACTTAATTGTGCGTACCGCCGCTATTAAGTGCGCGTAGAATAAAGAAATGGTGTGGTGTGCTGTCGTTCGTTGCAGAAACCGCTTCAAAGTAAAATAAGATAAGCCAAAGATGAAGTAAATGGCAATGTGCCTTTTTTTTTAAAAAGCATTTTCCAAGGTGTGCACATGCACTTGCAATAAGGATACGAAACTTTCCGAACGGCGATGGCTCGATGGATCAACCGTATCAACATGCGTGGATCAACTCGCTATGGATGCGTATGCATATGCATGCGTGGTTTGTTCGCGGCACTTTTTAGAAGGTATGTACTTACGTGAACCATCAGTTGTTAGACTACGCATTCTTTGTCCCGTCATGCACATTTTTTTGCTGTAGTTTTCCAAGCGGGCTGTGTGCGCCGTGTATACCACTTTGTTCACATAAAAAAAAAAAAGGCGCTAATATCGCTTCTAGCTTGCACGTGTAGCTGCTCGCTTTCTACGTTTCCCTGTTGTAGACCGCCCGTGGGAACTGTTCGATGACTGCAATTAACCCCGACATATGGAATCCATCACGTCACATATGGCGTATGCGCTGAATTCATCCGCCGCGGAGCAGTCAACAAATGTTTGAGAGTTGTTGACCTGAATTTAAAAAAAGAAGAAGAAAAAAGATTGTCGCGCATGCAGTCGGGAGGATCTGTAGATATGGAATTATTATTCGTGTACGCCAGCGCTGACGACATACGCGTTGCGACCCAGCCCAGTGGTGTTTGCATCGAAGAGTTCTGACCGGTGGCCTATACAGCACAAAAGTGTAGTATAAAGTGGAGCTTCGTTTACATGCGGCCTGTTTTCAAATTAAGGACTGTGCAGCGACACCTACAAACTAGAAGTGATATTAACGCCAATCTTATATGTAAACAAGATGCTACGTCTGCGCATACGGCCCCGCTTGGAAAACCACAGTGAAGAATATGCGTTAGTGTGATCCGGTCCGCTTGCACGGGACAGATACGCGCCGTCTAACAACCGATGGTTCACGTACCTGCTAAGATGTGGCGAAAGCAAACCCCGTATATCTGTAAGGATTCACAGCGAGTTGATCCGCGCGTGTCGATGTGGGAGATCCATCGCCGTCGTCGCTCTTCGGAAAGTTCCCAATTTTTTATCGCCCACGCGTGTGCACACCTTGGGAAAAATGCTAAAAGATAACGCACAATTTCATTTACTTCGTCTTTAGCTTATTTTACTTTGGAACACTTGCTGCAACACGCGGCAGTGTATCACACCATTGATTTGACGCGCGCTTGGGACAGTATGTACGCGCGTGCTTCTGCTTGCTACCGAGTGCACCAAAATGGCGCTCCTGCCCGGTCGCCGCCATTCGTGCGATGCATCCTATAGTTGGGACACCGCGTCGAGCAGTTTAAGCGTCGCGCTCAATCTTGCTGTCGCTGTCAGTGCTTCGACCGCCGGGGTGTAACTGCCAGTGTTTGGCATTGTGCAATTAACCGCTTCAGATAACCTTCCTCTTTAGTGTCCCTTTAAGTGGCCATGTATTATTTCACCTCTGAGTACCGCGTAACTCTATACAGGCGACCACTTCGCCGGATGCATTGCCATGTTTTAGGGGACATTCAGTCGTCGTGCCGCGCTCAGTCCGCAACGGCCACAAGAGTCATTTTTCCCTACTCGTATAATGGTCGCGGACAACAAGTACACTTGCGCATGCGCGAATTCGAGCCGGGATTCGATTCTTCGTATTCCTGTAGCAATTATGCGTGGACACTACAAGCAAATTATTCCCCGTCGCCGTGAGGTTCCGTATATATATTTATACAGGTGTGTGTATACGCTGTATGCCATACCGTGCCATGTGACACACGGTATATGCGGGTTACATTGCCACAACACTCTGGCACTAAAGTTGTTCGTATAACATATCGTGCACGTTCCTGACAAACTTATTCCTCAGAATGTTGAGAATACACGGCCCGCAAACATATGTCATGAAACATGACACCGTGAGCGCATTCCTTTTTATCCTATTCTCCGACCTAAATGTTGCAAGTGCGAAACAATAGCAGCTCTAACCTGAAAATGATGTAATGATATTGGCGCGGTTCTGTGCTAGCGCCGGGATCGGCCCGGGAAAGCGGTTTGAAACGTACCCGATACGGAAGAGAGGTGGTAAAGTCGCTAAGAAAGACGTTGGTCTTAATTAATAAACGCAAACGAAATTGTCCGATGGCAGGATTCAAACAGAGGACCCCTAGCACAGCAGCTCGTTTTTACTTGGCTCACGTTTACTACAATTCATACTGCCACTGCATCTACGAGTCTCGCACTTCGTGTCATATTCTAACAATGTTGCTATCACATTCTTTGCTTCGCCCTTATGACGAAAGTGCGATACTTCTTCATCAACAAACGCTCAGCACGGCGAACCGCAAAATAAATGGGTATTCGGCTGCTCTCTAATCGCGATGACTCACTCGAACATGCACGAAGAAAGCATCGCCCTGTCCACCTTGACTCGTTTTTAAATAGTCTCCGGCACCTCGGCTCATAATTATGCAAATTTCGTTCATTTATCTACGAGTCTTTAATAGTCCGTGACTAAAGGAAGGTAGACTGGAAGTGCGAAGGTATCGAATGCCGATGAGGCACGCGTAGCAACGGCGGCGGTCGCATAACTTTGCGACGCGAAATTTGAAGCTGGGTCATTTCGAACCTGTTCACGCGAAACGTACACATAGCCTGTGCGCCTTTTTTTTTTTTTAGCTGCGTATCTTAAAAGAAAATCATATGGTGGAGAATCAACGGCACGAATGAAAGAAAGGCAGTATATATATATATATATATATATATATATATATATATATATATATATATATATATATATATATATATATGATTATAATTGATTATGTGATATTATATGATTATATATAATATAATCATATAAAAGAAAAAAAAACACATCACGTCTCAAGATTTTGCTTTGCGTGACGGCACAATAATAAGCTTTCTGGTATGTCTTTAGAAGTAGCGGGATATACTTTTAGTGTAACGTGGACTTGAGACGTCGTCGAACTCGGCCAAAGTCGTTTGAGGAATTGTACCGAGGGCAATTTACCGGCTATTTGCGTCACTAAATGAGTCGCAGTATACAGTAGGAAGAAAGGCAAGGTTGTCGCTATATAGGGTGACTAGAAATTGGCTAAAGTTCGCGACTTCTTAGAATTAGCTTACCGCGCGGGAAGCGGGTAATTGGAGGTCGCTTGCAGGGCGCCGTCACCTGGGGCAGCAGACGTTACAAATGTATGCTGGTGCTGACGAGGTTCAACGTGGTTCCCAGTTAAGGAAGGACGCGTGCGAGCATATCTGTACACGCTTATAATCTTTTTGTACTTGAATTCCGGCGATAAATGAAAGATTTGTGCTCATATTCTTCAACCTAAATGGAAGGGCGTTCCACATAAAATTGCAGAATATATGGAACGGCGCTGCAAACATTCGATTTTTTCTTTGTTTTCATTTTTAGATAGGTCGAACAATACATGTGTGGCCGCTGTGTTTCAGTGAACGATCCATTGTTATCCGGGACAGTGTTCTAACGTACGCGTACCTTGTAGCCCGGAATATCGTTTAGACCCACTATTGGCCATGGAACAACGCTGAAGCATTCAGGACGTCATCCCACGTTCTGAAACGTGGCTTGCAGGGAAAAAACGTCTGCGGTCATTTTCCAGATTATAGCTACAGCGTACGTAAGTGGAGCAAGTGTGTCGTCTGCTACGTATATCGCTTGCGTGCGCGCGCAGCATGTCGTTGACCCCCTTCGATTCAACATGCCCGTGCCCTGACCTGCCTTGTATACCCGTCCGGAAAAAAAAGTTTATTCAAAAGTGAATGTTATAAATCCACGTCAGCGTCGCTTGGTTTAATTATACGCTGCAGCGGCGATGGATTGAGGGCGCACAAATGAATTAAATCTTGGCGCGGCGAGTGATTTGCAGTTTGTGTCGGGGACTGCAAATCACTCGCATCCGGCAGGCCACAACAACGTATGGCACGCAAGAGAGAGAGAGAGAGAGAGAGAGAGAGAGAGAGAGAGAGAGAGAGAGAGAGAGAGAGAATTACCTCTGAAGAGAAGCAGATGGCGGGGTAAAATGACAGGTGCATGAGCGGTCGTTAGCTCTGTCCGATAACTATATATGCATGGGCGTTCGAATGGTGTAAGTTGCGAATCACATCGAATGTTCGCGAAAAATGAGCTCCGTATATCGAGTCGAATATCTTTTTTTAAATTTCGGAATCAACAGCAGACATGATGTTTGCGTGGAGTCCGCGTTTGCTAAAACACACACACACACACACACACACACACACACACACACACACACACACACACACACACACACACACACACTCACACTCACACTCACACACACACACACACACACACACACACACACACACACACAGACAGATAGACAGATAGATAGATAGATAGATAGATAGATAGATAGATAGATAGATAGATAGATAGATAGATAGATAGATAGATTAAGTTAGGAGGATGTAAATGATGAGCGACTGCTTTCAGTCGTCTCGGGCACAGCGGCAATATGACATCAATGAAACATGAGAACAGCGGGTTAACAGACGTAGTACGTAGTACAGTGTTGTGTTCGCTGAAACAGAGAAGTGTGATACTACAGTACCGAACATTGAATTTGAAAGCATGCAAACGGAGTGGGAGTTGCCAAATAATATAAACCGCAACAAGATCGTGTATAGTATACATAAATTGGATGATGGGGAAATTATTAAGCATAGGTTATCTGCCCCGTGCGTTCGTTCAGGAAAGGGTGCCCCTAAGCAACAAGCGCAGTTATCCTGCAGCGGGGATCGTTCGGAACTGTCCTCACACCCATCGTTGATTTTCCTCTCGATAGTATATGCGTTTTTGTCCCTGGTGTATATTGGAAAGCAACGATCATTCGACAATTCCGAATATTCAACTCTCGAATAGAATGCGGATCGAATAGCAGGGACTATTCGCTTCGTATTCAAAATTTCGAAAATTCGCACACCCCGACAAATAAGAGAATGAAAGTAATAGAATAGACGAGCTCGCGTTGCGACGAACAAGAATGCAAAAAAGTGAAAAAGTCGAGAAAGATGCACTATAGGTGTTATCAATGTTATCTGACTTACAAGAGGAAGAAAAAAAAAAGAAAACGAATTTCGAGCTTGATATGTTTACATGGTTGCAGTTATTCCTTCGAAATTTTGCCACTGTGAATGTGGACTCCTAAGCACAAGGGTGATGGGGAGGTTGTGTGTTCGTACGCTGCCACAAGAACCGGCTCCAACGAATCGTTCTACATAGCGCGGTCGCTGTGAGAGATTATTACGAACAGGAGGTTTATTTAGTTCTGTACTTGGTAATATGAATTTCATGCGACTCGTAGCGAGGAAATGATCCACATGCTGCTGTTTCGCGTGTTAAAAGGGCAAAATGTTGAAATGTTGATCTATGCTTCACGTACATACTTTGGAACGCAGCTGGAATGGCATTAAGCGCTCGAATGACCCTAACTATATGTAGTTAGCGTCTATACCCCGTTCTCGCCAGGTCTTAAACTGGTTTCGTGTTGGACTCGTCGTTTATTACGGAGTAATTTTCGCTCCATGTGTGCGATTACTCAGCTGCGCGCTGTCGTCCTTCGGATGACAGAAGAGCTTGCCCCCTTAAAATATTCACGTATCGCCGGCATGCATTATAATATTATCATGCAGAATCGCCATAGAGAAGTACAGGTCCAATCTGTACACAGCTTCCTTGCTTTCGTTGCTGGAAATGAGCCATAATTATGGAGCCGTTCTACATTATTCATTTCAGTATCATCATACTCGTGCCGCACTTTCTTTGTTTCTTTCTTTCTTTCTTTCTTTCTTTCTTTCTTTCTTTCTTTCTTTCTTTCTTTCTTTTTGCAGCTCATATTTCTTGCGTTATCGTCTCTGCATGCATCAGCAGATAACCTTTAAAATTACACGTGTTTGCAAGGAAATAGTTTCTTTCAGAAGACGCGTCGTTATATAGGATGTCCTAGCCAGCGTTAGCCCAGCGGTAATAAAGTGGGAAAAAAAAAAGAAAGAACAAAAATCATGGTGTAAGATACGATTACAAGACCTACAGTGTCCGGTCTTCAAACCTGTTACGAACGAGCACCGTAGGTTTTTGTAATTGTGTTTTGCGCCGTGTTTCTTCTTTCTTCATTTTCTTTTTTTTTTTTTTTTGTCGTATAACAGCTTGACTAACGTCAGCGGGGACACACGGCAGTTATTTCGCGTAAGGCTGACAGACGCACCGCCTATGTAAGATTTCTTTATAGTTAGTACATCATATGCCAACGTTTGAATCAAAATATACGTTAATATTTGTACGTGCACGTTTCTTCGGAAGTTTCCCGGAAACTAAATCTTGAGCTGTTCTTCGGCGTTCTATCTTTAGGGGTGCTTTGCGCCGTTCAAGGACATTTACATTTAAGTGAGAATCTGCATCGGCATCAGGGGGAAAAGAAGCAAGAAAAAAAAAAAGCGTGATGGTAACGGTCGTCGTATTGGCTCAAATTTAAGCCTCCGCGACGCAAACGTGACGCAACCGTGACGCAAAGCATGTGTGTACTATACGCGAGAAACTACGGAGGCGATCCATCTTGCCTGAACCACGATTTCACTTGCGTGCTCCGGCACTAAAAATAAATAAATAAAGGCAGGTGGCGCGGCATTCGAGACTGAACACCTCACGGAAACGGATTCAGGTTTTCAGACGTCACAGACAGGTTTACCTCTGTACTGACATATAAAACCTCACGCATGCTTCATATGCATGCACCGCTCATGCATGCATGCATGCATGCATCGTGCGTACATACAGTCTGCGCCAAAAGTTCACGGCCCACGTTGTACGTTGCTACATTCTGGTACATTCCGAAGCGAACCTATTGCCAAAAGCAGAACGTGGCTTACTTCAAGATGGCACGACCACGTGTTCTTATGTGCAAGCTTCTGGGGCGGCCGAAGCTTTCAGACAGGCTGCTCAGCCGCCATTTATGTGAACTAGAAGGGTAGCCTGCGTCATTTCTTTTTTTTCTAAAATTCCGATGTCATCGCTAAGGTGGCTGTCACTTCTGCCATCTCGGCAAAATTTCGCTATTTATTTTGTGACGAGGTTTATTGGGGGGGAGTCGTCGAGCGACAGCCCAGAAACGCGGCGGCGGCAACGACGGCCCGGCTGGATGTGGGCGAACAGGCCCCACGGCACGCGACGGCGACGGAACGTTCTAGTGGCGTTTTTTTCTTCCTTACAGCTTATTTATTTACGCGGAGTACATTTCCTCGCCAGAATATAACATTTATGCACAGCAATAAATATCGAGCAGTTCTTTAAGAGAAACAGAACGCAGAAACCCTCCTTATGACGACTGAATAGGCGGAAATCGGAGCGATTCCAAACATGGCCGCTGTCCAATTTTGCTGTCTGTTTAAGCGTTTATTTGGCGGCTATTGGAATACACTTCTGCTTACACCGTCGCTGCACACCTTTGTGAATTCCTGCCTGCTGCGCCTTTGAGCCGGTTCGAGTTATCGAGCCGGAAATCGGTAAAGTCGGCTCCGTCGTCACACCAGCCACACATTGGCGGCGTGCGTCGCATTTCGCGCGTACTTTACGTCTCTGCTACTTAAAAAAACATTTTTTTTGCAAAGCGAGTTAATGCAAGTGCGTCCTACAAGCTTCCCTGAATGGCGGAAGTAGCAGCTGATCGCGCGTTGCTCCTTCAGGATGTGCCTGTCGCAAGACGTCTGGACGGTGTGCCCGTTGCAGCCGCCTTCTGATTCTGAGACATGTCTGATTGGCTCTGAAGCGTGTCAGGATATTCGCTCGAGAGAACGGAGAGAGAGGGAGGGGGGAAGACGCGCGTTCGCGTAGCAGTACAACTCTTCGTCGTCACTTCTGTCTTTTTTTTTTTTGTCTCCCTGAATATGGCAGCGCGGTGCGCAGTTAGGCTGTCTGCGTCATCAGGTCTCTATTCTTTCTTTTTTTCTTTTTTGCTGTGTAGCGCAGAATATCAGTGCGTTTCCGAAGTTTGACGAGCGCCGACACATGAAAACTTGAAATCCTTTTTGACTCTGAAAAAAAGAAAGAAAGAAAAAGAAAGGGCTCCAATCAACGCTGTGAAGATGGTTGTGCGGCGAAGCTGTGTTGTCACCTGACCCGATCGATAGACCAATGTGACGTAGCCTTGGACTACTTCCTGGCGAGCCTGAACACGACGCCGTTGTGCATATTGACGTTGCTGTTCCCGTCACCGCTCATCATGTTCATGCGGATCTTCGGGAGTCCTAACTGTGCGTGGCCAACCCGTAGCGCTGTCACAACACAAATGAAATCAGTTGCTAGCCGGGTTCTTCTTTCACATATGAAAGTGTAGTGACGTCACTCTCTGCTTCGTATACTACTGTTCCCGCTTCCCGTCAACTGCAGCTTATGCGAACGTATTTTTTTTTTTTTACCGGGAAACGCTTGCCGCGAACGCTGTGCTCGAAGGCGAGCTTTCTGGTTCTGTTCTTTTTTTTTATTTTTCCCCGCACTGCCGGCGCCGCCGCCGCCGCAGATGCGCGGAGGCGAGCGCCATCTCGTGGTGCTTTAAGGAACCCAGCGGCGCGCGCCTTTCGCTGTGATTGGTTGAGTTTTTGGCTACAGAGAAGAGAAATCCCGAGATCCTAGTCATGTACAGCTTCGATGTACAAGAAAAGCGTCATTTTTTGTCTTAGGTACGGACAGTTACAGCCATATCAAGCGAGATTCTAAAGGCCCGCCATTCGATCTCGATCATTCCATTTCCTTACTCTCTTCCTCTCTCATCCATTCCTTCCCATCCTCTTTTCCCTCCGTACGTAACGAGTGACGTCACGCTCCTTCCTAGTTCATTTCCTTTTCCCTTGGACGAGTACTTAAATAGCTTTACGCCGTGGACGTTCATGTGCGATTTTCCTCTGAGAGCCAGTTGAGGCGTGGTTCGTTTGGGTTCGTTTCTCGAACCCCACGTCGCGATATGTCGCCAGCAGCGGCTCCGATGCTGGTCTTGTACACGTTCCGGCATTCCGGCTTCCCTAAACTCTCCGATGGGAGGTTGTAGCCGCTGATACTTACCACCTGTTATTCGCTAATAGATCAATAAATCTGTTGCACTTCAGTAAACAGTCTTCCCTATCGTGACACTATACAGCTGCTTCGCGTTAAACGTCATTGTTGATTTCTCTATACGTAAAAGTATGGCAGATCGAATCAAACTTGATGCGACATCTTTTACCTGCTCCTTCTTCCTCCTCCTGTCGCTACTTTCCCCCTCTCCCTTAGTAGTTATCGCAACAGCACGAGCTGAACAGTCACGTTCACTGTCACTTTCACGAGCTTTCATCTACATGACCAGTCGCTATGCAGCAGGCGACACCTTGCGGTAATTAAGTGCGTGGCTCGCGAAGAGGAAGGCGTTATACCGGCGCGGTGTTGTCACGCGACACCTGTTTATAAATAGCCCGTCGCTTTCGGCCCGGTATCCTACTTAGTGACAAAGGTGCCCACGTCGCGTCTTGAGCCCAGCCCTCTATTTCCGTTACAGGCACGCGCCGATGTTTTTTATTGTCGCACGTACTATACACGCACGTTTATCGGCGCAGCTATAAATGTCTCGCCTGCACCCTCGCGCGTCTTCCGGGTGCGAAACGGGCCAGCGGCGATGTACGATGGCTATAACTATGCACACACCGGGCCTTGGGACGCCCTGCAGGGGCTTTGGCAGCGACGTTGCTCCGTTTAGTCTCGCATGGCTTCCCCTCGTGTGTAACCTGCATCGTTATATATATATATATATATATATATATATATATATATATATATATATATATATATATATATATATATATATATATTATATATATATATATATGCGTATGCGCTCACTGTTACGTAGCTGTCGCACTGTTGCGCTTTTGACGCGACACGTTAGCATTGGGGCGGGGGGGGGGGGGGGAGCTGTCAAAATGGAAGGTGTGGGAAGCCGGTCACGTGATAAGATATATGATGTTTTGACCACGAATGAAAGTAAATATTTGCCTAATTACCGAAGCTTTTTAATTCACCTTTAAGCTAATTGCATTAAACCGCATTTCGCAATTTACGAATTGTAGCCGGTGATTAAAGTTTTTGGTCGTATCCACTTGAAACTAATTCTATAGGGATAACACCAGTTTCGAGATACGCGTTGCCCAAGTTCGCGACGAAATGCATAGGTGTTCCAGTAACTTTTGACCTTCAGTGCATACAACTTCTCTCTTTCTTTCTTTCCTTCTTTCTTTCTTTCTTTCTTTCTTTCTTTCTTTCTTTCTTTCTTTTGGGCGTTCCGTTATTCGGGCATCCCGGCGCTCTGTGCCAAAGCTCTCGAGACGCGAATACAGTCCGATAGAAATCTCCCCGTGTTCGCGGTCGGATAACATTCGCGTCGGACTAATACAATGCCTCGATTGAAAAATCGAGGAATGCACGGAGCCGCGACGTTGTTAACGGCGTAGCGGCGTCGGCCAAATCCGCGCTCGAATCCCGTCGGCACGCGTTTTCCCCCCGCGTGCCTGCAGAGCGCGTCGACTTCGGCGAAAAAAAAAAATTCTCTCGATTCCCCGTGGCTGCCGTCGAGACGAGCTCGCGATGCGAAGAGCGGGCATTTCGGCCTTCGCATTGACAGCCGGAATTCGGGACAGCTCGAGAGCAGGTAATGAGAATGTAGCGAGTACCTTTTTTTTTTGTTTTTGTTTCGATAATGACGGACGGCGTCTGTCGTGACGACCAGATTGGGATTTTTTTTTTTTTTTTTGCACCGATCCGCCGTGCTGTGGGCAACAGGTTAGGAATTTACGGAGCCTGTCAAGCTGCCGCGAGCAGCTCTCACCCCTCCCCCCCCCCCCCCCCCGGCCCCACCCACCCCCGCCAGTTATCTTCCGTACAACTTGCACCAATGTACGGAAGTAAGCTTAAAATCAAACTCTCGCGAAACTGAACTAAAGTTCGCTATAGGAAGCGCAGCAGATTGATTAAGCCTGGCGGAAGTCGCGGTGATCGGCGCAATAAGTTGTGAAAGAATACCGCCGAGGATGACATCGGAAGCGCGGATGTCGCACTTATGAAGAAAGCAGTACTTGTAGAGAAAATTGCGCTACGCGTATTTTCTTTTGTCCTTTGTTTTTTTTCGTCGTCTGCTCCGGTTTGTGCGTTCAACCTTAAAGGTGCATAGCACAGTCTTGGCTGAACAAAGAAAAGGAAGGTTATTTAATCTTCTAATCGACAGATCGAAGCGCAAGTAATGTGGTGAAATGCAGCAGCTATAGAATCACACGCACACAGACAAAAAGAAGAAATACAGACGGTTGGAATTCGTCTTCGCTACGCGCTGTGTATATGCGGTCACGCGGAAGGGCTTCCAGCGCACAAACCGTGACTGCGTGTTTTCCTTGGACTGGAAGACGGAGCCGAGACGTAGTCGCTTTCCTAGTCGGCTCCTGTTACCGGCTGTATGTGAACAATCTCAGAAACCCATCTGTTTTTCGTTTTCATGCTGAAGCCGGAATTTCCTGGAAAGAAATTTTACACGCACACACACACACGCACACACACACACACACACACACACACACACACACACACACACACACAAATCATGTTGATGCTGCCACCTGACCCTTTCATGTCAACTTGCGATATTCGAAACCCACTTGACAAGCGATTTTCGTCATCTGAGAGGACAGTAACGTCCAGATCACATTAGCGTCAATGTTTCACGAGAGCTAACAGCCAACAATATGACCAAACCACTGTCATACATAACTGCCCGCGTCTGACTTTACATCCGGGTTTGATTATATTACGCAGTCGCTTCCGGGTTAGTATAATTGCTACGGGTTGAATTCAGTGTGCGTTATAATGCATAGAGGGGGTCGCACCACTATATATATATATATATATATATATATATATATATATATATATATATATATATATATATATATGATAACGAGAAGAAAGGGATTTTAACCGAGGGGCCCGATTTTTTATTAGTCATATCATAAGAAGCCGACAAGCACTGACGCCAAGGACAACATAGGGGAAATTACTTGTGCCTAATAAATGAAATAAAGAAATGATAAATTAATGGAAGTGAAAATGATTGAAAAAACAACTTGACGCATGTGGGGAACGATCCCACAACCTTCGCATTACGCGTGCGATGCTTTACCAATTTAGCTACCGCGGCGCCGTTTCCCCGTCCACTTTCTTTGGTGGACGGGAAAGCGGCGCCTCTATTATTATATATATTATCATATATATTATTATAATAATCTCTGTAATATATATACACGAGAGAGAAAGGCAGTGCAGGGCGAGCGCTTTCAACGAGGAATGTAGGTTTTGTGGGGAGAAGGCAGACCTTTACCATATGGCACGGGCCCGCCGAAATAATCAGACGCTATAGATGCCGTAAATCAGCCAAAAACTCAGGGGTGCGAGGCAGCTCTGTCCAGCTCAGACCTCGAGAGCCGACAAGAACCCATTCATCGGGAGAGCACAGGCAGCAGCGGCCTTCGCAACAACAGGGGTATACCGACCACGTCAACCCTCCTTTTCTTTCTTTCTTTTAAATAGACGTCAATAAATATTTT
Source organism: Dermacentor variabilis (assembly GCF_050947875.1). Taxonomy (NCBI): domain Eukaryota; kingdom Metazoa; phylum Arthropoda; class Arachnida; order Ixodida; family Ixodidae; genus Dermacentor; species Dermacentor variabilis. Next base: position 74,979,659 of record NC_134576.1, on the reverse strand, counting down.
TCGTCATAATCATATGCCAACTGTCGTTGCAGCGCTGTCGCGACACGTAGTGTATAGGTCTTCTGCTGACGTGATCGTATTCCCCCCCCCCCCCCGAAGAAAAAAAAAAAAAGATCCGTGGCATTTGTATGTGTGCGTGGCCAGCTCGGCGAGCAGTGATGACGACATTATAAATTCCGACTGACCTCCGCATATGCTCTTGCTCTCCTCATTAAGTCGTGGGCTTATGTACTTATTTTTCTTTTCTTCCTATAGACAGATGACTGGAATTCGTCACGGGGAATTCATTTCGTCGTCGGCTGGTTTGCTTCCCTCGTGATTTCCTTTTTTTTTTTTTTCTCACCAGGCGCGCTGTGCACCCTGCGGTGCATGATATTGTGCAAGCGGAACGGGTGACCCCTTGTATTATCGTTCCGTATGCGAACGCAGGAGCTTCTGGTGCGCGAATATTGACGTTCGTGTACAAATCGAGTGTACCGCGCTGCGTTTTGATGCCTACTTTGTTTGCTCTTTTCCCAACGTTAGCTTTAAAGACACTTGTATGACGCGCGCATGGCCGTCTCATATACCGCCCGCGCCGATGTGTGTGTGTGTGTGTGAGTGAGTGAGTGAGTGAGTGAGTGAGTGAGTGAGTGAGTGAGTGAGTGAGTGAGAGAGAGAGAGAGAGAGAGAGAGAGAGAGAGAGAGAGAGAGAGAGAGAGCACATGTTTTAAAAAATCGGTGCATTACTTGAATATGTGTTAACGCCCCAGGAATCGTGATATCCTGGTACCTGATTAAAGTTGTTTACCGGTACACTTTCTAAATTATGTTCATTCTTTTTTGACATATGGCAATTGCGAAATCGAAACCTGGCGCGAAGTCCTGTCGCTTTAGTGAAAAGCGGCAAGACTTAGCATTACGTTTTGGAGATGTAGTACGTCTTGAAAACTTGCTGCGAAGTGCGCCGATTTCGGCTTCTTCAACATGCACACGGACTGCGGTACGCGAACGTTTCCTTTTGCAGTCCGCTGCTGCTTCGAAATGCAGCCGCCGCTGTACGGAATCGAACCGGCGACCTCGTGCTCTGCACGAGAACGCCGTATCCGTGCAGAGGAGACATCCGCGGAGTCCATTCCGCGCGCGCCGCTTCGAAGCGGCAGCCGTGGCCGATTAAGAAGTCGGAGAACCTGTAAATTTATATGGCAGCAAAAGACGGGCGCTCGCGTATGCACTGCGTCACCGATATAACACGTGACCCCTTACAGCTACTCTCGGGGTACACTGGCTCTCAGGGATTAGGTGTACTTAGGGTGCCTCGATGCGCGCGCCCTCTCGGCGGCGGAGGGGATCGAGGCACCCTAGGTTGGATGGATGGATAGGATGGATATTATGAGCGTCCCCTTTGCAACGGGGCGGTGGGTGGCGCCACCAAGCTCTTGCTACTATACTGCCTAATATCCTACCTAGGTTAAACAATGAAAAAAAAAAACAATATGAACTACCACGCCCAATTTTTCTGATCCCCTATTGCGAATTGTGCTTTTGTACGTCTACTCCGAGCTGCACGCCCCCTTACGCCGCTACTCTAATTCGTGGTGCTGCCGTGGAAAGCATACAGATGCTTGCCGTTTGCAAAGCATTGTCACGCCTTCTGCCGAACGTCTCGTTTTAGCTACCCTGGCTGACTGTGCACTAAGCATCCGTGCTTTCACTCGACATGAAGAAACGACGCTCCCATCATTGGACACGTGTCAGCAGCGTTTAGAGAGTTTTGGAAGGCCTCGGACGGCTCGGCGCTGCGCGATACAGCGTGGCGGCGGTGTAGGTGCGGTAGACAGGCAGCACGCGCGTGCGCACTTGACTCCTGTATAAAACAACGAGTCGCGGTAAGCTAAATCTCTCTAGTTTCTCCCTCGCTAAAATTCGCTCAGGGCGGTCTCCGCCCGCGTTCTTGCCCGTGTACGCCGCGTACGTACAGCCATAGAAGCCGTGGCACCGAAATTCGGATTGTTTTAACCAGCATTGGCGTTTTTTTTTCTCTCTATAGTATCCAATAGTGAGACCCCATGTGCCCCTAATTATTTTAGTGCATGCGTTCGTGTGGTAAGCGTATGCCAGTCTGTCACGACTATAGTATAATGGTTCGGGATGCGGCCTGTTGCATGCGTCAGAACGTGGAGCTTCTTTAGATCGTGCAAACACAGGGGTCGAAAGCTTGCTTGCGTGGCCTTCACAAATTGTAGCTACCGCGCAATCACTCATATGTAACGCGAGATGGACATCACGCCGGCGTAAACATCGCATTGGATATACTAGGTGTCTTTTTTTTTTAATTTATAAAAATTAAAAAAAAAGACGAAGAAATCGCATGTTGCAGATAGCCCAATTCTGACCCTTGAGCTGGATTTGTTCGCGCAGGCGGGCACTATTTATTTGCACAATAAATCGACGCCCAATATTGTCTAGTTAACGAAATTTGGCTAGTCAGCTTTTATCGAATTACTTTTTAGGAACATAATGAAATTTACTAATCGAAGCCATTGACTTCGTATAAAGTTGAGTTGTAGCTTATAAGACGGGCGAGGCGAATATTCTTTTTCTCTCGTAGTTGCGAGTGCGTGGCCGTGGCACGTACAAATGCGGTTATACGCGAGTCCTCACGGTATCTTCTTAATTGCCTGTCCAAACGATGTGCGCGCGTGGTGGAGATTCATTTATAGACGCAGTGATTTTCTTTGCGCAGGTACTTCAGCGATAAACTGGCACTCCTCTGGCTGATGCTACTTTTTTTTTTTTTTATAAGCTCACGCCGAAGCCTTATTTAGTACTTCGCTCGTATCGCAATCTGGGTTGGGCGTCTTCGTCATCGTAAGACAATTACTTCCGCTGCGTAGGTGATGGTCTCGATCCGCATTTAGCGGATTCCGACATAGAAAGCTCGTCTGCTCGCTTGTACGCCGATTCACTCCCAACCTTTCCTTGGTTGTACGATATATTAGGATATACCCGCCGTGGTTGCTCAGTAGCTATGGTGTTGGGCTGCTGAGCACGAGGTCGCGGGATCGAATCCCGGCCACGGCGGCCGCATTTCGATGGGGGCGAAATGCGAAAACACCCGTGTGCTTAGATTTAGGTGCACGTTAAAGAACCCCAGGTGGTCAAAATTTCCGGAGTCCTCCACTACGGCGTGCCTCATAATCAGAAAGTGGTTTTGGCACGTAAAACCCCAAATATTATTATAATATTATATTAGATATATTAGGATATAGCTAGACTGACGTTATATTGTGTCTGTGTGCGTGCTTGCGTGTGTGTTTAAAGTGAACTCGATACACTACTCCGAGGAGTGCTCCCGGTTTATTTTTTACTTTTCTATTTTTATTAACGCGCGTCAGCTTCAGTATCATAATCGCTCCACCATCATTTTCTTCTTGTCTTAACCACGCAACCGTTGAAGGTCCAGGCCTAACAGAATAACTCAAACCGACTTCTCGGTTTTTTTCCTTCGAAACAGCTATACACTATACCATATATGCGAAATCTGCATGTATAACAGACACAAGAATAAAGAGAGAAATAGTAGGCACATGAAATGCGATTTCTGACCGTCCACACATATAGTGGGTGTAGACCACTGATCCTGAGGTAATCGTGATCATCGCCATCGCCGCCGCCAAGTCGGAGTCGACTTGGCGACTGCAGTAGCGTTGAACTTAATTTTGCGCGACATCTTGCGTGTGTATGTATTACGCATCCAAGATATCGCGTAGAATGAAGAATTAAGATTTCGCACTGTACAGTGGCGCTGCCTCTTAACTGCAGTGAACGATCTTCGGTTTGGAAAAGAAAAAAAAAAAAGAAGAAAAGAAAAGCGTGTGCATCGACGATGAATGTCACCGTAAGCAAATAGCCGAACGCTTCTAGTAAGCTATTCGCTTTTTTAAAGCAGTGATGGGATTGAAGGCGTAATATTTGTTTCGGTGAAGACATTTAGATAGCTCGAGGGCTCGAATCCCGGCCACGGCGGCCGCATTTCTATGGGGGCGAAATGCAAAAACACCCGTGTACTGGGGTTAGGTGCACGTTGGGCTATGGTTCGAAACGTTAAGCAGTGCCCCAGTGCTGCTAAATAATAACAACGCTTAGGCTGTGCGATTCCTTAAAAAAAAAAAAGCATGCCATCATATTCCAAAAAATTGTTTATATACTACTCGACACATTTGAGTAAAACCACAAGGTAAAAGCAGGAGCCAACGTTTCGACAAATGGACTTGTCTTTTTCAAGAAAAAGACAAGTCCACTTGTAGAAACGCTGGCTCCCGCTTTTACCTTGTTCTCGTTTTGCTCATCGTCTTGAATTTCCATCTGCCGCCTTTCCCGTGTTTTCCCTTGACACATTTGGGTGTCTGGCTTTTTGAACTTACAAGTCTTTATCGCTCACTCTTCGCTGGTACGAGAGATGGGGTAAGCGTGTGGCACCATTTAGAGTTACTGCATATACGGAGCCTCTTCTGCAACGTCATTAACTTGCAATTAGACCAGTGCAGAAAAGCGCAGGAGCGACGTAGAATCCGGGGTGAAGCTATCAGTCTTACCGGCTCTTGATATTTCTCAAGGCTATGGTGCGACGCAGAAGGGAAACCCAAAACCTGAATCGCATTATTTCCAAATGCACTTGTAGACTGTGCGGAAAATGAAACTGTTCATAAACTCGTGGCGTACTTGAAGGCCGGCGTGGTAGGTTACTCTAGGGTGCCTCGATGCCACGGCGCTGACATCAAGGCACCCTATGGTAGATAGATACACTGCGCCCTTTACCATCGAACCATGAGAGCCCGGCTTTGTGAAAGGAAGGAAATCAACTTTATTCTAGGTCCTGCAGGCCACGAGAGCTTTGGGCTCTCATGGAGTGGGCGTCTCCCACGACGGAACCGGGAGGTTGAGTTTTGTGTTGTTAATATCTGTGACGTCACAGGGAACTCGCGCGGGAATTTCGAGTCGACGTCGACAGCCGCTCGTTTCGCGCTCGATCCGTCGGTTTCAGCCGCACCATATGCTCATTGCGTTTCTGCAGTGTGGTCTCCTAGCCCGGTGCAACGTGGCGATTCTTTTTCTGACGATTCTGTCCCAACTGCTCCTGGGAACGTTGAAGCTCAACAAAGAATAGAATTGAAACAATATATTTACACTATTTCGGCCCTATGAGTATAGTTCCTGTTTCGTACGCGCAGCCTGTCACCGTAGCTCAGTGCGTTAATAATATATTGCAGTGTCGACCTTAAACAGTCGACGGTCAAAGTAATGTGCTGAAAAAAAAAAAGAAAAAGCAGGCGTAAGAAACTGGACTACATATATGCGGATTCGCAGAAAATAACGTGGGATTTCGTGGTTGCAGGCAGCGCAAGGTGACGCCATAGAGGGTCCCACACATCCATCCGTCCATTGGGCGGCCACCTGCTGACTGCCCGTTCGACAATAACCTCGTTTCGCGGCTGCGCATCAGGTTGTCGGCATACTGTCCAGCCCGTTAGTGAGTGTCGCCGTACGTTCCGGATTCCCGAGTCTCGAGTCGCAGGGGCGACAGGTTCGTTCTTGGGCATGCCCTCCTCTACTCTCCCGGCGCGCGTAATCCAAGCGAGGCGCTTACGCCGTTAGTGTGCGCGCCCCACATACAGCGAGTGCATGGGTACAAAGGAAGACGAAGCGTTCCGTCATGTCTAAAGGTGAGAGCGGGCTGCGATCTTTCGCGACCAGGGCCACCCGACTGACCGCCTCTGTTTTGCCCCTTTTCCCATCCGGCCTTGACAGGAGAGAAGAAAGGTACGGCCCGTCGGGGGGGATCCCGTCGCCGCGGTGGCGGGACACGAGTCCCGCCCCATATACGCGCGCTTCGTAGCTGACCGCCTGTCTTTTTTCTGTCTTTTTTTTTTCTCGTCGTCCACGACAGGGAAAAAACGTAAGCACCGACGTTCCCAACTTCTCTCTATCGCTTCCGCGTGCTCGTGATGACGCGCGCTGCCTCGCCCTGTAAGTATGCGCCGGTCGAAGACGTGGCCGTCGTCGTCCCGACAGCGGCTTCGATCCTTTGCCGTTTCCTTCGGCGCGCAAGTCCCGTGTCTGTTCCGGGCCTCCACCGCGCCGGCGCGCAACTCCACGTGGGGGCGCCGCTGTCGCAAGCTCCGTGACATCGGCGGAAGTCGCTGTGCGTGACGACGCCACTGCGTAACCTGGAGGGTGGGAGTAGCGCCTGCGGGCGACTCCCACTGTGGCGGGAAAGAAAGTTGGGCGAGTTTCGTACGCCGGCGTGATTGACAGTTACTGCTGTGCGGGTTGCGTGTGTGTGCAAGGTGCGGAGTCCTTGTGTTCTTGTGTGCGCCCTAGGTGTGTAAACTGTCCTGTTGCTAGTTGGTTAGCTCCGGGTACAAGGTGAAACTTGTATGTGAAGCAGACGAGCTTGTTTGGCTGTGACAAGCCATGGAACTGTTATGCTATGTTCACCGTGATGCGCTGTGATTTGTCTTTGTCCTTGACAGGAAAATTTTGTTCTCAGTAGCAGAAAAAAACTTTATGCTTTATTGCAAGCACATGCATGCATCTTTAGAGTTGAAATTCTATGGAGATTTGTGCTTGCTCACATCGTACGGAAACTGCATTTGTAAATTAGTTCAAAAATATGACCAACCTCGAAAATATTAAACTGATGTGTCTTACGTTGAGCCACTTTCCTCACTTTTCTTTACCATAGACATAACATGTACATTCTTCTTTAGTTATGACCACCATTACTTGCATCAACTTAGGTTGGTATAAAAGGACACAAATGTGTGCTGAAAAATATGTTCGTGAAGCTTTGCTGGCATTCTCTCACTGCATATTACAGCAACTTCTCATGGCCCTTACTGCTGTAAGGATATCTGAATATGACACTGCTGTAATAACTTCAAAATTTGATGCATGTGCATTGGAAGAGCAATAAGGAAATTGAGCAAAGGGGAGCGTCAAATTTTACTAATTTTAGGATGCTGCATGTTGCCGAGTGGTGCTGTCCTTGCATGTAATTCTCATATGTCCCCCCCTCTCTCTCACTTTTCAGAGCCACCCAGCCGGTTTTCAAGGCGCAAGTCTGGTGAGTTGCGGCTTTTTTCATACGTCATAAAATACTAATGTGGCTGCATGGCAGTTGGGCCATGCGTAGGGATGCTGCTTTTGGTGCTGGCCTGGCAATGTTACTTGCACCAAAAGTTTCTTTGAAATGCAGCGCAATACACAAAAACATAGTACAGAAGTTAGGTCAACTTGCAGCCTACCTATATTTGGAAAGATTGGATGCACTTTGTAGATGATCACAAGGAAGAAGAAGGGACAGGTGCAAACTAACAACTGAGGTTTATTTGAGGGAAACACATAAATATCAGTTCATGCCAGCGCAGGTGCATTAGGGTATCAGTAGCAGATAAGAGGAGAAAAAACACAAAATCAGAAAAAACCAATGGCGTGGCTGAGCTAATCACATTTTCTAGGAAACATGCCTCCCTATTGTAAAGTATGATAGATGTGTTACTGATGCATGCTTGTCCCTTCTTTTTTATATAATATGCCTCTAGAAGTAGAAACCAGCCACGCCATTGGTTTCTTCTGATATTGTGTTTTTTCTCCTCTTACCTGCTGCTGATACCCTGATGCGCCTGCGCTGGCACGAACTAATATTTAAGTGTTTCCGTCGAATAAACCTCAGTTGTTAGTTTGTGCCTGTCCTGTCTTCTTCCTTGTGATCGTCTACAAAGCGCATCCAATCTTTCCAAATACAATGAACCAACTTGCCCAACAACGCATTCTGCCAACCTACCTATGTTGTGAAATTAAAGGGACTGACAGCCAATTTTTATGGCACCAACTTCTTTTAGTGCAATGGAAAGCTTAGTAGTCAGAGTGTCTAATCATCAAGTGCTAATGTGGGAAACGCGGTGGAACATTTTTTATCTGAATTTTTCTATCTGCAGTGAAGATATAGTCGTTCACTGAAAGCATGCTGAAAACGGTGATAGGTGAGTGTGATAGTGATGATATGCTGGGATTAGTGGGAGGAAGACAACAAGCGTGGCTGCAACTGTAACAAAGTATGATTTCGTTCATCGAGTCGATGTTCCTGCGATTCATGTTTTCCGAATTGTTAAATTATTTCTGCAATAATAGCTACTTGTTTTCAGGGTTTGCTGTCTAACTGATCTGGTATTTAACCAGTCAAAACAAAACCAATTGGATTGAAAATGAAATGACGTCTTTACACGTGATACGGAGTTCAGGGTGTTGCCATAGGCATGCGTGTGTTTTGGTTTCCAAAGCATAGAATAGTGTACAAGTGTCTAATAATACACCAACTCCAATTTTAAGCAATAATTAGGCTGTACTTAATAACAGTTGACTTATGTACAGTAATCTCATAGAATACATCTGAAGTACCAAGATTTTACCTCCAGCTCTTGCCACTTACCAGTTTTTGAGACTTTCTTTGTCAATTAAAAATTATAATTCCTACTAAATTACCAACAGCATGCTGGATTCTATCACTATAAATTATGGTAATTTAATTTCCATCATTGTCTGACAACACACTCTGGCCAGTTCTCAGTCCTTTTAGGAATGTAAGCGCTACCAGATGCTTATCAAATGTGCCAAAAACCTTCGTGACCTTTCATGTCTATGAATGATTCCAATATATTGACTTCCTTTCAGTTCCATTGCACAATGTGAAGCTCTCACTAACAGTTAGCTTAATAAAAATGGCATTGTCATTGTAATATTGCTCTTTGTTGTCTACTGGTTCTGGTAACTTGGTGCTGCTATTACTGTGTGGCATACCACCTGTGTACAACACCAGTTTTCTGGTGCAGTCTAACCTCATTCTAACGTGCATGGACATAACAGTTTCCAAATATAATGCAGTTAACCTAAAATGTTTCTTGGCAATATTTGCATGTAACAAATACAGGGGGGGTCGGTTGGTATTCTGTAAGTATCTACAGAGTGGATTGTCCATTTCAAACATGCACTGACTGGCTAGAGTTTGAGAGCCGATGGTGACGATTGGCACCTGCTCTGCTGGCTTCGAGTTCTATCCAATCAGTGCATGCCTAAATGGCCCCAGGTTTGTAACTAATATTGGACGTAAAGAAATTAGTTTTGTGATGGATGCGGCTTCATTATAACGAGGTTCATCTGCGCATATTTATCTGCACACGTCAGCAAGCACCTCGGCTTCAAGTTAGTGCTTGCATATCTGCCTACGTGCTTTGCACAGCCGTGAGCACTGAAAGTATAATGCGTGGGAATTCTATAGAAATGCCTGGCAAGGATGGAAAATTGCCAGAGTATGTTGCTGCAGAGTTTTGCAGTGAGATGAAAATGTTATTGGTGTTTTCGGAAGACAACCTAATTGATTGAAGTGGAACTGTTGGCTTTACTGGAAAGTACACATAGTGACTTCTTCGCTTGAGTGATGATGTGTGATTATGCGCCAAGCCCGCGATGCTGAGGTTTCTCTTAATGTGCTTGCAGTGTTTGCCGAGCACTATGATCCGGCCGAGGATGATGACGATGAGGGCGCCAAGGTGAGTTAAGTGAATTGTGAACATCTGGGCAATGTCTCATGTGATCAGTGATAATGGGAAACATTGCGACACATGAAGTGGAAAGCATAATACATTGTATTACAGCTGAGTTTCATTTGGCAGTTTAGGTGAAGGCATGGAGCAGATGACATCATAAGAGGAGACGTGGCAAAAAAGAAAAAAGAAAAATGCTCTGCAGTCAGATATCATTCTGAGTCAACATACTGAAGCTCATAAACTTACTGACAAAGTAATTTCTTCCCAGATCACACATTTTCAGCATTTATTTATAAAAACAAAATTTTCATTGTTTGAGCTCTGCGTTTGAATGTAACTGCATATCTTTATTTTGGAACATGGTGGCACATATCACTTTGCGTTATGCCATGTATACATTTGGTTCTTTAAGTACATGCAGAGTGTTCATTTATTGTCACATTTATACTCTTTCCTACCTGAGCTGTCTACATTGGAAGGGGTGTTTAAAGGAATACTAAAGGCAAATATTAAGTAAAGGTAAAGTGATACGTCAGTACTTAAAAACGTCTCTAAGGCTTCAATACTCTAATACAGAGCTTTAGTAAGTGAGAAATTGAGGTGAACTTAGGACATGATTTGAGGCTGTACCAGGACTTTCTATTTCTAGCCCCATGATGTAGCAACTCCTGATGATAAATCTGTCACAAGTATTCAACCACTGATAATAAAAGGATCGTTTCATTGCATTGTAAGGCAGGAGAAAATGCTACTTGTCCTGTTATATTAAATTCTTAGAAAAAGGAATTCATCTAGTTATTGTTAACGATGACGCAGCAGGGGGTCAAAAGACTCATTTTTTGCTCGACCCCTCACTGCCTGCATCCTCATTTTGGTAGTCTGTATTGCGTAGTGCTGCACCTATTTCGCCACCTTGCGAAGCTCATTCTAGAGAGTCAACCACATGCACGCAATATTCAAGTGACACGACAGACCTGACGCACCTCGACATGGGGGCAACATTGCGAAAAAAGTAGCGACAAACATGCATTTGTTGTCTGAATACATATAATCGTATGTCCATAAAAAAAAATCGAGAACCTGCAGCGAGGCCAACATTTTAATCGGAGGGTACTAGATATAGCTTCAATATAATTTTAATTTAACATTTGGGGTTTTACGTGCCAAAACCACTTTCTGATTATGAGGCACGCCGTAGTGGAGGACTCCGGAAATTTTGACCACCTGGGGTTCTTTAACGTGCACCTAAATCTAAGCACACGGGTGTTTTTGCATTTTGCCCCCATCGAAATGCGGCCGCCGTGGCCGGGATTCGATCCCGCGACCTCGTGCTCAGCAGCCCAACACCATAGCCACTGAGCAACCACGGCGGGTAGTTTCAATATGACGTCATTGCCAGTGAAAGTGCATCGCATGTCGACAGTGGCAAATGCTGTGGCGCCATCTGATGGCTAAAAATCAAAACGCTTTCGGGACTCCATGACCTCAGAGATTGTGCGTGTGTAAGTAATCTGAGATACCTTGTACTTGGTGCGAGATGAGACAAAGTGCAGGTACACTTTACCATTTATTTCTTGCTGTAACGGAGGAGAGAAAGTAGCAAGAATGAATTTGGATCGAAAAAGACGCACTGGTTTCTGTAATGTTGTTACTTATCACGAGGTAATGGGTGCGCCACTGTGTGAGCTTCTGGGCAACAAGCGAATTTTGCTAGAAGTAGCAAATGCCACATCCATATGATGTCTTGGGATGCTCTGTCGGCTGTGTCAATGCTCGGTTTTTGGCCAAGCTGTCATGTTTATGGAAAAGAAAAACAAAAATGCAGTGCTGGCTCTCGGGTGCCGTTTTACTCACCAATGCCAGCAAAGGCCGGTGATAGTGCATGCAGCGTTACACCTCCGCACTCGTGGCAGATGACTTGAATTGCGCGAGAGGAATGTCAATCCTTCAGATCCTTAAACTGAGCGTGTGTTTACTTGGCACATGACAAACGATGTGAGATTTTCAGGGTTGTATTTTAACAGTCCACTTTGACATAATATTTGTCTTTAGTGTCCCAGGCTATCTCAAAATGCATAGGAATGGAGGAGTTGAGATATTTGAGTGATTTCTTTGGCGTGACTAGACTCAGAATGGCAACTGTATAAACTGCTCACGCTGTTCCACTTAAGCAACTGTTTAACAAAATTAGCTTAACAATTTAATTAGGGCAGCTACACAGTGTCTTGCTACATTAAATTTCTGCCATGTCTTCTGTGCAACTACTTCCTTCATAACTACTTTCATATTTGAAGAGAATAATTCTGTTAAGGGCTGCTTCTTGTTCAAAAAAGACTTGTGCGTTCAAGTTACATTGAAGGGGCTTCTGCGCTGTTCGGGACAGTTTCATTGAACAAATGTGTGGTTGTGATTGTTTTAGTGATCTGCATACTGGGGAATGCATAAATTTAAATGAAAGGTTATTCAGCGTGCCTTCCAGTATCTATGGCAAGTCTTCTTGGTCATCACTGATGATGCCGTGTGTCAGTGAGCGACGGTCTTTGGGACAGTGTTTGCGTGGCTTGCACTGCAGCTGATAATTATTTACTTCGATCAATAAATTCTGTTCATTCATTCATTCATTCGGTCTTTTGTTAACAAAGGCTATGACAAATTTTGTTTTGTTGAAGGGGGAGCTAGGTTTACCTACCCTTCTCGCAACACCATTAATTGCAGCACCTGACCCTCACCATGCCTTGTTGTGCAAGGCAGTCTAGACCAGAAGTGAGGTCAAACAAGCTAGGTGATACCAGGAGGTACAGCTGTTCATTCTCCAGTTTGTCAGTGCAGAAGGTCACACAGCTTGTCTGCCTGAATTTATTTGTTTGTTGTTATCTTATCAACCACATTTTCCACTGTACCTTGTTTTCTTATGACATCTGAAGTGCATCCTGTACATTCTGATTAATGCTTTCACATGATAGCATTTCAGTTGATACCTCGCTATCTCCTTCTGTCTTTTTTTTTAAACTAAAGGTATGACAGAAATTTGTTTTGATGAAGAGGGTGGTTTACCTCCCTTTCATGCAATGCCATTAATTGCACCTCCTGCTTGTCACCATGCCTTGTTTTGCAAGGCAGTCTAGACCAGAAGGGAGGTCAAATAATGTGGGTGATACCAGGAGATACGGCTGTTCATTCTCCAGTTTGTCAGTGCAGAAGGTCACACAGATTGTCTGCCTGAATTTATTTATTTGTTGTTACATTATCAACCACATTTTCCATTGTACCTTGTTTTCTTATGACATCTGAAGTGCATCCACTACTTTTTGATTAATGCTTTCATGTGATAGCATTTCACCTGGGATCCCACTGTCAGTGCATTTTGACTTTGTTGTGCTGTAGATACGTGGTGTTCAGGTTCTCGCTTTTTTTTTTTGCCTGCATTCTTATGTCAGTACTGCAGTTGGTGACTACTCTTAAGTTTTCTTCATATTGTGGTGTCACGTTGTTCTTGTAGTTCTCTTTTTTCTGCCTGTAATTGGCAGAAAGCTTAAAGGTAGAAGTTCTGTAGATATTTAGAAGTACTATGTTGACTGGTGCTGTAAAAGTGGAACAACGTGGTTCTGAATCGAATAAGGTGTAACAGTTTCCGTGGTGCACTGCTCACATTTTATCCAGGTGGTGCATCCAAAATCTGATGTGCAGCGCGAAAAACTCGGCGAGGCAGTCAAGAACATCCTGCTGTTCAAGTCCTTGGACGTGGTCAGTACATCTTTCAGCTCTCTCACAGATGTGTCTAGGCAACTTTATGTCTTTCTTTCTTTTCTTTTTTTCTGTTACCCACTTACTCGACCAACTCTTTTTAATTAAAAACCCTTGCTACCCTCGGCATTGGCCCAGCATGCTGCCTATAGTTGCAGTTCATCAATAAACACTGAGCACAGTTTATTAACTTCCTCCTCCCCCTCTTTCTCATCATCATCTTTTACGTTCACACTGCAGGATGACTAAGGCCTATCGCAACAATCTCTAACTACCGCTGTCTTATGTCTGCTAACTTCATCCTATGCCTGCAAGTTTCATCGTCTCTATCAGATCACTTAATTCCCTGCAGTCCTAAACTGCATATGCTCCTTGTTTGTAACCATTTTGTAACACTTCACAGGCTTTGGGCTACCTGTTCTATGTGTTGCATGATCTGCTTAACTCCTATTCCTCTTAATCTGAACTGTAATATCAACTATGCCCCTCTGTTCTCTGGTACTCATGGCTGTCTTCCAATCTCTTAAGTAATGCATTTCATTTTCCTTTCCATCGCTTGCTATGTGATCCCTAGTTCCTTCTTAAAATTTTCTTGTTATCCTTCAACTTTCAGTCCAACAGTGTAGTACTGGTACATTGCAATGATTGTCCACTTTTCTTATCTCTAAAAGCAGTAAGCTTTGGTGCGTGACTTTAGAGTGTCTTCTGAATGTATCCCCATGCATTCTGATTATTGTGTAGATTTCCTCCAGGACACAGTAATGAGTCGCTATTCCCCTTACAAATTTTACGTTTAACCCTTTAATAAGTGCCATGTCTTAGTTGATCACATTTTTTTTTTGCAAGAGGTGCTGAGGATGAAGCTGGCTCGTTGACCTGTTTGGGTGCCCTTTCAAAGTGCCAGTAGCGAGCTGGGCTCATTACCAACACTGTTCCCTTTTTAGCCGTTGGAGGGCCTAATGAGTCTGTTCATCCGGCAAAAGGGACGGCTTTCAGTCATGTGTTACCGCATTCATCATGAAAGCACAAACTTCAATTGATTGAGTCATCAAGCGACGAAGATTTGCTTCTCCATAAAAGCTTGACCGTGATGGTAGTGTTCTCAGTTTTCAGGAACGTGCCTCTAAAATTAACCTGGTAATGTCTAGGGCATGCTACAGAACTTCCATCAGCTCTGAAATGTCTAGTCAATGTACATGGTTTTCATCATTGGGTATTAGTTGTCCTTACTACCCACATGTTCTGTATATTTCGAATCTGCAAAGAATTCACTATCCTGATGTGCACTAAAAAAAAATTGCTTAACATTCTTTTCTTGTTAATTTTTTTTGCTGGCAGTTACAGGTTCAACACAAATTTATGTGCGATCAGTCGCATCAGTTCCCGAAGGGATGTGCTGCCAATGTGTGTTTTATACACTCAACACCTACACACAGAGGGATTCATGATATAATAAACAAGATGTCAAAACACATCAGTATTCCCATCGGGCGCTATGTGCACAACTGTGTACGCAAAGCTAGTGCATCAAAACCAAAAGTACTGATTAAAATTACATTTAAAATGTGTCACAAACATCTTGAAGCATTTATGATTTGACCTGTGCTACAAATTTGAATAACATTTGTAAAGTGTTCTAATAAACTGAAGTGGAAGGTAGACGAATAGATGTTTGCCTTTAGTATCAGTTTGTCTTCATGTAGTAGGTTCCCCCCTTCTGTCATGGTGGTCACAATATTTTCCATCGGGCATATATTTCAAGTGTCTCGGTCGGTGATTTCTAAGTATGCTAGACATAAAATAGTTGTTATTCTCATATCTGATGTTTTTGTTAAGAGTTCTCGCTTAGAGTCCACATTCTGTAAATGTGACAAAGCCACTGAAGAATTGGTAATTCCTAGTTTGCTCTGCAACTGTGTGGTTTTCGAGATTCTGAAGGTACAAGAAATGTGATCAAAGTAAATTTTCAATGGATAGAACTGGCACCTAAAGAAGGTATAGCTTGGCTCTCTGCAGCACATTCCTTTACCAAATGGTTAATTTAATTTCGAATACCTTTAATGCAGCTCGGACATGAAGGAAGGCAATGGATGTGTGTCTAAATGAATCAACAAACATGTTAAATGAGTGATGTGAACATTTTTGGTAGTTTGTAATTTTGATTCAAGTCTTGCTTTAACATTACTTTTTCTTACTTTGCAGGCTCAGATGCAGGAGGTCATAGATGCCATGTTTGAGCGGAAGGTAAGTGGATTTCTTGCTCCAGCAAGCACACATTCATATGTTGTTGTGATTTATCGCAGGGATCAAGGGAAATGAAATCGATCTGATTAACGGTGAAGCAGGGGGAGCGCGAGCATCAACAGCAGTCTCTGTTTTCGTCTTTTGCTGGTGTTCGTATATACTGTCGACTCTCGTTACAATGCACGCTGATAATCCGTCAAAAAATGTTCGTTTTATCCAAAATTTGTAATATCTGAAATAACTCACTTCCCAAACTTTCGTCGCGATGTCTAACAACATTATTGCAAAAAGTGAGGGATGAACTTCTAAAGTAAAAACAAACAAAAACAGCCACAGTTTGGGCGAACGATTGCATAGGCTCTGAAAAGGCAAGCTCCACAGAGAATTGTGCCACTTCCCTGCAAACAAACTGCTGTATTTGCTGCAGTAGGGTAGTGTAGTCACCAGAAACATCACCAATGGCGAAAAACGAAATGCTGGTTTTGTCAAAGATAGAGCACCGCTTGGAAATGCGTTGTTTCCACAGCTCGTCGAAACTTTGGCAGAACTGAATGACATTGGCGACCGTATGGGGGATATTGAAATGAGCGTGTGGAAGACATCGTCCTCAGTCCCCCCTTCACTATGCCTGATTTTGTCAGCTTTTGACATAGCAGGGTTGTTGTGGTGGCAGAGGTCAATGACATCTTCATTATACATGTTAAAGGTATCGCCCTATTGCTGGGTGCGACCATGCAAGCTCTGTTCTGCACGGAGCTTGCGCACAGCAGGTTGGCCGAATACTTCTGCAAAGCCGACCAGTTGGCAATGTCAACTTCGTGTTTGTGAAACCAAAGATGGGTTACATCGCTCAAGTAGAATATGACATTGTTTAGTTTGGCAGCGTCATCCCACTTGTGTACACTCACTCGTTCATAGGTCGTAGGAGGACAGCCAGTCCTCTACATCATAGTCGTCGGTGCCGCTGAACAGGGTCACATTGTCTGGGAACTTGGTGACGCGTCGTCAGACAAAGTAAAGGCCGGAGGTACAGTCCAAGTACGGACTTCCAGGATGAAGAGGGAAACCAGCAACTCTATCAAATGCGAGCACACGTTTATATGTACAGTCACCGACCGATCTTCCGGACCTCGCTTGGACCGAAAAATAGTTAGAAAAATCAAACAGTTCAAAAAACTCTTTCAGCTAAAAAAATAACATTTATTAGGCCTAGAACAGGTTAAAAAAAATCTCTAATAATGCCCTGCCTCATACAACGCTTGGAAGCGATCAGATTTGCTTGAGTTTGCTCAAGAGTGGCGTCGTCTCCGTATACAGTCTGAGAAAAGCGTCACCAGGTTGGTGATCTCAGCTCTCCATTGCCGGAGATCGCCATGGAGCTCGAAGAAACTAGTCACGTTTCTTCGCACTACTTGGCTCTTGCCAAGGCACACGAGGTGGTGCCAATCACACAAATGTGAAGCCACACAAACACACAGAAAGATGCGACGTCCTCTCTGAGAGACACCGGCTCTGTGGACGGAACATGTGCACATAGCAACCAATACTTCAATATAAATAAATAAATAAATAAATAAATAAAAATGAATGCCACAGTAAGGGGTCATGACAATAGTGATGACCAAAAGAAGAAATAATCAAGAAAAAGTGCTGTCTTCTAGAGCATTTTGTCAGCCAAGGAAGAGCAAGCATGGTCTCAGAGACTGGCAGACGTCGCACGCTCTCTATTGAAAGTGTGCGCATCCCAATTTTGGAGGCTATAGAGCGGGCCACTGGAAGCCAAGCCTGGCCAAGCTAATGAAAAATCCAAATTGACGGCTCCCAAGACCGGGTAGCGCACTCGGAACGGGCAAGTTAGTCCAGAAAATCGAACTTTAGGGCCTAAATTCGTCCGAAAAATGGTTGCGAAAATGCTTTAGCTCTTTGGGAACCCTGACGGTGCATTTATACTGATGTACTGATGGCACATGCTTGCAACTTATGTCAGCAGTATTTGCCATCACCTTGCTCACTGTGTTTACATTAATGCGACAGAAGCGCAATGCAGGTCATGTAAACAACGTTATTTGCTTAAAAGGCAAATAGCATCACATGTGCAAAACAGGGGTAGCTTGAGGTGAAAAATGCTTATGTCAGCGGCACATGTAAGCAGGAGCATATCGTATCAGGGATGATGGGAATGCATTTGTTGCGAGATGACAACTGGCCAGACAATTTGCAGCCGCTGCTGCCACACTGTAGAACATCAAAAGAAACATGGCGGCTGGTAGAGCTGGGCAAGCACAATTTTCTTTTAGTCATGAGTATGTTGAGGGCATTTGACTAGTGTCTTCTTTAGCAATAATAAATTAGGTGAACCTCAGCAAGATCCTTCATTATTAGTGTAATCTTAGCCAGGTTCACTTTGAGAAGATAGAAGCCAAGTGCTCAGCTGACGCTGGTCATAGCAACAGTTGCATATCCGCTGCGAAATTACGTTTCTGCAAAATAAACAGCACTTAAGTTTGCCCATGCGGACAAATGAAGGAGAACCTGATGGAATGTTGCTGATGCCCCGCAGGTACTTTTGCTACATTTCACAACTCAACAACAAAAACAGGTTCGTCTCAAGTGAAAGCACTAACTTTCAAGTGTAGGTGACTGTAGGTGTCGTCACGTCAGCTTGCTGGGCAGCAAAAGGCGCATTCATGTAACCGGGGATGTATGGGTAATATGCCATGTGATAAGAGAATGCAATGTGCCTCTACTGTATCGATGTAACTGTGGCTACTGCTGTGCATAGGGATGAGGCTTGTAGCCTTGAGCTTTATTAAAGGTTACTGGAGCTGGTTTTGTTTGCTCAGATGCTGTGGCGCATTTCGAGAGGTCATTTCCATGTAGTTGTGAAATAGCTCGAAGAAGGTTGCAAACGGATGCTAAAGCCAGTCTTGTTATACAGTTAATCCTCAACATAATAATGTCAATGAGATCAGCAATTTGATCCGATATATTGAAATTTTGCTATATTGAAATTCAGCTATTTATGCAAATAAGTACAGTCACCAATAGATTTTTCTTATACAGAAGGGGCCATAAAATTTTTTGAATTAGCTGGCAATCGGAAAAGGCAAACATGGATGAGAAACAAAATCATTTTGTGGAATCTGAGAGTCTGCGACGAAAGATAGTTTCGTGCCATGTCGATGATGTCTCCACATTCGTAGCACAAAGCGAAGGCAGCTGCGCTGTTGTGTCCACTACGGCCCGCAGTTCGTAGCGCGGTACAATAGCGGGGCGACACTGTTATGAAAATTGCTGGCGGCGTGGAGCGAATGCTTCGCCTGCTTCTCTGACACTCAAGATTGTGCAACCTCCAGTACCAGACACGCGGGAAGGCAGTGAAAATAATGCCCCGCCATCTTGGCACACCCACTATTTGCAGATGTTGCAGATGGCCTCTAAAACGGGGTGCATGGTCTGCACATGTGTGCTAGCAGCCATGCGCTGCCATGACCGCACTAGAAAGAGACGCGCACCAACCCTGCCCCCCACTTCCCCGCCTCCCCTCAGGTGCGCTTGATCGCGTTACTGCAAGTTCACTCTCCTCCCCCTTTTCCCAATGCTCGCACGAGAAGGCTAGGCTCATCAACCCGCCGTCCTTCTCGGCTCGCCCTCGCACCCAAAGCATACAGCATAGGGGGTGCGACAGGATCTTGTTGCACTTGGACTTCATACGAAACGTGATGGTTCTCCCCCGGCAGTCTCTCTTAGTTGTGCGATTTCAGAGGTGCATTCGCGAGAATGCAAGCGACTGCTTGTAATTCAGCCACTTGACCATCTGCATCCGCAGAAGTTTCCATTTATTTTCTTTGTATTTTATCATGGCAGCAGTGAAAGTTCATTATATAGAAGTCCTTTTATCATCACACTTTGTTATATTGAGGTTCTAAATAGATGGTGTTTTGTCGCCAAACGTTATAAAAAGTTAAATACTTGGTCACAGAGAGAGTTTCGTGACATTGAAGTTTGCGATATCAAGGTTTATTTGTATATAGGTTTGCATTGACCTCATTGTGTCTGCCATCTTGGGTCACTATCACATTAAGAAGCTGCGTAAGCAAGAAACTTGAAAGCACAACATGTGCATTTTGTGTCGAGTGACAAATATAATCCAGTGAAAAATGGTCGTTATCAAAAAGCAAAACAATGATATGGTGCACTGACATCACAGTGGCTTCTATGTTTGATGCTAGCACGGTGACCAGCGTTGCCATTTTAGTAATCTTGCCACTAGATTTAGCAACCTCTTGTCTTGTGACATGAAAGAACAATTTTGTGACATTTTAGCAACCTTGAAGTTCAGAAAGTTGCTTCCAAAAGGACTTTCTAGAGCACATTTTATTATAAAAAAAAACTAAAGTAGGCAGCTAAAACTGGCTGTAGGGAATACTTTACGCAATTTCCATTGCCATGTTAACGTGCCGAAGTACTTGCCACACAATGAAGTTCTTTTGTGAGTGCCAAACACTAGAAAACTTGCAGACATAACCCGAGCGAAGTGCGTTTTCCTGCTGGAAAAGCTGTTTTATATGTTCTCTTTCGAGCTGCACTGTATTTTTCGCCTTACCATCTCAACCTAAGCGTAGAATTCGAGCTGGGATGATGTGTTGTTTTCACAGGTATCAGTAAAATAAGTGCTTTCCACACTCTATGGGTAAATTCACTGTTTGAAATTCATGACGTCTTGCTGATGTACTGGCACTGGAGTCTCGGTGCGAAATAAGAAGATGTAACTGACTTTCATTTTCTATTGTGATGATCATCCTCTAACGAAGACATTAACAAAAATAGTTTCAAATGTATAATTTATCAGTCTAAGCTGGTTAAGCGTTTCTCTTTAGCACCCTTTAAGAGTCGATGACTGCATACATGTTCAAAGCAGGCTTCCGGCAACATTGCCAGCTAAATTTCAGCTGTAGATGGGGGGTGTCCATTCATCTTGTGATAAGCTGAGTGAAAGTGAGTGCAGCTAGTACTCACTGTGTACTGAAAGTGAGTACACAGAGGACACGCCAGACAGGACGGAGAAGGCACAAACTACCGACTGCTTTGCGACCAGTCGGTAGTCATAATTGACTTGGTCGCAAATGAGTCATTATTTTGTGTCTTTTTGTCCTGTCAGGTGTGCTCTGTATTAGCAGCAGTACTCAGTTTCTCTCTGCACATTACAAGATGAATGAATGCCCCAACTAGCCCATTTCCCTGCTCTACTCTAGATGGGTGTCATCAACTGGTGGAGTGCAGGTAGTCAGAGGATGGCCAGTTTCCTGTCCGCTCCTTTACCCTCATCGTCACTTCCACACAGGTCAAGCCGGGAGAGGTGGTGATCAAGCAGGGTGACGACGGTGACAACTTCTACGTGATCCAGACCGGCACGTACAACATTTTTGTGAACACGGACAGGGAGCAGGACAAGCTGGTTGGCAAGTACGAGGGATCGGGCAGCTTTGGCGAGCTGGCCCTCATGTACAACATGCCACGAGCGGCCACCATCACGGCGGTGACAGAGGGCTCCCTGTGGGCCATGAACCGACAGACCTTCCGGCGCATCGTGCTCAAGAGCGCCTTCAAGAAGCGCAAAGAGTACGAGAACCTGCTTGAGAAGGTGCCCATGCTCAAGTCCCTGAATGTGAGTATGGAACTTCCCTCTCAGTTTGTCATTTTTGTAAATCTGTCACACACTGTGTACTAAAGGCTCACTGTGACTGTGTAACATCTCTAGTGACAATGTGCCAGTGACTCCAAGTGAAAATATAGTGTCACTAGCTATGCTGCCACAATTCGCCACTACTGTACCATCAGTACCTGGTGACACGCACTGTGACTATATAACTTGTCTAGTGAAAAACATGCTAGTGACTCCTTATTACAATATAGTGACTAGCTATGCTGACACGATTCACCACTAGCATAATGTCACTAGCTGGTGACACTACATTCGCCACCTGATGATTCGGACCCAACAGGGACTGCCAGAACGACCGAATGATTAGGACTCCCGAATAGCACATTCACCCCAAAATGAGTTACTTATTTTTTCACAAGTGACTAAAAAAGCTGTGCCATAGTCTTGGATCATCACTTTCAGAGTTCCTTAAATTTTCCGTGACTATAATGCAGGATGCATCGGTGTCTAGGGGCGACTTCATTCTTGGCACGGTGCCAAGCACACTATCTTATGACATATGATTATCAGAAACGCTGCTGCCCATCGGTGCATCCGGTGCTGGTCACATGAAATAAATTATTTTTTGAATGGGATGGTTCACGAATACAACTCAGGTTTGTCAACATGTGTTGCTGCACACACATAGGCTTGACCTCGGCCTAGACATTGTGCAGCCATGATATTTTAGCAGTGCCTTTTATGCTATTTCTTTCCTGGTCAGAACGATGCTCCGCATGCATTATTAATGGGATCAGCAGGCCATGAACAGTAGATGATAAGAGTGGCATAGAATCGAGCAGAAGGTGTCGCTACAAAATCGCAGCCCGTATCTCAACCATTGTCATGCTGTTGCTACAGATAGACAAAAGTGCAGTCAGTGCATGCACCAAATTCGTTTTAGCAACTGCTAGATCAACTAGGCTTGGCTAGTTTCAGTTTCGCGGAGTTCCGCTGTCACGGTCGGCAACCATGCCATTGGCGTCTCAAAACGAAAATATTGGGGTTTCTGCTTGACTTGGCCATATTAGCACATGGTCGTACAGTCCGAGTCTGAATGATCGCACGACGCACTGTAAGGTGCCCAAATTTTGGTCGTCCTTATCTATGGGGCTATGGCGGCGCTGAAGGGCTGCCCAAATAATTGATTGTTGGCTGTATATCGCACACACAACAGGAATTGCACACAACAGGCAGTGCGTCATGCCCCAGCATACAACATTATGGCAGCCATAGGGTGTCTGGCAGGTTACGCTAGATGTGCATTGCTCACTAGAAAAGCTATAGTGATGCATCATGCTAGTGATCCATACACCATCTGATGCTATTGACGTGGTGGTGATGCATCACTAGAATAGCATCGTTAGCAGGTGACAAATAACAGTTGAACCTTGCTGTAACAGTGTCACATCCAACACAGATGCGTACCTTAATCATATTCAGTATAAATTATAAGCATATGCAGTAGACATCCGTTGATTCGATCTCGGCCAAAGGTCCCAGTTGGCGCCTAAGCATTTCTATGGGCCCAAACTTTGCTATATTTGAATCCTAAAATTGGTATTCGCTGAATTACTTGAACTTGACCACTCAGCACACACACACCTGACCAGTCTCGTGACCCCAATAGTGGCCTCTTTAGTGGCCGCATCGGTCTTGGTGGAGCCTGGACAGTGAATGCATTGAACATACATCAACTCCCATCGAAAACACCTATTTTTGGCCTGCCTAGGAAGGTTTTCATTCAATAACCGTAGCTCCCAATGTCTGATTATGGTATTGACCCAGTTCCAACACAAGCCTCATTTTTCAAAAAAAAAAAAAATTATGCGGGGAATTGTCTGCGCAGTGCAACGGGACACAGTATTAAGCCGCCTTCGTGGCGTTTGTATGCTTTACCACAAGGCGCTTACGTATTGCGGCGAAACATTAAAATACTATGCAGTGAAGCTGACTTTAGGAAACTGACTGCCATTATGCAATGCATGTTATACTTCTGCGCATTTTCCTTTCTAAAAGATTGGATGTGTGTTAGATTTCTACTTGGCCTATGAAATTTAATGTAATTTCTACATTAGTTTTCTATTTCAGATGCATTGAAAGCGGGTACGAATTTGATTCTAAGGCATGTTAGAGTCGGGAAAATAGTGCCGAATGAATCAGTAGTGCGTTTCAGTGTTTCTTCTGCATCTTGTTTAATTCGACCCGCCGGATAATTCATTTGACTTTGCCGGTACCGTAAGGGTGGAATTGAAGGAAGTCGACTATATTCATTACATGCTGACATCAACGAAAATTTTTTGTATACAGTAGACTCGATAATTCGACTCCGGTTGATTCAATTTTTTGGTTAGTTTGATCTCTACCGAAGGTCCCGGCTGGCTCCTGTGAATTTCTCTCAGCCCAAACATTCATTAATTAGATTCTAAAATTGGCCTCTGCTGGATAATTAGAGCTTGACCAGTCAGCATGCACGTGCCTGACCCCTATGTGACACCGATAGTGACCCCTTTTGTGGCAGCATGTCTCGGCTGTGCTTATTAAAAGACGATGAATGCGTTGAACACACATACTTTCTCATCGGAAGTGGCTATCTTTGGTCTGCCCTAGCAAGATTTTCAAGCAATGTTTGCTTGAAAATAATGGTTGCTGAACTTACCCAATTCTAACATATGCTTTTTTTTTTGCTGAAAAAATTGGGCCAGAAATGACCTGTGTGCTGTAATCACATACTACACTAAAACTTCATTAATTTGAATTAACAGAAGTCGACTGTATTGTGACATCGAATCACTAGTATGCTGTTTGTCATTGTGTCGCTAGCGATTCTATATAGCTAAAGTTTTGCTAATATGCAATGGATCACTAGGTATGCTATGGTGTCATAGCGCATCACTGATACACATAGAATGACTAGTGATACTATATTTGTGATTGTGACAGTACTGTCACTAAACAGTAGCAGTGCGCTATATTATTGACATAATGTGGCAGTGCAACTCAACTAGGTAATTACACTGTACTACTGACACATTGTGACCATGTTGCATCACTAGCAATGATGTACTATGACACGGAGTCGCCGACTAGCCCAGCAGTGCATGCTTTTAGTGGCAGCGAAATGGTTTGCCCATGGACAGTGCACTCATTGAGTTGGTCTTTTCTGCACAGCACTACGAACGCATGAACCTGTGTGACGCCCTGATGCCGCGGTCGTTCAAGGATGGGGACCTCATTATCATGCAGGTACGGCCTTGTAGCGAATTATTTTTTCTGTGTGGTACGCGGTGTGCAGGTTGTTTAGGTGTGACACGTGTAGAGAAGCTGGCGCACCGTGCATTGCTGATGTGCCGCCATAACACTCGACGCTCATTTAAGCGAAGTTAAAGGGGAAGCCGAAATGACTTCATGTATGCATTGCTTTGTTGTATTCATTTTTGTCCTTTACTGCAACGTGCCCAGCCGGATGCGCAATTTTAGCAATGCAAAGAAGACAGCTATGTGACTCGCAGAGCTGCTACGCAGCCACATACGCAATTAAATTTTGATAAAGCACCAAGACAATCTTCGGCCCATGCAATGCATGACTTCTGAGCGCCTGACGTGACACCATTTATGATAGCTGCCTTCTGTTCCAATGTGACGTTCCTTCTCTTCCACTTTACGCCTGGTTCATCCATATTGTTATGAAACTGGGGAAACGCCAACGCAGTTGAAGAGAACAGCTTGCATGCTGTGTGGCGAACGAAGTCTGTCATGGTCGAGCAGCATGTGGCACCAAACACGGTGAGCCAACTACGCTGCTGATCCAGGCTGATGCTCTCCTCTCGTGCTTCCTCGCTGTGCGTTGGGAGGCTCCAGCTTGGCTTGGCCTCACCAGTCGCACCAGTTTTGGCTTGGCCAGTTCGGTGCCTCCAAGATTTCACCGGTTCCGATGGAGACCACGCCTATGTACTCCTGTCTGCTCGGCGTGCTGCAGTAAGAGAAGTGCAGATATTTGTACAGGGAGAACATTGATTCACAGTGGAGGAAAAGAACTAGGAAACTTACCAGCAAGTGTGCAACCGGTATGGTGAGCAACATGGCAACAATGAATGTCAGAATGTCAAGCGGAAAGTCGGAGAAGCTGAGTTAACCTCATGGGTGGTCGCAATGCAAAAGAAGCCTGTTACGAGTAACTACTTAAGAGGAAAAAACGAAATCGGGAGGGAAACAATTTATGATAACTCAAAGGGAAGCTCATTACTTTTCGAAGCGAGATCAGGATGCCTTAGACAACTGGAAAGAAGAAACATCTGCTTGCTGTGGTAAAGCTAGGGTAATGATGGAGCATGTTTTATTGGAATGTGAAGATATCTGCCTAGCGGTCGATTTAGGCACCTCTGGCCTTCTTGAAGCCCTTGGATTCAGCGAGGGCAGGGGGAAAGTAAACATGTCAGCAATAGAAATTAGTAAGAGGCGATTCGAGGATTAGTGGAAAAGAAGCAGTCAAACGACAAACAGCTGAGGTACGCAAAAAACAAAGTTCCCAATAGGGGTTCAAAAAATTTGGTACAAGAGCTTGGTGGCGCAACCCACCACCTCGTTCCAAAGGGGACACTCGTAGCATCCATCCAGCCATCCATTCATCCATGGACTGGCTGGTCTTTTGCATCACACCAGTTGCCATCACACTTGTCTCTCTTCTTACTGCAGGACGTCGAGCAGGCTGGCAAAGTGAGCTGTGCTCCCTGCAGAAAATAGGGCTTGTTCTTCTCTACTACAATTTCTTTCTCTCATAGCCTCCAAGATTGCACCGGTGCAGTGTTGGAGGCAGTGCCAGCCTCTACAGTGTGCCACGCTGTGATAAGCAAGATGCCGCTGAGCTTGCGTGCAGCTACAAGCGGCGGTGGGAAAGACCATTGTTGCTCGATAGCATATTCGGCAAAGAGACACAGGAATTATGAACTGTAGTGCCAAATGAGTGTCAGTACCCCTGGAAAGCGGTACTCGGTGGGTAACGGTCGAGTATTTTTGGTTTCAGAAAAGAATGTCATTAGTTATATCCATTGAAAGGTAATATTACTTTGTTAAAACGCAGTTTTAAATACATAAATCTATGTGGGGATTTCAAGGAGAATTTCATTTCCATCATTACGCAGTAGACCCATTAATTTGTTGATGGTTAATTAGACATTTCGGTAAATTCGATCCCGCTCTTAGGTCCTGGCTGGCACCCGTGCATTTTCTGGGCCTGGAACTTAGTAACTTCGATCCTAAAACTGGCCTTCGCCGGATAATTCGTACTTCACCAGTCAGTGCCTGACCCCTATGGTGGCTCCAAAAGCGATCTCTTTAGTGGCAGCATCTGTCTCGGGAGAGCTTAGGGGACAGTGACTGCTTTGAGTTCACATCATCCTTTGTTGAAAATGTTCATTTTCGGCCTGCCCTAGGAAGACTCGCGAATCTTATGTTATTTACCCTATTCTAATGCACCTTTGCCGCCTCCCACCCCCTTCCCTTTTTAAAAAGAAAATTGGGCTGAAAATTGTTTGCACAGTGCATTTGGACACGAAATCAAAACAGTCTTTGCAAGGTTCACCTGCTTTGCCGCATAACATGTAAGTACTGCGGCGAAGCTGATTTAAAACAAACCATATGGCGAAGTTGACTTTAACAAACGGCTCCTACTGGGCAACAATATTTCTTGCTACAAATTCGAGTACATGTTAGATTTTTAGTTCATTCAGAAGCTTTAATTTCATTTCTGTAGTAGTTTACTACTTTGGATCCATAGAAAGCCGTGCGTTTGATTAGGAGGCATGTTAGAGTCAGACAAATACTGCCAAACGAATTAGCTGTGTGTTTTGGCGTTCTTTCTGCATCTCGTCTAATTTAACCTGCCGAATAACTCAAGTAATTTTGCCAGTCCCATCAGGATTAAACTAACGGAAGTCGGACTGTCTTCATTATTTTATTATGTCCTGCTTTGTTACAATAAGGTTCGAGTGTAAGACATGAACATTTTACGCGAGTTTCTACAGTACTAACAGTATGGACCAGGACGAATTTTTCTTCAACTGCGAGGCTTTTCTTTCGAAGAACCCGCATCGGTTTCCTTTGTAGCAGCTGCTACGATTGGGTGGATGTCTCATTTCCGCTTTATTAATTAACTGACAGTATGTGTCAGCACTCTTTTAAGAGAGTCGAGTGGATGGCTGAACAGCTTTTTTACTCTTTTGTGAGTCCATGTTTTGAATTATAGATACAGATATTTGTATAAGCACTGTCCTTATATTAAAAGTTGGGACCTATGAAATGTTCTTTACTTGTCTGTCTTCCTGTAAGAACTGAAGATTCTGTCACCTTGCAATTGTTTTTGGCTTCCCAGACAGAAGATTAAAATGTGGGACTGCTATCTCCATTTGCCCATTTTTCACTCCTGATAGCAAGTTAGTTAGATTGTAGGCAGTTCCTAAATGCAGACCGTCTACCTTTTATTGCAAGTGGCAGTGATAAACTAGTTGTGGCTGACCAGCAGAGCAGCTTAACGTCAACTTGGCTCTATCAGTAGGAAAGTTCTCCTGTAGTTTGCGCCCAGCCAATTGTTGTCTTTAATGACGGTGATTGCCTGCTTTCGCTTGTAGCGCTGGTAAAGATCCGACTTAATTCCTCACATTAGCAGTGGAACATAACCCCGCTTTGAGCCCTGTGCTTATAGTACCAGGATTGTTTTCTTTCTTTTTATTTCATTATATTATGTTGTGAAAAATTCTGATATGGAAGTATTTAATCAGCTGTTCACGGGCTGATTTGCTGCTTGCTGTCATGTTTTCCCCCTTTTTCACTGTAATGCTTGTTTTATGCGCTGTGAGTAAAATGAATGAATGAATGAATGAATGTGCCTGTGCAATGGGGCCTGTCTCCTTGGCTGGTGGTTTCAACATGTACCACACTCATGGAATGAAGCCCCACAGGGAAATTTTAGTGTAGTACACCAGATAAGTGCAATTTACGTTCGAGAGCATCTGGTCGCTAAAGACTATGGCAGAACTCTGATCTCAGTGCGAGAGCCGAAATTATGCGATCTAACATGAACTCAAGGCAGTGGAAACAAAGGTACATGCATTAGCCTTAAATTTATACATTTTGTTCCATGAGAATAGTTGCTTGTGTAGCACCAGAACTCTTATAGTCGTGTAGGGACCCGACGCTGAGGCTTTCTGGCCATCTTTTGATAGCATTTGTGATGACACTAGTTCTGGGATAGGCTGTTGCCAACACTGCAAATGTAGTTCTGGTTTCATACCAATTTTGAGTGATAAAATCTTCAGCACTCCCCTTTCCTCCCTTTCTTTTTTAATGAAAAGAAAGTTCACATTACAATAGGGTGATATGTGTAAAGTACCTGCTACTTTACCTACTACCAGGGAAATTTATGCATAGGACGGCAGCAGCAAGGCTGCACGTGTCGCCTGGGATAGTAATTTAGCAGTGGCCACTGTGGGTCTGACTTGAAAATTTTTGGCCGAGTTCCTGGTTGATAATTATGTTTGCTTCCTTTTCAGGGAGATGCTGCAGATGGTATGTACTTCATTGAAGATGGAACGGTCCGCATCTGCGTCAAGAAAGACGTGAGTGGTCACATGATGCCTTTCACTGTGTGCTGGTGTCAGCTGTCAAACTTGCGTTCATTAACAACACCATGTGGACATGATCTAACGCATTTTTCGCACCCCGCTGCTGGAGCCGCTTGAAAAACGAAATCGTCCTCCATGCGTATGCATACCTCCCCCACGAAGCGGGAAGCCTAGTCGAAAAAGCCTAATAGAGATCACTAGGAGGATCTATCATGCATGCTTTGAAATTATTAAAATTTGCAGAAGGAGCTTTAGGTTGTCTTTTTTTTAAATAAGAGGCAAATATAGTTGATTGCTACTGCAATCACAGACATGCATTCAAGGGAAGGGCCTTCAGTTTGGTCCCAAAACCCGTTGAAGAGGGGTGCATAAGTTGTCTCGTAGCATCTGGTCTTTCAGAGAACAAGCAGGTGACAATGAAAAGCAAACAGTTTAGCTTTCAGTGAAGCAGTTTAGCTTTTAGCGAAACAGTTTAGCTGTGTTAGTGAAGTTAAACACATAGAGTTATAAGTGCAAGTTTCTTCCTTATTTCTTGTGATAAGCTCTTGTTTGATTCCACCTGAGGCATTGGGCCACATTACAGCTGGTTGTTGTGGGGAAAAACTCGAGAGGGAGGGACATTCATGAAGACAAAAGCATGATGGAGGCTTTTGAAGCCTTATTGTTGGCCTTTCAGAATAACGAACAGTTTGTCGCGGTCCCTTGAAGTTTGTTATATTGACATTTCACTGTTTCACCAAAAACATGAAAGCGGACCTCTGCGACCACGGTGACTTCCAATTAATGGCGTTGACAAACCTCGGCACATTCCACTGGGCTACATAGTCGCTTGCAGGATAGACCCTGACATCACTCCTGGAAGAGCCGGCCCTTTTTTCACTCAGAGCTGAGTGTGCCTTCGCAATTTGTGTCGCACTGACCAAGTTTTTGTTAGAAATAGCAACCAGCGCATAACCATGGTGTTGAGACAGACACTCCAGTGACGGCTTTCTCTGAGTAATAGATGCTAATCTCGAAGGCCATGCATTTGCTGGTAGCTTCAGCCAGCAGCGATTGCGGGAGCCGGAACAAGTCATGGCTGCCATGTTTTGAATACTCCACATGCCTTCCGCCTTGCTACGCACAGGTTGTCCAAGTAACAGGGCAACATTGCCTTCAACCTTGCAGCCGCGAGTGATCACACTAGCATCGAGGTCACTAGCCGAGCTACAGAGCCACTCGCTTGCAGTTGCTCTCCTGCCCACTACTACTTTGTTGTGGCCTCGCGCGAGTGCAGTGGATAGGGAGCTTTTCTTTTCTCCTCACATTTAGGACGCTGTCAGTGACGAATCAATGTGGTCACAGCGTAATAATTGTGGCTTTAAGTATGACGATTGGCTCTCTTGAGCAGGCGTAATCAGTCTACACGCTGCGACCAAACAAGGCCAGCATGTGAACCCACAACTTAGCCTTAGCGAGATCGCGGCTTGACAAGGACGCTCGCTTCATGCTTGTGTGAGAGTGAGACATGCATAGACACATTGTCACTGCCAGGCATCTTCTAAAGTAGGGGCAGTTGCACATTCCACACTTGAAGTTTCGGCTTTCCAAGTGAAATTGCAATTCATTACGCTGCAGAAATTAGCTGTGTCAACTTTTTGCATGACTGGAAATAGTTATGAACTTCTTATGTGATGGAGTTTGAGTCTCGCATTAGGATCAGTTGTCTGGTTCGTTGCCAAGCATACTTTCTTGGCATAGTACTACCAGTAATGCTGTTGCCTGTAAATGGCAACGTGTCTGGTGCTGTGTCACAGGAAAGTGATAAACTGAGACCATTACTGCTACTATTTTAGAAAGACTCTATATGGTCTATGCATAGTCTGCAAGGTTCCGTTTTCATGATTTCACTTATCTAGAAACTTTTTGCGGTTTTTAATGGTTTTTAAACACACGTGAAAGCCGTGGACCTTGGGTGTTATTAATTGCTGTACTGTGAAAGGGAAAACTGTCTACCATGTGAGACTTAAACAGAAGTATAAAAAACTCATATCTGCATCTCTCAAAAATGAAGCTCCTCAGATGATGGAAATCTTATGCTTCTCTAGGGATCGAACCCAGCACCAACAGGGGTGGTCGTTTCTAGGCGTAGGTGCCCTACCGTCTGAACAAACAAGGAGCTCAGTCGATTGCAGAGTGGGGCTGCATTAATTGGCAACTTGGAGACACTTGTGCAGTCGAAAGTCACGTCCTACACAGAAATATACCTTCATTGTACCTGATATTTGTTATTGGCACATATTTGTTGCACGCTAATATTGCCAAGAAACATTTTAGATTTTCTTTGTTATACAGTTGAAACTCGATTTAACGAAGTGATGACCACGCTCGAATTGTTTCGTTAAATCTGGAAGTTCGTGAAATCGAGAAAGGAATTTTTTGGTCCTTTCAAAACCTAAAATTGTAACGTAGTGACACGCAAAAGCTACTACAGCATTGTATTTGCTGCTAATCCAGCCATCTGTTGCATAAACTGGGAAATAACAAAAGTAGCCACCGCCACCCCTACCGAGGCGTGTTGAGTTCGCAGTTACGTGCATAGGTGCAGTGTGCAGCCTCGTCAAAATAAAGCTAAGGCAGTGAGTGGGGTGCCTAGATGCTTTAACACGATAGCTTTAGAGCGCACGCTCGAAGAAAAGCCATCTGTGTCAGAATTAGAAAGTAATTGCCGCTTTTTTTTGCTAATTTATTTCAGGAAAAACTTTATTCAATTGAGTTCGGCCAAGTTAGTTTCGTTAATTCGGGTTGATGACAATGTTTAACCCTCTGGGTACCTGCTGGGAAATGGAAATTTCTTCGTTAGATTGGGAACTTCGTAAGATTGGGTTTCGTTAGATCGAGTTTTAACTGGATCTCATAATCTTGTTATATGTTGGTGTTCACTACGTAGAGGCTCAACTGCATGGCTTACATTGTAGCTACATGCTCCTAATGCATGGATGACAATTTTCCCAGTCGTGAAACTTCCTCGATCTTGCAGTTTTTTAGTCGAAGGGATTTACCATAATAACTGCTACACTCTGTCATATTCTGTAGTCTGATTCATTGTGGGTTAATGTACCACGCGGTCTTAATACAGTAAATGAAAGGATGTCGAGATTTTTATTTCAGCGTTGCTTTAAGGCCTGTAATGGCTTGCGCCCGTAAACAGCACACAAAATGAGGAATGACAGCAAGATGTACACACAGCACAAAGTGCTGTGTTGTGCATTTTAGACTTGCAATGTTAGAGTGAAGTTGAAACTGATTCAGGCATGATGTGCTTCCTTATGTAGAAGGCTGTCAAACCTTGCTGTAACCAAACATGGATATAACAAATTATTGAATATAACGAAATAAACAAAAACATTTCTAATTGCTATCACAGTTCAGCACATATACGTATCTTTATAATGAACATTGGATGTAAGGAAGCTATTTTTGTGTCAGGTGCAACTTCGTTTCAATGAACTTCAACTTTATAATGAATTTGTGAGTGGGTCAGATGGTGGCGTGCGCCCATTTGGTGAAGTTCTCACTGTGTTCTATGCAGGGCGGAAACGAGACAGAAGTATCGAGGATCGGCAAGGGTGGCTACTTTGGAGGTGAGTCGTGGACACTCGCTGAACACTTCTGTGCTGTACACATTTGGCACACCTGCCGTAATGTTGATTGGTTCGTGGTCAAAAGAACCGAAATTTGGGCAAGTTGGTTGGTGGTTTACGGTTATGGAAACCACGCACAATGAGGATGAAGAAAGAAGTCACAGAGGACAATCGCTGAACTTTGTTTGCATTTTACTAACGGAAAACACTTTGCCTAAATACGAGAAGAAAACACGCAAGCCCGGATGTTTCACGCCAAAAAGACAGCAGAAAAGAAAAAAACAAACTGCGAGAATAGTGAAGGCGTAAAAATATATGAAAACTTAGATGTGGATGCCAGAGATATCAGATCCCTTTCTGTTGTCTTCTTGACGTGTGATAGCTGGGCATGCAAGGTTTTCTGTTCATACTTGAACAAACGTTTTTTCAGAAATAAAATGTAGTTCAAGTTCAGAGTTTATCCTACGTGATTTCTTTTTCCGTGCTCGTGGTTTACACTATTTGTAACAATGGTTCATGCTACACCAGTCATGTAGTGTCTTCATTATAGTCCTTCCAATTGCATTAAGACGTACTGGTGGGCTATTTGGTTAATCATGATCGAATGTGGCAGCACACACTTCAAAACAAGGACATAACACAGAGTGAACAAACATGAATGGTGTAATTGCAGCGGGCAATTTGAGAAGTGTAATTAACACCTACAGAGATAGCAATGCGTGAAGCTTTTTTCAGAAACGGTTCTGTTTTAAAACAGCGTCAAAAGGAATCTGCTGCTTTAGCACACAAATAGTAATTTCAGGGTGCCTACCAACCGGAAAAACCGGGAAAACTGGGAATTCTCGGGGACCTTGAGTAGTCTGGGAAAACTCCGTGAATTTGTGCCTCTATCAGGGAAAATTAGCTGTAATTTTATTGAAATTGTCTAAAGTCACGGTAATGCTTGCTCGAGTAACAGACAGGAATCGTAATGAATCGTGTTTGACGCCCTGTCGTCGGCTGGAGGAGTTGCCAGTGTACAGTCAACGACTGACTTTCTGGATTTCCTGATAATTTGGATGGCTTCGTTGCACCACCACGTGGTGCCGCATACATACATACACTGACCCCATAGAGTCAGTGTACCAGATCGTCTGAAATTTCGGACGCGCGAACTCTTCGCCGACCGATTTTCAAGACGTTTTGCCGTGACCGCAGGTCCGAAACGGCATTAATCAAAGCCACCACCGCTGCCATTTTGATTACCTCGCTACCTCGAACCAGCGCTCTCACACTGTCAGGATTGGGGGCTCAATCCCATCGCTCGTGATCCATTGTCAAGATTGGAGTCGGGCATGAATTAGAAGGTAGCTGGCCCATGCCGACGTCCAACTTATCCACGCTGAGGACATTGATGAAGGGAAGGACTGCTTCTCATCGAGAACGAGGAATATGGGTTTATTTACAGTATTTATATCAGTCTAACATGACTGTTTGAGAGAGTGCATCAGTCTAACATGACTGCTTGAGAGAGAGTGCCCAGAGCGGTTTTTAAACACTCGGTCCTCTCCCGATACAAGGTGATGCGAACGTTCGTTTCGTCATCGCAAACTAGCCGCCTTCCCGCAGGACAGTCTACACACACAAATGCACACACGTTCGAAGGTCTGGAGCCGACGTCAGAGGGGCCCCGTAGAACTCGGAGCCGTTCCGGGTAGCACGTTGAAGAGTTTGGGAACAATAGTTGGCCCGCCGAACTCATTCCGTCACAATGGCGATGAGGCTAGAGGTTGGTGGCGGTTTCAGCACAAAGCCTGCTTCATCGAACGCATCCTAGCTGAAGCGACGGAGAGTGGGGGATGCCCGTATTGTTCCCCAACGCAAAGTCGATTTAGTCACGCTGTGGCTAGAAGTTGGCGGCGACGCTCCCGGAATGTTGCCGCCATAGTGGTAACTGGGTGGCAAACTTGCACTGCAGCTGGCCATTCTTAACAGCGCAGGAATGTTGCTGCCATAGTTGTAACTGGGTGGCAAACTTGCACTGCAGGTGGCCGTTCTTAACAGCACGCAGATCCACTGGCAGCCATAGCCACCACTGCGGCAACGCTAGGCCTAGCTGCTTCAACATTCGCTATGAAGCTTCTTGCCGTTGGGTGCCGTGTTTTTATTGAAAGAATTCGCCGCTGTCAGCAATGGCGCGGACTCCGCCTTTGTGGTCCTTGCGATTGGCTTAGAAGCTTGGAAAGCATGTAGCGTTGTATAATGCCGGTTCCCGAAAGTCAGCTTCGCCTCTGTACAGAAATGTTACTTGGTGAAGCATACACAAAAGTATTGCTGTGAAGCATAACAAACGTGGGAAGGGGCTATGCTACGGGGCACAGTACGTATTCCTTAATTATACACGCATGCACCCGCTATTTCCTGTGACAGTACGAGCATCGATATCCCTAAAACATATACCGACAGGCCTTCAGAGCGTTTTTGAATGTGCCTGTGGCGGTTTGAGCCTGTGAATGACATGCATTTTTTTTTTCAAGTGGCCAATTTTTCGAATGTTTGTGCGGCTCCTAGGGAGTTCGAAAAATCGTACATAGACTGTGCGACTGACCAAGAAGATGCTTCAAATGGTCCGTGGGGCAAACGAGTGGTGGTAGGAGGACAAGAACAGAAAGGACCTACGCACTGAGGAATGAATGGGAAAGGAAGCATGCTGCCGCCGTTTTTGAAGGAGCTTGAGCTCAAAAATCAAAGTGTTGGTTGATGCCGAGATGCAGGTGTCTTTAAAGCAGTGAAACACAACACTGAGGCGACATGCGCGGGATGAGAGTATGTCAGGACAGTTGAGGTTGACTTACGAGCTGTTCAGAGAGAATCTCAATTGTGAGAAAGTTCGGGCCTCATACCACTGAGCTTGCTATCAGTTGATAGAAAGAGCTCATATTCGAAAATATTTCCTTCTGTATGCATCTCCTTTTTATTCGTATTAGGGAATGTTCGACTCGATATGCTTACTGGAGAGTGACAGCATCTGGCGATATGGCTTCAGCCCATCTTGACATAAAACATAGTTCTGCATCACTCAGGGAATTTTGCAAAGACCCTCAGGGAAAACCTGGAAAACTCGGGGAATTTGGAAATGTCAGTTGGTAGACACCCTGAATTTGCTGTGTTGAAGCACCAGATTTCTCTAAAACAATTTTTACAGTCTGCCATCTGCTAAATATTCAAATAAGTATTTTATGTTGAAATCGCTATATGTCTTCTGGAAGCCTGCATGGAAGCCTTTATACAAGCAAAACATATTTTTATTAGTAACTGATACGACATGAATCTTAACATCTTGGACCTACATTTTGACGAGTTGTTTTTCGTTTCATCACATCTATGATTGATGCTTCTCAGCCCTTAAAAATGCTGGTTACTAAGCTTTCTTGACTTTATAAGCTGTTAAGTGCTATTGTACTGAAATTCTTGCAAGAAAAAGATGGAAAAAACTAGTTCACTGGAACGTGAATGCCATAGTCGAACAGATGCGCCAATTGCACCAAATTGCACCAAGAGCAGTGCTCCTCACTACCATGCTCCACATGGGGTTTTATCAGGAAGTTGCGCCGAGCCTGTGCCAAAGGAGCCTAAGAGCGAAAGCCTCTTCCTATTCATGCTGCCTGGCTAGTAAAACTGAAGTCAGAACCTAAGGCACACACTGTCGTCATCGTCATTGTCTACTACTAATATCATCATCATTGTCTGCGACAATGGTGTTAGTGTTTAGATGACAGGGATGATAGCCGATGCCACTGGTCGTCCTTCATTTCCTGCATTGTGCTCTGGCAGCAACTGTGTATTGTGTGGTCGTGCCCCGTTGCATGGAGCGTATCCTGAGCGAGAGAGAAAACATTTATTGTTAATGAGGCGGGGCTACTTCCTCATAAGGTGGAGCTCTTAGTTCAGGGCCATGTTGACACGCACCACCCTTCATGCCCGCTGGATCAGTCGTCGCTGCTCTTGCGGGTCTAAGCTGGTCGGCGAAGTCTCCCAGAAGAAACGTGAAGGTGAAGGAATAGGGGAGTAGCTCGGAGGGCGTGGGCATTCCCAGGTGCAGTGATATACTGTGGGCTTTGCTCCACAGTGGGGACAGTATGAGGGCTATTGTGTGGGGTGGGAAGAGGGGGAGGTAAAAAAAACCACGGGAATGAGTCTGTAGCTCTCACCACACGACAGCATCTTCTCGGTTAAGGGAATGGTGCGGTGTGGGGGAGCATCTCCTGCTATCTTTGTAGTATTGTAGAGTTTCAGTGTAGTTCAATGGTTTTGCCGGTGCGTCGTCTGGTTGGACAGCTCTTCCAATGACACCCGGTTAGCGAGCCTCGGGCTACTGAAGTAGCGCATTCATTACCATGGAGAGAGGCATGTCCAGGTGTCTAGACAATACCCTGTGTAACGCTGTGGGGTGTGAAGATGAAAGGATGTTGTTTGTGTAGGGTGTCACCTTCCCTTGCGCCAAAATCCTGCAGGCGGCTTGTCAGTCAGTGACCACTGTGATGGGTACATCCGGTGCCGGTATAGTTGAAGCGTGCCTGATGGCTAGGGCAATAGCAGCCTCTCCTGCCATGCCACTGCCCACAGTGTTGAGCGTGGCCGAAGCCCTCAGTGTGTCGGGGCTATCTAGTACGACTAGATTCAGAGCAGGTCTCTGTGGGTTCTAGGCCACATCGGTATATAGGATCAGTGTGTTGGATGTGTCATCTTGAAAGCGATCTGCATTGGGGACAGGAGCTAGGTGCGCAGATGGCTCATACCATTGTGGGTGCTGTGTTCTCACCGCTCAGTTTGTACTAAAGCGATAGACAGCACAAAGGTCACTTTGTTCGCTACTGCTGCCACGCTTTCCCACACCAACATTTTGACAGCGAGTGTCCGCAGTCATCGTGTGTGATGTGTTCATGTTTTCCTGTGCATGCTGACACCATGCTTGTTAATTTAGGTAATAAGCGGGTGTTCACAACTTTATACGGGTGATAAAACTACTATTCTCACTTTGTATAACTGTATACTAATTTGCTATCGCAATTGATGCTTTGGCTTTCCGGCAAACCTGCAACTTTTTTTTTAAATGTAAGAATTAAAAGAAAATTGTGTGCAGTTCACCACTACTCATACTTCTCAATTTTTCCTATTTCTTGGCTGTTGCATTTCCCAGCTCTTACGTTTTTATTTTTTTACGGCCCACTGAAAAACGTATCAGCAGGGTTCTACTGTATTTATTTATTATTTCAGTTAATACGGAGACCATATGGCATATACAGATGTGCATTCAACATTTCACCGATAGGTCAAATGTCTGTTTCACCACTGTGAACACTGGGAACATGTTTTAGTGTTTTTCATATTGGATGACTTGTATGAAACAGGAACCTTTCTAGTTCATCATAATTGCAACAGTACCACAGGATGTCACTACTGGTTTTGCTATACCAGTGTATTCCTGCACTTGTATGTCTGCTACACAGCTTTCTTTAGTTGGCTTGCTTTTTATTTGCAGTATTTCTTTGTTTATAAATGCTTTGTTGTCCTACCCCTCATTGTAGGTGGGCCGCATTGCAGGTCAAGCTTCATATAAACATAAAAGTAATGAATTATCGGATGTAGCGAAGTAAATCTAGAATATTTATTGCCAATATCAGCTTATGTGCTTATAATGAATACTGCATGTGACGAAGATATTCCTATATCTAATGCAACTTTGTTACGCTGAATTAGGACTCCATGATGAAATAACGAATGTAACAACGTAGATGTAAAGCTTGACTGGCGATGCTTTACTTCATTGAGTATTGTGCTGCCACATGGCAACACCAAATATACAGGATGTGAGACAATGTCGATTACTGCAAAGCAAATAACATTTATCTTCCAACACCAGATACTTGTTCTGGCAGCAAGAATTGTCAATTACCAACGAACTTTAAATGATGCATTGTGGGTGCACGTGTGCGTCTTGGCCAGTGGCTTAGTTTAGTTGGCCTGCACTTGACAAGTCAACGTGATGATCTCTGCCAATTTCATGGTTGCACATTAATGACCATGCAGAAAGCGTGCTAAGAATTTCTCACGACAAGTGATAAACAGGCCATCAAAAATAAGCTTTTCAGGGGCGTCATACTCACATTTCTCTCTTTAGACCCGACTGCAAGTTTTTTTTTTCTTGCATGTTAGCGGCTACTTTTATAATGAACATAGGATATTGGGAAGGTATTTTTAGTGCTGAATGCAGCTTTACTATAGCAAGGTTTGGCTATAGTTGAGCATGCTCCATGTGGTTGTTGTCTTGCGAAGCTGGTCATGTGCTGTTGCTGTCACAGCTCTTGTAAGCACTGTCATTGCGGATGTCACTGCGTCCATGCAGAGCTGGCACTGCTTACCAAGAAACCCCGTGCCGCCTCGGTGTACTCGGTGGGGCCCGTCAAGCTCGCCTTTCTCGACGTCTCGGCTTTTGAGCGGCTCCTGGGGCCCTGCAAGGAGATCATGATGCGCAACATCGACCAGTACGAGGAGCAGATGGTCCAGGCCTTTGGTGCCAAGGTCAATGTGGCCGACCTCCGATGATGACCCTGAACACGGCCCTAAAATTTACCACCACCACCACCACTCCTCCCTTTATCCCTCGTCACTCCCTCTCCCGTACATCTCCCTCTCCCCATCCCCCCTTTACTCCCGTTAACTAGTCGGTCGCGGCTTGCGCAGCCCTGCTCCCTGCAGCGGCCACTGCTGTCGCCGCAATAAAAGAGGGGCGCACCGAGTGTCGCCAGAGCGCCGAGAGCTGTGTGGAGCTCACGACGTGTGGCGTCTGCACTGTGTCGCTCTTTCTCATGGGTCAACAACAACAGCAGCAGCAACACCAGAGCTGTCGTGGCGGCCACTGGCGTGCGAGACAGAGGAGAGAGAGAAGGCGCCGGGGCAGCCGGTGACCGCCTCGTTGCTGTTATCATTATCGTTACTCTTACTCTGTGGATTTTGAGTGAGGCGGGCGAGCGCGCTACCGAAGCTCAGTATGACAAGTGCTTCCACGTTGGGGGCAAGTCGCACTCTGTCCTGGTGGAAATTTGCGGGAACCGACAGCAATGGTGTCCCCTCCCCTCTTCCAACCTCACGAAGAAAGAGGGACATGATGCAGCCTTTGCTGTCTGGCTCCCCTTTTGGTTGCTGTTGTTTGCCTTTCCTTTAAGTCAGTTGCGGCGGTGGTGAACTGCCCGTTCATACGTCGCCCGCAAGACCATGGTGTCGAGTGGGTGCCTTAGCCAGACTGGCACTGACTGAAGTGTGTCAGAATGGCAAGCATCCTTTCTGTTAAACACATGAGTTGCAATATTGCCGCCCCTTGTCACCGGATGGCTTATCTGAGACAGCCTAATAAGCCCTTGACCATGGTCCTTGGGTGCTAGAGTGCTCGCCTCACTTAGGCATTTATAGCTCGCTCAGCGGCGCCCTCTTGTCACAGCCATGCTTCCTCATAGGGTTGATTGGTGTCTGTACACCTCATTAATATAGTTTGTGGAACGAACTGTGCATAATGCATAGGTCATTGTGTTTGGTGACGTCACCAGTATTCTTTGCACCGACTAAGGCTGGTGCAGTCAAGTGTGCGTGCCAGAGTCCTTTGAAGGCATGCTGTTTCGCTGGTGTTTCATGCAGCGTTGGAATGGTAGCGATGACTGCGCTGCATGTTTGATGCTTTGCCTTTGTTCATTTATTGGCGGAAAATGCTGGGACTTTGTATTTAGTTCCCTCCTCATTTGGAGACACCAATGTTGTAGGGCTGTGTTAGACTAAGCAGAGCTTTGGGGTCATGCTATCAACCTTTTAGTCGCAATTAAAAGTATGAACTGCACCTCTTCTCGTGCTGCCAGGGATGTAAGAACTCATCTAAGCAAGGTTTAGAATGATGCATGCCCTCATAAAAGTTGCAGTGGTGTCGCAGCGTTCAATAGATGATTGCGTCTCTAAAGATAGACCGTCTCTAAGTTCTGAACTGGCACACTGCTCAGCAGTTCTAATGGGCATGCTGTGGTTTTTTAATGAAGTCATTTTGGTTTTGCGTTTTGCTAGTTTAAGTGGTGAATAAGATGAGGGTGGTTGTGCTCATTACGCTCTCTGTGCAGCCTACAGAACTGGCAGCGAAGTAATGTCGCAGGAAAACGAAAGGATGCCAGAGTTGGTTTTGATTCGCAGCCAGTGACCACAGCACCCCTTCATGTCGTGTACAAATGGATATTGTCGCGTTTCGATGGTGTGCAAGCACCAGATGTTGTGAATAGTTGCTGCGGGAGAGACAAATTGTTACCTTTGCTGGTTGCTTCACCCGTTTCTGTGCGGCGTGTTATTGGAAAAGAAGCACAGTTGATAAGAGCAGCGTTTCCCGCAGTTGTCGGAAGTGCGACCAGTGGCGTGCTCTCAGGTTTACCTAGCTGCATAGCAACATATACTGCCTTTAGAGGTTAGGGTGGAAGCCAAGTACGGTCGTAAGATAAGTGCATCCTGTTGGGGGTGTGGGCTTTGCACCTTTGCTTTACTGTTGCACGAAATTTGCATCTGGGGGGGAGGCAGCCGACACAGTCGAATGCTGGAAGCATCTCGAAGCACACCCCACTGGCAGGTTGCAAGAATGATGTTTGATTGCTAGAATTTCGCTGATCTGACATTGATTTGGTGCCGGTTCATTCACGAAGCCTTATGTCAGCATGTAGTGGACCGTCTGCTAAAGATTTTAGGTGGTCCAGAGGAAGCTATTAGAAAAGCTTTGACATTTTTTTGTGTGTGAAGAAGGCTACGTACGTATCCTGGCTGTGTATGTATCATGTTGTTCCCATAGAACTACAAACCAAACTTGGGGACACCATCAGTGAAAAGGATGCATTTCTGCCTGATAATACGTTATTTTATTGGTAGCTGAAGTCTTCTCCGCAACAAGCGCAACAAGTTGGTCTTGCACAATTGTTTGATAATAGCATTAATAAGAAACCTTATGCTAACGAATCGGTTTGTTGGATGTCGTAAGGTAACAGTCCATTCTTTAAATTCAATTTGGTGCTTCCAAGTTGAAAGGAGAGAGCAGCTTGCGATTGTTTTGTGACTCTGGTTGTCTAGTTTAAGCAAGAATCCCTAGTCAGTTGAAAATTTTGCTTCTGGTTTGAATACTGGTCCAGAGCCGTAGTAGAGCTCGCAGTTGGCCTAGAGTTGCTCCATTTGGATTTCTACTGATCTGCACACTGGTTTCGGATTGTAAGTAATGCTATTTGGCAGAGAGATGTTATTTTGCTAGTACTTAGAACAATCCTAGGTTGAAAAAAAAAAAATCGGCATTTAGAGGCTGGACCAGGGAATGCCCATAAATGTCTGTCGAAAATGGCATGCACTTGGCATTCATTAGCACTTG
This sequence comes from Dermacentor variabilis, assembly GCF_050947875.1. NCBI lineage: Eukaryota > Metazoa > Arthropoda > Arachnida > Ixodida > Ixodidae > Dermacentor > Dermacentor variabilis. Next base: position 74,937,726 of record NC_134576.1, on the reverse strand, counting down.
CTTCGGTCAGTACGAATGGTGTGGGTAGGAAATGAGGAATACGCACTTAGTTATAAGTGTGTTGGCTCATCCGGCGCACATTAGAGAGCTTCAGCCTGTGTGGGATGTAATGCAGTTGACAGAATACTGCAACACTGGATACACAAAGCTATGCGACAACACTAATGGTGCAGTGGGATGCTGAATTCAATGAAAGCACACACCACTATAATTGCAACAGCCATGTTTTAGCTTTTTCCATTTTATCTAAATTGGTGTCCGTCTAGATGGTAGCACAGAGCCACAGGATGCATGCTTCGAAGCTGAAAAATTCAACTTGGTCTGAGACTTAAACTCTGGACTAACGCCTTAAGTCTCTCTACCATCTATGCTAACCCTGTGGCTAGCAGATTGCAGGGCGAGGCTGAATTGATCAATATACGTGTAGGGACACTAACTATTCACCTTGCGGGCTGCTGCAAAACCGTCTTGCCATATTTACCTATTACAAGGCATTGGTACTGACAAGTATTGACACATAGTGATAGTGATTCTCCATCTGCGAGTACAATACGTACAAAATTGTCTCCAAGGCACTGTGGTTGAACAACGTGGCACATTATGGTGCAACCAAACCTGCTGCAGCTGCCATCAGCGTCTGGTGTTTGCAGTGTTCTGTTAACTGCATTACGGATGGGCCAAGACTATTTTGTAATACCAACAGATGAACTAGTTAAAGTGGCACTAGAAATTATAGCAAAATGGATGATTAAGTGAGTTAATGTTTCTTTTTAATATGCTCAAAGGGAACCAAAGGCACGGGAAGAACCACACAGTACAGACGCTGGAAGCACAGTTGCCAAATGTTCATCGGTTTATTGTACTGGCGGTTGTGTGCGTCGGGATGCTTCCCGAAAGATGCAAGTTGCTGGCAGCAGTTGAGGTTGCGTACCAGCCTTTTTGAGCGTTCGCTTTTGTTAAGGCTTAGCTTCGTCGGAGCACAGAGCGATCACTGGCGATCTCCACAGTAGTGCTTTTTTTTAAAGAAATAATTTATTTGAGCCAGCATCAGCAGTAGCAGTTCACGGAAGCAAAAAGCTCCGCTCGGCGCCTGTGTGCGTCGCTGCGGGGCTGCATTTTGTCTCTCTATATGGTACAGTTGAATTGTTGCGTTGTCGTTATCTTATTATCTTTTGTTGACATGTTTATCATATTTTTGTTCAGCATGTGTTTTTTTTTCTCGGGCATTCATTTTCCCGGTGTGTTTTCTTGCCAACACAAGCTGGTGGGGAGCTCAAGCGCCCTCTGTCCTCAGCACTTGACGCATGTCCGACAACCACCTCCCACCTCCATGCCCTTCCAGTTTTCTCACTCCCCCCCCCCCCCTTGTCACCTCCTCTGCAAGTTCCGGGGCACACGCATTCCCTCCTTTGGTGGGGATTGCATTTTTTTGCTGTTTTTGGATGTAGAGACGCCCATGCGTAGCTAGTTCAACGATGAATCGGGCAGTGTTGGAATTTTTTGTGGGGGAGTGTTATGACGAACACCGTTGCCTGTCTCTCCCGCTATGGGTGTGTAATGTTGCCGGTGTGTGTGTGTGTGTGTGAAGAACTGTGTTCTATCATATTATTTTTGTTTGTTCTTCTCTTGTGTACTGCGCAACGTGCACTGCTTTCTTCATCCTGCTGTCATGGATGTATGCATTGTTTGTCGTCATGCCTTTTTCGACCGCTTTGACGCGGGAGACCACCACACCGGACTGTTGTCATGCCCGCCTATACTGTTCAATCTCTATCTCTTCGTCTTAGTTGTCTGTCCGCAGCGGGCTGGGCCCTCTTTGCCAGCGGCCACGCATGCACACAAAAGCGGGATCGCTTACCTGCCACCTCAGCCTCGAAACGCTGATCTGGACACTTCTCAAATATCGCCACATTGTCACTATGATTGGCTCGGGGGCTAAGGACTCTCTGACTGGCTCGAAACTCTAACATGGCGAAATTTGAGTGTCCATATTGAGCATCTCCGCTGTTCTGGCCACGTCGAATCGGCGATTGCCTCAAGGATCCGCTGTCACTGCGGGTGAAATAGTTAAAAATGAAAAGGATAAATGCAACATCTGCTCTTAACTGCCTCACTGATTTTGACAGTTTCTTTTATCCCTCGAACTAGGCTGCATTTTTGTATTTGAAAAAGTGCATGAAGAAAGCGCACAATGAAGCACCGTTTACCGCACAAGTATGTAACCTGTACGGGATAGGACACTGCACGTGTGGATTGTGTCAATTCGCCTATGTTCAAGACTGCAGCTTTTAGTTGCGTCAGCGAAATAGAAATCCTGTTGTTATCTATGACCCGCCACGTGGCGAGACGGTCAACGCACATGCACAGTTGGTGTCCCTTGAAGTCGTGCAGAGAAGCGTGGGAAACTAACACATGTCCTCCGAGATCGGACAGCGTGCGGGTGATAACGGCGCGCATGAACTCAAAGAGGCGGTGGCTAGCATTCGTGTGCAGTTTGTCAGTAAGCATTAGTATTTTGACCCAAATAGCGAAGGTTAACTTTTGAATGGAAGTTCTTTTTTCGAGGGAAGCTGAGCTTGGGGGGGGGGGGCGAGGGGCGATTCCGCAATGAACTTTCCAGTCGTGCTTGTGCGCATGCGCGGTCGCTCGACCCTTGGGTGCCCGTTCGACCACCGAGCTCATTCCAAGTGTTCTTTCTCCTGTGTTCCTCACGTGTACGCGTCTGTCTTGCGCACGCTGGAAATAAAAAAGAATGAAAAAAAAATGGCTGCCGCTTCTCCGGCAGCGGGACCGAGAACCCCTGGTGTGTTCATTTGGCGCTCAACGAGCATGTGGCGTCGACGCACGCTCTGCTCAAGTAGTCAAAATGAAATAAAAAATAATGAAAACCGAAACGGCAGCATCCGTGCCTTCCTACCAGCAGAGGTGAAGCCAGTGCTTGCGCCAACCGCAGCCTGCGCTTTTTCTCCCGCTGTATATGCTAGGGCAATCGTAAAGTAATGCTTGTATTGGTTGACTAATTATGGTCTTTCACTGAATATGCCTGGGTGTCGGATAGAGAGAGAGCAAAGAGAGGAAAGGCAGGGAGGTCAACCAGACGAGCGTCCGGTTTGCTACCCTACACTGGGGGAAGGGAAAGGAGGAACAGAAAGAAAGAAAGCGGGATAGAGGGAACACTGTATGCACACAGCAAAGTGCCTTGAAATCAGTCAGTTCCAAGCAAGTGCTCCGCCGATATATTAGGCTGCCGTCATTCTGCTGTATAAAGCTAATCTTGGTGCTTCCCCATAGCTGGTGATACACGTTGAAGTCGCCCGTGATGACCAATGAGCCAGTGGCCATCGGCAGTACGTTGCAGTACGTAGCAGTATATTTTTAAGCTATAACCCCAGTCGTTCTGACTTCAGTGCGAATAGAATGCTGCAGGTGAGCCATGATGCTTACTCAACACTTTGCAAGTACTGAATTGAGAGCATCCCCCCCCCCCCCCCTCCCAGCACTTGCATTGCACTTCACGCTGACGGAGTGTGCAGGTCGTTGGAGTTTTCATATCGAGTCCTGTGCCTAGCTAGCACAAAAGAGATTACATCTCTACCGATCCACCAAGACGAAATGATCAAGCGTTTTGTTTTTAAATATTCACTAAAAGTGCTTCCAGACGTTGGGGATATCACGGGCGCATTCCACCACCTGCATGATACGCGAATCAAGCGACCCAGAGGATAGCGGTATTGACAAAAAATTCGGGCAGAACCCGTCTCATGATGAATGCCGACATTAGTGGGATTAGCGTTGAAACAATGTAGCAACGTAGCAATGTATTGCCACCCACCACCAAAACCAGTCTATAAGGCGTGTGTGCAGCCGGATGGACTCTTCGAGGTGCTTTTGACAGTTGAGCCGAGTAGAGATAGAGATATGTAATTTGTTAGAAAGGTTGGCCTGAGCTAGAGTGCTCTGGCCTGCTACTCCCCAGTAGACTCTCATATATTACTTCTGGGGCACAGCAGATAAAATGTGACCATATACATTTACATTAGTATTACAGCGCACAGTAAAAGTACGGACATGGAGGAGAGACGAAACAAGTGCACGCTCGAAGTAGTAATGCAGATGTACCGACTCGCCCAGCTAGCTACTGTACTACGTATAGTTAAAACTCGATATAACGAAGTAGGTAAAATCGGCCATATGCTTCGTTGTATCAAAATTTGGTTGTATTGAAATTCGACCTTTTATGCAAATAAGTACAGTCGCCAGTCGATTCTTATTGCAAGGAAAGGGGCCGCAGAATTTCCAGAATTATTGGGCAGTCGAAAGAAGCAAATTTGAAGGAGAAAACAGTTTATTTTGATGAATTTGGGAGTCGGCGCTGAACGATACGGTTTCATGCCACGTCGACAAAAACTTCACATCAGCGGTACGAGTTAAGTGAAGCCAGCCATGCTTTCGCGTGCACTCCGTCCCCGCAGCCGATAGCGTCGCCCGCACTGGGACGACGCTGTCGTGAAAAAGCGCCGGCAGCGGGGAGCGAATGCTTTGCCGGCCTATCGCTGCAACGGTTCACCGAAACTCGAGATTACGCAACCTCCCATACTACTAATGGCGCGGAAAGACAGCTAGCATGATGCCACGCCGTCGGCGGCATTACATTACGCGGCAGATTAAGCAAGGTGCGCGGCTTCGTATGCGCTCAGCCGCAGTTGCAGCTATGCGCAGCCACGGCCGAGACGTGCGCCAGAAATCGCGAAGCGCCAACTTGACATTCTAAATACGTGGTGTTCTATGAACAAGAGGTTATGAAAAGTTAAATAATTCGTTATGTCGAGAATTCCGTTGTATTGAAGTTCGTTATATCGAGGTTTAACTCTATATGTGATGCTAATCGCATTAACGTCACTTCGTGCTCCGACTTCTGTTTACGGATGCAAGTAGCAGTGACCCAAGCTTGCGTCAAAGAGGTCAGTTGGAGAGAGGCAGATACCTATAGTACCCCATGTGGGCGGCAAAGAGTCTCATTGAAGAGCAGCACATACCCAGTGTTACGTATCCAGTGACCTATGGTCTGACGGCTGGTTTCCAACTCGATTCCCTTGCAATAGCAGCCCGATGCTCAGCCTTTTAGAGCATAGACCGTGGACTACCAGTGACCGAAGTTGACGGGAAAGCAGTTAGGTGCAGATGGACAGAGGAACATGCAGACATTCTGCAAACTGGGTGAAGTTACTAGTTTGTGCTAATCACAATGAAATACTAGAGGTTTTTCTGCTCACTTTAATCCACGCACAATTCGAAATAATTCAAGCAACACGGAAATTATTTAAGCGCCAGACTATTTAATCCTAGCTCCAACATATTTAATCTCTGGGCCAACAAAAACTGCACAGCAGTGAGTTTGATCCAAGTGCCAGTTAGTTTAATTCAAGTGCTAGTTAATTTAATTCATGCTAGAAAAACAATAGAAGGTGTATCCTCGACAGTCTTGCTGCGTCCATTATCCACCATGTTGGCTCTCTGATTGGTTGTCGAGAGGCTCTTTTTTTAAATTTATGCCGGGAAGCGGAAGTTTTGCAAAGCGCAATTTCGCGTTTTCATCAAGGTTACAAAACGTTCAAGCGGAGCTGCAGACTTTTTCGAATAAAGCTTTTTCTGGTCCGTGAGCTAGATTATGTTCGAGCCTAAAAAAGAAAGTGATCGGTAGCGTGCCCATTGCAATGCGTCTGCAATTTCCTGAATATGTGCTAACGGTCCAAGATAGCTGTCATGTCAGCTTGATTGGCTGAAGGAAAATCATGCGAATAGCGCCACAGGTAGGGGGTTTTTCGTAAACGCCCATTTGACGTTGCGTGACGTGCTAGGCCACAATTGCAGAGATTTTCTGCCATAATTTGTGGTTCGACGAGCCGCGCGAAATGTGCTAATGAGCGGCCATACGCAATGGCGACCGAGACGTATGTGTATCGCCGCATTGC